>NC_139681.1:39332026-39932026 GCF_964106915.1 Podarcis gaigeae | reverse complement strand
GATGGTCCCAGTGGTCATGATCTTAGTATTTTGATGTTGAGCTTCAGACCATATTTTGCGCTCTCCTCTTTCACCCTCATTAAAAGGTTCTTTAATTCCTCCTCACTTTCTGCCATCAAGGTTGTGTCATCTGCATATTTGAGGTTGTTGATATTTCTTCCGGCAATCTTAATTCCGGCTTGGGCCTTTCACATGATGAATTCTGCATATAAGTTAAATAAGCAGGGAGACAATATACAGCCTTGTTGTACTCCTTTCCCGATTTTGAACCAATCAGTTGTTCCATATGCAGTTCTAACTGTAGCTTCTTGTCCCACATAGAGATTTCCTTACATATACCAGAGCAGTAAATGTAAAGGACCCCTGGATGGTTAAGCCCAGTCAAAGGTAATTAAGGGTTGGGGCGCCCATATCACATTTCTGGCCGAGGGAGTTGTGTGTGTCCCGAGACAGCTTTCTCGTTCATGCAATGCGGCTGGGATGACTAAGCCACTACTGGTGCACAGAGGACCGTGATGAGTGCCAGAGCACATGGAAACACCATTTACCTTCCTGCCACTTATATCTACTTGCACTGGCGTGCTTTTGAACTGCAGAGTACAAATATTCAAATTCTGATGCTAAATTTATATTTCATCTATAAATGTGATGAGCAGGAAGGGCACATTTTTAAAGTTCTTAAGTTCCAAAATCCAACTGGACAGTACGTTTTTTGTTTTTTTTTTAAATAATTTTTATTAACTGGCCAATCACATCAAATTAAATCACATTGCATAAATTCCAAATTACAAAGCCAAATTTTTAAATTTTGTTGGGGGAACCCATACTTCAAGATCCAAAGGGGGATTCAGATCATCTTCTTATTACTGCGTTAATGTCCAAATCAGTCCCAATCAGTCCAAACAAAGTTCATAATTCTATCCAGTCTTATCTTGGTGTTTCCACATCATATCTTGTTCATATAATTTCTCTTTTTCCTTTACGATCTCTTCTGTTAGTCTCCTTAAGCTGATAGCAAGTATAATAATCCTGTGTGGATTTCCCGTTCCTCCACTAAGTCCAGATGGTTTCCATATATCTCCTTCGTAGATAACATCACTCTTTCCATCGTAAATTTTGGCATTTATCGCTCTTAAGTCCCACCGAGGAGTTGATCCACGATATGTAAACAACTCTATTTCTCTCTTTCTCCTCCCAGACCCAAGAGCTCCAACAATGCCTCCCAAAATGGTGACGGCATTTTTACCTGCGTCATTCCAAAACTCTTAGCTTTCCAGCTTCATCTTGAAACATTGCTTTGGATCGAATGTTTATCTCCACACAGCCTTAAATCCACAGCTTAAGTCCTTAATTTCTGACTCATTAGGGGAGGGGATTCTTGTTAAATCACATAGAAAAAAGGGAAAGCAGTTTTTTCCCCTCCCCCCTCAGTCATTTGTCGTACCGTATCTTGACGTATCTTCTCATATTTTATTCTTGTCTTGTTATCAGAGATCTCTTCTGTCAGCAGTCTTTACTCCCCTTTTTCCTTGAAGCATGTGCAATTAATCTCGTCCAAATTGTTTCTTTTAAAGATCGTTGCAACTAGCGGCGCAAATCAGGGACGGTGTCAAGGAGTGCCAGAATCCCACAGGAGGGCTTTGTGCCTAGTGCCCCACCCCCACAAATTTGGGGGTGGTATAGGGCACAGCAGGCAAGGGCTGTCCCCCCCCCCACAATCCTGGGGGGGTTAAGGAGGCTAATTACACCCATCATAGCCTCCAAATTACCTCGTGTGGGTCGGAGAGATGTTATTGTCAGCCATCTTCCGATGTGCCTCCTAGTGGCCCCCTGGACAGTATGTTTTGGTGGTTCTAATAACGTTAACAAAACGCTATGCAATTCAATTGTCTGCTATCTTCTCCTACACTGGCTTTGCTTAACATTCTTTAGGGACACAAGGAAGCCTCAATAATGGTTGGCTATGGAACATTTCAACCAGTTTTAGTAGGCTATGGTTTTGCTGCAATTTAGCCGTTTGTTCATATTAAGTTTAACTTAGGGACAGCTCAGTAATAGCATCGACACTGCAAAAATATGTAGACTTCTGTCCTTTCGTACACTTGCTTTTCTTTGACATATCATTACCTCAGACCTCAGAACTATTGTCTATTATATATATATATATATATCCCTAGTTAGAAGCCATGTATATATCATACATATGCTGAACTTAGAAATATCAGTACGGTGTTACGTTGAAGGAAAATTATTTAATCTTTCCAGGCTGATATATTTCCTGCAAGCTTGTAGCCACGCGCAAATGGTTTTTAGTATTGAGCTGACCTACGCAAATGATATTAGTATTGATTTTATCTCTCAGTAGTAATCACATGTCTGATAATAACAGACAGAGATTTTGTGGAGACACAGGCACCTTGCCTCGTTTCATTGTATTTGTCTCTCTCCGCTTAGATGTTTGCTTTATATATTGGAATGAGACCTTATCGTGGGTGACTGTATGACATTATAGAAAACAATATAGAGGTATCAAGGCCAGCTCTGCCTTTGCATCAGTGATAAAATTCTTATTAATGTTGAGGATGCAACAGTATGTCTGTCAATCACATAGGTGCTGTGCTGCTATAATGCTGCAAAATATATCATGTTTACAAGGTCTAAGGGTACTGTAATCCCACTTAGGTCCATAGTGATCTCTTTCTCTGGTGCCTAGTTATGGTCACCTGTGGCTTTACAAACTCTGCACAGTTGGCAGTTAAGCAAGAATGGTGGCATTCTCCACCTACTTTACATTTGTTAGTGGATATACAAGCTGCTGTACTATCAAAGAAAGAGCCAGAAAGCATGAACTAGAATAAAGGGCTTTTTGCAGCTCATTGTATTTAACAAACCTACATAACTCATGAATGATAACTGCAATAGTATTTTTCCACACTAATGAAACGAGGCATGTTGAACTATGAAGTGTCAGTGAGATGTCAACAGATGGGACCCAACACACTTCTTAAAATTAAATACATTTTTAAAAGTGATGAACTAGTGTTCAGATTTCACTGCAGTGCGTTGGTTTTTTTTGCAGTCAAGTAATGAGCCTATGAAAATACGGGAAAAACTGTGGCCACTGTGTCATATTTGTATTCTGCACTGTAGTGTGCAACTATCTTATTTATAAATTCACACACACAGGATAGGCAATGATCTGCCTAAAGAAGTTACTTCACTGAAATGATGTAATGCACTCCAAAATTGCTTTGCATTCTAAATAAGCAAAGCTCTTTTCATCAATTTTCGCTTTATTCATTGGTAGTAGATTCAGCCCTGCAGCAGAACTTTTTGTGCCTGTGTCAGGGGATTCACTTGATGCAAAGTGCATTACTCTGTTGTGGCATGCACAGTTCCTGGGAGTAATTACTATAACCACACCATCCTTCAAATAATTCCATTGATATCTCTGTTTGCTTGAGGTTGGACCAGTGGTTCCCCATTGGCTAACTGCTGCAGATCCCCTGTTTTTCAAAACACAACCCTTGGAGCCCCTACTTTTGAAAAAATTGATATATACTGTAGATACCTCTACTGTTGTTTTTGTTACGTGAATTATGCCATGGACCCCCTGGGTGGGTTACGCAGAGCTTCTTGGATTCACAGACCACCGGTTGGGTACCACTGGGTTAGACCATAGCCTTCTAAAAAGGCTGCTGCTTGGTACAAAGAAGTAATTGAGGGTATTCAGTTCTGCTTTCCATTCTCATCTAGTTAATGCAAAATAACATGACCTCTAGTAACTATCAAATCATGCTGGTCAATGAAAAAGAATGATAGTCTTCCTACTTAATGTACAGTGTAATCATATCATGTTTACTCAAAACCAAGCCCTTCTTTATTCAATGGGGCTTATTACCAAGTAAGTAGGAATAGGATTTCAGCCTTATTTATTTTGGAGTTGACATCCTTCCACACTGTAAAGGCCTCAGGGCAATTCTTAACATAATATAATATAAGCAACCAATAAAATGCATTTTGAAACTCAGTATCCAGATACATCAAAACTAAAAACACCAATCTCTTTGGGCTTTAATATATGTCACATGGGCTTTAATATATGTCACATGATGGACTTACTCTAAATTTTAAAGTTAAGTTACAAAATTTTAAATTTTAGAAAGTGATTTTAGGTGTATGTTTTTTTTAGAAATTTAAAAAAATCTTTAAAAAATGTATTGATTATTTAATATTTCTAAGAGCTTCCTGAAAAATTTCTTCTTGGATTCTCAATGGGAACACACACACACACACACACACACACACACACACACATTGTACATACATGTCTGCCTTACTGGGTTCTATTTAGGATAAATGGGTCTTCTTGGAGTAAAATATAACAGAATAAACAAGACTTCAACTATAATATCAGTTGCTTTGGGCATTTCTTTAGAAAGGTATTCAGTTAAAAGGTGTCTGAGAAACTAGTCAGGCTTTTCTTTTAAAAAATGTGTTCCAAAGGAGTGATAGCTTGCTATCACATGACAGAATTAATGCTTTGAAAGAACTCTTGTTAGTACTTCATTTCATGAAGTACAACAAAATGCATATCAAACAAAATTGGATGATATGAGGTAAAGAAGTTGGATCACTTGATATGGAATGACCCAGGTTTGCATCCTGTGCTAGTTCCACTCAGACCAGACCCACTGAAGATTATGGACGTGTGTAACTTAGATCTATTAATATCAATGGGTCTACTCTGAGTAGGGCTTAGTTAGATACAACCCAGTGAATCTGACAATTTAATAGAGGATTGTGAAATCCCAGCTTTTATGTACACCACCCTGATTTACCTCTTTAAAAGTCGCAGAGTGTACTTTTCATATACAACGCCACATTGATTTCATATAACTTGTTATGATATTCTTAATCCATTGATTTTGCTGTCTCTTCATAATTCAGAATATTGTGTTAAGACTTGTATCATTTGCGCTAATGTCAAAGCTGCTTGCAGGATTTCCCCAAATGCATTATCCAGGTGATTTATTTATCATGAGGCAAGAAAGCTAAATTGCAAAACTCCTTCATGTGCAATGTGATGGTAAATAATAGCCCATATTCTAATTAAGAAAAATTTGATAATAAACATGCTGACATTGTAACAGTTAGTAATGCAGTAGATTAGCTTTTAGAACATGCATTTCGAGTAAAATTAATGGTATCTATTGCAATATTGCACAAACAGGATCAATAGTAATGCAAGAGCCTTCAGATAACTCTCTCTGATTGAAAGTTTCCCCAGGGCAAGGATTTAAGTAGCAAAATGAATATGCAGGTTCACAACCAAATTTTAGATGCCATTCAGCTCCTTTGTATGCTGATGAGCCGATGAAAAGAAATGATTGGTCCATTGACTGAAGACCAAATCTCTCTTACACACACACACACACACACACACACACACACACAACTTGATATCACACATTGAGAAAGGGCTCCTTTTTAATGGAGGGGGGGCATCTCTTTGTTTTGCTTAATGCTGAAAATGTAAAATAGTGGTACCCTATAACAACTGCTGCAGGTAAAACAAAAGACTAGGCTTTCCCCCTGAATCTAGGTTACTATGTGAAGGGTTGGTTGGTTGGTTGGTTGGTTGTTGTTTTTGTATGGAGGAGCTGCAATTATTATTATTATTATTATTATTATTATTATTATTATTATTATTATACTCCATCTTTTTCCCTGATGGGACACAAGGCGACTTACAGATAAAAACAAGAATTGGTAAAAACAGAAAAAAACAATTATTAGTATGTCTAGAGACAATGGATGAAACAAACACCATTAGCTGTACTGCTGGGTAAGTGTTTAATGGTTATTGTATTTGTATTTAAAAACCAATACAAATTTGTTTAAAGAAATCAATTGAACAGTAATAGAATTTAAGCCATATCCAAATATAAAATCTCTTTAAAACATACCAATCATTACCATAAAACAGCACGGCACTGGACCTTTAACTAGAAGCTGTCAATTCCCAACAGCTTGTTGGAACAAGAAAGTCTTCACCTCCCAGCAGAAGTGTTATGTACTGAAGCTCTCACCGTGGGATAGGCCCCACTTCCGCTCCTTTGATACTTCTGTCAGCTCGTTGGCTTGGAGGTAGCAGTCAAACCAAGCGAGATAGGAGTCCCATGATTCAGAGGCTGGCGCAAATGGCGGTAGAGGCACAAGTGAAGCCATGATTCTGATGCTGGCGTGAAGGGCGATGGATGGAACACCGTGCTCTAGCCAGAACAGTCAGCTCTGAATTGGTTCTGTTCAGGCATCTGAATAAAGAAGAGCTGTTTGAAGAATCGCTGTGTCGTCTGACATGTTCGCCCACAACTTAACAAGAAGTACAGCAAAGAAGGAACCAGTCTAGCTTCTCTAGGGAGGGAGATCCAAAGTCTGGGGGCAGCCACTGGAAGTCTCTCTCCTGCATCCTCGCCTGCAGTGTTAAATGGTACAGCACTAATGGGAATTAGATCTTGGTGTCCGGAGGTGGTGAAGAAGAGAAGATTGCTAATTGGTGGGGGGAAGAGAGGCAATCTAGATGAACCTTTGCCAAGCTCCCCACTCCCTGCCACCGCCAATGTTTTGCATAACAGCAGCAGTGTTGACTGGGACTGGTAGGAATTATAGTCCAAGACACCAGGAAGTCATCGCATTGGCTAAAGCTGATGTTGGCATTTTGCCTTCTGCAGTAGAAAGGGTAACATTGGTTGTGATAGGCCCCACATTAATGCAAGAATAATTGCCCCAGCTCTGTCTGTATAAGGCACGGGTGAGGGGCATGTGGCCTTACAAATGTTCTTAGTCTTCAACATTCGTCAGCCCCAGTTGGCATGGCCAATGGTCCAAGAGGAAGGAAGTCAGTTCAACAACATCTGGAGGGCCACACATTCCCCATCCAGGGCTGGATTTAGGTTTGATGAGGCCCTAAGCTACTGAAGGTATTGGGGCCCTTGATACATCCAGCAATCCTTTGTCAACAACAAATTGTCGCTGTTTCTTGTGCTGAATATATGCTATATGGTAATTTATGGACCTGGACAACACAAAACACTGTTGCTGAATGTAGGTTTTATTTTATTTGTTTTTTATCTTATATTTTGGAAATGTACATCCATTTTTTTCCTTTAATTTTTTTGGGGGCCCCCAAGAGAGTGGGGGCTTAGGCTATAGCTTGTTATCTTATACGTGAACCCAGCACTGGGGGATGTAATGTAATGGGGGAATATTCCATTACTAGAGTCACATTTCCTAGGGTTAAGCAGATTCTATGCATGTACATTTCTAAGTGTTCCCTAAAACCCTCAGATCTTTGGAGGAGGTATGATATGGGGAAAGGGGCTTAAAATGTATTGTGTCAGCAAAATGCATTTTCTGCACTTTGAATAAATTGAGATTGAAAACTCTAAACTGCAGTATTGGTGCTGGAGATGTGCATTGTCTAGAAAATTAACCAGACTAGAATTAGAAATGAAATATAAAGTACTTTGCCCATATTGCCCTTTTTATGCTATTAATTTAAAATGAGCACTTACTAGGATTTTTATTTAATGCTGTGTTTATGGTACTTTCTTTCCTAATGCTAGAAATGAAGGTGCTTTGGTTGTTGATAAATATAGACCCCTGAGTCTGTGTGTAACTGCGAAAATCTATATCATCACCAGTCTTTAATGAATCGAACCTGCTATCAAAGAAAGTATTCTTAGATGTTTGCTACCATTAATCCCTGTAATGGATTTTTAAAAAGACTTCCCTGTGCAGCAAGAACACGAGTGGAGGATGCATTTACCACTTGCTCTAAATCTAAAGCAGACTGCAGGCTATGAATTATGGATAGACAAGATAGCAATGAATTGTGTTCCTTTACTATAAATAGATTACAACCCCTCAGACCAAAAGTTTGATGAACCAGAACTAGAAAAAACACACACAGTGGCTAATCTCAATGTGTGCAGGTCATACATTTGGGGTAGCAGCTGTCTGGAATACGCTTCAGTGACCACCATATGCTGCCATTTTAAGAGGTAAAGTCAAGAGCAGGCCAAGCAGCCTACCTCCGAAAACAACTGTTATGTGGGACAATCAATTAATTCAGTGCCCCACTACCCCAAATTTCTTTCTTTCTCTGCCTTCCTCCCATGCATTGTTCATCTCCCTCTTGCCCAGCCCTGTCCACCATTTCACATCTTTCTCCCACCCTTCATCTTTCTTTCTCTCTATCCTGCCACTTCCTGACCCTCTTCTCTTCTAAGCTCCTTCATCTCACTTTTCTTTTTCGTTCATCTGTTTCCTTCTCTCGGTTCCCTCCAGCTGTAGCTGCTGCTTCTTTCCCCAACCATATTCCTCAACCAGGAACCTTGGGAGGCTTGCCCAGTGAGTCTGGGTTGAAGTGAGTTTCAAGGTGAAGGGACCTGGGCGAATCAGACGCACGTGCGCACAAATGCTGCTGCAAATTGCAGAATAACATCACTAATCCAGATTGTGCAATTAAAATAAACCTGTTTTATTTATTTATGAATTAAATGAGGCCTGGATAATAGTCGGATTATGGCATTACAGTGGTACCTTGGTTTAAGTACTTAATTCGTTCCGGAGGTCCGTTCTTAACCTGAAACTGTTCTTAACCTGAAGCACCACTTTAGCTAATGGGGCCTCCTGCTGCTGCTGCACCGCTGGAGCACGATTTCTGTTCTCATCCTGAAGCAAAGTTCTTAACCTGAAGCACTATTTCTGGGTTAGCGGAGTCTGTAACCTGAAGCGTATGTAACCTGAAGCGTATGTAACCCGAGGTACCACTGTACTTCACTCTGCATAGGTGCGAGGCCAAAACCACATGTGCATCTGGAATGTTTCCCTCCTTCAACTAATGCACCTTGCCACCACAATTCTCAGGTTATGCTTCCGCGCTCCATTTTATGTCATACTCCTGGCAGCAAAGTGTGGAAAGCCGCTGCCCTGCTTGCTGACCCTGGATGCTCACCCATACTCTGGACTGGCTTGTGTGATGGAGCACGGGTGCAGATCTGCATGGCAGCATGGCAGCGCTGCAGAGGGACACTGGAGTGGCTGTGCACTGTGGGCCTGTGGAGCCCAAACAGCACTACTACCCCAACAGTGTTCTGGTACATGACCGCAACACAGCTGTCAGGAGGAGGGATCCATTGCCCTCATCCCACTGTGCCAGCTGCTCTTGCCCATAGTGCCCTAGGGCCAGAGGCCAGTTCCTCTGGAGACCACAGAGGAAGACGAGAGTAGGAAATGGTCCTTTGGTGCTCATGGAAAAGGAGGAACAATCGGGTAATAGTGACCAAAGACACATTTCTACGCCATAAAGCGGTGCTGAATGATTCAAATGGATGAGCGAATGATATGCCATTTTGAATTGTGTGCTCCACGGTGAAGCAGGGAATAGGGGGTGACTAAAAATGCCTTTCAGATATATCATATCTGTTCACAGATGGCAAAAAAAGCCAGGAAGGTTGAAACAAGATTTAAATCCACCTTCCTGCATGTCCATCAATCAAAGGTTTGTGGGGGGAGGACTGACAGAAAAGCGTTTAAAGCTGCATTTCTGTCTTTCATTTGGCACTCATTACGCTTCTACTATTAAGGTGCTGTGTTGCAGATACATACAAGGTCATACTTTTGTTTTTAAATAACTGGTGTTTTGCATGGAAATTACAGTGTATAAAGAATATTCGCATCCAGGCAGCAAATTTTCAGGTAGAGACATGACAGTCGTAGTTCCATTCTTCTTATGTCAAAACCTGACAAGGGCATTACATTTAGTATTGATTTTAGCAACATTGCTACTATGTCAAAATGTGAAGCCTAACCAATGCACCTTGCTGACAAGTTATTGGACAAAGCAGAAAAACAAAAATTATACCATTCTTGTGTCTAACAAACTCTAGCAAAACCCATTTCCCACATACTCTAAAACAGGGTTTTGTTACTCTTCTGAAAGCTGAGCTCCTGTATTCTCAAGGCTGATATCTACAAGGCCCTTGACAATTCCTTTTACTATTGTTTGTCTTGCTTTGAAAGAAATATATTTTACTCCCAGAAGTAAACACAATGGACTTCTGGAAATCTGGAGTGTAAAGGGGGGAATTATTAGTGCAATTTGTTTTATATTTGTTTTGTTTTTAGCAAAAATTATCTGCCTATACTGAATTTACTGAAAGTGTTGGTAAATATCACTATAATGATTCTCCAATCTCCCCCCCCCTTTTGTTCAACAACAACAACACAGATAGAGAAAGTGAAAAAATATGTTTACTTACTTTGGTATATGATCCCTTATTGATTTTGTACTAAAGGTGTGAAAAGGCTGTTACTTATCTCCATGTGAAAGCCAATTCTCAACAGGCTTTTACATTATTATTATTTTTTTGTTTATTTTTTACCAAGTGCGAACAAGTAATAGAATGTTGCAAATCCTTCACAAGGTGAAAAAGGGGACACACATATCTCAGTTGGAATCTAATGTTGTGTCAAAAGATTATGGAAGCTGCTAACACTTCTTATCAGAACCTAGGAATTTGCTAAGGAGTAAACCCTCCACAAGAAAAGGCTAGGGAGTAAACCCTACACAAATCTGGAGTGGAGTCCCTAAGATGTTTAGATGGTGCCTTGTATAGCTCCTTCCAGCAACTCCTGCAGCCAAGCTGGTGCCAAGGGCATTGCTCTGCTTTCCTTTGGACCACATCAGCGAGGCCAAGAGGGGGTCCTGTCATCCTCTATACACATTGCCCAGGCTTACACCCCAGAAAGGTCCCTTCGGTACTGCTAACACAGCGGTTTGACTTCACCCATGGAGGCACACTCCACTGTCTCTTGAGACAGATGGATGCCAACAATATTGCTGTAATCATGATATTCAAGGTATTGCTGCTCATGTGGTTATAAATGAGTGCTATGTTTTAATATGTGCCTCAACTATACATGAGAGCATACTAACTTCAGCTTCAAGGCCTGAATTAATTCCATAATTTAAATTCGGTTTCTAGATCGGCACCAAATTATTTCCCCTCACTGAAAACACAGCTTCAGTAAGATTATACATTAAATTATAGTAACATTATTCCAAGTGATGCTAGAAATAACTTTGTTATATATCTATATTCAGATGAGTGCTGACAAGCTTCCCTTTCCTTTTGCTTAAGTTACGTTACTGTGAAATAGGTAATGGTATAACGTTGAAATATTACCAAGTAAACTAATAATGCTGTTTGAAAATTCTCAGATTTTATACTACACACACACACACACACACATTGTTATGCAATTAATAACTTTAACCTAGACAACATCTTAAAAAGCAGAGACATCACCTTGCCAACAAAGGTCTGTATAGTTAAAGCTATGGTTTTCTCAGTAGTGATGCATGGAAGTGAGAGCTGGACCATAAAGAAGGCTGATCCCCTGAAGAATTGATGCTTTTGAATTATGGTGCTGGAGGAGACTCTTGACTGCAAGAAGATCAAACCTATCCATTCTGCAAGAAGATCAAACCTATCCATTCTGCAAGAAGATCAAACCTATCCATTCTTAAGGAAATCAACCCTGAGTGCTCACTGGAAGGACAGATCTTGGAGCTGAGGCTCCAGTACTTTGGCCACCTCGTGAGAAGAGAAGACTCCCTGGGAAAGATCCTGATGTTGGGAAAGATTGAGGGCACAAGGAGAAGGGGATGACAGAGGACGAGATGGTTGGACAGTGTTCTCAAAGTTACCAACATGAGTTTGACCAAACTGCGGGAGGCAGTGGAAGACAGGAGTGCCTAGCGTGCTCTGGTCCATGGGGTCACGAAGAGTCGGACACGACTAAATGACTAAGCAACAACAACATTTATGTGGCCTGTCTGCCTCACTTGTATAAAAACACAGATTAAGGTATCCTTGCTTCTTTAATTTTGTGCTGTTAACAATTCTTTGAAAATTTCCCAGCTTTCCTATAGTAGGCTTAGATATAAGATGAACACCCAATACTAGAGAGTGCATTAACTTTTGGTTTATGAAAGGAACACTAAGTACACAAGAGAATAGAGATACAGTACTTATAATTGGGGGTTTAAATGTGCTGGTTGACAGTTTCAGAAGTTCTCTAAATTTCCACCCCAGCCTAAACCTCCCACAACCCAACCCAGCTACTGGATAAAATCTGCCTCTGTACCCCAAAGCATCTTTGGTTGCCCACCTTAATGGACAGTTTACCCAATTTTAAATACCTGCTTGTGTAGCCTTCCTTTGGTAAGATCTTTATACAGGACAGTCTCTCAGGCCCCCTCAGCCACTGGCTCCCTGGTAGGAGCCTTTCTGGCTTCCACCCTACCATTCTCAATGGGCAGCAACCGCCAGTACTTCCAGGCAAGATGCGGCACATAAGCGTCATGTCATTGGTAAATGTCACTGGTAAAACAACGATTCACACCTTCAGTACATTTTGCAATTTCATTGATGGAGATGTCTGAGCTCCAGTATTATGAGAAGGCAGAAAAGTCTCTTTCTCCACACAGTACATAATTCTATAAAGCTCTAAAATCTCTGCATGAAGGTCAAACACCAGCTCAACCTCACCCCTGTCTTCTAGAGGTGAACTGGAGGAAAGATGTAAAATTCATTATGAACATCTGAAATATTTGAAGCAAGACATCTCTCAGACATTCCAATTTACTAGTAATGTAATTAACTAATATAGAACCCAGATGAATATACTTATCGTTTGCCTTACTTACAAGTACAATTTCATTACCACAAAAGTGCATAACCTTCTATGTTGCTGTATTGAATTTCATGGTGTGGGCACATAGTCATGTTTTGCAAACATCTGCTCCCCCCCCCCCCGCCCTCATATAATATTCCAGAATTCTTTTGTACTGACAACACCCTTCAGCTTCATTTTATTAGGAAAGTTCTTCAACGAACCTTTGCTTCCATTGCCAATGGTGTTGATGAAAACCATAGTCTCAAGCATTCATTTTCTGCAGTTGCTAGCCAATCCTGAAAATGGCCAATGAGAGTAATAATTTTAATTTGGCAGTGACTTAGAAGTTGCCCTCTCACAAGGTGAGAGAATCTGTGAATGCTTTCCCTTTGTTTACCCATTAGTCTTTTCTGTTCTGTTTTCATATTTATCTGATTTTAAACAAAATCAAAAGTCTTTTTCATTTCAGTATGTATTTGATTTCAAAATAGTATTTTACGCATTTTTTGAACAAAGGACTTCATCAGAAATGTGAATGCCAGTAGATAACTAAGTTCCAGTCTGCACATTAAACTATGAGATGTAGATCAGGTCCGTTTGCATTGGAGTTTACAAACACCATATTCCTCACGCATTCCTGTATTACAAATTACCACTATTCATCAAGCAGTCCTCAAGAGCCTGATAACACTGTGTGGGTGTAGTAATGCTATGTCCTAATAGAACCACAGAACAGAGCATAAACTGCAGGAAGTCTTGGTCCTTGGAACTCTCATTACATACATTAGTCCCTGAACAAGTCTGTCCAATGTCTGTATTCATTGCATTTTATTTTAATAAAGCTCCTTGGGCTCATTTTGGACTGGACTAGGAGAAGTAAAAACTATTGCTACCATTATTGTTGTTCTTAAATAATTATAATAGAAAGACTGTCTGGTTCTTTGAAAGTAGTTCCAATAAAATATTTGGGACCAGTAAGAGTAAGTTGCTGGAGCATTGTGTAAAAGTGAAAACAAGACAGAAGCATTTGTACAGATAGCAGTGTCGTATATTAATACATATATTAATGTTAGGCTAGCAGATTTTTTAAAATTGAAGCTGTAATTTGGTTGGTAAAAACAAATCAATTTAGTTGTCACTGAAGCATCAGTTTTAAATTGTATCCTATTTTGCGGTGTCAAACAAAAGGTGAAATTTTGAGCCCAAGTGACAAGTGCAATAGGTAAGGTTTTGTGCAATTAACTCTTTTTGAGAAGTATGAAAAATGAGTAATGTCTTTGTTTAAAATCCATTCACTAGCCTGTGTAAATCAAAGATGCTGGAGTAAAATACAAAACTTATTCAATAAATTGACTTGAAACCTGTTATAGTAGCACCAAAGGAAAATCATTATAAACTCAATTATTTAAAAGATCAAAAGAGTAATCCTTCAGGAAATCTCCAAAGTAAGCATTAAACAGTTTTTCAGGCAGTGTTGATTGCAGTTTTGGCAATGTAATAGTTGTCCTTAAACTTTGGTTAAGAATGCTAATTGTAGGAACAGAGGAATTTGCCTTATACTGAGCTAGGAGGAGGTCTCCAAGGTTTCAGGCAGGAATCTCTTTCCCAGCCCTAACTGAAGATGCTGAGAACTGAACCTTCTGCATGCAAAGCAGATGTTCTACCTGCAAGCTACATCCCCTTCCTTGTCTACATTGGAACATTAAATTCTTGTAATGTGATGTCACACCAATAAAACTAGTATGATATTATGACAGTAAGTTCTGTATATCTCTGCAGCTACAGTCATGGTGGTAGTCCTATGAGAAACTCCATTAAGTGCTCTTGTTTCCTTTAAAACTGAACCAAATATCTCCTTCCCAACTTTTGAAGAACTACTTTCCCTCTGGAAAAGTGGCAAGAGTGGATAGTTAGCAGCTCTCAGGAGGTGGACAAATTCCATGATTTGGAGGAGAGGTGGCAAGGAGGTAGTTTTGCCTTTTAATACTACATGGTTGAGGGTTTCATTTGTTCTGTAACAAAAAATGAAAGCTGTACTGCTCCTTCATATGGCAACTTGGCTGCTCTCAATAGCTTTGCTGGGTTTCTGGGACAGGATGCCCCTAGGAATTACGTCATGATGTAAAATCACTCCCAGTGCCATTATTGGGGATAAAAGTTTTGCCACAAAGATAAGACACAGACTTCTCTCCCACATTCTTTATTTGCTCTCCAAAGATTAATCCTACCATGGTGAAACAGTTTCATCTTCTTCCACCCCGAACTTCTTTTTCTTCCTCAAGAGGTATCACTCATTAACAAAAGTAAGCATACTTACTTTTGGTAATCAGTTTTTCACATATTCCGTCATATTGGTTTGATTTTGATTAATTATATTTCTGTGCTGCTTTTTATTAAAATAAATTGCAAAGCAGCTTACAAACAATCAATAACAACAACCTAACAGAACGTCACAAATACAACATGAATCACAAAAATCATATAGAAGAATTACCAAATCTTCAGTAAAGCAATTAAAAATTATCAGTAAAACAATTACAATCTATAAAACACAATTAACAAAACAATTAAAACAAACAAACTAAACAGCATGATTATCAACATGATTATCAGCATGATTAACAACAAAAGTTAGGATTCACAACATTCATAATCTATAAAACAATATTAGCAACATTAACAAATAGCAAGTTATAAGCTTCTACTCTATTAAGTTCATTAAAACACACATAATGCCTGTGGCAGCAGCTCCATTCTGGATGCTCCTAAGGCTGGGAGGTGGGGGGAGGTGGGAAAAGCCATTGCCTGATGGCCAGCACAAAGTCTCTGTCCCCTCACATATGGATTATTGCCTTGATCACTGAAGCCAATGTACACCCAGCAGTTTCTGGGACTGGATCTTTATTGGATCTGGCTATGTCATTCCAGTGAGTTGTTGGAAACAATCTATGCTCTACTAAGCAGGTGGTGCCATCAAAACCAAAAGACCTGGAACACACACACACACAAAAAAATTCCACTGAATTGGGCCATTAGCTCAGCATTGTCTGAGCAGTGGCGATCTAGACGTTCCAACACAAGATTTTTCCATCTCTGTTTGGAGATGCCAAGGATTGAATTTGGAACTTTTCACTGTACTAGTGAGCTGCAGCCCCTCCTGACAGGACAATTGTTGGGCAGCTCAGTGAGTGCAAGCAGCACACTTCTGTGTATGTTTTACTGCTGAAGGTAAGCAGTAATCTTGCCCTGTAAGATGGGTAAAGGTAAAGGGACCCCTGACCATTAGGTCCAGTCATGACCGACTCTGGGGTTGCGGCGCTCATCTCGCTTTATTGGCCGAGGGAGCCGGCGTACAGCTTCCGGGTCATGTGGCCAGCATGACTAAGTCACTTCTGGCAAACCAGAGCAGTGCATGGAAACGCCTTTTACCTTCCCGCCAGAGCAGTACCTATTTATCTACTTGCACTTTGACATGCTTTCGAACTGCTAGGTTGGCAGGAGCAGGGACCGAGCAATGGGAGCTCACCCCGTTGCGGGGATTCAAACCACCAACCTGTAAGATGGGACCTGTATGGAATAGAGACTCATTTGATCTCTTCATAGAAGAGCAGGGGTATATGTGTAATGAAGAGATCAATGCAGATAAGCACATATCTCTGAACTGATCTTTCTGAAATCTATGCATTTCTTGAGATTTTTAGGGCAAATTTACGGGGTGATTGTTTCTCTTCAAATGGGCTAATTGAGCTATTGGTATGAACCTGATCGTTCATAAGTATTGTAGCCAGGATTTTACATTAGTTGGATTTGTTGGTGCATGGTTTACTTAAGGAAGAGCTCTTGTTTTCTAGCCTTTAATAGTCAAACACATACACATACGGTATATAAAAGTGGGCATTTCACTGGCAATGGAAGAAGTGGATGAAACCTTCAGATTAGTGATACAGCCAGTGATGTTCACACTATGACACATGGGTGTTTGGAGCCACCACTATGCTCAGAGCCCTTCTAGAGTACTCTAAGGTACTGATAGTATGAACTAGTACTCCTACTTAGGGGGTGAACATGTAGCATTTTTAGGAATGCAAAACGCAGTCCAGGATAGCTACAAATGGAGAATCATTCACCTAATTATGGGAGTCCACATGAATCTGCATTTACCTGAAAGCAGTCACACCAAAACTGCTGGTTATATGGAGTTACCCACTGTATATTTATCATTTGAGCAAGAAAGGAGAGACAAAACATTTCATTTTCTGTTGCTGCTCCTTAAATAGAGCAGATTTCCTTTACTTAAAGTACTAGAGAAAACTATTATGCATGCAAAACACAACCAGTAAAGCACATGGGCAGTGACAGGATGTGTCCTCTAACTATTTCACTAATATCCTGAAGCTTACACCTAAAATTAACTCTTAATTGGGAGTTTATGCAGGATCACTATTTCTTCTATGAATGGGAGAGACTGGATCCAATTGTAGCTAGGTAAATTGTTATCAAAGCAGCTCAATAAACCAAATGAAATAAATCAGGAGTAGCAAACATGGTGCCCTGCATGTGTTATGAGACTCCAAGTCTCATTACCCCTGTCCATTGTTTGTTTGGGCTGATGGGAGCTGGAGACCAACGTATGAAGCGTATGTAACCTGAAGCGTCTGTAACCCGAGGTACCACTGTATAGATAAATTTGGAGTGTACAATAATGATTTTTTTAAAAAAAATACAGTACTTTATATTTTGCTCTTCTTTTATTGCACACTCCAAATTTATCTATACAGTGGTACCTCAGGTTAAGAACTTTGCTTCAGGATGAGAACAGAAATCGTGCAGCAGCGGCAGCAGGAGGCCCCATTAGCTAAAGTGGTGCTTCAGGTTAAGAACAGTTTCAAGTTAAGAACGGACCTCCGGAACGAATTAAGTACTTAACCCGAGGTACCAGTGTATCTACGGTACTTAAAAGTGGTCATTAGAAGAAAGCGCAAACAAGGTGGCTTTATAATGAGATCCAGAGAAGAGCTCCTGAGATCAAAGCTCAGCTTACCCTTGAATTTGTTTCACAGATAGCAGCTTTATAGTCAAGACTTGAATCTTTATTGATCTTAAGTATCATGATGGAAAGGCTGATTGTTGGCTGAAAAGAGGGGCAGAAGAGAAGAGTAATGGATTTCTTAGCTGAAAGACCTTTTTCTTCTTCCCAGGGTTCAGAAAATCTTAGTGTCTGCATATTTTCAAAAGCAGCAAAGACGTCTTGTAGCACCTTGGTTAGTCTTTAAGAATGCCATAACAAATGTGTTAATATTTAAGGTGCCACACGACTCTTTGCATTTTTTCCTGCAAGAAACTATGACCCTATTACCCCTCTGGAGATTTTCACACTGCTTTATTTGTTGTCTTTCTCTCTCTCTCGTGCATACTTGCCCATTAAATGTTCATAGGTGCAGTCATATAGCCTCTTAATAATAATAATAATAATAATAATTTTCCCTTACTCACAGGTTGTTATAGCTTCTTGCATCACCTTTGTAGCAAGGCTGCCTGCTGCTTTAGCATGGCTGGGGCAGAGACATCAGTCTCCCAGGAACCCATTAGAACCTGCCCTTCACTCAATCCACCCACAGAGTCCCTCTTTGTTGAGAGTGCAGTAGGATAATGGAAGTGTGCTGTGGGATGCCTGCGGGAGGAAAAGAACAATCTGTCACAGGATTCTTGAGTTTTACTAAACATGTTTTCATAGATTAGCATGGTTCTTACAGCTATCAAACAAAGTTTTATTGCTTTGGAACCTTAGTCATTTTCAAGGTAACATAGCATTTCCAGAAATGATGCATGCAGCGTGTTAAACAGGCAATTCTTCAATTTAAGCTGAATATAAAGCCCTCTATATAACCTTACCAGAAACACCTGTTATATCTGTTGTGCCTGTCTAGGCATAATTAATGACACTCTGTTGGTGACATGGGTTGAATGTTAATTTGTCATCTAATGCTTGATGGAAAGCTTGGTACCCCATGTATTTTAAACAAAATGTGATAATGGAACTACATTTGTGCTCAAAAGGTATAATTATTCATGCATATTAAACATATGTCAACATTAAACGGGAACAGCTGTATCTGACTTCGTCACGTAGTGGCAGAAAATTGTAGGAACTAACACTGAATGAAAACTCATAATAATAATAATAATAATAATAATAATAATAATAATAATGGTATAATAATCAAACAGTTTGTGTGTATAGAACTTTTATGAGCTCACAGCCCCATCAAGACAATTTCCTAAGAAGAAGGAGAGGGAGAGAGCGCGCATATAACAAAAGTCAAATATGCGCTTACTCTAACATTTGATGCAGCAAAGTAATGACAGGAAGATGGGATCTTGGCTTATTTTCTTGGCTTCTTAACTGAATTAAGCTTGATTTCCCTGGTTTGGATTATATAAGTACAGTTTGCAAATAGCAGTTTCTAAGACTGCCTAGCTGAAGTAGGTGCCATGACTTTCTGACTTCAAATCTCTGGTACGAAAAGTGATTTCCTTTATTTGATGTTACACTTGGTTACTGTAGCTGTTTCACAAAGGAAAACCTACACAAATACAGGTTTCTGCTGTCTCAGATATACAAGTTTACTACTATTTTGCTATTACTCTTGGCGTGTGTTGTACATTTCCTGGAATGAAAACATTCAGCTGCAGGTAACTGTGAGCTTTTATTAGACTATACACTGAACCACACTTTCTGCCACACATTCCATCACAAGTATTTGGTGATCATGGAGACCTGTCAGAAATTATTCCCAAACTGTATGTGTGCAACTTGAAAGAACTATTGCCTACCAAATTCTAGGAGGAACAGTTCTGACATCTAGCATATACAGAAATGACTGCTGATAAATGCATTATTGCCACCAGTAGCATAGTGGTCAGTTGTGAATTAAAAACGCTCTTTGGGAAAACCACCAGTGGGGACATTGCTTGGGTAGCTTCAATACCAAGCCAATTTTGTCTTACTCCACCCCCACCCCCCGCTTTACTTAATCTAGCCAGATTAAGGGTAGTCTCAAAAAGCTTGTTCACTATTTCGTGAAGTTTTAGATGGCCATAATAAAGGGACTTCAGGAATTTTCAAAATTGAAGTGGTAACTTAACCCATAGTCACGCATGCTAAGGCAACCTTTCTCTTCCTCTGCTGAATTTGTCTGCCTGATTTCTCTCTGAGAAAAGCTGACTTATTTGCATGCATGAAATAGACAAGTAGTGTGTCATATGGGAAGATAGCATCATCCCTGCTGTGAAATAAGTGGGGGGCAGGGCCTTGTCCCTCCCTATTCTTGCTCCTCTCCATCACTGATTGGCCCTAGAATAAAACAATACAGCTTGTGCTTTTAAAACAGATAGCAGGAGCAACAGCCTGATTATGCTCACCTTCCAGAAGGTCAGTGGAGGCTGAGAATAAAATTGAGATCGTGTGAATTGGGGATTGGGCTGAAAGTTGGTCCAGAAACATCCCATATCATCTAGCAACCATTTCGACTCCTTTAATGCAAAATGTATTAATACAATAGAAACTGGCGGCATTAACTTGATTCTCCCATGCTAAGCCTTATTAAGCACTTCATCTCAATAGAGCAAACCCAATTAGCTGGAATTATAGTTAACATCACCTTCACTGATGGGTGTAATTGATGTGAGCTGAAGTGAGTCTAATAAGCTTGACCTTGACTCTATTCAGTGAATACTTGGATCACCTGGTTGAAAAACCGAGAGAATTGACTAAAGAAAGTGAAATATATATATAAACTGAGTACAACTAAAAGCTGATTCTCAGCAATGATACCTGGTGAGATAAATAGAGCCATTCATTTGAAAGAATCTGGACTTGGGAGAGAGGAAATGCTAAACTGAACTGAGGTGTTTATGGATGCACATGAAGATCCTAACTCAGGCATAGGCAAACGTGGCCCTCCAGATGTTTTGGGACTACAACTCCCATCATCCCTGACCACTGGTCCTGTTAGCTAGGGATGATGGGAGTGGTAGTCCCAAAACATCTGGAGGTCCAAGTTTGCCTATGCCTGTCCTAACTGTAAGCCACAGAATCATGTCCAAGTGATATCTGAATATTGGGGTGCTTAGCTGTTTGAGCACACCAGCTCACAGTTGGGTGTTCGGAAGAGAGAACAGAGGAAAATAGGGTTGAGAGGGGTGCCATTTGAAAGTGAAGAATACCTGAATGTGCAGTGGCCAAGAGGCTGGGGAAATGTGTAGTGCTACTCACTTTAGCACATAGCCATGTACTGTATAAAAACTGGGAAAGCAAACAGCTTCTGAACAATCTTTATGAACTCATAAAATGAGTGACATAGCATGGTTGACAAATATGTGATAGATCAGGAAAGAGGAGTTATGATGCTCTCAGTAACAAACATTACAAGCTATGCTCTAGGATCATAGTAAAATGTACAACCACAAGCCACTGCAGTGAGAAAAGGCATTATCTAGGAAATGTATGCATTCCCCCGAGTAGAACGAAGTACTATAACTTCACAGACAATGAAATATCTCTCTCACAAAAGTGCTGCCTAGGTAAAGCCCAGGCAGACACCGTATCTCAAATGAAAACCAAATTTTCCTTAATTACATCGGAAGGTTTTGATACAAGTACAGTGGTACCTCGGGTTAAGAACTTAATTCGTTCCAGAGGTCTGTTCTTAACCTGAAACTGTTCTTAACCTGAAGCACCACTTTAGCTAATGGGGCTTCCTGCTCCTGCCGCACCGCTGCCGTGTGATTTCTGTTCTCATCCTGAAGCAAAGTCCTTAACCTGAGGTACTATTTCTGGAATAGTGGAGTCTGTAACCTTAAGCGTCTGTAACCTGAAGCGTCTGTAACCCGAGGTATCACTGTAGTGTTTTGAAGAGGCACCGTTTTAATGCAGCTTAATAATAATAAATATATTTTAGGTACATTAAGGCCTTCTGGCAACAATACAAAATGTGAACTCTGTGAGTTTGTGGCGGATATTTGTGCCCTTCTTGAAAGAACTTTTCAAATCTCATGCCAGAAACTGAGAAAGGCAGCTTGCTGGCATCTGGTGGCAAGTGGCAGTTTGCAGCCTGGAATAGCCACAAGTGAGTCAGGCTAGGGGGTGGGGAATGCCTGGCTCCTGTACAGCCGGCAAATGTCACCATCTCCACTGACTGCAGGGAGCAGCAGAGCATATGCCCGTGCTGCCCAGGGCGGGCGCGCTCCCAAGGGGTCGCAGCAAGCCGGCCAGTGGGCTTCTGGAGAGATCGCCCAGATTTGATGTATGTCCTAGGGTGATCCTTAACCCAGGATTGACCCTGAATGAATTATCAGCTAGTAAACAGGTGGGTTGATTCAGGATGCAAACCCAGTGCCTATGCCAAAGCCTCCTGATATCTGTAGTCAATAAAGTTGTGGCCTATTTTGATCCCAAGAAGCTTGTCCTGTCTTTAGTACTTCTTCCCATACTTCGACCCCGATGACCACAGGCTTAATGCGCCTAGGCCCGCAATGGACATTTCCAAGTAATCGTATACCCAGGAGATTAAGTCAGGTTGAGGGTCATCATTTTTGTTTCTCATTTGTTTCCTTACCTGTGTGGGGTTTGTCTTTTGTTTTGTTTCCTTGCTTCTCCAGTGTTTTTCCTTCCTCTCTTGCTCATTAACATAATGACAAGTCTGTACTTTGAACATACTTCTTCTTTATGCTCCCAGCTTTTTCTATATGCATTGCCAAGTTGCAGGAATTGCTGAGTTAGACAAAAACCTTGTAGGTGATGTTTACTGCCTGGTTTGTGCCATTTCAGCTATGAGCATACATTGGTTTATCAAACAGTCAGTTTGAGCACAAAGGACACCAGGGATCGTTCTGTGGGACACGTTAAAACTTCAAGCTGTATTTATAGTAAACAAAATAAGTTGGCACTTTGCACTGTATTTCACAGCCTCCTGCCATCACCTTGCTGCACCAGTTATTTCTGTTGAGCTTAAACACACCAGAAGAAAGGTTGCGTAATTCTTAGTTATTGTGCTACATTACTCTGCGCAATGTGAAAAGATAAAGGACAGACATGATTTCAGAAATGTAATATTTTTAATAAAAAAAACCTGAATTTATAATTTTGCCAGAAGCAAAAGACTAGGAAAGAAATAAAACAGCATATATTATTTAAATTAGTCTTAATTTGAACATTTGGGGTGTCATGTGATTAAAAAGCTTAGTTGACATAAGAGTTTTAATTGACCAGATAATTAATCAAATAAATCTCCATACATTTCAATGGGGGGAAAGCATGCTTCCTTTGTTGTTGAAGATTCACCAATCCCATGGGTGGCCTACCCATGAGGCTCCAGGGTCCACAAGGGAGAAGAGCCAAGGAATGCATTATGCACTACTGCCACAGTGGCAGCAACAGCTGTGGCATGTTCCTTGGACGCTGGATCTGCTGCCTTCTCAGCAACAGCAACCCACCCCTGCCACCTGTACTGTAGTCTCTTGGCACTGCTGGTCTCTTCCCACCCTTGTTCCCAATGTATATTTTTATTCCTTCCTGTTCCTGATGTCACCCACCCCTTCTTCCCTGGCCAGTGGAGGGTGGCACCATTCTGTAGTTCGCCTCAAGTGCCAAAATGTTTTGGGCAAGCCCGGACTAATTTATCACAGCATATACCTTATTAGAAGAACATACAATTTTCTTTTACCTAGGAGGGAAAGCTTCTTGTTCAAAATGGGTTGTGTACAATGGCTACACAAGCAGAAGGCAACTACTGTAGCAAATCTTTGTTGTGTTCCCCCTAAAACGTCTCTCCCTGTTGGTCCAGGGCCACCCTTGGATGAATTGTTTGGAAGAGACTTTTGAGCAATAGAGGCACTGCTATCTGATTACCCGATCAAACATTGCCCCACTCTTTTATATATATATATATATATATATATATATATATATATGCAGGTTTTGGTGTCCTCGGGTGTCTTCCCGTGTAAAAGTTGGGGTGTCTAGGCGACGTTTCGACGAGGTCTCACTCGTCATCTTCAGGCTGGTGCTTTCGGCTTCTTGTTACTGGAACAGAGCGGGATCTCAATGTTTGAGTTCCTATAAATACTATAGAGGGGGTGTGGTGTCTAGCCTCCAATGTTCTGGGCAGAGAGGAAGTTCCCAGGCTAGTGTGCCTTTTCTTCTTTTGTTCCTTAATTACTTGAGAGATACCTTGAGTGATTTCTTGAGTGATATCCTGAGTACCACTTAGGTGGGTCATTAGGTGTGGATTAGTTGCTAAAGTCTTTGTGTCTTGACCTCTTGAACTTTGTGAAGAGTTTTCCTGAGAAGATGGCTGTATTGCACTTAGTTGTGCTTTGGCTTGGCTTCGTGTATAGGGGCGAGCTGTGGTTTTGTGGCTTGTGTCAGCCAGATCTGTGTAGGGATTGCAGGGGGGTGCAGCATCCGGAGGTGCCACCATGGATTGGCTACTGGATGGTGTCAGTAATTCATCTGTGGAGAGGGTCTGGGTTTGGGTCTGGTGTGGTTGATTGGTGTTGGCGTTCTGTGTGCCTCTGGATCTGGTGTCAGTTTTTGTGGAGAGGGCTAATTTCCAGATGTCTGGCAAGCGGGATGTGTCGTCACGCTTGTTCATGTTGTGAGGGTGTTTCTCTATCTCGATGGCTTCCATGATTATTCTCTTGTGGTGATGTTCCGTGTTAAAGGATGCTGCACCCCCCTGCAATCCCTACACAGATCTGGCTGACACAAGCCACAAAACCACAGCTCGCCCCTATACACGAAGCCAAGCCAAAGCACAACTAAGTGCAATACAGCCATCTTCTCAGGAAAACTCTTCACAAAGTTCAAGAGGTCAAGACACAAAGACTTTAGCAACTAATCCACACCTAATGACCCACCTAAGTGGTACTCAGGATATCACTCAAGAAATCACTCAAGGTATCTCTCAAGTAATTAAGGAACAAAAGAAGAAAAGGCACACTAGCCTGGGAACTTCCTCTCTGCCCAGAACATTGGAGGCTAGACACCACACCCCCTCTACAGTATTTATAGGAACTCAAACATTGAGATCCCGCTCTGTTCCAGTAACAAGAAGCCGAAAGCACCAGCCTGAAGATGACGAGTGAGACCTCGTCGAAACGTCGCCTAGACACCCCAACTTTTACACGGGAAGACACCCGAGGACACCAAAACCTGCATTCCTGTACCCGTGAAAATCTACGAAAGCATATATATATATATATATATATATATATATATATATATATAGTATATATGAAACTGAACCAACTAGGGGAGGTAGAAAGAAACATATGTTCCTCTATTTCTTTTTAATGCAGATCTTTGACTTAGCGAAATGAACTTTTTAACAAGGGGTCCAGAACTTATCAATTTTTGTTGGGCTTGCTTTGTACATGATTCAGCACAATCCTAAGCATGCTCAGACAGGAATAAGTCTCACTAAGTTCAACTGGAAAGTGATTTCCCTAGTAAATGTGCTTGGAAGGATAGCCTTAAATGAGAAAGGGATGAAGATTTTTTTTTTGGCGGGGGTGCCTATTTTCCCCACTTCGCTTAATTTCAAAAATGAAATGTTTGGGAACCATGTGTTTGTGTGCGTGCGCGCACATACAGAGAGAATTTCAGCTTAGAATGAAACATACTTTCTTTTCTCAGAAATGGACCATATGAATTTTGTATTTTGACATATGTATTATCATTACAAAATACTGCGCTTTACGCTGATTCGACCATAACTATCTTTTTTTTTATGATCATCAGCATGTTAAAAAGGTCTACCTCAGTCACAAAGAACAACCTCCCAGGAAGAAAATATATAAAACTTCTGCTTGGGTAGGGCATGCTCTAAAATTTCAAATCTTTAGCAGTAGAGTATGTCTGTGTTGTGCTTGTGGATGTGTTAACCCCTGACTCTCTCTGGACTGTAAGATATATTGCAAGATGATTCAGTAAAACACCAAAAACCAGTCAGCTGAAATGCAAAGATTAATACTGGAAAACTACCCTAATTTATATTGCCGTCTTGAAATATTTTGAAGAGCTGCTTCAGCTCAAGTATCACGTGAAATACAAGCTTGGGCTGCAGTCCTGCAATCTGAGAAAGCCCCATTTATTTTAGTGGCATTTACAATCATTTAACTCTTGCTATGGGTCATTAAAATAAAAAAAGCTGTCACTTCTTAGCATTCTCAACTGCAATGTATTGTGAAAGATGAACCAGCTTTGAAAAGAAGACTGCAGTGCAAATACTCTCTGTGCATTTGTATTAAATTCAGGGCAGTCATGGGGTATGCATCTGTGCCCCTCAGTGACTTTTTCTTTCGGAAATAAAAAATGCGAGACAAAGCACATCCCCTTGGAAATTCACTTTGCCTCTTGAGTGCCCCCCCCCCCACATAATAGCATAAAACTGACTTAAAGCAACTTGTGGTGCAGAAACGGCACTTAGTGGAGTCTACACCCATATTAACAAAAAGTTCTGAAAACGCTTTTTAAAAATGTGGTTTTAAAAATACATTGAATTTTCCATAAGGCTCGCCATTGCCATTCAGTGTCTCATTGTGTATTGCACTTCAAACATACTTAAAACATTTTATTTGCAGCTCTGTAGCTGAATCCTTAAACTTCAATGCACACTATACGTGCAAAAAACATGTGTTTTTTTTCTCAGCTGGGTCCCAAAGCAGTGTCCCTTGCCAAGTCAGTGGGTCAATGAGATCCCCTGACACCCTGTCACATTATTATTATTATTATTATTCCACCCATTTGACTGGGTTGCCCCAGCCACAAAATATTAAAAACACAATAAAACATCAAACATTAAAAACTTCCCTAAACGGGGTTGCCTTCAAATATCCTGAAGTTGTATATGTCCTTGACATCTGATAGGAGGGTATTCCACAGGGTGGGCACCACTACCGAGAAGGCCCTCTGCCTGGTTCCCTGTAAATTCACTTCTCACATTCAGAGACCTGCCAGAAGGCCCTTGGAGCTGGACCTCAGTGTCATGGATTTCATAACATTGTTACCACAAGATGCAAGTTCCTATATAGATTTTTAAATAATTATTTATTAATTTCCAATTATTAAAATCCAATATAAACAACATTATTTCAATGTCAAATTACAATTACAATTCAAATATATATCAATTATAAAGCCAATTATACATTTTGTGTGACTTCCCGCATGCTAGATTTCAAGGTGAAATGATTTTATTTCATCCTGATTCCGAGTCTTGCAAGATCCCGTATAGATTGGTAGAAACAGGACATCCCCACTCTGAAACACATATACCGGTATCTTAATTTCTCAAGGCTTCAGACCATTTCAAGGGAAATTGTTGCCATTCAATGCGTTAGAAACGTTGGTGCATAAATGTTATTATTTGAATGATATATCAGAAAACCACATATTATTTTTGTTTTGTCAGAATGCCCCATCACTCACCCTTGTTTCTCCTTATGAATTGCTTCTCCTTTTGTGAAACAATTCTTACCATCTGTCAGAACTAAATGTTTGTTTGAATGCGTTGTTTTATTCCGGAAGTCTTTTTGGAGTGCTTGGAGAGGGTGGAAATGTCTTAGAAAGCAACCCTATAAATGTCTACTCCAAAGTAAGCCTTATAGTGTTTGATGAGGCTTACTTCCAGGTAAGCCTATATAGGATTGCAGTGTCGCCATCCTCTTTTACATGCTTTCACTAACTTTTAGTAACAGAAAGCCTGCAATGTTGCTGTGTTGTAAGCCTTTTGTACTTCCCTGAGACTGACTTCAAGGTAACTGAAAATATACTGAAATCCTTTAAGAAGGGGAACAACTTTGTACAGCTTGAACTGTGAGGGCACTCAAGGTTACTTGGTTTATTTCACATATCCATCTCTAATGAGGGTTCTTTAATATTTCCTTTTGACACTTGCCCTTAACCCATCATTTCTCATAAAGATTTTCTTTGGGATATTTCAGCAAGGACCCACCAAAGAGATTTATTCCCTTTAAGCTTTGCTAGTATTTGATTGTGAAGATGAGTAGCTTTTCTTTGCTAGGATCAAGGTTGCTGATTATTCAGGCTAACTACAGCAACCTGGGTTTGGAGGGGTTTTTTTAAGAATCTTTCCATGATTAGGGTTACCAAGCTCATTCGCTTATTCAAAAGCCAAAGGACGAGTTTCATTTTGTTCTTTGATATTCTATACAAGTCTTCAGGTGCAGAAGAGGTATTTCATCATCGCCATGAAAAGATAATATTTTTAAAGCATCTGTTTCTAAGTCAAACATGTTTTCATCTACCCTTCCTGATAATAATGCTTACTAGGCAATACCAAGCAATAATACTTTCCTAGTAATAGGAATACTTACCTTACCTAATAATATCCAACTGGATTCAGGTAGGTAGCTGTGTTGGTCTGACGCAGTAGATATATATATATGGAAATAATTGGGTACACCATTTCCTTCATTCAAAATAGCAAAACAAAGTCAACCAAGTGCTAATGCAGGGCAGTTCAATAATGCAGCATTTTCTTGCTAAGGACAATACCATTCCGGCCAGAATAAAGAGTTGGGCTAAAAGAAAGAAAGAAAGAAAGAAAGAAAGAAAGAAAGCTCTGATAAATTGCGTCCTATTATATTAACTCCACTAGTCTTCCAGCAGTGGCATTGAATACAAAATGAAACATACAAGTAAGTTTTATGAAGCTAATCAGCATTCAGAAGAATGCCTGTCTTTTCACTTATTGGAAAGTATTTATGCAGATGTTAGCGTGACTGTAAGATTTTGTTTTGGGTTTTTTTTAAAAAAATGAACCCCACTTTTTTCATCACTGCACCAAAATTGATAATGGCATGTTGTTTATCTATTCCACTGTGAACCCAAAAGAAAGCAGGAACCCAGCATAATTTACAGTGACAGCTTGGAAGGCCTGGAAGTTTCCTATCCTCTTACACACTATTGATTTGGGCACATTTCCAGTCCAAACCATTAAATGGTAGAAGGAATCTTCTCTGACAACATTTAAAACTCACTTGTGAAACTGACATTTGAACCAATGGATTTTAGATCTCAGTACTTGTTCAGACAGCTGACAAGGAAATGCAGTACTTGTGGGTACTTTCATCTGAGCACTGTTATCCGGTTTAAACTTCCTTCATAGGGGAGATCAGATTTCCAATCTCTGCCCCAATTTTTGTTCTGTTTTTACAAAATCATAAAATATTAATCGTTTTAAGGTGCCAAGAACCACACTTTTAAGAGTTCTGGGTAGGGTGACGGAAATTGCTTCTGATTTGCTGGTTGCAGAGAGGCGGTGGCTATTTTGAAAGCAAATATATTCCTGGGTAACCACAGTGATCAATGCCAATTTTTAAAAAGGTAGCCATGTTGGTATGCCATAGTTGAAACAAAATAAAAAAAATCCTTCCAGTAGCACCTTAGAGACCAACTTAGTTTGTTAAACTTGATAACAAACTTAGTTGGTCTCTAAGGTGCTACTGGAAGGAATTTTTTTAATTTTAAAAAAGTTTCAGACATGGGGAATGAATTTTATGGGGGGAAATAATTTTCTACAATCACGGGCAGGGATAGCAACTGCTGTCTATGGTACAGTTGTGACTTTACATTCCACAGTGCCTTTGAAGTGAAGGTCTTGCCCTTCATTGACTGTGCAAGTCATCCAGGCACATAAAAGAAACCATAGGTGGCTAAGGAGGTCCACACTTCTGATTTTATTTTAAAATCATCTCTCAAATCACTACTTAAACACCCTGTTGCAGAATGAACAAGTGCAATGGGACAGAAGCATAAATACCATCCACAGAAGTGCCCCAATTAACTCCTCCTTTTATCTGAACCAGTTGTGCTCCGATAGTATTTTCTTTTATTAAATTTGTATACCACCCTTCATCTGAAGATCACAGGGTGGTTCACAACATAAAAATACAAAATGAGAACAAAAAGTACACAATAAAACTAAAACAAACCAATAACGACCCCCAAGTAGTAACAACAGCTCCATCATGCTTTTAATTGCGCATGATCTAGTTAATAAAAGGTCACCAGCTATCCCTGTCTGTCTGCCTGCCTGTCAGTCAGTCATTCAGCAAAGTTCCCTTAGGGAACTTTGTTTTATTTCCACTGTCGGAGGCAATATGCCTTTGAATACTAGTTGCTAGAAATTGCAGGTAGGAAGAATTCTGTTGGACTCAGATTTTGCATGCGAGCTTCCAATGGGCATCCGTTTAGCTACTGTGAGAACAGAGCGCTGGACTAAATGGACCTGTGTGGTGTAGTGGTTAAGAGCAGTGGACTCGTAATCTGGTGAACTGGGTTTGATTCCCGGCTCCTCCACATGCAGCTGCTGGGTGACCTTGGGCTAGTCACACTTCTCTGAAGTCTCTCAGCCTCACTCACCTCACAGAGTGTTTGTTGTGGGGGAGGAAGGGAAAGGAGAATGTTCGCCGCTTTGAGACTCCTTCAGGTAGTGATAAAGCGGGATATCAAATCCAAACTCTTCTTCTTCAGACTCTTCATCCACCAAGGTCTTCTTTGGCTCATATGAAATCCTATTTGGTGATATCAAATGTTGCATCCTTTAAGGCTCGTATTAAAAATCCAGCTACGCATTTCTTTGTAACGCTGACTGAATTACTCTATTTTCATTTGCAAACGTTGCTGGCGTATCATGATTGCCCTTCCCCAGGGTCCAATTATGGAAGTGAGGGGAGTAATCAGGTTATGCACACTTCCCAGGTGCTTTCTGTTTCTCTGACATTACTTGTGGGGTGCAACTACATGAAAATGGCAACCATACTACTCAGAAAATGGAAAGATTCTCCTGAGTCTTTCTCCATTATGCTGTTGCTTAGCAACAGGAAGGAAGGACTGGAACCTTTTCAATAAGGGATAAGTAAGTCACAAGTACCATGTTTCATTAGTGCCCCGGGTTCCTGTTTCTCCATTGTGGCTGATTAAGTTGTAGTTGTAGCCACAATATGCCTATTAGGTTGGATGTGGTCATGCTTAGAGGAATAAGGTTTTAACTTGGGTGGGTGCTGTTGTTGTTTTGGAGGGGTGAGAGTGTTTTAAATTGTTTTTAAATGATAGATGTTAATTTGGATTCTGTATCTGTATTTGTGGGTTTAGGGTTTTTTTGTTGAGGAATGTATTTTTTATTAGTTTGTATACATTAGTATTGTTAACTGTTTTAATTGTTGTGTATTTTGTACTTTTTTACATTGTACTTTATGCTGTATACTAATGTATACAAATTCAATAAATAAATAATTAATAATAATAATAATAATAATAATAATAATAATAGAGTAGATACTCAGTCTGCATCCCAGCCACTCTCTCAAACACAGCTTATTTAGATGTTTAAATAATTCTAACAAACTTACTTTAGCATCAGTTCAGCATATTAGTACAGTGGTACCTCGGGTTACATATCCTTCAGGTTACATACGCTTCAGGTTACAGACTCCACTAACCCAGAAATAATAACTCAGGTTAAGAACTTTGCTTCAGGATGAGAAAAGAAATCGTGTGGCGGTGGCGGGAGGCCCCATTATCTAAAGTGGTGTTTCAGGTTAAGAACAGTTTCAGGTTAAGAACAGACCTCCGGAACGAATTAAATACGTAACCGAGGTACCACTGTAGATGGATTGTTTGTGGCGGTGGTTCGTTTCAGTTACTCTACAGCTGTGGGTTAACCATTTCCCAGTAAAAGTTGGACTGATTATAACAGTTCCCCCACTCATAGGAGCCAACTGCAGGGGGCCATGGGTACTCAGGCAACCACAATAATATAATTGTGGGGACCGGGCAGGGCCATCTTTACCCGGGGATGCAAGGGGTGCGGGGCACCTGGGTGTTGAATTCTGGGGGGTGCCCGGTGCCCGCTACTGAAGCCGCCTAAGCTCTTACCTATCTACCTGTTATGAAATAATAATTTTGATCATGCTAGAAAAACAAAATTCATATATACCTAGGTATTACCGAAATGTATACCTACTGTTTCACTAAAGGACTCTTGACTTCGTGCACTCATTTACCAAAGATGCACCATGCCAGCAGCAGTGCTTTTCATTCACAATGGCGGCACTTGTTAGACTTGGAGGCGCTGGGTGGATCTTTGCACCCCGACAGCGCATATGCTAAAGACTCCCCTGGGGCTGGGCACACACAATGTCAATGAGAAAAGTCAGCAGGCGGCAGCGGTGCTGCTTTTGAGAGAGAAGCAGTTCAGCTCCACAATCAGCAGCCAGCGAGCAAGGCACCCTTTCCGGGGTGGGGTCCTGAACACAGAGGCAGAGTCCCTCCTGAGACCAAGCCTCTCCCTGCTGAAAAGGGAGCCTCACTGGCTGTGGAGAGGAGGAGGAGCCGCTGCCGCAACACAGACATGCAACATCACACATGCACACCTGTGATGTCACACACACACACACACTACTTGCAGGCGTGTGCGTGTGATATTGGACGTCCACGTTGTAGCGGGTAGCCACAATTCTGGGAGCGAGTTGGCACCCCTTCCTCCACTTCAGGGGTGGAGGGCCTGTTGCAATGGTCCTGGTTCCAGATAAATGCAGTTCTCTGATTCATGTTCAAGCAGAAAGGGTGGGCAAGATGGTTTTCATAAAACAATGTAAAGGTAAAGGTACCCCTGCCCGTACGGGCCAGTCTTGACAGACTCTAGGGTTGTGCGCCCATCTCACTTAAGAAGCTGGGGGCCAGCGCTGTCCGGAGACACTTCCGGGTCACGTGGCCAGTGTGACAAAGCTGCATCTCGCGAGCCAGCGCAGCACACGGAAACGCCGTTTACCTTCCCGCCAGTAAGCAGTCCCTATTTATCTACTTGCACCCGGGGGATTCGAACCGCCGACCTTTCGATCAGCAAGCCCTAGGCGCTGAGGCTTTTACCCACAGTGCCACCCGACACAAATGTGAAGTGATTATGAGCAGAGCCTTGTAAGTAAGGGTATATTTTGTGACTGCAGCCTTAGCTTAGATTTTTAACTGCTACTGATGTTGAGGAATGATAGTGCTGAGCAGGGGTCTGTGGAATCATCTGTAAATAATCCAAGTCTACTAGGCGATGAAAGATATACATGGGTGGAAATTGGCTAGAAAGTCTAGCCCTTGATATGGACAATCAGCAAACTCTTCTTGACAGCTTTAAAAAGAGGTGCTGAAGAGAAGTCCCCCGATACTGCTATGCTGTTTATTTCTCATTGCTACTCTGTTTTTCAGCATGGGTTGAAAGCATTTGGTTTTCAGTATGAGTTACAGCAGTGACATCTCGGTCTAATCCATACTGTTGTTTAAAAATATGGAGCAGGGGAAAAGACTGAAGTCAATCAGCAAAAACAAATGTGGAACCTATGACTTTCCTTGAGTTTATAAACACAGACTAAAATATGGATAGACTGGACTTGTAATGTTCCATTGTTCCATTCCAGCTCCATCATATTAAAGAAAGTCAACTTTGCTAAAAGCATAACTCTGGTCACTGGACTTCTGTTCATATATCAGTTTTGTTGGATTCTCACATTTTTAACTCAGATTCTTTTCATGCTGGAACAAGCTTGTAGGACCAACGCCTGCGGTTGAATTTTGGCTCCAAAGAAAGATATTTAGCACAGGTTGCTTTGGCTCTGTTGAATTAGAACACTAACAAATATTAGTCAGTATTGACTTCTCGTCAGTCAAGTAATTGATGGTCTTAATAATGTCACACTATAGAACAGGAAAGAGTGCTGCTTGTCACCCACATCCATATTGATGAGAATACATGCTTTGAAGCAAACAAGCAATTTAGGGCACACACCATGTGTGTGCGGTTTGGGAGCTGCACGGTCAGGGGAAAACCAATGCTGTCCAGGGTTGTAAAGACTGCGGAGAGAATTATTGGGTACACTCTTCCCACCTTGGGTCAAATCTATGCTTCCAGGTGTCATAAGAAAGCTGCAGAGATAGTGCAGGATAGTGCGCAGGCCGGAAATGATCTCTTTCAGCTTCTGCCTTCCGGAAGAAGGTACAGGGTTATAAAGACTAGGACTAGCCACCTGAGAAACAGTTTCTATCCAATGCGATCTTGGTTTTAAACGCAGTGTAAGGTAGTCTCTAGGGACGCGGGTGGCGCTGTGGGTAAAACCTCAGCGCCTAGGACTTGCCGATCGTATGGTCGGCGGTTCGAATCCCCGTGGCGGGGTGCGCTCCCATTGCTCGGTCCCAGCGCCTGCCAACCTAGCAGTTCGAAAGCACCCCTGGGTGCAAGTAGATAAATAGGGACCGCTTACTAGCGGGAAGGTAAACGGCATTTCCGTGTGCGGCTCTGGCTCGCCAGAGCAGCTTCGTCACGCTGGCCACGTAACCCGGAAGTGTCTGCGGACAGCGCTGGCTCCCGGCCTCTAGAGTGAGATGAGCGCACAACCCTAGAGTTTGTCAAGACTGGCCCGTACGGGCAGGGGTACCTTTACCTTTAAGGTAGTCTCTGTAGGAGTATATTATATTTAATTATGGAGTGTCAGAGTTTTTAGGGGGTTAACCAGGCTGGGATAGCAGGCTTGTTGGTTTTTGAATGTCTGATGTAGATTTTTTCAATTTCGTTGTTTGTATGGGACAATGACAATAAAGATTATTGTATCGTATCATATCTTTCCATGCTCCTTGTCAGGTGCTCTAGCTCACAGTCAGGTGTCATGTATTGGAAGGACCCTGTGCCTTCCCAATAGGTCAGGGTCTCTCAGACAGAGAGAAATACCTTGACTATTGTAAGATCTGACTCAGAAAAGAAGATAAACTCGTAGGCTGGAGGGATAAACTGATGCCAGTTGCAAAAAGGCAGTTCAGGTAGATACAGCAGAGAAGGGGCATGGGTTAACCAAAATATGTGGCATAAGGAGTTGCACTGGGAAGGGGATATTTCCAAAAATAGGCAACATCAAACTGCTCCCTGCTGCTGCTGCAGCTCTGCTACAGTTCCTGACCCTCCATGGAAGCTTTTCAGGGAGTGGCAGTTAGGAGAAGGGCCAGGGAAGCCCATTCTGTAAGCAGACCTGCTTTCACAGCGTTGGGTACAACCCATTAGTTTCTCTATACATGCGGTGTGTGATACAGTTGGAGGCAGTAACGCTTCCACAGTTGCTGGAAAGCACAGGAGGGGAGAGTGTTCTAGCATTCGAATCCTGCTTGCTTGTTGTCCATTGTGAGAACAGAATGCTGGACTAGATGGGTCATTGGCCTGACCCGGCAGGCTGTTCTTATGGGCAGGTATGGTTAGAAGGAAGTGGGGTCTAAATGGCTACAGACCATACCTCTGTCAGATCCTTCATCCACCTTGCACCTGATGGCCCAGCTACTAGAACCCTGTAAAAAGGTACCCCTGCCCGTACGGGCCAGTCGTGTCCGACTCTAGGGTTGTGCGCTCATCTCACTCTAGAGGCCGGGAGCCAGCGCTGTCCGCAGACACTTCCGGGTCATGTGGCCAGCGTGACGAAGCTGCTCTGGCGAGCCAGCACCAGCGCAGCACACGAAAACGCCGTTTACCTTCCCGCTGGTAAGCGGTCCCTATTTATCTACTTGCACTTAAGGGTGCTTTCGAACTGCTAGGTGGGCAGGAACTGGGACTGAAAGACGGGAGCTCACCCCGCCGCGGGGATTCGAACAGCCGAGCATACGATTGGCAAGTCCTAGGCACTGAGGTTTTACCCACAGCGCCACCCGCATCCCCACAGCGCCACCCGTGTCCAGAACCCTTAGCCTGGTGTAATTAAATGATAAGTCAGTTCACAGCAAAACAGCACTCATCTATGATTTTATTGCAGTTGAGGGAGCCAAGCTTGCCTGCTTTACTGAGACCTGGGTGGAGTGTGTCTGATCCAGTTTTGCCCACCTAGGTACTTGTTGCATGATACTTTAATTATTCTCTGGGCTTCTATGAGAGGAAAAGCAGTATAGAAATGCTAATGATCATCATCATCATTGTCATCTAATGATTTCTCAGAAGTGGGCCTTCTCTGGTAGCACTGACCACCTCTGGAATGTCTTCCCTCTTGCAGTACAGGAAGCGACAAATTTCAAATGACAATTGAAGATCCATTTGTTCTAATATATTTTTCCTGCTTAAAATATATTTTAAAGTGTGTTGCTATGTTTTTACCTCAAGGATTTATTTTATAGGATGTTATTTTATATAGGCAGTATATAAATATATATGGAAATATATGGAACCAACAAATTAACTATGAAAACATTCTGTGCAAATAACTATGCAAACTATGCAACATTAACAATGCAAACATTCACCAACATCACACACACAGAGACACAAACTGAAGTAACAAAACATGCTGGGGGTGGGGTTGGCCCTTTTTCCATTTAAAGATTGCACAGTTTCTTAGAATTTTTTTCTCCACTGTGCAAGTAAGTGATAATTAATGTCAACAATGCTCATTGGAAGCCCTACATTCTTTTTCACACCCGGCAGAAAGACTGGAGTCCCTTGCCGTGTAATATGTAAGAGTTATCTAAAACTCAAGCCTGGCAAAAACTGCAACTTGTACAATTTGACTATAACCTGTGGTGGATGTTTTAAAAGGTATTTCAAAGTGCACCTTTGCAGCAGATCTTACAGTCACAGAGCAATGGGTTTTATTATGCCTTTATTCTTTAACATGAGATGCTTAATCAGTATTTGGGTTCTTTGCTCTGCTCCTTATTTATTAGGCCTGAAATGTCAGTAGCTTCTGATTGAGCTGTGATGCATTTTTTAGATTAAGCACAGCTAAACTGGATAGCTCAGTTGGTTAGTTCAGAGTAATCATCTCCTGAGTCACTGGCACTAACTGACGGGTCAGTGTAACCAGACCCCCCCTTGCCCCACTCAGTGCTGCAGAACTCATGCTCATTACACTCACTTCAGTGAATATAGCTGGATAATGTTCAGCTATGCTGAACTAGTTCCACTGAGCAGAATTTATACAGGCTCTATTTATGGAAACAATATTAGTGGTAGTGGCAATAACGAAGAAAATTACTGCTTTTCTAGGACTGCTATTCAAGAATGCTAACATGTAGGATGCATCTCCGCAGCAGACTATTATATTTTCTTATTAATCACTACAAAACTTCAGTCAACCTATAATCAGTTTAATTAACGATACCTGCCATTGAGGAGACTGCTTGCTAATTATATCAGACTTATTTTAAAATATTAAGTACGACTTTGTATTTAGGCTGGCTGGTTTTCACAAAAGGGTTTTGATCCTATTCACTGGTGGTGGTTATTTGGTTCTTGCACCCCTAACCCCCCACCCCCTGTTGGCTAAAATATTCCCTGTTGGCTCAATACTCACTATTTTCCTTAGAATTCTTCTCTGGTGAAGATAAGTGCAATGCAAAGGGGCTTAAAGCCATTTAAGCTTGATTTGAAAGGTGATTTTTGCAGAAGGAAGTTGACTGTTTTTCTGCTATGGGAGAAACTGGTTTGGGCAGTGAACATTCCAGCTGGAAGATCTCACGCTCCAAAAAACCGTGTAGCAAAGTGCAAGTTCCCAGCATTGTTATTGAGCACTCCCATTAATTACCGGTAACTCTGAGAGTGTGCAGAAGGAACAGCCCATGAACTGTGTCCCAATATCTGTAAAAATGTTAGGGAGACAAAATTGAATATATGGGTGTGCTGGATGCTTATACTTTTGAACATTCTGTCACATTTGTTCATTTAACTAATGAAGGCATTTATTTCTTGAAATTCTATTTTTGTTAGGATTTTCATTGTTGGGAACTATTCAGGAGAATCTGCCCTACAATCATAAATAAATTTTGCTCATGCTTTTATATTAGGGATGAGGAAGCTGTTTGCCTCCAGATGGACTCCAACTCCCATCATGCCTGATTGCTGGGCATGCTGACCCTTGGGGCTGATGAGATCTGGAGGGATGAAGGCCACCCAACCCTGGTCTGTATGTAGCTGTATCTAGCTGCATGTACCTGTTTCTGCTCCAGATAAATTGATGTGGGAATAATTCAATGGATCTTGCAGATTTAATTTTACTGCCCACTACTCTCCCCAGTAGATAATTAAAACTTCTCTTAGGAACACAGTTGTTCATTATGGGCTAATTTGCTTATCTGAAACACAAAGCTTAGGCTGCCATAATTGGTTCAGTCAGTCATGTCTTTAAAATCTTTCATTTGATTATCTGCATAACTGAAAATGTTCTCTCTTCTTTGTGAGCCGAAATAGCAAATGAGTCCCTCTCCAATATTCTTTTTGTGTGTATCTAAGAAGAGGTTAAATTGCTCAGAACCAAATAAGCATTCTTGACTTCCTCCATTCATTCATTTGATCCTAAAATAAATCAGCCATTGAAACTCCTCTCAGCTTTCGCATTTTGGACAATTCGTATGGTTTACTGACATTACATTTCCTGGAATTAAATAATGGTTTGGGTTATTCTGTGTGCCGCTTGAATTAGATTAAAAGCAAATAAACCGGAAAATCTTTAATTAAAAAAATTAAAAGTGGATTAGGTCCTTTTCAAAAATATTGAGTTGATAGTGCTTCACAGGAAGCATTTATATATATTTATATCTATACAATATATATATATATATATAGAGAGAGAGAGAGAGAAGCTATCATAAAATTGTACAGTTGGAAGGGATCCCAAGGGAGGTCTAGTTCAACCTCCTGCAATGTAGGAATCACAGCTGAAGGGTGCATTTGTGAAGTATGTCTTCACATGTTTGGACAGAAAGCCAGTTTTAAGTAAAGTAGCTTAGTGGGGAGAGAGCGTCACTGGCCACAATCCAGAGAAATATCAGTACACCGTAATTATTTTTCAACTTTTCCAGCTGGCATCTCCCTTCACCAAACTGCTGAGCTGGCTTTTAAATTGTTATAAATTGAACTGCTGTTTAATATAGAAGTGTGCGATTGCTTGGGAGTACATAGAGAATACACCGGGGGGGGGGAGGATGCCCCCTTTACACCAGAAAGCCGCATAAATGTACAGAACTCTTTATGACCTTGGCTGAAGAGTTCTCCCCTGCCCTCCTCTCATCTGCAACTCACATGTTTCCTCGCACCCATTGTGGAAATAGCAGGCACCTAAGATCATAAGAATAGCCCTGCTGGTCAGATCAAAGATCGATCTAGTCTAGCGTTCTGTTCTCACAGTGGCCAACCAGATGCCTATTTGATGCCGCAAGCACCTCATTAAATGGGTACATTATACGAGGGATAGGGAACCTATGGCCCTCTGGGTATTGATGTACCAAAGCTCCCATCATCATTGACCATTGGCCATGGTTACTGGAGCTGTTAGGAGATGGAGTTCAACTTTAGTAGAAATGTCTGTTTCCCATCCCTGTGTTAGGCATTACATTCAGAAACCTGATTGGAATTGGAATTTTTTTAACCAGCTATTTTTTATTTCACATATTATCCATGTTTTTAAACCAATGTTACTATTATGATTATGTTTTTATCTTGTACACCAGTTTGCTATGTTTTCTGCTGAAGTGCGGTTTATAAATTTACAAGGAAATGTTTTGCACCCTTTGGCTAAGAATGAATAAGGGACCCCAGTCCAAGAATAAACCCTGCTTGTATGGACGTATAAGCAGTCAGTGTTAGAAACGGCAATGATTTGAGGTTTGGTTTCTGGCAAGAAAAGGGAGTTTAGGCTGATGAGCGCGATATCAGGGTGCATGGTAGTTCCCATAGTAATCATGTGTAGCTCATCATGTCCAACCCCTCCACATCATGTTGTTGTTTAGTCGTGTCTGACTCTTCATGACCCCATGGACCAGAGCACGCCAGGCACTTCTGTCTTCCACTGCCTCCCACAGTTTGGTCAAACTCATGCTGGTAGCTTTGAGAACACTGTCCAACCATCTTGTCTTCTGTCGTCCCCTTCCCCTTGTGCCCTCCATCTTTCCCAACATCAGGGTCTTTCCTAGGGAGTCTTCTCTTCTCATGATGTGGCCAAAGTATTGGAGCCTCAGCTTCAGGATCTGTCCTTCCAGTGAGCACTCAGGGCTGATTTCCTTAAGAATAGATAGGTTTGATCTTCTTGCAGTCCATGGGACTCTCAAGAGTTTCCGCCATATCATACTGTTTTGTATCCTATGATAAACCTGTTTCCAGTTTTGCATGGGGTGATTGCTTTCATTACAAGCAAATTTAGGCCATCCACCATGTGGCTGAAGATGCTTCTTATCAATCCTATATCTCTCACAACCTTCATGGTCCAAGCAGCACAGCTGGTATTTAAAAATAAAAAGCATGAGTAAATATTAAATAACTGGTTTGTTTGTTTGTTTGCTTGCTTGCTATATTGATCCAAATCTGTGGTTGATAGTGATGGGCACTCAAAAGATGCACAAATCCAAGGGATGGATAATTCTGTTTATGCAGTGTAAGAGGGAATCATGTCTGGGCTACCATACTTGAATAATGCCAGAGCCTTCATGATCACTGAGATTGGGACCATGTTCAGTATTAGAGGAAACCTAAATGCCTATAAACATAAGGCATAAGATGCAACATGTTAGAAACTTTGGTGTCCTTAACCAGGTAACATTCATTAATGTCTTCTCAGCAGTATTATTTACGGTATTTATTATTAATCATCTCTAGATACCTTTCAGCAGTGCTTTTTTAAAAAAAATGTTTAGGGGTACGCCCATTTTGACTCAAGAAAATCACCATTTTATAGTTCAAATCAGGAAAAACAAATACAATAAATAGGCAAAAGTACAAAGATTCACAAAATGTTTAGGGGTATGCGGACCCCTGCAGACCCCCAGGAAAGAAGCACTGCCTTTGAGTAGACAAAGAAGAAGAAGAATATATTTTGGCACCTTTGGGATACAATGTATTTCAGATTAAAAGTGCCAGCAGACAGTCTTTCTCCTAGCCTGAATTCCACTATGTTTTTAAAATTAAGTACTGTGCTGGTCCCATTTTTTGAGATCAAAGCACTATATAACAATTCATTTCTCTTTCTCCCTTGCATGTAGTGTTCTTGTCAGTTCAGTTTAATGTAACTTTAAAGATGGGTTTGATTTCAGTTTATGCTTCATTTCACAGTACCTGTCACTAATAACAAATGTGTCCAGAGTGGCCTGGGACTAAATGCTTTCTTCTTGATACTTCCTTACTGATTCATTCTTGATTTTGTTTTTGTTTTTTGTTTCTAACTCTTGTCCTCTAGCAAGTGCTGTAAGCAAATAAAAATAATTGGAAACCACAACCAGAATATGCCATAGTCAAAACCTTTAGCTGGAATCCAATTTAGATCCTGCTGAAGGGTTGGGATTTCATAGCCCTCAGATAGAGATAAAAATGGCTCAAAAACAATATTTCTTAATATATTTCTGTATTTGCTGCATTACTTGTTTGACATAGTGATAGCATTCTGGGGCTTTTCTTCTCTTCTTCCATTGCTAAGGTCTTTGATGCAATAGATACTAAGGAAAGCAAAACAAATATGTTCACCTCAAATGCAACTCTCACACATTTTAACAAATGTCTTGCTGGTGAACTTCTGCCCGTGACAGAAATCTAGTTTTGTCATACAGCCAGCCATATGTGACAACAGCCATGATCCAAAAATGATGGAACCAATTGGCACTATATTTACTAGTGAGGAGAAAGTCTTGATATTAGGAATAATTGGGGGGAAATGTATTTTTAGTTACTTGTGAATTATTAGTTGATCATACAGCCCAAGGTGGGGGTGGGGTGGAGAAGGGGATTTTATTTGTTAATAATCCTGCAAATTATGTGCAGTCAGAGTGGTCCACCTAGGCAGGAGAGGGTCTGCTAACACATCTGACAGTGGTATCATTGTTATGATCAGTGGCAGAATTTGGGCTCTCAGATCATAAATATCATAGGTTTCACCTAACACTCCATGACCCTTCTCTCGGGCTAACCATGAGCTAGTCCTTTTATCTTCAGAGCACATGTGTAGCTGAAAAAATGCACGGCTACCTCAGATGTAGTATCATTATGGGACATAGTAGGGGGAAATGGCAGCTGGCACAAAACGTAGTCCCCCCCTCATTTTGTGGCAAGAGCGCACACACAAAATGCTTTCATAGGATATCAACAGTTGTGTGAGAAATAAATGTATAGGTTTGAATCTTAAATGTAGTCAGAGAAAGGGAATTTTCCTATCCCTCCTGCTTCTGCCTCTGATTACCTAAAACCTTCCATGGAGGGTTGGCCCTCCTGAACAATGTGGGATGGGGCTTGGGGGTTCCTGGAGGAGGTGACAGGAGACCAGAAATTTTCTTTCTTAGCATCCAAGTCTGATTGGGGCAATTTCCCCACCCTAGCAGCCTCCATACCCATCTCACATTGTTCCAGAGTGTCCCCCTAACTCACCAGAAGGTGCTACAGTGGGGAAGAGGTAACTTTTCTTCCATGAAATTCCTTAAATTATCCAAGGCACAGTATTCTTTGCAGGAACCGGATATTGCACAGAGCACAAATTTATATTATTCTGTATACAGTACTTCAGTCAGTAGCATCAGAGTCAATAGGAAAATGAAGACAAGTCACAAATCATCCTTTTGCCAGGGCTGCTTACAGAAATCTCTCTCATTTCCTTAACCATGTCTTCATTTGCCATGCTACCCTTGGGAAAAAACCACTTTCCTATTTTTTAATTTGCCATCCTTATTGAAAGGAACAGAAGATGAGAATTACCCCCATGGGATCGAAGAACGATAATCACAGCAGAGTTTATATTCTCTACAACTTCCTTTGAAAAAAGGAATTTATGTGGCAATAATTATTCTAAATCACTGCATTTTCTCATTTGCTTTTTATTTTCAGAAACGATTTGGTATATTGATATTAGGGTGTAACTAACCTGCATGCAAGGCACATTGCCGTGTGACATTTGTTGGGGTACATGTGCTTCCTCCTCTGCCTTGTCTCTTAACTACAAATCTAGAGAAGGCTTTCTCCAATAACTAGCAAATCTCTTTCCCTCTAAGCATATGACTAAGGACCCCAGGCCATTCTTGCTGCTTGCATTCCAAAGACTGCATTCAACAACTGAGGGCAATCAGCAAGGCATAACCCTAATTAACTTATTTAACATTAATAAAGGAATATCTTCTTAACATCAGTGCTCCTGACAAACTGCCTCATGGCTTTTATCCATTATAGTCCCCTGCCTATCAAGATGTATAATAAGGAGCTATATGTGTTGTCAAGCTTGGATATAATTGCCCCTTCCTGGATAACCTTTGTGCTGCAGCATTAATCTAAGAAAAGGAGAAATTTTCTGGATGTTGCTGTTATTTGCCATTACAGTGATATTATTAGGCAATACTCTCTCCTGCATGGCTTAACTCCTATCATTCCAGCTTTGACTTTCCCACTGCCGGCAAAGTGGAACATTATTATATTGTGAATTCAGGTAGCCAAAAAGATAAACAAACCTATATTTAATAGATGCCACAGTAATATTTAGCCAGGGGCAAATGATGTGCTGCTCTCCAGGTGTTGCTGACGCTGCCTATCATCCCTCACCATTGGTCATGTAGGCTGGGGTTGATGGGCGTTGGCAAACCAACAACATCTAGAGGACAACACATTGACTACCCCTATATTTCACAGTCCATCATTAACCATCCAATTTGTAAGATAACCAGTACCTTATATTACAGTGGCTTGGAACTGCGGTGAAAAGGCTCTAAAATTTTGCATCTGTTCACATCTGTTGATATGCACTCGTGCCTGGTAATGTTTGTCTTCCACTGATCTTGTGACCCTTTACACAGAGAGCATCCTAGACATGAAATGGATGGTAGTAGGAGCAAAGCAAGATGAATATGCAGCAGCAGCTGACCTAGATTGTCTTTATGAAGTAGTCAGCCTGCTGCAACTGGAAGAGTGCCAGCTTAGTACAGCCACAGTGGAGAACAGCACTGCATGTTGCTAGAGCTTGCCGGGGGGGGGGGGAGATACGGCTTTTCCAGATGTTTTGGGACTTTGAGCTACTGTAGTTACGTTGAGTTCAGCCCACTTAGGAGTAAATCCCAATCCCAGGCGGGAAACCTGTGTCCACAAAGAAAATGGAATTGAGGTTTTGCCTCTAGTATCTTGCATCCATACAAACATCCTTCCTCAATTACGTCAAGTTATATTGAGACAACAGTCAATTCATCTCTTCATACCTGCAGCGTTGCCCCTCAGCAAAGTCTGTCAGGGATAATTTTGGTTAAAGTAGTGATCACTGAGGTCATATGCATTTCTGTACTATTAAGAATTAATTATGGAAAATAATTACCTTTGAGGAGCTTTGCTAAAGATAAAGGTTGACAGAAATTGCAGTAGTGTAAAGAAGCAGAGTTAGATCACAGAAACTCAAAGTAAACATCTCTTCCCCTCCCCCCATATCACCTTGTCCTGGTTCCTCACTCCCAGCATCAAACAAGTCAAGCATATGTGGCTGAATGTCAGTTCTTTGGAGAGGACAACACAGATCTTGTTACCGCTTTGCTGTGTAGGTCTTCACAATGCGGTGTCAGTTGTGAAATGCACTTTACCTGCTATACCCTTTGCTAAATGTTCTAGTCATTTATGGGATTGAAATTATGCCTGCCGTCTCTTCTTTCATTTTGTTTTCACAGATTTTAAATGCCACAGAACAGGTTCCATTTTAAAGGCTCGCTTTTTTCTTCTTCCCTAAACACTTTCAGATAAACATCATTTTAAAATGTGTGACCCCTCTCTTCCATAACCTGATTCATAATTAATCCAAAAAGTACAGATTCATAAAAAATTAATTAATTCTTTTCTGGGTTAATTTCAAATCAGGACTCCCGACATCTAGCCTCTGATGTCTGCATGTGATGCACCTACTAATTTATTTAAGTAGGGAAGTAGCCAGAGGTAACAGTACAGTTGGCAGTCCAACCTCACCAATTCTGAGTAAGAGCAGTATAAACCATATAGGACTCACTTCGAGAAAGGTGCAGAGTTGATTCTTCTTAGAATGGAAGGTTTATGTTTTGAATATTAAACATATAACACTGTTCCATCATGACGATTTATAAGAATATTATTGTGCATTTTGTTTTCCTTTTTTCCGGATGGAGAGGTTTGTTAATAGGTTGTACGAACTAAATACTGCTAGAATATCATTTATGTTTTGTTTGCCCCCCCCTTTTTAAATGAATAATACTTATTTAACTTGAAAGGAAAGAGGATACAATACAAACGTATCTATTTCACTTGTGATAAACAAAATTTGATTACCTTTCTTTTAAAAATCCCCATAATTTATCTGCTTTTAAAATCAAAGTTAGCTCGCTTTTGGACAACATTACATTTATCAACAAAAATAAAAACAACAAGAACTTTCCAAATTAAAGTCAGAGAGTTGCTAGTAGTTAGTACAGCTTAATAGTTGTGTGTCACACTATTTTCAGAGATTATATGAATCATTTATACTTCCGGGTTAAGGGTGAACTTCCTTCATAATGTCAGCTCTGTTGGAAGGGTTGTAGTGCGCATGGAGGGCTTGGTGTATGTGACACATACTCCATGAGTTGCACAATGATTTCATTGTTATGGAATTAGCCACATGTGCAGTGGTACCTTGGTTCTCAAATGTCTTCGTACTCAAACAACTTAGAACCCAAACCCTGCAAACCCGGAAGTAAGTGTTCCGCTTTGCAGACTTTTTTCGGAAGCCGAACGTGCCCCATTTTGAGTGCCACACTACCGTCCTGAGTGTTACGCTGAGGTCTGTCTGTTTTTGCTGTTTATTTTGTGTTTTTGTGGCTCTTTTTTGTTTTGTTTTTGTGACTGTGTGGAACCCAGTTCAGCTACTAGTTGATTTATTGTGTGACTGCAGTAGATTGTTTATTGCTTTCATTTTATGGTCTCGTTAGATAGTAAAACACATGTTAAATTGCTGTTTTAGGGGTTGTTTTTAAAAGTCTGGAACGGATTAATCCATTTTGCATTACTTTCTATGGGAAAGCGTGCCTTGGTTTTGGAACGCTTTGGTTTTTTAACGGACCTCCGGAATGGATTAAGTTTGAGAACGAAGGTACCACTGTACTAATTAAGTCATGGGCAGGGTACCTGTGGTCCTCCAGGTGTGGTTGGCCAGTGGTTAAGTGGGATGGGAGGGCCGCAGGTTCCCCAGCCCTGTAGCAACCCTTACTTCATTAGTGAATTATGCCACCTCTGCTCAGGAAGAGCTCTCCATGTACACCAGAGGCTCACAGAGCTTTAGATACCAGCAGTTACTTATATATATAAGTATTGCCCTTTGCATTCATTTTTCTGGCCTCTCTCCCTTTCTCCCTTGAAGGATTTTTGAAAGCAATAGCGTAAGCATTTCCCCTAGTGTATAATAATGATACATTGTCTTTGTACAAGAAAATCCATGCCGTGCTTTAGAACATAATTAGATGGTGATAAATATTAGCGTATAATATATTGGACTATTGGGGACAGTGCTTTCTCTTCTAACCAGCTTGCCCTAAATTATTTATTTAGTTATGCAAGCTTTACTCCTCAGCTCAGAAGCTAATTTGCAGAATTGTTAAAGCAAAGGGGAATCAGCAAGTTCCTTACTTTGGAACTGTAATACATTACAAAGCAAGGGACCTAAAAGACGGCTGTCAATATTGATAATTCACACGTATTTTCTCTTATGGTGTGGCTTCCAAAACAATACCTGATTTAAAAACTCAGCGTGTATGGTGGTGGTGGTAGGGATTAGCTATCCTATAAAATGGTGGCTATACTTAAAAATGGCTAAATACTGCGACAGGAATTCTGTCTATCCCATTATTTGTTTGAACGGGTCCATCTTGCCCACTCTCCCCGATAAGTTTCTGGTCAAAGTCACTACAGAAAGCTGAAGGGTAAAGGCATAATAATGATTTAGGAAAGGTAAACATCTAGAGCCGAAATACGTTCAGCTCCATAATTTTATTTGTTTGTTCTTAAACCAGGTTTTACCTCAGGGTAAGACTGAATTTGTTGACTTAAATCTTTGTTGGAAATGGCCTGCACAAATCCAAACTGATGCTGTATGTAGGAGACAGCTGGTTGTCATGGTAACTGTAGTGCAGTTTTTAATTCCACTTGGTGAGTAATGCTGACACAATGTTGCTGAATAGACTATGGCTTTCCTTTTACAAATATATAGCTTTATCCATGTCAAGGTTACGAAATAAAATAAGGACCTTGCTCAGACCCCTCTGGCCACATCCGTTTGGCTTATTGATACCAAATACTTTTATTGAAAACCAGGCAATTCGCCTGGCATCAGTCAGTCAGGGGAATGGGGGGTCAAATAAGACTCCTCAAAGAGGCATAAATTAGATTATAAAAGACACAAATTAGTCTTAACTTTGTAATCGCATTAGCCTTCTGTTGCTCAAAATATGCTTGGCAATGTATTTGCACTATGTAGTGGAATAACATGCATTGCATAGTAAGAAGACACTTGTTTTTGTATAGCATAAAAACAGAAAGTGCTTGATCTGTTTTTATTTTGTTCTACTTTGCACATGGAGGAAAAGAACACACCACCTTAAGCTGTTCCATTTCATTAAACTAAAATCATTTAACATAAACTTCTGGAACAAGTATTCTTGATATTTGCTTGCCAGATGGTACATATTTTATGAGAAAGAGAAGCAAAATCACATTTATACATTTGTTTCTAAGAACACTGCCAAAAGTCATTTCTAAACAAGGCTGTCCTAGATTCATTGAAACCATATTTTTCATTAGTTAATTTTACAGATATTCCAAACAAGGAATTATGGTAATTAATACTCTCGCTGCGGCCATATTATCCTAACAAATTTGGTAAATATATATAACAGGAATCACTGAGGGTGTCTGCAAATGTGACATTTTCCTGATGTAAATGGTTTGAGACGTAACTAAATACTTTCCAAACTACTGTCTTCTAGATAATCATTTCAGTTATTCATTTTGGTTAGCCTTTCAGCTTGCAGCAAGGGACATAGGTGTAGTTTTTTCCTCCCATTATTGATTCTCCTACTTCCCCATCCACTCTCAGAAGAGCTTCTCCTAGCTCTTGACTCTTAAATAATTGATTTTTCCACTCAGGTGCACAGGACAACATTTTGAAATCATGAGATTGCAAAAAAATGCATGTGCTTTGCTCACTGACGCACTAGCTTTATTAAGTAGTCCCCAAACAGAAGACCAATACAGTGAACAATGAAGCCTCAGTTTAGAAAATTATTTTTGCTTTTTGTTTAGAAATTTGATGGAAAGTTGCAGTCCATTGCACCCTTACCTTGAACACAGCAAGACTTCCAAGTAAAGATATATATATATAATCAGGTCACATAGTTGATAACACATAGTTGGTTTTTAAAGTCATAAGATGTATTACTGGAAGCTCTTGAGAAAGCAACACAAAGTACTAATATATCTGCCTGGTTTTCAAAAAGCCCCAGGTCCTTCATTTATATTTGTGAATGTTTTAAATATTGCCTTGATGGAAATTTTGCTGAAAATAATTTGAAAAGCACGAAAGGAAGTTGACTGTACTGAAAGATATTCTAGCTGTGCCAAAGTTTTATCTTTATTACATTTTTATATTCTGATTTTTTTTAAAGAACCCTTTATAGAATTACCATTACACAGGATTTTAAAGTACATATGACCACTGCCATAATAAACTGTTTACTATAAATAATAAGTTTTACTAAGCTGAATATTTCATAATTTTTGGTTTTCCGGTATTTTTTTTTCTAAATTGAAAGTTACCCTTTTGAAAGGTTGACCATTTTGTCCAAAAGTAGGATTTTGTGTGTTTGTGTACACATGCACATCACACACATCACACACATGCACGTACACACACACACATTCAGGGTTTATGACCTTGATAGGGAATCTAATCTACATCAGGTTAAGCAATAGAGGAGACTATTATTCTGAATTAACTGGTTAGTTCAATGAGAAGAGGTAGCTGGACTAGACGGGTCTTTGATCTGATCCAGCAAGATCTTTCTTTTTTAAAATTGTGCCCCCAGAACAACAGACTGCTTGTTTTGTGTGTGGCCTGTCTCCTTAAAAGACAGGTCTGCACTGTAGTAGGAATTCCCTTCTCTAGGCATAGTTCCTTAGTTCATTGGGAACTAGTTGTAACCTTAGTGTTTGAGTAGCAAGTTCTAGCTGTTTTGTTGCATTGCTGCTCTGTAGTTCATTAATAAATGCAACTATTGAGGTTTTCCTGCTTCCTGCTGTTTACAGGTCGGGCAAACCCACTGCAAGGTTTCCTCTCACAGTGAGAAGCCTTCAGAAATACAGGATACGACACAGCTATCTGGCAGTTCCTATCAGCCTATCAGTCTAGGGTTGATGGGAGATGTGGTACAAAATGGGAGCTGTGGTACAAAACCGGATGGTGCCAGGCTGGTGAAGCCTGCTGTTGGTTCCATTCTGGTTTGTACTTCATACCCTGTGAAGTGTGTCTATTAGTACCCTTTATGATACAATACAGTGGTACCTCAGGTTAAGTACTTAATTTGTTCTGGAGGTCTGTACTTAACCTGAAACTGTTCTTAACCTGAAGCACCACATTAGCTAATGGGGCCTCCTGATGCTGCCGCGCTGCCGGAGCACGATTTCTGTTCTCATCCTGAAGCAAAGTTCTTAATCCAAGGTAATATTTCTGGGTCAGCGGAGTCTGTAACCTGAAGCGTATGTAACCCGAGGTACCACTGTATTTAACTTGTAATTTATACCACACGAGTGTCATTCCTTTGGAAAGTTCCCTTAATAAACTAATCTAGGTTCTCATATTGTACACTAGATCTGAGGCCTTATGTGAGCATGTTAGACATACACTGCACAGAAAACTAATCGTATGGTGAGTCTTCCTTACAGAACATATAACTGGAGACTTCTTCTTTTTGGAAATTACCCAGAATGCAACATGTATTGTTTATTCATAAGTTCTCACCTGTGCCTTTAAATTTGGCAGCCAAAAACAACTTATTTGTAAAGGAAGCTGTAAAATAGATTAAATGCAGGTGGTACATGATGGCCTTTTAAATGATGGTTATTGTGGAGTGATCACCTATGTCAATATTTCATCTAATTTCTTGTGGGAAATCTGAATTTGTTCAAACAAGTCTAAAAGCATAATCAATTGTCTCTAGAGTAGCCCAAATTACTTCAGTGGGGCTTTTATAAAATAAATGGTTGAGGACGATAGCTTTAATTAAGCTATCCTTTCAGCAACTAGAGAATTATTTTGCATTAATTATTTTGTCATGGCTATTGCTTCATATGACAGACAGGAGGCTGTCTGGGAAGAGACTGCTATTTGTTAGCTGATAGCTAGGAATGAGATAGGATATTGGTGGCACACTGTGTGGTTCGGATTGTGGAGATCGATCAATAGTTGGCAAATGTTCCTGCCGGGATTTTCTTTCTGATAATATGGAGTAAAGATTCTCCACTGTTGTGTTGCGTAGGATTTCACAGAAACTGTTTATTATGATTGGCAAGGTATCATAAGACAAGGCCTGTTTCTGAAGTACAATTGATATCTCTGTCTGGTTTTCTTATCCCCCTATTCTACTGAGACAGGACAATAGAATTGAAGCTCATGGTTGAATGTGTGCATGAAATCCAGTGGGAATAACAATCCAAGCAATTTTAGAAAGCTAGATTTTGGTTTCTGGAAACTAACTACAGGAGAAGTGACCAAATTCTAAGAGATGAGTCATTTATAAGAGACCAACCTTCTGTCTTGTTTGAACAAAACAATAAGAAAACAAAACTAGAAAATCCAGGACATTAACTTGAATTGGGGTAAAATGAGAAACATTTTTTTTTACTGTGTTTTGTATGAAATGTCTCTGGACCCCTTGTAGTGATATCATAGAGGAATTATTCTGATCTCAACAAGTCATTTGGAAGAAAGTTTCATTGAAGCTACCAAGGTTTACATCTAAGTAACATATTAAAAATTGGGATGAAAGCATACACAAACAATGTAGCATAAATATCTTTTAGTGTAATTCTCGTTTTTATCTTGGAGTATTTTTTTTTGCAGCCAAAAGGGCTCCTTCTAAGCAAATCATTAAAATTCCAGGATATAATTGTAATTTTTGAACACAGATTATTATTACTTGCTCAATGAGTAAGGGTGTTCTCAGAACACCCTGTTAGCCACAGGATTAATTTCAAAATGATTAATAATAAAATCATCACCATCATCATCATCATCTGGTCCCTTTCCTGCTTGGTGGATTATCCCATTTCTAAAATTTACACTTTCTTCTGTTTTTTGTCAGATGCTTCCATAATCATTTTTATCTGCATTTAGTATTCTGATGAATACTTCTGCATAAATGGCTATAACTGCTTGCTCAGCCTGATCTAGATGAGGTGATCCATACTCAGAAGTTTTCTAAACTCCAGTGCTGCATGTTTCACTTGCAAGCTCAGGAGCCATGCACTGAGTGTGCAGTTGGAAGCTAATGGCCTGCGCTGCATTACTCTCAGCTTAGCTCATTCACATTTAGTCACATAGACCTGTGCACAACTAGAGCTGAATCAGGGCACTTGTCTTTTCGCTTGCAAGCTTTTGGGAGCATTCAGCAGTACTACGTGTGGTTTTTTCCTCTCTCTCTAATTTTCTGGCTAAGTATGACTAATGGTAGTCTATAAGATACCTTTGTGACATTTCCATTATTATTAATGGATCGTGAAATAATCCAGATCCTGCTGCAAGGCCATGAAATCCAAATGAACAAATACCTATCCAACTTCACCTCTCTCTTTTTCTATTCTTGAACGATTCATATAGGACACAACTCAACCCCACACCCTACCCTGTATGCCTGTGATGGCTGATCCCTGCTAGTAGCAAATACTTTGTGTGGCTTCTTGACACAACCTGCAGGTTTCCATGCCACCATGATACCTAAGTTAAAGGAGCATGTGGTAGTGTATGAAGCTGCAGGCTCTGCCTGTGTTTGGAAGCAGCTGCTATCAGCATAGCAGAATGCAGCCACCACAAGCAGATCACATTTTAATAGCCTTGTGTTTTACTCGGTTTTCTGTTTTGAGGAATTCAACTAGTGTTGAGGGAAGAGCAGGGTGGGAGCATGAGTGCAATGGTGAGAGAGAGAACTAAAAAATGGCTTTGGGTACTGTGATGTTTTTATTGTAATGATCTCTGTGTGATCTTTTATATGTCTTGATATATGTACAGTTTGTCACTCACCCAGAGCCATTCATTCATTTAACTTTTTTAAAAAGATATATACATAGACAATATAGACACACGTGTTTTTTCCAGTGCATCCCAGCCGCCAGTGAAAAGCAGCCAATGAAAAGTTCACAGGACAAAATAGCATAGCTGTCTTGTGGTTTTGCAGTCTGAAAAGCATGTTTGCTTTTGAAACATTTTACTATGGAGCATTGGGACTCTCTATACCAGAATGTTTCTCCAACTTCAGTTATGAAAAACATAAAGGTAATATACTTGGAAAGGGGTAGGACTCTATAAAGAACTGCTGATGGTTCTGAAAAATCTTTGTCATGGCAGATTTAAGCCTTCAGACAGGAGTGGATCTAGACAGAGGAGGGACGGAAGTGAGACAGTTCTTTGGAAAACCAGTCACAACTTTTATTGGATACAGCTTCTCAGTGGCAAGGTATGCCTTACAAGTAGTAGTGGGAAACCTCTTATCCATTTTTGGCCAGGCCAGGCCACACCCACCTGCTTGACAATTGTCATGGGCCAGGAGTCAACCTTCCCTACTGAACAGCAGTCTGAAGGGAGGGAAAATGGACTGACTCCACCTGCAGCTGGTTGGCCTTTGAGGACAATGGAGGAGAAGGCATGGATGAGAACCAGTTGGCTTCAGCTTTCTTAAACAGGGCCTTTTGTCAGCAGTCAGATGCTGGGAACAACACCTGTGGTTACTGGCCCTACCTTGCTGCTCCCCATCTGGACCCTTGGCTTTGTGATTGCTTGGTTTCCTTGACCCCTGGAACATTGAACTACATGGACAGCTGTTTGCCCAACCCTCAGAACACTCTAGACTTCTCATGTGGACTTGGCTTACCAGCAAACATATCTCAGAGACTCCTATCTTCTGTTTGTTTGGCCTCCCATCCCACACAGCTCTGCACTTGGTTGCTCAGCAACGGGGCTTAGGATAGGGCTATGACAACAATCACCTGGTGGTTCCTGCTTGCATAGAGCTTTGCAAAGCACTTTGAAGACCTAACAAACAATTGATCATCAGGACTTGGAAAACACCTGAGTGCAGTGGCCTTGTCTACCTGTCAAACTTGGCCCATGTGAAGAGAAGGCTCCAGCTTGATCCATTTCCTCACCTCTGACATACAGGCAGGGGTCCTGCTTCTGACAACCTGTGTGCTGCCAGAGGCTTGCTGTAAAAACATTTGAAAATCGATAGCACCTTTCCTGCAACCATGACCTAGCCACCTGGATGTGTGGCAATGGCAACAGACCAGGAGGTAGGTTGGCACATGCCTAGTAGCCTCGAGGCCCCTTATAGGACCACTTGCTTGGGTGAGAGAGTGGGTATTTCACCTAACTCATCTCTCGACGACAGCTCCTGCGGCAGCTCCTGTCCCAGCACCAGGTATAGGATTCAACATCAATTGTGACAAGGGGGGAGTGGTAACAATACTAAAAGAGGATTGCTCATTCTATATCTAAACCCCAGGATTGTTTTCTTCCTGGACCCATCAGCTTGTGACTGTGACCATAGCATTGGACTTCTTAGTGCTCTAACTGTAACACAATGAAAAGCAGAATCACCAGAGACACAGTAACCTAGACTCTGGAGGTCCACCCATGTATAGACAATGAGTAGACCAGAGAGAAGACATTTTTCCTGTCGACTGACAGGCTGACATTCCCTTCCCTCTTAATAAGCTCTTCCGAATTGGCTGAGTGTGTTGGGAGCAGGGATGCTAGCCAGCATTACAGCAGGGTAAAACCAGTCACTACTGGCTGGCTTCTGGTACACCTACACCCCAGCAGTTACAAAGGGGGTTCCTACACCAGTAGAAGTAGGAAACAAGTTTTAGCCAGATTTCTCTCTCTCTTGACTTCACTGGTAAGACAGGATTTTTCATAAAATTGCATGGGTGCCCCTCTGGATATCAGCCAAACTGTGGACTTAAGGGTGGCAGCAGACAGAGCATCTCAGCCAGGTTCTATGCAAGAAGGAAGAACACCGGATGACAAGGGGGCAAGTTATGGCCTCAACAGCAGCATATCATCATGTCTCTCTGTGTTTCTTAGACCAGAAAGGATGACTAAACATATTAAAATTAGATAAATCCTCATTCCTAGACAAATTACATAAACCTCTTTTCTTGAAAGAAGGAAGAGGATGAATGTGTTGAAGAAAATGAATGAATGGCTCGATTCTATATTATCTTATGAGGAAGGGCTGCTGAGATAGAGAAGAGTGAATGAACTGATAATGCTGTTGATGAAATGACTTGGTGGCATGCAATATGAGCTATGAATGTACCATTAAGAAAGGACAGGAAGGCTTAGAGCCAGATATGACCCTCCCTTGAAATCTCTGGGCAGGTACCATCTGTATAGCTCTCTAACGCTTCAGAAGATTAGAGATAAATTTCTGCCAAACATCACAGGTTTTCACTCCTCAGCAATATTTCTATGAATTCACCACTTCAACATATTTTAAAATTTATGATCAAAAGTCTGTAGAGCTACAGAGAGAAAGCAAATAAGGGTATACCTTTCTTGCTGATTAGCTGTCTGAAAGCTTATATAAGCTCATCAGTAGGAGCTGTTCAAATATGAAGGCTCCGTTAGCTTATTCTTGGTGTGCTTCTCATTTATGTATTAAGATTAATGAAGCATGTACTACACAAGGCCAGAGAATTTGTTTCTTCCATAATCTAGGTATGCCCCAATACGAAAATATTTTAACAGCCTTGAAGATCAGCATGTTTCTTTAACAGGGATGTTTCCCCGACAGAGAAAGTTTTAATTAGATTTTGGACAGGTTCAAATGCGCTGCTTTTCTTTCAGCTAGAAACCTTTCTTAATTGTGGTCTGTACTATACTAGAGTTTTCATATTCCCTGTGCCCTATGGTCTAGTCTAATCTGAATCTGAATTCAGTATCCATTCTGCCCAACTGGACTACTTGACGCTAGTAACTCGACTAATAACTTCAAATGATTTATACTTCTAAAACATGCTAGCAGATTACCACTTCCCACCCTCAGGAACTATGAAAGAGTATATTTTAATTGCCGGTAATACTGTTACCCTATGTCTGATGGTGACAGAAATAACAATTTATATAGTTTTTTTAGACTATTGTCAAAGCATTTAATATACATTTGGCAGATGGGGTTTGTCAACATGGGAAGGTAGCCCATCTAGGAGAAGGAAAATTCTGATCCTAATCCTCTGCTGCCTTGCGGGATATCTTTGGGTGAAGAAAAGGCTAAGGAGTAAACCCTACACAAATCCGGAGTGGAGTTCCTAAGATGGTTGGACGATGCCTTGTACACCTCCTTCTGGCATCTCCTGCAGCTAAGCTGGTGCTGTGATTTTCTTTGAACCACACCAACAAGGCCAAAAGATGGGTCTTATCTGGGCACCCTAGGTCCTCCATACACATTGCCTGGGCTTCGTGCCCCGGAGATGTCATTTCACTGCTGCTAATGCGGCAGTTTGACTTCATCCCCGGAAGCGCACTCCATTGTCTCTTGAGATGGACAGGTGCCAGCAACGACAGGACTCATGCAGATGTAATGGGTTTACTACCACATGTGTGAGCCTTGGCCTCAGACCCTCCCCTTCCTCTCCCTGTATGTTGTCACAAGGATGAAGTCAGAATCCATTTTCTTGAAACTTGGGAGACTCTGGTTCCAAAATAAGCTGGGATCTGAAACCTTGGTTTGATCCTGGCTCATTCTAACTAATTGCATTTTAAAGAGAGTTTGACAAGTTTAAATAAAATTGTTCTGTTTGTTTAAAATTGGAAGCAAAAACTTCCACTCTCCTCTTCACAGCTGTGCAAGAGGAGGCGGGAGCAGCGAAGAAATACATAACCCTGAAGCTTTTACACATAGCAGGAAACAATGGCTTCTCCTTACAGCCAAACTACCCCTTCATTACAACTCAAGCAGGAATTCTTAACTGAGTTTGTTAACCACTATACTATAAGCTCTGATAAGTTCCATATGAATCAGTGGGATCCTGTAATGGTTATAGGGGTTGCTCGTGCATAAGTTGCCACCACTCCTGGCTAGGTTGCCTGGTTAAACCTTTTCTGTCTGTACAGCCCTTCACTTCGTGGCTGTTTCAGTCACTAGCAGAATCCGTCAGTGGGCGTTTCTTGAACCTCTTCCAACAAAGAAGTTCTTTGACGCCAAGTCTCCGCCTACTCTCCCTGCGCGGAAGTCTTCTGCGCAGGGAGGATGTGGGCAGTGGAGGACCCGTGCTCTCCCCGCTGGTCTCTGGCGAGGAGTCAAGGAGCCCCCTCGCTGATTCCCCCATCTGCCCCCCTTTATCCCTGGTGTTACACTGATTTCCTTCCCCAGCCGATGAGCTGCCTCTCTCCCTGCTGGGCCCTTCTCCAGCATCGCTTGGGAGCCTTGCCTCCGCCTCTGGCTCCGATGGCAGTTCCCTGACAGATCCTTACATGGATTACAATCAAAGTTTTGTTCTTCAGTTTGCAGCGCTGCATTCCCTAATATATTATTCCTGAATTTTTTTTTTATAATGTTCTCACATTTTCAAGATTACTAGGAATTCCCCATCTATACATCTGGATACCTCTTTTTTCCCTTTTAAACCTATATTTTAAAGAGTTCCCTTGTGTGTGTCTACTGGGCTACTTTACAGAAGCTGATATTGAATTGTTAATGTTAGGGGTGCTTGGTTTGGTGTGTAGGGTGCTGTTTGCAACAAGAGTTATCTCAGAAAGTCTTACTGGTGACAGAATATGGAATTTTGGATTAAGGTTTTGTCATAATTCAGAGAAAGTCTGCCTAGATCCTTCTGTGTTCAGTGCAATCTTGGGAGTAAGGCCATTGAACTCAGTGGGTTTTTTTTCTGGATAAGCATGTACAGGATTACAGTATAAATGTGTTACATGAGCATTGTTTTGAATGGAACTGCAATCCAGCAAAAAATTAGCTCCTGCTTAATCATTTTGTTAAAAGGAATGCATAGGTAAATATTATGTCTATTGATTTTTTTATTATTTTTTAAGAGATTTAAGGATTTCTGGTGTTTTCAGGATTGGACTAACTGTGCTGTAATAGCTTGCTAATTGGCCTAAGCATTGAGCATCATGTGTGCAGTATTTTTCTGAATGTAAACCCAGACTATTTAAAAAAAAAAAATTGTTGAATGAATATTACTAATATCCTGACAACTTGAAGTGGGGTACATGCTTGTAATAATGATTCATTCGAGCCATAATTTTCAAAATTTATGTCTCCTCTGTTAGTTATGCAAGATTTCTTTACAATATCTGAAAGAAAGTCGCAGCAAATGTTAGGGTGTTTTTGATCAATAACATGCAGTGTGGAATTGATACTAAATACATCGCAAACTGCAAGGTGTCCCTGTTGTCTCAGTGCCAGCAGCAGAATCTCCTTTTCTAGCAGAGATGTAACAACCTATGTTTACAAGTTTTCTTTTCTCACCTGCTGTATGCTTCTTCTTCATGCTTCCTTCAAAATATAAAAAAATGACTTTTCAACAACATTCTATTAGGGCAGCAAATGTGGGTTTAAAGCGGCTAGGCAGTTCACTAGGCAAAACCTCCAGCAGCCACTGGAGGAGGGAAATTCCAGCTCATAACTTTATAAGTTGGCAGTAGAGATGGCAGTAGAGACAGGAGATGCTGAAACCAGCAACATGCAATCCCATGGTTGCCAACAGGGTTTTCTCAGCGCAAAATGCTTCAGTTTCTCCACATTTTAGAGTGGGGTGGGGAATCAGGGACCAAAGGCCACCCTCCAGACCTCCCTATGTGGTCACACCTCTTTCTGGACCACACCCTTCTCCCCTGACCTTACCAGCCCTGCTCTGTAGCTTTTGTGTTCTTCTGCCTGGCTGGGATTGAAAACAGAAAGATGGGTGTGTGGATGTATAGTAATCTCATACTTTTGTGTGGTTAGATTGTAGCCTACTGTACAAAGGAACGAGTCACATCCCCCCACTTTCACTGCTAACCTTGCCCACCGCCACTAGCAATGCTGCCCTCAGAAAGTTGTCCATTGGGGATTTGTGGCCCTCAGACTGAAAAATGGTTTCTCATCCCTGCTTCAGAGCAACTGGTTGTCTTTATCCTTACAAAAGCTATTGTAAAATGCTTGGTGGGATACTTTCAAAATCTCCAAGCAGATGAGCCCCAAGTCCTATTGCTTGGTGGTGAATGCAGCTAATCACTTACCAAACAATAACTTGCTGTGGTGTGCATGTAACCAATGGATAAGTCAGTTGCTGATCAGTCATCTTCTACAGACAATATAGTAACACCTGATGCCTCCCTGCTTTCTTAGATTGTGTTTACAAACCTGATCTGCAATCTGCCCATTAAAATGGTTATATGCATACTATGGAAATTTACCATCTTGTAAACCGCGGAGCCTAGGGCTTGCCGATCAAAAGGTTGGCGGTTCGAATCCCCGCGACGGGGTGAGCTCCCATTGCTCGGTCCCTGCTCCTGCGAACCTAGCAGTTCAAAAGCACGTCAAAGTGCAAGTAGATAAATAGGTACCGCTCCGGTGGGAAGGTAAATGGTTTTCTGTGTGCTGCTCTGGTCCGCCAGAAGTGGCTTAATCATGCTGCCCACATGACCTGGAAGCTGTACACCGGCTTCCTTGGCCAATAAAGCGAGATGAGCACTGCAACCCCAGAGTCAGCCACAACTGGACCTAATGGTCAGGGGTCCCTTTACCTTTACCTAAACAACCCATCATCTGTTTCATCCATCAATAAGATTTTCAATAGACACAACAGAGCACTGGAGGAAACTCTAAGACATTTTGGCATTTACTGGGGGGGGGGGGCAAATGGAACCTTCCATGATGGCAAAGATATAGTAACAGATTTAATAATTGACTATTTGCTGTTTCTTAATTGTGACCCCCCTGCAAACCCAACCATATAAGCTGAGCTGTGTCATCCTACCTAATAGTAAGGACTGGCCCTAGAGAAGCCTGAACTTACGTTTAAAAAACCAACTCAACTGCGTAGTAAGGCAGGGCAGTAATACCATTGCCCCCTTGGCTCCAAAGGAATAGTTGGTGCCAATGCCCTTTGAATAATACCCTCCCCCAAATAACTCAAACCTTGGCCTGCCACCTCCTCCTCATGATAGTAATAACTCATGTGCCCTTTTCAGCATGCAGCTTTGTCTGTCTTTGCATGCTTGTCCGTCACATGCCAATTTATTACAGTCAAATACAAATACTCTAGCATCGTCATGTATGATGGTGAAGCTTCTTTTCAGTCCTTGTTTTCAAAGATGCTGCTTCTAAGAAAGTGTGGGGCAATAAATGTTAATGAGATGCCATAGAAACATGTATCTTGCTTCTGGGGAGATGAAAATTACTCAGTCTTCATGCTGCTGTGTTTTTAGAGAGAGAGAGAGAGAGAGAGAGAGAGAGAGAGAGAGAGAGAGAGAGAGAATAACAAAATACAGGAGTTTGTAAATCAGAGGGCAGCCCCTTATTTTGTCTCTCCCCTCCTTTTGTTTTGCACCCCTCCCCCTCCCCATTCATGCCTCTGGGCTTAATGATGACAAGGTCACCAGTTGTATAAGGGAAAGAGGAGTTAAGTAGAAGCAGAACCAGCTCAGTAATGTAATGGCAAATGTATGTACATTTTGTTTCAGTAACCTAAAAACATGTAAATAGTCACAACTCTGTCCCATTCTCATGGTCTGACAGCCTCAATATATTCCCTGCCTCCTCCTTCAAGCACATTAGTGGTGTGTGTGTGTGTGTGTGTGTGTGTGTGTGTGTGTGTGTATTTCCACATTTCCTGCAACAGTGAGATGAGTGATTTTCTTTAAGGATGAAATCATGGTCTGAGTAAGGAATAAGAAACCGACTGCATTGCATACTTCAGTGTTTAGAGTCACCCTCTGATGCAATTCTTTGTATTAATAAAACACATTTCAGTCCCCTTTAATTACCCTTTCAGAGAGATATGTTTTAATGTAAGTTGTCTGATTCTGTTTTAAGTGAAGGAGAAAACCTGGTAGAGGTTGTCTCTTTAAATCAGATCTGCAGTGTTGATGGACCCTCTAGCAGGCATGGTAAGAACCATTCTCACCTCTGCAGCAGGGAGCTTGACCATACAGACTCGCACATTCAATCAAAACGTTTTCTGTTTTAATATGCACTGTACCAATCCTATTCCCATGGTTACAGCTCCTGCTCCTTTGGTTGCTTCTAGTATGTTGGAAAAGAAGAGAGGCAGCGTACATTTCTCGTACAGGAGTTTAAAACATAATGAAAGCAGCCCTGTTGTGATTTGCATTTTAAATTTTCTTTTTTCCTCTCATTGTACAGGATGCCGTGGCTATAGCTTCAGCTCATTTGCCACGGTCTGTCCTCTCTTCGTCTTCAGCCTTGCAATCTGTTGATAACTCCTCTTGCAAGCTACAGTTTATTGCCTTTCGGAATGGAAAACTCTTCCCGAGCACTGCAAACTCATCTAACCTTGCAGATTATGGGAAGCACAGGACCGTTGGCACGCCAGTTGTCTTCATTAAAATAGGTAAGTGTGATGTGCTGCTTCTTTAATCTGAGAGCTAGGCTATACATTAGAGTATATAGAAGAATGGTGCAGTGAAGTACGCAGGTCTGCTGATGGGAGAATTGCCTGTGCTTTAACGCAAGTATGTGGGTTTATTCCTACCTGTCAGGCTTTATTCAAATAAACTTGCACATTGCCGAAGCACTGTAGCTGTAAAGACATGATTCTCCTTTCTTAGAACTATTATTTATGTTGCTTATTGAAGTTTATAAGTAAAGTAAAGATGGCATGAAGGGTGGGAGGGAGGGATGTTGCTTTTTAATCTTGACCATGACTATTGAAATGCAAATCCTGGAGATTAACAATTTAAGATTAATAATCTGTGGGACAGTGGAGAGAGGGGGGGGGGAGAGAGAGAGAGAGTCCTGTTGCTTACATAGTCATAGTCATCAGTGTAGTTTTTGATAGCATAAATCTAAAACAGGTGATTTTAAAGGTGAAAATAATAGGTTAAATATTTTCCTTAGATGAAATATTCAACCCATGCAGTTCTAACCTTTTATTTGATCCTGAACTGTGTTCCGATTTCTTTTCACATTTTAAGAGGTTTTGATTTCAGCTTTGTACTAAAAAAGATGCCTTAACTGTTAACCGTAGCAAAAAAAAATAATTTTAAAAAAAGTGGAGTACCCCCCCCTTTTTTTACTTGAAGCAATGGTCCAACTTCATTTTAATTCATGGTATTTCTGTAGTAAATCTAGTTTTACGAACCATTACCATATCATCTGAAAAACAATGGACTTAAATGACAGTTATAGGTAATATTAACTATTCCAAACTTTTTATAGATGACCAGAACCTCTTTTAGGGGGATCGATGGGGGGGCGGAATTTTTGCTATTGGTTTTTCTGGTGTGTGTGTGTTCAAAATTTTAAGAACCTCTGTCTGGAGCTTGTAGCAATAAAGCATTTTCCACTTCATTGCTCTAATTCAGTTTGTTCCTTTTGCAGATGGGTGCAGTATCGGAAACCTCACCAGTCCTCTTACTATAGCATTGAAGCACTTTACACAGGGTATAAACCCCATTGCAGTCTTTTGGGATTTTGACCTTCTAGATGGACATGGAGGCTGGTGGGGAGAAGGGTGCTACATAATCAGCTCTACAGGCAACATCACTACCCTTCATAGTACTCACTTTGGTAACTTTGCAGTGCTAATGGTGAGTATATTACTTCGCAAATGTGTGTGCCTATGTCTGTCTGTCTTCTTACGTGGTACCTGGTTAATTATTTTTTGCATTCAGTTGAATATGAGATTGTTTTGAAGAAAGTAAGTTAACTACGAGTGAAAAGAGCAAAGCCATATTGCCTAATTACAGGCCTTGCCGCAAATGACTTTTAATGGAATACTGAAAAAAATCAAAGTTCCATCAAGACACTATTGGTGGTGGGGGAGTAAACAAATAAATGGGCTGACTGCATATATATATATATATATATATATATATATATATATATATATATCTTCTAGGCCCTTTACATCTCCAAAGGAGATGACTACCCTTGTTAATGTCCAGCATTATGTTGATCATGCTAATTAGTTGCTGGCATGCTGCAATATTGAATCACTTAATAAATGGGAAAGAATAGATTGCCTGCTTCTCTAAACAGGGCTGCTGTAGCCCTGGCTGGCTGCTCTTGAAATTCACGTCTGTGTGCTGATGACAGCATTCTTTTTACTAAATGGCTGTTTGTAAAGAAAAAAATATATTTCTGTGCAGTGCTAGCACACAAGGCTGCTGAGGGTTGTCCTCAGTCACACTTGAGTTCACAATGCAGTTATTTAAGAATTACCTTAACCCGAAAGTTACCATGACTGATACGAAAGGCACACTAAATAAAATATCGCATCAAACAAAGAAATAAACATGAAACAGTGACAGATGCAGCTGAAGAAAACCACATTAGGGAATATTTCCTACAGCGTTCAGAAGGACCCACTTGACATTTTGTAAGAGGCAGTCCTCATGACTGCACACCATGCTATTGAATCTAGCCTTAATTTTGGTGCATACTTGCATAGAGAAGGTGCTGCCTGTGAACGTTACTGAAAGGTTTATAGTTGAGTAAATAATGCACTGTGTGTGTAATGTGTAAAGGGCAGCAAACACAGACGACAGGAATTGGGAGGACGTGTGTAGAGAATACCAATCTGCTGCTGTCAGATGAAGCGCAGATGTCAACCAATCATGGCTCAAGGCTGTGACAAGGAGTCCTTAAATTCAAATGTTATTGTCTATTTTATTAAATGGAATGCCTTCAGTGTTATGTGATCCGTTTCTTTTCAGCCACTGCAGAATACTTCAGAATCCATCTGAAGATCAAATGCTCTCAATTAATATAGAACTTTTTTATTTTATTTTTGGCAAATAAAGTTATATTCAAACACTTAGCTGTTCATTCGATAATTCTGCCCTGGTTCCCAAGATTCTTTTCCCCAAAACCACCTGTTGTTGCTGCAGGTACCACACCCATTTGGGCTTACCTAGAACTGAGTCAATTCTAAGTGGTGAACTTAAAAACTTTGAATGGGAATGGGAGAAACTCTGTTTTTTCTGGTCTTCTTTACAAATACCATGGGTATATTTTTAGATGACTGCATACATTTTAACTCTAAGTTCATGTAATCTGACGTGTGCAGTATTATGCATTCTGTTGCCTTTAGTGGGTCTTAACATAACGACTGAGATTGGTTACAAGATTGAAATTTCATTATATACCATGTTTTTACTTAAAACTCTTAGTATGTCAAAAACAGCATAACATTTTGTTCACCCAGTCCTGCTCTTGAAGTATGTGTATGTAGAAGCAATGTATGTAGAAGAAATATGCCTCCTCCATAACTCTGAAAACAAGCCAATTTTCATCGTCATATTGAGAATGATTTCTTGGAGCTTCTAAAATTATCAGTGAAAATCTCTAACAACCACTATGTCATTTGAAATCGTTCATCTGCAATAGGACATCTTGGGTTATTAAAGTTAAAGGTTTGACATGAATATGGGTGAAGAATACCTAGATACTCGGCGAAGGATGTCTGTTATCAGTGGCATCTCTTATTGTGATAATTGATGGTTTTTCTGTAGCCCAAGTAACAGTTACATGTTCTCTAATACCAGCAAGAAAGTAATATAGACATGCCAAATAAATATGAACTCCTATTGTGGGTGGAATATTGGAATTGATCTAGATATATCATGGTTTTAATACTAATCACTGCATGGCCTTCAGCCTATCATTCTCTTTTGGCCTAATCTACCTCACAGTGTTGTGGAATAGTTTAGGTTGTTTCCAGACAGGAGTGTACTTTGAAAACAGGTCATTGAGATAGCAAAAATGGATCTTTGGCAACAGATGTTGGGGGTTTTAAGAATTTTTTCCCCCTTACTGGATTTTCCCTGGAAAAAGTAAATCTGGATTAATGGCGGAGGTGGGGGAAATTCAGGTGGGCGTTTTGATGCCAGTGATGTCATGTGGATGTTGCAAAATCTTGCATGCATGAGAAGCACCAATCCGTCAGTTAACACCCATCTGGAAGCACCCTTAAGTGAGATAATTCTGCAAATACATAGTATGTGAGTGTGTTGAAGAAATAATCCACCAGGAAAGCTACCTACTGCAAACTCCATTGAAATGATGTGAGCAGTGCCTATGGTTTGTTGTTCCCTGGGATATATAGATTAATTCTGGTGTTCCTTTTTTAAAAAGAAAAAACTATTGTGGAGTTCTAAATTACATGGAAACATAAAAACCCCCACCAAACCTTAATGGCGTATTATTGTGCTGAGGCTTAGCTGCAGTAAGACAAAGTGTGTTAGTAAGGCAATAGTGATTGTGAACGTTGTTTGCATAGCTGCAAGGATAATGTAAATCCTGCTGTGTAACAGCATAAAGCGTAGGCCTAAATTAGCCCATCTCTTTGTTAAACTGTTAGAGCAATGACACTATGGTCAGATTAATTATTACAGTTTGGTTTTGTGTTAGAGTTGTTTGTTGTGAAGCAAATATCCATGTGTCTCTATAGGCTGGCCCCTCCTCTGTTCAAGCAAGTGGAAAGGTTTTGATGTTGCTCAATTGTTTAAAGTGTTGGTGCAGTCAAGATAGAAAGGAATATATCAGCATAATATATCCATTTTTTTGCGTTTCATTCAATATTTCCCAATATTTACATTCTTTTTATTAACAGTTGTATCTAAACGTTTGCATACTTTCTGGAAAATGTAATAAAAAAATAATGGTCTCAGGTGGAAGAGGGTGGAAAGATTACAGAAATATTGTCAAGTGTGATGGGGTCAAGCCAGAAATTCAGTAGATCCAGCATTAGTTCCCAGTACAACTTGGCTGCTGATTAAGGGAGGAAACTGAAGGCAATTCCATCCAAGAGATTTGTATCACAGCCCATAATCCTCCTAATCTAGGAAATTAGGTGGCACCAGAGTATCATTCTGCTGCCACTGACTGTTATTAAGCTATCTGACATCTGCTGACTTCCGACAGTTAGAGATGTTTCTGACTGTGGTAGGGTTCTTGGTCCTTACTCTACACCGTCAGACACTACGGGCCCCTGCCTCAAATTGCTTGTCTCATCTGCCCTTGGGCCTGAGTACCCGACACACATTTCAAGAGGAAGAAGTGCTTGGCAGGGATGGATTTGGCACAGTGAATCACATGTGATTGTAGGAAATTGTTCCCTGTTGGTAGGCTGCCAGGGTCCTTGTGGCAGATGCTAAGAGCATTGCAGAATAAGAGGTGATTGTCTTTAGGAGTGGAACCAACTGGAAAGTCAATGATAAGAATTAAATCCTATTAATTGTGCTCCCTAAGTCGTTTGGGAGCAACAGGATCGTATAATATTTAACGTAATTCCCAGATCTATAAAAATCAAGATTTTATATACTAAGTTTAGAATAATAAAAAGAAGCATTAGATTTCTGCCCAGAAATATATGTTTAGAATCAGAGCCATACAAAAACCCTCTTCATACATTCTGCTAGGGCTCATCCACATGCCTCGGAAGCATGGGTCCAAATGGTTTTCTGCTTGACCCGCACTTTTTAAATCTGGGTTTGAGCAGACTCCTTTCCAAGGGAAAACACATTCTTTAGTGATAGATCAGAACAAATGGGGAAAACTTGAATTGCCACTGGGTCTGATTGGGCTCTAAAGAGCGGTTTCCCCCAGAGAAAAGGAGTGGGACAAGAGGAAGTGTGGCTAAGTCCTTAATTTGTGCAATTGTGCACTGGCAAGCCATTCCCCCCCCCCTCTGGTGCACCCCTTTCTCATCCCCAAAGGGAACCTCCATAAACGCAGGAGGTTCCTTACTCCAGAACTTCGGAGGACTGTTCACGGACGACTGTAAAGAATGGGAAGTGATGCACAGGAGGCAGCAGGGCTTCCCAGTATGTATGTCTCCACCTGTCCTCGTGTGCTGACAGTCACGCAAGGAAACAGAAAGGCTGAAGACATGCACTAAAGAGATTTGGAGGCAAGTTACAAAGTGGGATTACAAATATAAATACTTTTCAGATATGCAGATGTGTATTAATTACTGTTCTGGGGAAGGCATAAAACAAATTGAAGGAAAAAATGAATATGTCAGACAATGAGAAGATACAGGGAGTAGTAGTGAAATAAGAATAAGAATAATGGGACAAGTTAGTATTTCTCTTCCCATTCCAGCATTAGGTCTGCTTTAAAATAAATAAATGCTGCCACTCCTTAATTTTGACGAGAGCTTGGGGGCCAGAAAAAAAAATGCCTGGAGAGTCACATCAGGCCCCCAGACAGAGAGTTAGCCACCCCTGATATCTGGACACTCAATATATTAACAATTAAATGAGCCTATGTATTGGGTATGCCAAATATCAGGTCCTTTTGCCTTTTAAAAAAAGTTTTTACAAATGTAACTGTTTGACCTGTACTGCTAACATGCTTCTAGTTATTATGAGGCATAAAAAATGTAACCACCACAAATGACCTTAGAATACACACTACTTTTTGCAATTAAATCTTGATTCTATCTGAAAATGTGTCTTTAAACTTCTCTAAGATTCCTGTTCCTATCCCAAAATCTGAAATGGTGCTCTGTACATGTACAGTATAGAAGTGTAGATGAGCTGCATCCCTTATACTTCTGTGTCCATATAAGTCAAGTCACGGACATCGAATGCCAATTCATTAGGTAATGTTATGGATCCCTTGTGCCAGATTACATTAACCTCATGCAAAAAATCATTACTATGTAGATTAGGAGCTATAGGCTTGTAAATCTTGTGTCTAGATAGATCAAGTATGCTTCTAGAGATTGATCTACTCTCTTTTTAGACAAAGTTGACCTCATTGGGGTGATTATGGCAATACCTTAGACTAAGCATGCATTTTCAGCTTAGTGAGAGAAGTGAAGTTTCTGTAGAAAAGTCTTATCTGTGGTTGAAACTGAATGTTTGACATTTCTTTAGACTGAATCTGCCCACTGTTACATGAGAAGCCTGATTTCAGATACCCATTGTTTAAAACAGTGATCAACCATTTGTCTTTTTGACATTTCTCCTTTAGAATCATGGCAGTCTGTTCTGGATTTGAAGCCTTGAAAATCCAGAACTTGTAAATTGACATAAAATGTTGGCAAAGCTTTCTCTCTGCTGGTAAAACAAAATCGCTGCCTTATTTCCACAGAAACTTTTGAGCCATTGTTTTGAAATCGCTGCCATGATTTATTGTTTTAGGCTATGGCGGTAGCCCACAAACCAGCTGACTTTAGCATGCTTCCAGAAATTTAATTAAGAGTACAGTCCTGTGCATGTCTCCTCAGTAAGTCCCACTGAGGAAAGGATGTAAAGGATATATGTACGACTCTTTTTAAAGTACTTTTCCAGAAAGTCGTTCAGAGGTTTCAGTCCTTATTACAGTTTCTCAAGCACTGACCCAAGCTTTGTCCCACTTTACTTTCCCCCCAAGTCAATAAAATAAATTTATCATAATCACACATACATTTCTTCCCCATGAAACGTAACATGTTTTTCCTGCCCCCAACTTCCATTTCTTTTGTGGCGATGGACCACCATTCCACCCACTGTAGGATATAGAAAAAGCATTCCTTGCTGAGCTAGGTACAACAGCCTTGTGCTCTTTTGTGATAGGAACGGACTGCATCCATAACTACTTGGAAAGATTCATTAAACCACAGAAGAGTCAGCACCAAGCATGTTACCCCAACTAAATACCTCATCCCAGGCCTCCTCACTCCATCCCATTTTATGAAGTTTGATAGATGGGAAATGTTTTTGGGATGATCTGTGTTTATTCACTGAGCGTTGCCTCCCTTCCAGTGGGGGACAGAGAGCCCATGGGATTTCCCCAAGTAAATCAGTATACTAAAAATGGAAAGATGTTTCTGTAATGACCGAGGATGATATCTGATGTGGCTGTGCTGGCCAAAGGTGGAGCACAAGTCTTTTGCCAGTTTCCCCTAACACTTAAGTTTCCGTTCTCCTGGAGATCTGGTCCTATGGTCTGTGGGGCCCTCTGGAAAAGTGTGGGGTATGGTACAGAGGCCTGCAGCTAGCAGGGACAGTCAGTGGAAATCAGGTACCGTGCTTTCACCACCATTGGACCCAACCTGAAATCTATAGGGCTGCTTTATGTTTTATTAGATGTTTGCCATGCTCAAATGTTATTTCCACCTGTAATTTTATGATTTTATCAAGTAGTAGCAGAAAAGTCCTTTAAAACAAGATGTGTTGTTTTAATAGTATTGTCTTTAACATCTATCCCCCTACAGTTACTTCAATACATTGTACAATCTTAAAAAAAAAATTACCCCATCAAAGAGTTGAACAGGTGTGTATTCCAGAGGAGTAGCCATGTTAGGATGTAGTAGCAAAAAAAAGAGAGAATTGAGCGCTGCCACTTGTGAAAACTGACTAATTTATTGTTGCGTGGATTTTTATGGGCTATCCTCTTGCCTCATCAGACACAGGATCTGACCTCAGTTGCAAATGTCCATAGTGATTTATTCCTCTCCACCTCTCCCCACGCTGTCGCTACATTTCTAGACTCAAGTACCATATTCCCATTACTCAGATGTTTGCTTCTAGGTACCCTTCAAGCTGTCTTCTCCTCCATGACATAAAGATTTATATACAGTTTCTCTGTATTATAGATTTTTCTGTTTGAGACAACTTTTCCCCATGGAAGAGAAATAAAAGCCCTTTATTATTTGAAGCTATTTCATAACCAGTGGCATAGCGTGGGGGGTGCAGGGGGGGCCGGCCGCACCGGCACAACATCTGGGGGGGGCACGCTCGCACTCGAGTGCTAAAATCCACGGGTTAGGGGGCGCAAATTACTTGCCTTGCCCCGGGTGCTGACAACCCACGCTATGCCACTGTTCATAACTACTGGAATAGAATAATTCCCATGGAAAGGATGATGCAATTATTGTTTTCTGCTTTTTTATCTACATAGGCTTTATCCTCGACGTCCTTCTGCATTTTCAGCCATGCTTAGATATTTATTTTTCAGTGTCCCCTCTTCTAAAAATTCAGATATCCATTGCCGGTTACCAATATTTATGTCCTCTATATTCTCCTTTAGGACATAAAATCAGAAAACTGCCTTGTTCAGATGTGATGTACAATTACACTACTTTGCATACTGTGTGGAAAAAATTATCTTTATCTTTTGCTTGCTTTTTCTCTCGGGGGATCACTCAGGGGAGGCTGACAGATCAATAAGATTTAATTATCATTAAAAGGCAGACAAGATTAATTTATCGTGTATCTGTAATGAAATCAGTTTTCTGTGTACAGAACAGAATAAAGGGTATTTTACAATGCCATTAATACGTTGTGGTATTTTAGCTTAAAGTTCCATCGCTTGACAGGTTTACTGTGTCAGATCAGAATTGAGCTAAAGATGAAATTATGACTAGTTTTAAATGAAAATGGCCTTTAAAGGCTCGATTGTTCATGACTCTTCTGTAGGCAGAATGGCTCTACTGAACAAGACATATGGCATTAGCTTTCATAGAGGCACTTGAGCGTAATATGATGAGATGAATCCTGTGATTACATACATACACACAGATAAATGCTCTTGTATGTGTTGAATTGGGCTATCTAAATGAAACACTTCTAAGCAACTCACTATTATTATTTTGTATGTATTTTCCCACTCATATATTTAATGCTGCCATTGTAGCATTAGAACTTCCAGTTGTATTATCCCCTACCCCAAAAGAAAATTGTGTTGTTGGTGTTTTGTTGTATAGCAACATAAAAGGAAGTATTTACCTTGTTACTTCCTAGAATCATGTCATTGGCGCTATACAGTTAGATAAATTTCCGAAGTGAAAATGGCCTGTAAACAGAATTCTAACCAGACTCCATAGCCCATAACAGTGATTACATTAGTGAGAGCTGGAAGCCACTGCTGTTGCTGTTGTTTTTCTTGCCGAGCAATCAACAGTGGCAGGCAGAAGCACTCCTGTTGAACATTAAGGCGGCAGTTCTGCACTGAGCTGCACACGCTTACGTTTCTGGAGGTATAAATAGGTGCAGAATCACAGCATAAATATTCAACAATCCCAAGTGTCATCACAATCAAATGCACTGCTTACAATTAAACTTATGCATAATGCCATCCAAGGGTTTACAGATACCTTGGCCACAGCTAATTCAGAAGTTCTTTACATTAGGCATAACATAACCCTTTCTCTGTGTGGCCTTAGAAATCAAGGCTTAATTCACAAAGGCCAAGGCAGATTGGCTTTGGCATGCGCCAGCCACATACATGCAAGCAAGCAAGCAAGCAAGCAAGCAGAAGGCCTTTCACAGTGTTTACTGCAGAATTTCCATTTCTTATTACAAGAAGTACCAAAAGCACAAGCAAGCTCCCATCTTGTGCTGAGGAAATGGCTAAGCAATTTCTAAAGCAACGAACACACAGCCCAAAATTGAAGAACACGTCAATATATAGGCATGGGTAATACTGTGTTAAATGGATAACAGGGGCTGTCAGTGTGGCACTTATGGGCACACATGTTCCCCCAGACACCTCTATTGGCACCCATGGGAGCCGAAAGCTTGAGAACCCCTGCTCTATCATATCCAGGATTCATTCCACAACTTCAGACCTGTTTTTGTCCTGTTTCATTTAAAATAATACAGGAAAATCTCTCCTCAGAGGAATATGTATGTTATAATATAAACAGAGAGCTTTCCTTTCATTTGAAAGCTCACAAAGTGAGCAAAAGGTATTTCTTATGTCATCTGCAGACAGCAGAACAGCTGGAAATATCTATGAAAAGGCTGTACAGTAGCAAAGAGCAAACGAGGCCTTACTTAAATGCCTCCTGGGTCTTCATAAAGCAGCCCTTGTCAGTACCCACTATGCAAGTGAGAGTTGAACAATTTGACAGAAGCAAAACAAGCAGGTAAGAAGCAGCTGACTTGGGTTGTCATGAGGAGGTACATTAGAACATTTTAGTACTAGGAGAAATTATCTCATGGAAAAAGTACAATGAATATGGAAGAACCCCATGCAGATATTTCCCAGGCATGGATATCAGCCATGTCTCCTTGTGCAAGAGGAAATTGGATTCTTCCTTTGGGACTAGAGTGCTTGTATGTCCTACCTTACAGAAGACAACAGTCTACAGTGGTACCTCGGGTTACATACGCTTCAGGTTACAGACTCCACTAACCCGGAAATAGTACCTCGGGTTAAGAACTTTGCTTCAGGATGAGAACAGAAATCATGCTCTGGCGGCGCGGCGGCAGCAGGAGGCCCCATTAACTAAAGTGGTGCTTCAGGTTAAGAAAAGTTTCAGGTTAAGAATGGACCTCTTGAACGAATTAAGTACTTAACCCGAGGTACCACTGTATTTTGAAGAGATATCTGCTGACATTCCTCAATTTAAAGGTCTTCTCTAATTGAGAGGTGTCCAGTCCAAGTTTGATTTAAGGATGAGAAACCATAGGAATGTAGAGCAGGAGCTTTAAGTTGCCCGTCAGCACTTAGCAGCCCCTGATTATCAGGCTGAACAGGATTGGTGTCTTCCTAGGGTGAGATATATTGTGTTTCTATTTAAATTATAATAATGGTTTCTAAATTTGTGCCTGTGTGTTCTTATGAGTTTGGAGTGTTGGGCTGTATGCTGAGATCCTTCTAATCCCTGGATTCAGCAAGTGTTGAAATATAGGACACCTAATGAGGTGATCACCTAGGTAATGGGCCGTTAAGGGGAACAAAGGAAAGGGCCTCAATGTGAGATGGCAAATTGGTGGGAGCCAGTGAGGCCCATCCCTCAACTTGCAGTAGTTAGAAAGACAAAGCCAGAGTTGAGATCGGAGAGTTGGCAGTGATGTGAGCTACAGGGAAAAGCAGAAAGCTGGAGAGAGAGTCGGAGAGACTGTTGATTTCTGCTTGAATCCAAGGCTGTGGCTATGGGAGAAACAAGACCCTTTTGGGTGTTACTTCTGTGAACCTCTTCATCACAGGGTCAGGTTGCATATATGTGTAAAAAAACCTCACATATCATAAAGACACCACAGTCTCCACTGTGCCTCATTCCAAAGGAGACACAAACCATGAGTAAGCACCTGGACCCCCTGGAATCTTTGCACTGCTCAGAGGTTAGGGTGACATGCAACAGTATATAAATCACTGGATGCAAATTTCATGCATACTGATCTCTTCTTTTGGCCTCTTTTTCTGACAGTGCATAACTGGCTGCTAAATGTGGCATTCAGGTCTGTGGATGGATTACTGGACCAGTTCACTCTTGGTCTTTAGAAAAAAATCCAAGGTGTTTCTAATGAGAAGGAACATTTGCTGGGCTGGGTGAAGGGAGTGGCAGGCTGGTGTTGATTTGTAGCTGACTTTGTTACAATTTCAATGCTTTCAGTTTTTATATTTGATTGATGGGTATTTGAAATGATTGCTTTAAATCTGTTGAAAGCGCAGTATCACTGTCTATTTTATGATTGTACGGTATATGGAACTGTCTTTCTGTTTGTAAGTGGCTTCAAAAATCTTGACAAAAAAAAATTCCTTCCAGTAGCACCTTAAAGACCAACTAAGTCAGTTCTTGGTATGAGCTTTCATGTGCATGCACACTTCTTCAGATACACAAAAATCTTGGTTTGCAGAGGAGGGAACACTGCTGGAATTCTGCTGAATTTCTTTACTTTTGGCTGCGATAAAAATTTAAAATTTATATTTTGATTGCTCATGCACTGGCTGGAATTGGAGTTCTCACGATCACAGAGTGGGTGTACTATGCATACTAAGAATAGAAATGATCATAATGCTACCCTTAGTACCCACTTGACCTTTGACCTACAGATTCTGTAGGTCAAAGGTGGTGAAATTCTCAGACTTTCTGCTCTCTGAATGAGAATCCATAAGCCCCTGACACTGCTTTCATAATTAGCTTCATTTATTTAGGTCTCCTGCTTTATGTCCTTGGATAAAAAACATAGGCCTATCTGCATCACTTTCTCCATTGCAAGATACCAGTTTGCTAATTCATTGAACTAGTCAAGTGGGTTGGCTTACTTTATTGGCAAAAATCTGAACCTGGGTCACATTTACATCATACATTTAAAGCATGCACCACTCATGGCTTTCCTCCAAAGAATCCCAGGAACTGTAATTTGTTAAGGGTCCAGAGATTTGCTGGGGAACCCATCAAAGAGCTAAGATCCCAGCACCCTTACAGTTTCTGGGATTCTTCAGGTGAAGTCATGATTGAAGAGTGCTTTAAATGTATGGCATGGATGCGACCCCACAAACTGGGGGAAAGATATGACTCAACTTTGATTCTGAGCTCTGTCAAAGAATGGCAAGCATTTATTGGGTGGAAGAATGTCATATTTGCTTATGAAGGAAGCAGTAAATGGTGTGCAGGAATGTGGGCTTATTTTCACAAAGGTTCAAGGAGCTATGAGAGGCCAAAGTCAGTTGAAAGAGAGGACAAGGACCCCTGGTGAAATTGCAGACTCTGACTAATTGCTCTCTCATGCAGGTATAACTGATTATGTAAACAAGAACAGGGTTGTTGTCTATAGTATATAAAGCTAGCTGACTTCTTTCCATGCATACGGTACCTATAATTAGACTAAACCATGGATTTGTATATTTTTGTTTTTGAAATAGATTTTTTAAAAAGCCTATCTTTTAGGGTATCTACCCTTGCAAGGCAATTAGCAGCATCAAAAATCACAAATATATAACAAATGCCCATATGTCAGAATTCCAGGTTATTAAAATGACATTAAAAGATAGAAGCATTTGTTAAAAGGGTCTATTACAAAGCATCATTAAGTTACCCACATGGGTAGCACAATTTTTTTGGAAAGTCTTTAAGGCTCTCCTAAAGTTCAACAAAGAAGGGACCAAACAGATTCCTAGGAATAGTCTTCTGAGATGAGAGGCACCCTGAAAAGGCTCAGTTCCAAGTACTCACTGGTGAACCAGAGAGCAGAGTCTCAGGTGCCGTTGTTAAAATTCAGACATGTTCCTATAGATCAAGGTTTCTGACTGACAACAACAACCATTAATAATAATAATAATAAAACCTTTGGAAAAAGTCCAGTATAGCGCTGCACTGGGTTGCAGTCTTTTTCATGTATACTTTTAGAAGATTAATCTGTTTTGTCTTCCTTACTTGGCAGGATCTGAAGACAGTGTTGACCCTCCCCCAGTACCCTGGGGAGTTCCTGCACCCTGTGGTCTATGCATGTACTGCTGTCATGCTGTTGTGCCTGTTTGCTTCAATTATCACCTATATTGTGCATCACAGGTAAGAAGGAATATGACAGTTCATTTGAGCCAGCCTCTGTTTCCATTCCATTTTCCGCAGTAAAAAAAGTACTCAAAACTCACATTTCCCCCACCCCATCCAATTTTCAGATGTTTGGACTTCCAGCAGGAATTCTGGCATGCATGATTTGGTAAATGTTATCATCTCAGGTACCCTGCATCCCTCCCCCCACGGCAATGGGGGGAAAGCTGTGAACTGCCATCTTCTGGGGCCAAAAGCAAGCTGAGGACTTGTTTTGCCCCTACTCCAGCCACCTTTACCTGCTTAGATTCCTTGAAGCAGTATGTCCTTTCTGTAGATGCCGTCCAGCTTTCCACAGCTTGATGGGTTGCTTGCAATGAGTGAGGGGTGGGACATCCCTCTGTCATGACATTTGTAGGGGAAATCTCAGCCGCCCAGCAACAGAGCTTAGATATACTTACACTACTTTTAATTTATTTAGAATATCCAGTACTAATTTTCCAGGCTGGCAGGATAGATGGGGTTATGTATTTATTTATTTTGGATCATTTGTATCTTGCTTGTGTGATTTCAAGAAAACATGCAAAATAGAGATGGAAGAGCTTCCCCTGGTTCACGTTGCATTGGCTCAGCAATGAGCTATTTCATCCTTACTATCAGAAATAATTTTGCTTGTTTCCCAAGCGATCTGGCATTTAAGAAATCATTGCACTCCTCCCTCTGCTCCAGCCCTTCCTTGATTCCCAAAGCACTTAATTCCCCATGCCTCCCTTTCTCTTAAAAAGACTTGGTGGCTGGCATGAGCGGCAGCAGTGACACACAGGGAGAGGGGCAAGATGCTCAGGCACCAGGACAAGTGAAGGGAGATGCTGTTCTCTCATACATCACCAGGCGTTTTATCCTGGTGCACCGCTACACAGCATTCATTGGGACTTAGAGGGAGTAGGGGATAGAGAGACGAGGCAGACACCCGTCTCGCTACCTGCCACTGCTGCACCTGCCCATTGCAACTGTTAAAATTTTAAGCAGGGGAAGGGGGAGATGCAGGAAGCTGGTGGAGAGGCACCCGCCCCTGTCAAAATTTGATAAGTATCATCAGTGAATCTACTCCAAAGTGGCTAATGGCAGTGATTGGCTCATAGCACCTACCACCACTATTGCCTTTCCCCGAAGGAATTACTGCATGCACATTACAGTAGTGTTACATTTCAGTGAGATGTTCCTGTAATACGTTAACAAGCTCCAACAGAAGTGCTTTACTCTGGGCCACATGCAGAGACACAACATAGTGGTGTCACCCCAAATAAATCCTTTAGTAGCTGCTGATGAGATTGCAGCCCTAATCATTATAGGAGTGGTGCACTGTCACATATTGAAGAGCACTAAGGTCTCCTTTAGTGTCAGTTTGCATTAACAGCATTGAGCGTACAGACTTCTGTTCCATAGCATGTTTCATGGATGCACATCTTTCCACCCTTGTGCATACAGTATGCCTTGGTAAGCTTCACTGGCAATGCTTCCCCAAATGTGTCCCTCCATAGCACACAGAATGAGAAAAAGGCCATATAGCCCCCACAAGTGTGATGGGATAGCAGTGGGCTTCTGCCGACTTCTTGAAATGTACCTGTTTTCTGCTGTAACTTGTGTAGCGGCCCATGCATTCTTTAAATTTTGTTGAGTTGTCATCTTATCTGTACAAGCTGCTTGACAACATCCTGTCACACTCGAGTGCAGGGATGGGGAGTCTGTGGTCCTGTAGACGTCAATTACAACTCACAGCAGTCCCAAGCAAACTTCATCAGTGGTCAGAGATGGTGGAAGTTGTGGCTTAGCTGGATGGCCCGTTCCTACGCTAGTGGGAATCAATAAATATTATCTGCGATAGGACTATCCAGACAGGAGCAGCCTTGGTTCAGTGGTAGGGACACCAGATACCCACCTGGATGTTAGCTTGGAATGAAAGCATTTAAATTTTCCCATTGGTGTGAATAATTTAGTTTTCTTGCAATGCACACAAGGACACTTTTATGGTGAGGTCCCTTGTGTGTCTTATGTTATAGTGGTCTCCAGGGATTCTCTCAATATACAGGCTCCACACACACACACACACAGCACTCATCAGCATGATAGACATTTTGCTACTTGTGTATGGGTGTCATTTTATGTGATTGGCTATAAGTAATTGGCATAGAAATGCTGTTTTATTGTACTCTATAAACATAAATCAGCAATAACCGATGTATTGCTTGCTTGGTTTTGTCTATGCTTGATTAATTGGGTGTTTCATACTCCTCTAGCATACAGTAGTGTGCAATATGCACTGAAAATCTCAATCCATATGTCTGTTTATCAAGCTACTTCCTCCATTGTCAATGCTCTAGAATAAGGCCCAAGACTTATGCAACCTTTGGGGTATGCGAGCAGAGTAGTAGGTCTCCTTCCTGTGCGGTCAGGGCCTCTGTAGCCAATGAAGAATGAGTTGTGCTGCTTCTCCCTTAAGAACATTAGAAGAACTCTGAGAGATCAATCCAAATCATCTAGTCTAGCATCCTCTTGTCATAATGCCCAACCAGGTCCCTATGGGAAGCCCACAATCAAGAAGTAGTACACTAGCGTCATGGCTGGTTGCCCTTGGTAGCCTTATTCTTCATTAATTCATCTAACCATCTTTTAAAGCCATCAGAGTTGAATTCCCTAATTCAATCATGTGCTGCATGAAAAAGCGCTTCCTTTTGTCTGTCCTGAACCTTCCAACATTCTGCTTCATTGGGTCATCCCAGATTCTAGGGTTACGTGAGAAGGAATTGCATGCCACTGGAGTAGACATGAGTACTTGGCTTGAGAGCTCATTTGTTTCCTATAGCACACGGCTTAGTTCAGAGAATGCCGCAGAGATGCATTGCCTGTTCCAGTTCTGAAGCTGAATGGCCACAAGAGCCAGCTTTGGTAACAGATTGCTTGAGAACCCCACTGCCCAGAGCTCCTTCGAGGGAAAGTGGGACAGAAAGGCAACAGCCAAATAAATGTTGACTTTGTTGTTAATTAAGCCTAATGCAAAAGCCACAATCCTTGTTCTATAGGTAGTACATCTTTCTGAAAGCTTCTTTGCATAACAACCTCATTCAAAGTTGCTTTGGGCTCTGTTTTGTTTACACATTCAAAGGGCTAATTGAACGCTAAAATAAGAAAACAAAGAGATAGAGAGAGAGACTGCCCGCCTGCCCCTGTAGCCCCTGGTTAAACAAACAATTTCCCTTGCATCTGAGTCATTGCAGGATAACTGGATCATGGAGTTAGGTAATAGCATGGCTGCTGACATGTATTGAAAGGGCACTGGTGTTAAGAACTCAGTGAAATAACGCAGGAACCCCAAGAAAGAGGTTCAAACACTGTAATTCTGTAATGCTTCCTCTATGAAAGCAAGGCTTGTTGGTGCAAAATAACAATTCTGGCTCAACAGTTTCTGAAACAATCCCAAGCTCCTCTGGTCACCCGAAGGACTCCTGGGTTGGAATTCAGGGCTGTACATTCAATGTGTTGTTATGATTTATGTGTTGCTTATCACAACAGTTATATGACTTTGTTTTTGTTAACTTCAAACAGCACAATTCGAATCAGCAGGAAAGGCTGGCACATGCTTCTCAACTTCTGTTTCCATTCTGCTCTCACTTTTGCTGTTTTTGCTGGTGGAATAAATCGTGTAAAATACCCAATTATCTGTCAAGCGGTGAGTGCATGCATTATAATTAGCATTTATTTTATAATGGAACAAAAACTGAATTGCACATATTGATGACCTAAAGTGTTCTTCATGTGTATGGATGGATGCATTGATCTTCAACTGCTGTTTGTTTGGAAAATGTAAAGATTTTTCTTAGTACTAAAGGGCCACAGGGCAGCCAGGAGATCTTATCTGTCTTTCTAGGCATGGGGAACTGTTGAACAGCTCGTTCCTAACCATGTTTACTTGAACGTAAAGCATGCTATTTTCAGTGGGACTTACAAAAATGTTTAGGATTCTCTCTCTCAAGTTTATTAACTTCTTTCTGCATTGTTTTTATTTACAAGTGATTTTCCTCCTCCTCCCCTTTTGCTTTAGAAATATACTGAGAGTTGTTTATTATTTGTAGATCTCTTTGAGATCAAGTTTTAAGAGCAGCTTTCTTTGTTGAGTATTTCTAAGCCTTTTAAATTATGTCATCAGCACTTGAATGTGTATTATTAAGTACACTTTGGGGCATCTTGTTTTAAAAATAGACTGTGCCTTGAATTAAGTGAAAGTGCAGAAGCTGGAGTTTGCTGCTGGGTTTCAGAGTGAGTTTCATCCTGTCTCTTGTTACCTCCCCCACTCTCCAATCAATTATATAGAGCTTTAGGATAGAAAGGGTCTCCTAAGCCATCCATGGATTGTTAAAGGTCTCCTAGGTACTGACCCACAGAAAGAGACCCTAGAGTTATTGGAGACTGGTCCATTATGGAGAATTGGGAAGTATCCCACAGCGCGCCTGCCTTCTTACTTACAACCAGTCATGGGGTAGCTGTGGCTATTACAATCTCTGCCTTCACCTACTGTTAGTCTCCTTGCTTTCCACCCAATGGATACTAGCCTCTACTGCCTAGAACACTCAGTGGCTCACTCTGAGGAAGCCTTGAGCTGTACATTTTGCAGATGAGGTCACTCCTGTACCAACTTTGATATAGAGTCAGAGAGCGATGGGACTAAGGCACTCAATGGTCTGGTCATATTGTTATGAATATCTTTCAGCTTGTACGTCCTAAGAAGAGGGTCTCCTCAGTGGTGGCACTGCAATTGTTGAATGCAGTTTCACGGGACTTTGGATGAGCGCATCCCTTGCAGGCTTTAAGCAGGCCTCAAAGACCTCCCTCTTTACCGCTGCCTTTAGCAACCAACTTGACCTGATGTTATCTTGTGTGGAATTAGCCTTTATCCTCTTGGCTTTTAATGGTTTATTTGGATTTTTTGGAATTTTTTTATTTTATTTTTGTGGTTTTTATGGTTGTATTTCATTGCTTGTTCGATATGTGGCTTGCAAACCACTTGGAGAAGATTCTCCCCCCCTTAAAATAAGTATACCATTAATATTAATAAAATAGATAAATCCTAAATGCATTTACTAGGGAGTAGGCCCCAATGGAGGGTGGGGCATGCATAGGATTGCATTGCTATCAATAAAGTTCTCAGTAACCCTTTGCATAAGTCAAAACAAAAAAAAATTCCTTCCAGTAGCACCTTAAAGACCAACTAAGTCAGTTCTTGGTATGAGCTTTCGTGTGCATGCACACTTCTTCAGATACCTTTGCATAAGGTTAATATTATCAGGCCCATGTTGCAGTGGTTTTTCAGGTTGGATGCAAGAGTGTGTAACTTGTAAAGCTACCTAGTGGCTTCCTGGCAGAGATGAAAGTTAACATCGGAGGCTTCCTGTATTGCAGCTCAGTCTCTTAAATTGCAACCCGAAGCCCTAGGAGAACGTTAAAATCCCAAGAGCAAGGCTGTGTACACATTATACATTTAAAGCACACACACAGAAATGGTTTACCCCTCGCAAAGCTATAATTCCCAGCACTTAACAAACTGTAGTCTCTATGATCGGTGTGTGTGTGCTTTAAATGTATGTGGTGTGTACCCGACCTAAATAACACTGAATTCAGTGTTCCCTACTCACTGGTTCATTTTGCTCCTGCCAGGCAAGAGTGTGGTGGTAAAGAAATGTACTATGCAAAAATTGCAAGTGCTTTGTGGCTATCTGTGGGAGGACTATGGCTGTGGAAGAAGCAGGAAGCAATTAGAAAAGAAAGCTGGGACACATATTGCGTCATGAACCCTGAGGGAGCATCTCTCCAACAGCTGTGGAAAAGGCAAAGCCCTGGCTAGGGATCCCTAGGAAGAGATTGCTTAGTAATGTACTAGATATGGTCTGGGGACATTTGAAGTACATTGTACAATTCTGACTGCCCAGCTTCAGGTGCAGATCAGGGGTCTGAAGCATCTCCCTGTGAGGAAAGACTAAAGCTTTGGTGGGGATTTAAGGGGTGGGTGTGCGTGTATATACACCCACCCACCCACACCAAGGGAACAGGACACAATAACTGATTTATAAAGTCATGCATGACACAGCAAAAGAAGATAGAGGCAAGTTTTTATCCCTCTCTCGGTGAAAATGAAAAGTAGATTCAGTACAGGCAAAAGAAGCTAACAGAGTAATGCAGACTCCTTCTGCAACTGAGCCTCAGGTGATGCCGTTGGGCCAGGTCACTGTGGCAGCTCCAGGCTGGTGCAGCAATTGGTACCTTGTGTGGTGGAGCCAGTAAGGACTGGTGTGGGCAGGGGTGGGGAAGTTAGGAGTGCTTTGTAGTTTGTTCAGCTGGTGTATAATGAAATGGATGGAATGCACTGCCGCAAGAGGTGGTGGACAGTAGCTTAGATGGCTTTAAAGGGGATTACAAACTCATAAAAGTTTGGTCTTGTCAACAGCTAATGGCCATTATGGTTCTGTGTCCCCCTCCAAATACCACTTGCTGAGAGAGTGTCATTGCCACCACACCCTGACTGTGGGATTTTTGGAAGCATCTGGCTGTCAACCATGAGAAACAGGATTGTGAACTAAATGGACCTCTGGTCTGATCCAGCAGGGCTGTTTACATTGAAAATAATGTGGTTGAAGATATGGGCAGGGCTGTGTGAGGTTTTTTTTATTTGTAACTTGGACGTCTATATACTATAGTTTAAGTTTTGGATGACAGCCTCACTAAGATGATCAGAGGTGTGATAAGGGACTTTCTGAGGTGTTTGGAAAGGTACATATCACTCAGTCTTGCCTTGTGCATATCAGATGCTGGCGACAGAGATGGGTCTCGAATTGGGCCTGAACGTCATTCTTTATCAACCAAGGCATGTCTAGGGTGGTTGCCATGACCACTTAGTAATGTGATTGTTTATCTGGAATCTTCTCCAGCAAACATTTCTTGTTTTGCTGCAGAATGTCCTTCAGTAGAAATATTTAATAATGCCATATCCCAGTACTATATAATGGTTTCAGGTTGCCCCCTCTTAATTTCTGAAATGTGTGTCCTTTTGTCAAATAGGCAGTTGTCTTCAGATCTAGCCCACTGATAGTGAGAGTGTGAATGAGCTCTCATTTATCTAGGATACAAGTCTATATAACTATAATGCTAACACACAATGTTATGTGTACATTGATTCTGAAGACAACTTTTTTAAGCTTAAAAGGGAACGCAGGCTTTGGACTGATACAGATTTCCCACCCCAATTAAAATGTTACTATAGAATATATGGTGTGTTATATAAATGTGTTTTTCAGTACATATATGTGCTGAGATATATCTGTGTGCAGTAGGGAAGTGAAGAAAGTGGTTGCTGGCACCCGCCTGTCTCGGGAGACAATGGAGCAGTGGTAAAGTCAAACCATTGGAGAGTTTCAGTGCCTGCTGTGGCTGTAGAAACCAAGAAGGGAGAGACATCTTTTACTGCAGGTGAAACAGATGAAGGTTTCTAGTTTTGCTGCTGCAAATGCACCATGGCATTTATTCTTTCTGCACTCCTCCCAGCAGCCATTCCACCCCTGGTTACTGCTGTTACTATATGACCTGCCTGTCTGTCTCCAGGCACTGCAGTTGTCTGCAAGGGATTCCCATACATTGGGCTTAACGTTGCCAACATTCATGTCACGTTTGCAGACATCTTTGTAATGCAGAGTTGGTCTGTCAACAGGCCTGGTGCTTGATGGCAGCTCCCAATACCTTGTCCTTGGGGATCTTGCCATCTTCCATTCTGTGGACATGACTGGGTCAGCGTGGGTGTCGTTAAGACAGAAGTGTTAGCATGCTGGGAATGTGGGCTTGCAAGAGCACATCTTTGTTTGAGACTCTGTCCTGCCATGTGATGCCCCAAATCATCCTGATTATACATTTGGAAGGCATTGAGGCGTTGCTCCTGGCAGATGTAAATTGTCCAAGACTCACTTCCATAAAGCAGCATACTCAACACACAAGCCTGATGGACCTTCATCTTGATATTGGTCATTAGCATCCCATTCTCCCGAACCCTTTTGGAAAAGTGAGCCATTGCCATAGCTGCCTTGCCAAGATGCTTGTCCAACTCAGTGTTGATGGAAAGGTTGCTGGTTATGATGGAGCCCAGGTAGTCAAAATGCTCTACCATCTCAAGCATGTGGTCACCAATGCTGATGTGTGGATTGCTGGTGACGTGCTGAACCAGGATGTTGGGCTTCATCAGGCTGCACTTCTTGCAGTCTTGGACAAGACGGTTGATGAGTCTCTGTAGAGCTTCCTCAGAGTGTGCTGTCAAGGGCTGCATCATCTGTAGACAACATATCTTGGATAAGAACCTGCCACACCTTTGTCTTGGTGTAGAGATGTGTCAGGTTGAACAGACACCCCCCCCCCCCGGTCACACCTTGAATGGAAATACACACTGGCTTCCATTGAGCTGAAGGCGTAGGAGACCAACAGGGAGAAGAAGAGTTGGAGCAAGAACACAGCCCTGTTTCACGCTGCTCTTTATAGGGGAAGCTTCTGAGGATGAATCATCATACTGGACAGTGCCATGCATGTTCTCATGGATGGACACAATCATTTTGTGGAGCTTAAATGGGCATCCTTTCTTGTTGAGCAGTATAAGGAGTCATTTTCTGATGACAGGGTCAAAGGCCTTCATCAGGTCTATGAAGGCAATGTACAAGGGGTGTCTCTGCTGCAGCTGGTGCAGTGAGACTGTTGACCTCCAAGCTCTGAGCTCTGAAGCCATGTTGTGACTCAGCATAGACCCTGTCAATGAGTAATCTGTTGAGAACTACATGGTCAAAGGCTTTCCTCACAGTACTCAGCAGGGAGATTCCACAGCAGTTGTTACAATCATGATGGTCACCTTTGATGTGGTTCACGAGCAGATGTATTGCTGTGGTTCAGCTGTATAAGATTAGTTTTTTTATGTGCTGATGTAATGTTTAAGTGGTTTTATTCAGTGTATTGTTTTAAGTGTTGTATACCGCCCTGGGATAATGACTGATAAAAGACAACTAATAAATTGAACAAATAAATAATAGGGGTTGTAGCCAATGCTAGCCTTACTCAGAATAGACCCATTGAAATAAAATAGCATGACTGCCTTAAGTTCATTTATTTTACTGGGTCTACTTTGAGTAGAATTTGGTTTAATACAACCCAAGATAAATAATCTGGTACATTAGCCTATGATGAGCCATAGTCAACACAGGTTACTTTCATTTCTCTTCCCACTTATAAACATGCAAATTAGTGTTCTACAGTTCCCTTAACCATTGGCATTTGCTTGCTGTGACCTTAAACTGAGACATATATGGCAAGTCTCCTGTCATTGTAAGATAGTGTGCTAAAATATCACAGGCTTATCTACTAATGTAGAAAATGCAAAGCCTTGATATTGGAGAAACGTTGAATGTTATTATCTGACATATTTCTTTTCACTATTCAGAGATATATATCTATTAATACATACACTGGTGTCTGTTAATTAGGGGCAAATCTAATCGCCGTTCTCTTTATCTGTGGTTTTGCAAGGAGGGATAGCAGGGTAGTTTTTAGGCAGCTACAACTAGGCAGTTACAAGGACACAAAAGCCTTTCAAATCAGAGTCTGGTGGTTTACCTTACAGATTGCAAGTAACTGCATTAATATGCTAATGAAAAATTGATTCCCCCCAAAAAAAAATTTGGGGGGGGATTGTCAAGGAACCAGATTCAAAAAGAATCATGGCCAGGTTTTGCTCCTTGGCAAACATATGGTTCTGTGGCAGTCACTTTTCCTTTCCTTTCCTTTCCTTTTTTCAAAGGCCTATGCTGACTTTAAATGGCTCTGCCACAGGCTAAGCTGCTTATGTGACTGCTCTGACTGTTCATGCTGAACTGAGCACAGATGAGATTTTTGCACCCAGTCACAACAGACACAGATTTTCAGGCAGTTGCAACTAGATGCCAAAATCTGATCCTTGAGTTTTGAATGTGCAGTCACATGACTAACATAGCTTCATATACCCACTTAAAAAAAAATAGCAAGAAGAACACATGGCACAATATTATTATTATTATTTTAAGCTGGCAAAATAGCAGGGCAGAGTTTTACAACAGAGGCTATATTTGGTGGCGTTCATCATTTTTGTCTTGTATTCAATTTAAAAAGGCAAGATAAATACTCCTTCTCAAGTAGTACTTTGGGAAGCTCTCTTCATATCCTGGACATATACCCTGGGCATATACTCTTCATATTCTGGGTATAGAAAAATAAGTTTTTAAGAAACTTTAAGAAAGTGATACAGGCATGGACAGAGAGAGTGTGCCACGGAACAGTAGAAACGGTATGGGCACTGGCCAATAGCTGCCTGCGACATTCATGCCGCCATACTGCACCTGCAACTGGAATGGAAGTGCTTGCTGTAGATGAAACTTCATCTACCCTGCAATAGCAACTTAGTATTGAGAAAATAAAAAATCCCAGGAAGTACAGCAATAGCTGGGGGAAAGATGAAAGGTCCTTGTGAAATGTATGTGTTGATCTGCAGAAGAGAATGTGGATACTTCACTACCATTGTGTTCACACAGATTTTTCATAGCCAAAGAAAACCCTGAAATATAAATGCAGAGAGGGAAAGGGAAAGAGAGAAGGAGGAAAAAAAATGACTAAGGAAAAGAAGTACAACTTAAGGTTCCCCAAGGGAGCATTATATGCCAGCATGTTATGTAGGTTTACACAAGTTTTTATTTGGGTAATCAATAATGAAACCAGTCATTACCATAGCAACTGCCACATCACATAGTCCTTAAGCTGTCTCTGAAGATGGCGAACAGATTTTAAAGGCATGCACAAATAATGCTGCTTCTCATAACTTTCTTTTAAAACACATGGTGTTAGAAGCAATGGGAGATTTGCTGTTTACTAGGGTATGTATTGTGCTCACTTATCACATGTTGGTACGTGTGCTATGTTCAGATTTCAGACACTTCAGCACTCCAGGCCCACACAGATCTGCCTGCCATGACCTATTAAAAGAGAACTTACTTTTTCTCTCACACACATTATTCATACAACAGCTCAACCCACTGAGACTTCCTGCAAGTATCACATCAGTGTTAAAGCAGCCATGCACTTTAAACCTGGATTATAAATCTCTCCCCCCCCCCCCCCGTTCGTAAAGTTCAGATAGCTATTCTTACTTGAACCCATTCAGTACAGTGGTACCTTGGTTTACAAACTTAATCCTTTCCTGAAGTCCGTTCTTAAACCAAATCTGTTCTTAAACTGAGGCGTACTTTCCCTAATGGGGCCTCCCGCCACCGGTGTCCTTCCACTGTTTGGCTTCCGTTCATAGACCGAGGTGACACTACTTCCGGGTTTTGCGGAGTTCGTAAACCAAATAGTTCGTTAACAGGGCTGTTCGTAAACTGAGGTACCACTGGACTCAAGGAAAGGCAACCTACACGTGCTCAGAAACATTGACGCCTCTGCTGGCCTTGACACAAGGTGAAAAGATAAATTCCCAGGCAGGAATCCTTCTGTGCTGCAACTCCACCACCACCAGCAGGAGGGCAGCAGTAGCAGGACCAGCTGCAAAGCAGGCAAAACGTTTGCTATCATCTTCCTGCTTTGCCTTGTTACTGCTCAGTCCTGAAGGGAGAAGAGAGATGCCTGAACATCCCTGGAGACGGATGCAAAACCCACCCAGCATGGATTTGAAACAGCTGGCTTTAGAGCAGACTTTTGGCTGTGATGGGGAGGCTAAAGGGGGAAAACAATTGTTTATCTGCTAATTAGTGTGTGCATGCATTCTTTTTTTATTAATTATAGTTAATGATATAGGGCAGGTGTGTTGTTTGTTTTTCCATAAGTGTTATGTTAGATTGGTGTATTATCAGATACATTCTTTCCCCCCTCTTCTCTTCTCTTCCCTTCACTTTAGTGTGAGAAGTTACTAGTAAGTTAATAAATAAGTAAATAAAAGATGTTCTCTGGAATCGCAAATAGATTTGGAGGTATAAAATCTGACCGAACTGAAATAAGTCCTGTATTCCTCAGCTACTCATAGGTATGCCTGTCCATCTTAACCCTTTATGTTTTCTGGAGCTGGTGCTATTACTGGATTGAAAACTACAGTTTCCATTCAGGGTTAAGTCCTTTTGGACTTACAATGGCTACTGAATTTGGAAGCGCCAGTCTCCTTTCAGGACTGAGCACTTTTATCCACACTTAACTTCCCTCCACTCTTTCCAGGCAGAGTCCACGCTTTAAGGCTTCATGTCTGTGTTAATCCATGGAAAACCTCAATTGACATTTGCTCCGACTGAGCACTAAAGAGCAGATTTTGGACATGCCTGGACACGGGGTTTTTAAGCATGGACCTATGCCTGGAAAGAGTGGGGGGAAAGCTAAGTGTGGATAAGCCCTGAATCCTGGATCAAATTAAGTCCTATGCTCCCATCATCACTCTTCAAAAGCAAACTGTTAAGGAGGAAAGCAGACTAGATCCTTGTCATCACATGCAGGTTTCCTACATGCAAGGAGCTTATTTTTCATGGAGGACCATGTTGTGGAATCCCTTCACCTATAGCCCAAAGCGGTATGCTATTGGAAAAGCTCTACCACTTGATTACTCATATTACATCCACTAGCTTTCTGTGATGATTTATTAAGCAACAAGACTTCACATAGGGAAATATATTGGGAAGGGCTGGAGCACAGTGGTACAGCCACTGCTTTGCATTCAGACGTTCCCAGGTCTGATCCCAAGTATCTCCAGGCATGGCTAGGAAAGACTTCTTTCTGAAACTCCAGAAAGCAGCTGCCAGTCACTGAAGACAATACCAAGCTAGACGGGTGAATGGTCTGAGGCAGCACATGCCATAGGGCTTGTCTGCCTGACGCTTTTATCTCTGCTGGATCGCGGTTTTAATTTGCAATGGTTTGCTCTGCACTGGGGCTTAACCATCTTCTGTTTTTCAAATCGCTCCCAAACAGACCAGAACTGTAGCAATGAATCACCTCATTCTGAACAGGCCACTGGCAGATTTTTTTATTTGATTTTTTTGTTCTTGCAGTAGTTTATCTGCCACCCTTGTGGAAAATTCTTCTCTACAGATTGTTTCGTACGATTAAAGTCCCATGAGAATTGTGCAATTGCATAAAACTAACAGCAGAACTGTGCACTAATGCAGAACAAGCAAAATATCTGACCACCACTTCATATTGCAGCAAGTGAAAAACTAAAGTACCTGGCGGTACACAGTTTCCTTACATGCCATACAGATTGGGAAAAGGCAACAGCGGGAGAGGCAGGAAGAAGCACAAAGGCAAACTTAGCATATACACTCACTATCCATGATAGCTGAATAGTGAGGTTGACTCAAGCATCAAGCTCCATATCTATAAGCTTTGGCTTGTTTTTGCAAGTAGTACAGTACAGACACTGTAGGCAATCTGCTGGTTAAACTAATTTCTACCCAACTCTGACAGCTAGACACACTGTCTACCCCATAGGCTTTTTTTTCTTATTTCAAAAGAGCTTGATGTGTTGCAGTGCTAGACATCAGCAAATAGCTTGTCCTTAAAAAGAAGAAGTTAAAATTGATACTATATTGGCCTTTGGAGACGTGTGATTAAAGTCATATTTTATGGGTTAGGTTTCAGTAATGCTGTTTCAATGGTATGTATTGTAAGTTTCAAATTGAATTTGGATCATATCTGTGAGCAGTCTTGAGGTATCCTTGGAGATGAGAGGTTGGGTAGGAGAAACTTGTTCATTTGTTTGTTAAACATGAAAGCAGACAATAGCCATATGTTTGCATGCTTTAATAGGTAGAATGAACATAGGAGCATTGCTGGATCTGTCCACCTATCTTGTCTAGAGTTCTGCTTTCCACAGAAGCTATATACTTTTTGGAAGCCATAAGGCAGAAAAGCAATAATAACTCTTCCTCGTTGTTTGTCCCCCGCAATCTGTCTCTGAACCTGGAAGCCCTGTTTAGCTATCATGGCAATTTAATCTCTGTGTTTATTCTATTTCTTTTTTTAAAAGCTTTCTAAGCTAGTGGCCATCACCAGTAATTCTAAATGTCTAGTCTTCCTTGTAGGCATTCAAAATTAAGGGGATTTTCCTGAAGACCGTATTCTTAATTGGAGACCTATTCAATATAGGCAGTAACAAACATTTGTTTTGTTATGGTACTTTTATAGGATCCATGAATGGTCTTATGGAGGGTTGGGGGGCCTCTGGGCCTCCAGAACTTTCACCAGACCCAGTCAGCATCACCAAATCATCAGGGATGATGGGAGATGTGGAGGGGCAGGTTCTTCCTACCCTTATTCCAATGGACACCCTATGGCAGGGAATGAAGTATTTGTCCTAACCAATGTCAGCTTCCCTCTTTCAAAAGAGCATCACTGACTAGACCCATCATAGAGCTTTCACTGCCATTGTGATTCTCTTCTTGCTGCAAGCTGTACATCAAATAACTCTAGGCAGCATTAGCCGCAAGTTAGGAACATATACCAGCTGACAGTACAGTATTATTCTCTTTCATTTGTTTCTGTTTCTTTCACCACCATGGAAATTCCCTGTGTTTTGCCATGGGGAGGGAACGGGGCTACTATGAATACGCTGACCCAGTGTATGAACTTTGTGCTGATCTCTAACAAAATATCTGCCTCGCATCCCTTCCCTCCCAAAAGGAGAAAACTTAACAGAATGCTAACAAGTCCATATTATAGATTTGTGTTCTCGAGCTCTTCCTCAATACTTTTCAAAGTTACATGTGTTTTTTAACCATATCACTCTAAAAATCAGAATTTAGGACATAAAGGTAGGCCAGCTAGGTTGTGCGCATTAATCCTCCAGCTGCTTCCTGAAAGTGACTGTTACAACTAGGCTTGTTCCTAGTTTTAGCTGCCTCCTGGACAGCTCCCCTGCTGCTCAGCTGCTCTCTTTTTGTCTTTGTTACTTGTTGGAAGCTTTCTCTTCTGATCAGTGCTCTGCCTGCCATTTCTTCATAAAACCTTACTGGCTTATCTCGTGCTTTCCCCTCCTTCACCAGACTCTGAACAAGTGGGAGTCAGAGATGGTAGGATTTAAAACAAGGCAATTTAATTCACCGAGGAAATGTGCCAGTTTAAATCAGTGGCTCAAATCAAGTTTCTGGCTTTATAATTCATACATTTGCAATTAAAGTGTATCCATTTGCCAGCTACATAGACCCTTTTTACTACCCAGCAGCATTTTCCAAAATATCTGATCGTGCTGCTTACATTGCCTTTTGTACAATATAATTTATATCTGCTTACAGGAGCAATTGTCAAGTTAAGAACACCCCCCCCGAATTCACATCTGTTTAAATTGGGGGGGGGGGAGGATTCATCAGGTGAAGACATTCCTCCCCCCCAAAATGTTTTTCTGGTGGATTTTAGCTGTTTTATTATTTTTAACACTGGCAGCTTTTAGGGTTCTGCACTTCCTCCTACTGACAATGTTTAATGCTGTTTGCTATTTTGGATGGGGAAGCTTTTTTAATCTATAAGCTTGTCTAATAGATGGATTGGTTACTGATGTGCTACCTCCATTGTTAGACTAATAGAACTGTATACTTGGAAGGGACTCCAGGGGACATCTAGTCCAACTCCCTGCAATGCCAGAATCACAGCTAAAGACTCCCTGAGAGGTGGCCATCCAACCTCTGTTTGAAAACCTCCATGAAGGAGATTCCACCACCTTCTAATGGAGTCCATTCCCCTGTCAAACAGCTCTACCAAAAAGTTCTTCCTGATGTTTAGTGGGAATCTCCTCTCTTGTAATTTGAATCCATTAGTTTGGGGCCTACCCTCTGGAGCAGCAGAAAACAAGCAAAATCTCTTGGTAGATGGCTGCGTTGACCCTGGACTTAATGAAGCACAGTGGACCAACACCAGCTGATGACATGGCTCCCCAAATCAGCACAGACTGTGGAAACTTCACATTGGACTTCAAACATCTGGCATTGTGTGCCTCCCCATTCTTCCTCCAGACTCTGGGTCCTTTGTTTCCAAGTGAGATGCAAAAGCTGCTCTCATCAGAAAAGAGATTTTGGGACGCAGCCATCTACCGAGAGATTTTGGAGCACTTCATGCTTCCTTCCGCAGACGAGCTTTATGGGGATGCTGATTTCATTTTCCAGCAGGACTTTGTCACCTGCCCACAGTGCCAAAAGTACCAAAAATTGGTTCAATGCCCTTGGGATTACTGTGCTTGATTAGCCAGCAAACTTGCCTGACCTGAACCCCATAGAGAATCTATGGGGCATTGCCAAGAGAAAGATGAGAGACATGAGACCGAGCAATGTAGAAAAGCTGAAGGCTGCTATTGAAACTTCCTGGTCTTCCATAACACCTCAGCAGTGCCACAAGCTGATAGCATCCATGCCACGCCACATTGAGGTAGTAACTGATGCAAAAGGGGCCCAAACCAAGTACTGAGTACATGTGCATGCTTCTCAGAGGTCCAATATTGCTCTATTTGCAGTCCTTGTTTTACTGATTTCATTTAATATTCTAATTTTCTGAGATTGTTAATTTGGGGTTTTCATCAGCTGTACACCATAAACATCACAATTGTAACAAATAAAGGCTTGACATATCTCGCTTTGCATGTCATGAGTCTATCTCATATATTAGTTTCACCTTTTAAGTTGAATTACTGAAATAAATGAACTTTTCCACAATATTCTGACTTTTTGAGTTTCACCTGTACTTGCTACAGAAATTTACCACAATTATTATTAATTAATTAATCCACCGAAATTTTTCCCATCTCACCCTTATTTTCACAGCAGTGGTCCTGCTCCTGTGATTGCTTTGCCTGGCAGTTGCTACCAACCACTATTTTTATAAACTATTTTTTTTAACCCAAATGGTAACTTGCCATGATATTACATGATGATGTAGCATCATGGTAAATGGGCCCTCTGGGTGAAAAAAAAAAGGAAGAAATGTGGTTTTCAGTGGCTGGCAAGTTTCTTCTGGCTCTACCACACATGTCTAAAAATCCCCAAAGTGACTCTGCAGAAGTGGTAGCAAAATTTGAGAGGGAACCATTTTGGACCAGCCTTATTTTTGTGCCAGTTTCACATTCAAAAGTCATGTCCCCCTGCCTCCTGTTCATTCTTTTACATAGAAAACCAGACTTTAACTCAGTGTGTTTGATAGAGTCATGAGTGTTGTAGACTCTTGTGTGTTACTCTTTCATTCAGATATGTTAACTCAGAATATTTTGGTGAGATTGCAAAGTTAAAGGGCTTAATTAGAGTACAATCATTACTGGCATATATTAAGGATTGGAAATTTCCTGTGGACTTTCTGCGTGAAAGAGAAAATGAACTTGTAATATCTGGATTTGAAGACTGAAAAAATACTGGTTTATAGAAGGTAGAATGGTTGGATCTTAAGGTGTGACTACTATATTTAGCTGTGTGACAGAGAGCTGGAAGTCCTTTTATTCTGTTTTATCTTTCTCTAATCTTTTTTCACTCTTTCTCTTCTCTCACTTTCTGTTGTCTTTTCTCCTTTCTGCCTTTTTTTACACTAGTATATTATAAAAAGATACTTTGCAAGGGGAATGTATTTTTGTATATCTCTGAATAAGTATCAATAAATAAAGAAATTTTAAAAAATATTATTTTAAAGGCATTTTATGGGGCTGAAATATTCCAAAATATGATTTAAATAACAACATCTAGTTTTTAAGGACTAAAAATATATATCATTGATTTTTTTCCCACCCTGGTGGAAGTGGAGAAGAGTCAATGAACTCTTGGGCAACAAAGGCCATGTACCAGACCAACAGTTCTGGTTGGTAATTTGTTGCTGTGTAGGCCTGGGAAAGATTGAGGATGTGCCACTCCAATCTTTCCAGCAGGCTAAATTGAATGTTAATAGTATAAAACTACAGAAGGAGCTTGCTTTTTCATTGACCCTATACATTTAATTTGCATTACATGCAGCATAATTAGCAAAACAGTAGCAGGTCCATTATCCGCTTGCCAGCAAAGCTTAGCGAATCAATTCAAGTTTAATTCAAGAGGCTTAAATTCAAACATGAACTGTGCCCGTGAAGGGAGTAGTTTTCACAGTCATGTTTCTGAGTGGTTGTAAAATCTATTATCCTCCACAAAAGGGGATAGCCCTCTCGTGGGTATATCCACAGGGTCCTAGGGGAGCGTTATCTCCTGTGTCCACCCAACCTTTCATTTTCTCTGTGATAGAACACAGCAAGAAAAGGGCCTGTGCGGGTTGCATATGCAGAAAGAGATGTCATTTACAAGAAGAGTATTACGTTCCATCAGCATGGGTTGCATGTGACCTCTGAAACTTTATCTGACTGTTCAGCTGGGAAACCTCCAATAAATTAATAATTATATAATTTTTAAAAAGTGTCCCAAGCTGAGCTTGTACTTGCCCTTCTGCATAAGAAAACGCCTAATGAAACTTTGCTCATTTTGTGTGTTCTGTTTGATAAAAAACCTTACTTATTTTCTCAGGTATGGGCAATTATGAATCAGGGAAAAGCAAATAAGTTATTAAAGCTACCACAAAATCATTTCACTTTGCAAATGTTCCAGTATGCTTGTATATATATGTGTGTGTGTGCAACAGAATGATGTCTTATTTTTGTATCCATTTGTTGATTCTTCTTAATTGACACTGTTTCATTGTAGGTTGGCATAGTATTGCATTATTCTACACTCTCTACAATGCTGTGGATTGGAGTGACTGCAAGGAATATTTATAAGCAAGTCACGAAAAAGCCTCAGACCGCCCAAAACAGTGACCAGCCTTCTTATCCAAAGCAGCCATTGCTCAGGTATGGATCATTATAAGTGCTGTAAGATTCACTCCACAGCTTTAAGCTTTGAATCCTTCAGGTCAAACCTAAACATGCAATGTAAACATTCCTGTATCTCTGGAAATTGTGGAAATATTTCCAAACCTTGATATGTTGTTATTTTTTCAAAACTTGCACCAAATATGTAGAATATATCCTCTTTCTGTGTAGTCCATCGGGTCATGAGATGACTTCAGGCATGCATCTGTCATACCTACAGCCACATTATTCTCACGGCATAAAAGCAATGTGTCCTATATCATATTGTTTGAAATAAGTAGAAATGTGCAGTTCAGGCATATATCTGTGTGGAGGAGCAAGGCACACACACACACACACCTCGTAGACTTTGGTGCAGTAACAGAAACTTCTTGCCATCTGGGAGACAAAATGTAATTGGTGGCTTGTCCACACTTACCTTTTGTCCCACCCTTCACAGTCACAAGCCTGCATTTTAAAGCTCCGTGTCCAAGCAATACCCATTTTTGCTCCAAATCTTTCCCTGCAAAACCTCACTCTTTAAAGTTGAATTGGAGCAAATGGCTATTTGGGGTTTTGCATGGATTGCTGTTTGCTCCAATTCAGCTGTAAAGAGCTGTAAAGAGATTGAGCTGGAGAAAGCTCCAGAGCATCAAGACACTCAGACATGGAGCCTGAAAATACAGACTATGCTTCGAATGTGCAGAGGAAACGTAAGTGTGGATAAGCCCCAAGTAACCACTTGTTTCGGTGGTAGCAGTTAGTAAGGAAGTCTATGTCTAGCTTGAACATCAGGCCTTGTGCTCACCTGTTTCATCTTTATACCACCCATTCCCTTCTCCCTTTTCAATGCATTGCTGCCATTATTATTGTCATCGTCATCCTGCCTTTACTCCCAAAGGAACCCACAGAATCTTCGGTTAGCAATAGTTCCCACTTATGTCCAAACTGGAAAACTCTGGTTCAGAACAAGGCAAGATCTAAGCCATTTTTTGAATTGGTTTAAAATCCAGCTTGTTCCAAGTCCGCAACCATAGTTTCCTGGTCCAGACATAACTGGAAACAAAGCTTGATTGAAGATTTCTTGAATCAACTGCAGCATGCTGAGAAGATAGGTGGGAAGAAGTGGTACAACTTGAGATTTTCATTTGCTTATAGAGTACTTTCTTTGGCTAGTTAAGAGCTCCATTGAATGGCTATTGGAACAAGTTAATGCCAACAGGTCTATTTCAAGGTAATGGACTTGATTTTTGCAGCTATTGTATCAGGATTTTGGGAGAGCTTTCAGCATAACCAGAATTTGGACAGAGAGCCCAGTGCTGTCTGCACCATTTGGCAATTTCCCAATAACTATAAACATAGGCAGATTCAATACAGCATGCCCACCTCCAAAAAAATTATCCCAACTGACATTCTACCTTGAGGATGTGCAATCTGCTCTATGACCATATAATATTTATATAAAAATTCTCTATTCAGAGATGCACATGGAACAATCTGTATTTAGTCACATCATTGGTTATCTGCTGCTTAAAATACTTTCTTAGTTCATTAGAAGGCCTTTAAAATCAGTCTAATGGAAGAAGAAAAAAGTAACGTTCAGTAGAAGCCCTGAGTGCTCCATCTGAAATGAGAAGCAATGTTTTTCCTGAGAACCAGAGTTACTCAATTTGCGATTCATTATAATGTTCCCCACTCAGTAGTTCATGGTAAAATGAATAATTGCCAGTTTCACATGCCACTGTAAGGTTATTAAAGTAGCAGATTATTTCAGGTTGCAAAGACCCAGCAAACTGTGTTCACCAAATTCAGTTCCTGTTAGAGTTGAAAATATAGTTTTATGGAAAAGATAGCTCCAATTAGATTTCTTTGTAACTATCGTTTTGTGAGTTTGGGCCACAACAATAAATCAGCATTGTAACAATGCAGCACTATTTTTGCAGTACCACAACTTGAAAGTAATGGTTTAATACCTGTCTAAAATTATTCTGGGATTTTTTCTAACTATGGACATAATTAGCATCAGAGGCACAACCCCAGAAGTATCTAATATAATTCAATAATGCTAACTATTACTGCTAACTAAGCCAAACAATACCAAATAATCTTTTTCATTTCACACAGAAAATGGGCATATAATGTGGAAAATTTAAATATCCTTAAAGCACTAGAATGTCTTACATTTCTAATTAGTCCTTTCCCTCCCAACCTTTTTGAAGGATGATGTTGGTTTTTCTAGTTTTTTGACTCTGTCAAAGACCAAAGTATTCAGCATTACAATACATATTATTCCAATTAAATCTACTGAAGATGGTTAGTTTTTAGTTTTTTTTATATTTTATTTTATATTTTAGTATTTTATTTTAAATACCTCTAATTATGGTTGCTTCATGCAGTTAAAATTTGGGGCTCAGCTATTGCTTATTAGTGTACACCAAAATAATAATAATGAAGTGAGTACTTCCTATAGGTTCTCAATCCTTTCTGCCCTCCATGAATCTCTGTGTCCCTGTCTCTATATCATCACATTTACATAAATGACTTGGTGGACATATCTGCCTGTGTTGGACTAAAGCAGTTGGTTGGTTAAAAATACCTGTTTTGATTCAGTACCGCCCCCCATCATTCAACTAGGACACCAAGATCCAGCTCTGAAGGCCTTCTGGCAGTTCCCACATTTTGAGAAGTGTTGTTGCAGGGAACCAGGCAGAGTGCTTTGTCGGTAGTTGCACCCACCCTGTGGAATGCCCTCCTGTCAAATGTCAAAGAGATAAACAATCATATGGCTTTTTGCAGACATCTGAAGACAGCCCTGTTGCTTTTAACGTCTGATGTTTTGGTGTGTTCCTTTGGTGTGTTGGAAGCTGCCCAGAAGTAGCTGGGCAACCCAGTCAGATAGGTGTGGTACAATAAAACAACTAAGACAACACAACAACAATATTAACTACTACTACTACTATTACTATTACTACTACCATGACTTCTCTTTCAGATTATGTATAGAATTGAATGGTTTTCCAGCTTCCAGCTGGATGTTTTTATACCATAATATTGCTATAAGGGACATATGGATTTTTTGTGATCCTGTAAATAATATTGTTGCAGGCAATTAAGCAATCAACTTTCCTTTTAAGATAATTTTAAAAGCTACATTTTTTTTTTTACAAAGAAACATTGAATCAGGAGAATTGCAGGAATATAGAAATGTGCTGTTGTCAGTTTCAAATGTAGGTGAGGAGGTGTCTCTGTAGAAAGCGCTACTGCAAATGTGTGAGCAATTGCTACATATAGTTGAATAAACAGCAGGGTTTAAGATTTCTGTTTCTGTGCTTGTATTTATATTTATTAGGTCTCTACATACAGCAACCATAATATTTCAAGGAATCAGAGGTAGATTACTTTAGAAGCCTCTGAGTTATAATTAAAAAATATAGATCCATGCGGAGAAAATATTCTTAGAAAGCTGTGTCAGAAAATATGAAGAGATTGGTCAGGGTTTGGTTGTCCTCCATCTTATAATACTAGCCAGTGTTGGTCTATATTTGTCTTTTCTAAGCTCGTCTCTGCAGTATAATTTTATTGCTTTCGCTAGCTTATTATTATATGGGCCCTGTAACATCTGACTTAATCTCTTCCTTGTTAAATTGTGATCATAATAAAGGCTTATGCTTTATAGTGCAGTGCTTTATAATATGAAATTAAATAACATAGATTTAATTTTTGTCCAATTTGTACTTTAAGATGTGTTTTCGTGTGCCTTTTGATGAAATTAGCCAGTACTATTTGACTGGCTAGCTTTCCCCCCCTCATGAGTTTCATTGAATGTTTAAATAACAGTAGTTTTCCAAATACATAATGTGATTCATGGTGGATTCAGCTAACCCAGCATGCTAGTGGAAACCACTGCAAGGACTCCAGCTAGCATGATGTGGTTTCTCCACTCTCTTCCCCCTATACACATCCCCCAATTCTTTCTGGTGGGTAGGTAGAACCCCCTGAACAGAGTGGAGTGGGTGCACTTGCACTGACTGAACGATCAGAAAACTGTCCTTCCATGCAGTCTGAGTTGCCTAAATGGTAGCCTCACCGTAAGAAGAGATAACCTGAAGTTGATTGATGGGCAATGAGCTGCAAGAAGTCAAAACTGTGCCTTGATTTCTGAAAATATGCTTAGGAATACAGTGGTACCTCAGGTTAAGTACTTAACTCGTTCCAGAGGTCCATACTTAACTTGAAACTGTTCTTAACCTGAAGCACCACTTTAGCTAATGGGGCCTCCCACTGCTGCCGCACCGCCAGAGCACAATTTCTGTTCTCATCCTGAAGCAAAGTTCTTAACCCAAGGTACTATTTCTGGGTTAGTGGAGTCTGTAACCTGAAGTGTATGTAACCTGAGGTACCACTGTACTCAGCATGTCTTTGTAAGGGAATTGCCAAGAATCTATCGGCACTTAGAAACCATTCAGATGTCCAAAGTACCTTCAGAGAAGCATCTGATTGTCTGTATCAACTTATAAGCTAAAGAGTATTTTACTAAATTAGTTACAAATTTATGGTAGAACATGTGGTAAGAGGAGATGAGGGGGGGGGGAAGTATTTGGAATATTTGATTTGAAATTGAATTTGGTTGGTGTTGAGCACCCTCGGATGACCTGCTTATTGAGCATCCATCCTGATTTGTTTGCAGAAAGGTTAGATGACGTCAAAGCTAATATACTTTCCAATGTAATTCAGCCATTTCCTTATCTCAAAAAAATTGTTTGAGGGCAGTGAATTTGTTGCTCAGGACTTTCCAATCAACTGTAACTGCACAACCTGAAATTGTTGGTATGTGATTGAATCCCACCCCAATATAGCACCAGTCTAAAAGCACCCATTGTCTAGAGTTGAGGTTGTTCTAGGAATTATTGCTATGTATTTAGAGAACCAACTTCAGGATTCAATAATATTGAGCCTTAACTGATACATGATAAAGACATTCACAGCCACCAGTTGCAAATTTGGGCCAGGCAAAAACATTCATGGCTTACAGAATTGTGGTTTGTTCAGTGTAGTTCAGTAGTTCAGTCAACAGTTTATTTTCCAAAGCCTACTGTGTTCTCCTCAAGTGAGAGGCTATAAGAAAAAGATAACTCCAATGTTCCAGATTACATAGGTTTCCAGGAAAAAATCCTTAGCTTCAAGAATATCTTCCCTCTTAGAGTGGTGAATAATTGAAGCCTCATAGTGCAGAGCAAATATCTATGATTGGATAATTAATGTTCTATCATCAATACAAAAGCAAAACAGGAAATATAACTTATGTCTCTGATGTTAATTCACATGCTTCTCATCATAGCCAATGAACACTTTAAATGAGGTCCTCGCTTGTGACAGTAATTGTGATGTGTATTTTTAGACCATTTTGAATTGTGCTGCAATTAGTGTAATTCATTAATGAACAATAGACATTTTTAGTAATTCTTATACATTTGCAGGCTTGCATATTCTTGAATAGCAGAAGTCATTATAAGGACACAGTTTATAATAGCTGCTTCTAGACATAATTCTCCGACTTTGAGCAACCCTTCTAACATTTGGATTGAAATATAAAATACTTGCCAAGGAATTTGAGCTGAAGAATCATGCGGCCTTTTGAATATTTGCTACAAAGCTTGAACCAGAGGACAATCAATTAAAAATTATAGCATTCCACAAATAGCTGTTTGAATGCTCTTTTTTTCTGTGTTCTTGGCATCACAAATCAGTATATTAAACAAAAAGTGTCAGTTATGGATAAAGATTAAATATAGTATAATAAATTGTATTTTCTGACAATTTGTATGATGGAACTAAACTTTTAGTAGTTTGGTTTAAAGGTATTTAAAATCTGGTTACAATGATATAAACAGCTGCCTTATACTGACCTCATTTGCACAGTATGGTAAACCAAACTATATCTTACAGGGATTGCATGAATGTGCAGGCTCCCAGAGAGGAACCTGCAAACACTTTGCTCCTCCACAAATGTTACCACAATGAGCTAAACCAAGGTTTGGCTTATTATGTCGTTCAAACCTCGGCTTGTGGTTAAGCTCTCTCCTCACTAACCCCAAAGAACAAACTACTGTCTGTAAGATTACTCAGAGGCTAAGAAAGTGCACCAGAGCTAGCTCATGTAGAGAGAGGTAGCTTGAATCCGAAATGAAACCAGATTCCCGTGTGCTAGAACTGACCAGAAAACATTATGTGAACCTCTGAACATTAATAACACCGAGACATATCCAGAACTGCCTATTCTGACTGGAAGATAGCTCTCGGTGTTTTCATGCAGGGGTCTTTGCCATTCTTGCTGGCAGAGATCCTTTAGCTGAAGATTGCGTAGGAAGGAGAGGTGATATTGGTGAACTCTGAATTCAATTGTTTAACATAGCACTTCATTTCAACTGTTACTGCACATAAACATGGAAATATCAAGATCACCCCAAATATGCTCCTCTCAAACTGCATTCTTACGCTATCAGATTGAAATACTAAAACAAGGGCTGAAACAAAATTTCTCCTACAGATTCTCTTCAAAATCCTCTGTGATTTTGATGTTGAATGTTCATCAAATATTCAGTGTTGTTTTAGGTCTAAATCCAGCTTCATGTGAGCATGGTTCTGCCTGCCCTTTATCTACTGCCCCTTGAAGCCCCTTCTCAATCTCTTCTGGTGGTTCCCCCAATGTTCCAGAGCAGACATTAGGGGCGCTGCAGGAAGAAGAGGATCTGAAAGTCCTGTCCTGTGAGTGGAACTTTGTAGCACTTTTAAAAGTGCTACTTATGCTGGCAACAATAGTCCAATTAACTCATCCCTGGCTTCAAGGCCCCTTCTCATCCATCTCTTGGATAAAGGAATTAGTTGACTGGCATCATGAGAAACCTCCCTTTTCCCAATGAACTGAACCAAACCTCAGCCTTCAAAGCAAGCAGATAAGCTTATATGATCTCCTGTTACAGCTCACACCAATTAGTCCCAGGGTTATATTGACTACCAAAATGGTTTTTACAGGGCTTCTAGGACATTTCCGCCATTTTGTTCTACAGACTGACTCAGGTTTCTAACCATGGTCTGTCAGGAGGAGCCAAAAAACAAAGCCTCATTTGGCTCCCTCCAAGGGATAGCTGCCACTGCTACTCCACCATTGTATTTTCTCCATATTCCTTAGTTATGCACCACTTCTGCCTTATACTGTAGTATCTGACCTGACTTGACACAGAATGCTGAGATATAGCAATCTTCCAGCTCATTGAAGACTTATGGGCTCCTGTGGATTTTTGAGTTGCTCTAAAATAGTTGCATTAAATTTAATTGAATTAAACTATGCCACCCCAAATGGATGTGTGAATTGCCACAAGTCTGCTTTAGCAAAAGCTAGCCTGCATGGTCATCTGAGATTTTATATTTTTTAATCAAAATGTTTACCAAGAAGTTTTCTTATGGATGAAATTATTTGATGTTTCAACTGCTTTGTTGACTATTTCAGAGGACATTTGCAAATATAATTTGAGCTGTGAGGGCATGGAAAAATATTTGCCTACTTGCACTTGTTGACTTCTAGAAATCCTGTTTATGCCTTTAACTGTTATTGCTCCTGAATTGCTAAAATAATATCTATCTTAAATGGGTTGCATTTGTCTTTTGGCAAGTCAGTCTCTTTAAGCTTTGCTTTTCGAAACAATAATCTCCCCAAAGCAGTTATTATGATTTTGGATGAAATAAAGTACTTGGCTTACTTGAAATGCACTAGAAAAAAAATATTCACAACATTTTCACGTTCAAATTCTTGCTCCATTGTAGCCTTCCTGTTCCTCCTTTCCTCTATGATGTATTTTATTACGTGACCAGCTTCTGACAAATCTAAAGTGTGCCAAATCTGCCTGCAGTCTTTTGGAGACATTTTGAGTCTAGTGAAAACTGGCATCTAGTCCTCCAGGTATTTAGATTCAGGTGTTGCACTGATGTTGAGCTAGAAATACACATGCAGTTCCTTCATGCACGTATTATTTATTTGAATTCAGAAGCTCTATATGGACAAAAAAGCAGCAGCAGCAACCAACATGCTGGAGATTGTTCACTACAGATGTATAAATAACCCTTTCAACTTCCTTTTGAAATCCCAAAAGCACAACTTAAAACAATTAATATAACCAGTAGTCCACAAAATCAGATAATAATTCACCACAGCACTACTGGCTGAGTCCAATGTTCTGGCTTTTCTGTCATTTCTTCTCTGGAATGGCAATAGTAGATGTGTTCACTAAAGAAAAATTCCATTTAATTTGTAGGAAGCAGCATGCTTAGAGCTGCATATTTTGTCAAATGATAGTAGCAATTTCTCATTTAGAATAGAAATTTGGCCTTCTCCCTTTTAAAACCCAAGTGTCTTTGAAAGCTGCTGAGAGCTAATTCATATGTTATAGAGGATTTGAGCACAGCTTTCAGCTGGTGTGAGATCCACAAGTTCTACTTTATGTACTATAGAAATATGGGGGAGGAATGCCCAAGTAGTTCATTGCTCCCGTCAGACCTCTCACCTGTTAATTTTGGGTTTTGCGGATTTGATACATTAACCTAATGCAGTTATTCAGTGGTTAAAAAAAATGACTGGTATATGTTTCATAATGACTGGTATATGTGTTAGGAAGGAAACACTTCTTATCCTCCCCCTTTTGTTACCATTATTGACTTTGCTTTCTAGAGACACAGTGTTCTTAGAGGAGCATAATTACACTTGGAGGGCAGGGAGGGAAATTAACTCTCTTCCTGCTTATGTCTTGGATCCGAATGCCCTGTGTTAAGTTGTGGGTGAACATATCACACGACACAGCGATTCTTCAAACAGCTCTTGTTTATTCACAGGCCAAAACAGAACTGAACTGAAGGGTTAAGCCAGCCTGCTTATATAGAGCTCCACTAGAACGCAACAGTAACCATTTTCTGTAACTATCCAATCACTGAACATCACTTTCGATCCCTTATTTACATATGTGGACCTGAACTATTTACAGTATCCCCCTGCTGGCGCAGGGTGAGAACTTCAGTACATAACACCCTGGAACTTGGACGTTTTGGCTCCTGAACACCGCAAACCTGGAAGTGATTATTCCGGTCTGCAAATCTTCTTTTGGAACCCAAACATCCGACAGGGCTTCCACAGCTACTGATTGGCTGCAGGAGCTTCCTGCAGCCAATCAGAAGCCGTGATTTGGTTTTCGAATGTTTTAGAAGTTGAACAGACTTCCGGAACGGATTCCGTTCGACTTCCAAGGTACAACTATGTATGTAATAACAGGGTATAAGATGGGGAAGAAGAAGGAGAGGGGGAAATGAGCAGAGGGGAGCATCATCAACATACATCCTGTGGTCCTTGCTCCCCTCTTGACACAATCCTCTGCTTTCTGCTTTTTTCCTCTTCTCTTTAGAGAGGACTCTCACAAAATAATAGCCCCCTTATGACGAAAGGCCTGTCTGACAAGGGAGGCAAGATATGAGCTTTGAGATCTTCCTATAAAAGGTAAAGGAAGGGGATGGTCAGAACCCTCCCTGGGGAAGAATTAAAGGGGAACTTGCAAGTCAGGCTATGTGCTTGGTATAGTAGGCAGGTAAAAGAATTCCTTACCTGAGTTTCTAATAGCACTGCAGTTATTGCTTCAGTGACTATAAGGCATGAATGGACCTGCATAAACAGGGCTGCCTCCTCCTGTTCCCTTGGGAAAGTTCAGTAGTGAACAGGAGGAAAAAGAGGTGGTAGATCAAGGGTCTCCCACTTCTTTGCCTCTTCCATCCATCATTGGCGCCTCCCATCCATTAATTTGAGAATGATGAATGGAGGAAATGGGGAAGGTGGTGTAGGGCTAAGGAACAAGCTGGAGTCCTCTTCCCAGAGCATCCCCACCCTGCTTATCACTTTTGAAAGATTTTGCCTGCTTTTGAATATTCACCTGCCGGATACTGTCTTGGCTATCAGAATGATACATTTCTTGTTGTTGGACTGCACTGCCAAAAGGGGGAGCGGTGACTTCATTCAGCCAAAGCCATTTGGAGCATATTTTTCTTGATGGCTGTTAAAGAGATGCTGCTTTGCAAGTGTTCCTCCCAGCATGATTTAGCTTCCATTGAAGAACAATGGACGTCTGTAGTTCAGATTCATGCGAAGCTTGGGCTATTTCTGGCTGCATAGGGTCCAAAAGAAATGAGTAATGCTTCTTATGAGTCACAGTATGTGCTCATCAGACTGACTAATAGTGTCCAATTGAGATTTTGAAGCTATTGTAGCCACACACACACACACACACACACACACACGCTACCTGAGGGACTGGCCTTTTCTCCTGGCTCTTGCCCAAAACACACAAACAGAGGCTTTTGGAAGTAAGAAATAGATCTTTATTCAGGCAAGTGACGGAACAGGCTTGTCAGCAGGAGATACAATTCAGGAGTTCTGGAGCAGGGTTAAGAAGTTCAGAACTGGATGGAAGCAGTGAAGATGTTTCAACAAGTTTCCCTGCCGCTCCCGCCAAGCTTTTAAATGTGAGGCATGGCATGCTCACTCGCAAGCCTTGTGGAAATATGGGGTTGCAAGCATGCACTGCAAACATGCTCATGAGTCTGCTCCCATCTGCAAAGGCTCCTGTTGAGTCTCTGTCGCCTCCTGTTCAGCCTCCCTCCATGGCTGATCAAAGTGCTCCTCAGCCTCCGCTGGGGCTCCTCCTCAGGATGGTTGGAGGGAAAGGTGGCATCCTTGCTCTCCGTTCCAAACTGACTGCAGTTGGAGCAGAAAAGTGAGACTCACCTCCTCTGTTTCCTTCTCCGCCCCCATCAGCCTGCGAACCCAAGCCTTATCCCAATAGCATTGTGGCAGCAATTCTGTGTAATCTCCCCACACTTTTTGTTTGTTGTTGTTCACAAGCCAGTGGGATTAATGGGAATATATCATAGACAAAGCTTGAACCTTCCCAACACTGCAGCTTCCTTTCCTACATAGAACATTTTCATGAAATGATAGTAGGCAGCCTTTCCAGTTTCATCACTTCTGAATATTCTGCTGATTTGCAAGAAGACAAGCCAGTTTACCAGTGAAGATGCATTCTAGCAAATGTTGGCTGCTCACCTGAAAGAGAAGGAATATGCAAAACCCGTTGTAAGGCAATTCCCAAAATTGCCTTTGGTGTACAAGAGATCATCCTGGTACCTCGTGAAAATATACTGAAAGTGACATGAACGAATGGTGTCCATTCTTCCATGCTGTCTCTTACTTATTTCCTTTACACACTCCTTCATTACAATACTCTTTTCTGGTTCTTGGTTTTGAGTTTGCTTCTTCTCTCTTGCAATGCACTCTGCCCTCATCATCTTCTGGGTGTCTAGGAAACAGCTGTGGTTAGTAGTGGTTTATGGGAGCTTATAGAAGGAGGCATTTGGGCCTTCTGACTTCGCTATCCATAAGGGTGCTCTAAAAGGATGGTGTTATTTAATGCATTGTAGTTCAGGAGCTTTGCAGACAGTACCTCTGACTTTCTCACACATTCCACTTCCCCATCTGTGCTTCCACTGTTATGTAGTGCTTATCTGAAGCACTTCCAACTGTGCATGTAAAATGCATAATTGCAAAATGCACATATAATTTTTGCCTGTTTTGTTTCCTTTGGTTTCCCCCACCCCTTAGGATCCTTAATTACTTGCAGTTTAGAGAACTTTGTAGACTGATGTTCATAGCAAAAGACATGTAAATCTTTTTTATTTAATATCCATAGCTCTGAATAGCACTCCATTCAACTGGTCCAGGTTGTTCTGCTTACAGAAAATTGCCTGGAAGCACCTTGGGATTTATTTGGAAACTTCTCCCTCAACCCAACCCAACCCACAGTCTCTGTCCAGTGACACTGACTTTCAAGCTTGAACTGTTCCTGGGATATTCCATGTATCCTGCTTATTGAGCATCTACCCTGGACCACCCCCACCCCATACATTAAAAGCACTGCTATTCCACTTTGACAGTGATAGTGTGTCTCCAAATGACCCTGGGAACTGAACAACAGTTCCCACACTGATTAACAATCAACCCCTCTTCTCAAGGAACTATAACTCTGCGAGGGGAACAGAGGTGTCCAAACAATTCTTAGCACCCTTAACAAACTACAGTTCCCAGAATGCAAAATGTTAAAGTGCTTTAGATATATTGTGCGGGTGCATCCCTGACTTGCTTGCACAAAGCTTACTTAGAAATTAGGCATGTTCTTCTTTATTCTCCTTTGTTTGCAAGGAGCTCTTATTCATTTGGAAGGGCCTTCTTCTTTTTGATCCTGCAGTTTTAAAAACAACAACATGTTAGGTGTTTTAAAAAACTAAAAAACTTGCTTTGACCAAAACTGCTTGTTTATATATGATCCGAAGGGATGCAGGGTTTGGAACAGCAGTAAGTTGGAGTGGGTATAGCGGTAATGAAATCCACTTACCTAAATAGAGTACTTGGGACGTAGATAAAATTGTGATTAAAAGTAATTGCTGGGAGGAGCAGATTCACACTCAATTTCATTTTGATGATGTGCTTAACTTTTAGAATTTGTTCATTAGTGACTTTTGTGTGTGATTTCAGAAACAATAGTCGTAGGCTCACACTACTACATGGAGTCCAATGAGTCTTTATTTGGCTTTAAAACACACGGGGGGGGGGGGAGATATCTATCTATCATCTATCGATTGATCTGGCTGGGAAAGGGGTGGGGGGGGAGAGGCTACTTAACCCTTTCTTCTTTCAGTTAAAAATTCATCTCCCATGTCTGGTGTTCTACCCATATGGCAGACCCCCCAAGTGTCCCTATTTTCGAGGGACAAACCCGGATTTACAGAAGCCGACTTGGTTTCTGATTTGATCCTGGAATGTCCCACTTTTCCTTAGTACGTCCCTATTTTCATTGGAGGGTATGCCATAGGGGGAAATTGTGGGGGAGAGACAGAAAAAGGGTTAAGCAGCCCTGCTCTGGGCACTCCTCCTTCACCCAGATTTGCAGCCTGCCCAGCCTGCTTGAGTTTTGAAAAATGCTAAATGAAAGAATCGCCAGAGTCTGAATAACATATAGTTTAAGCCACAGTAGGAAGATTTCTGTGGCATACACAGAGAGCCTGTGTGGTTTCTATAGGCAGCATATGCAATTTTTTTAAGTTGCAAAACATATAATTTTCAGTTTAAGTTTCACATTATAATGAAGACTATTATAGGGGGAATTGTGCATGTGTAGAATCAAGGAGATCGGTTGTGTTATACACTATGGTCAGCGCAGGTATAATTTGAACCTCCATATTACAGGCTGCTTTCCTTTATAGTTCCTATTTTGATTGAGCCAGCTGGTACGTTTAAAGAAATGAACCAGTATTATATATATGTTATGTGTTAAGCTATAATTTTCTTTCATGCATAATAACCTATTTTTTTATAATGCAAATGACAAATTTCATGGTGGTACATTAAATTTCCTAGGCACGTAACTTTAATGTCAGTATCAATCACAAACTTTATGTAACTATGCAATGATTTTGCATGTGAAGGGAAGATGGGTAGAGGTTTTGCAAACAATCTCTTTTGTTGAGAGCTGTACCTCTATGACCATTCTTTTTCCTCTTTAAAAAAAAAGAATGGTAGAAAAACAACTTTAGGTATCATTTTAAAAATGTATTTTTGGTTTTATCACATCCATGCTCTTCAGAAATAAATTAAATTGATGAGATTTTTAATTGCTACCATGAGAAACACCTAAAATGAAAGCATACTGCTTTGAAAAATAAAAAAATATTAGAAATAAATATATAAATTATATAAAGGGTGAGTTGAATTCACAGGTGGGCAACCAGCAACCAGGGAACTGCATGTGGCTTCAGTCTCTTCTTTCACAGACTCCCAACACTTTCTGAAACTGCCCCATTCTTCCGATCTGAGTTCCTTTCTTCCTGTCCTTTCTGGTTATAAGATTTGCTGAATATAAGCACACCCCCCAGCTGTCCGAGAACAAATTGGTAGGCTTTGGCACTCACATTCTCATATATGTAATCAACACACACATTCTCTCTGGCACAGGAATTACTTTCATGCGCTTTCAGAATAGTACTTATTTTGGTGTGTTATATTAAAATCCTCTGTATACAGAGTAACCCCATAAATTCCAGTGGAGCTTTCTTCTGAGTAGACCTGCATAGGATTTGGAATTCTATGCAGAAATCTAGACTATGTCAGGACACATCTCTGGCTTCACTCACCTTCAGTGGCACCCAGCCCCTGAGAGATCTATCCTTTAAATTAGACTTGGGGCTGCTGCTGAAGATTCAGAAATTTCAGCTGGTACAGGATTTAGTGGCTAGGTTGCTCACCGGTGTAAGACCGTTAGAGCATATAACAACAATACTGACCCATCTGCTCCAGCTGCCAATTCATTCACGGGCCCAATTCAAGTGCTGGTTTAGACCTCTAAAGCTTTAAACGGCTCAGGACCGCAATACCTCAAGGACTGCCTCTCCCCATATGAACCAGCCCAGACCCTGCAATCACCATCTAATAACCTTTGTTTGTGGGCCACAAGAGGCCCAGTGGTTGGCAACACGAGAACGGGACTTCTCGTGGTGGCCCCCCACTTATGGAATGCTTTCCCCAGGGAGGCTTGCCTGGTGTTTTCATTATGCATCTTTAGGCACCAGGCCAAAAAACATGCATCTTCTCCCCAGCCTTTGGCTAGTTAATCTGTGGTCTTTTAAACTGGGTGGGGTGGAGCGGTGTTGTATATTGCTGTGTTGTATAGTTCTGTGTTTTTAAATTGTAAACCACTGTGTGATCCTTGGATGAAGTGGGATAGAAATTTAAAAAATAAATATTCAGGCAAAAGTTGCTTTTATCTTTACAATTCTTCGGTACTAGTAGTCTAGTGGAACAATAAATGAATGAATAGGTACATGAACAAAAAGTAGGTGGGATCCAAAGGGGTTTGAATGTGTGTTCATGTGTGTATACATATGTTCTCTGTGTGTGCGCGCGCACACACACAGCGCTCTCCAGAACTGCTTTTTGAATTCCTGTGACTTTCTACAGCTATTTGGTAACTAGCAAACAAAAACCTTTTTCAAATACAACAAAGCACTCGCTGGCATTTACTTTAACAGTTTGCCCTTTGAAAACCTCTTGACTACTTATAGCACGGGTGTTAAATGAATATAAAATTGAAGGGCAAAACACTCAAGTCAGCAGATGGCCAGAGACCACAGCCATAATTTTTCACTGGAAAGTGAAATGGTGGCTTTGCTGCGGTTTTGCAAGATTCCTAAGCAGGACCAAATTGTGGTTTGCAGTTCTGGTTTGTAGGGAGTGCTTCAGCCACAGTTTCCTGGTTTGGCCATCATGGGGAAATTGAGGTTTGACAAATCTGGAAGTGTCCTTTGCATCTGGATAAGAGAAAGGAGAAGGGCTTGTTGCTCATTCCTCCCTCAATAGAATTCAGTTATTGAGTCAGGAACATTATGTCTGAATTTCTCCAGTATCTCAATGATTCATTTCTATACTTTGGTGTTTCAGTTGTTCCATACGCCCATATTTAATTCTTAGGGTGAAGATAGATACATATTCTAAAGTGTGATAGAAGTGGTTTTTAATATGCATTTTTAGCTCTGAGCACAAATGTATATCTATTTTATTTACTTATAATTAAATTTGTATCTCGCCCTTCCTCCCACAGGAGCCCAGGGTGGCTTGTTCCTCAGGATGTAGTAGTGGTGGTTGGTGGACCTTAGACCTGGGATGCTGATTAGATGGGACCAGTGGGCAGTTAAAAGGCAGCACACGTAACTGTTAACAATGGCTGCCCTAAACATCCAGGTCTTATGGGGAAAGATTATTTCCCTCCTCCAGGTTATTCACTTCCAGGACTACTTTCCAGAATATGGAATAAGTTGGACTAGAGTCTGGGAGAACAGGACTGAAATCACCACCCATGAAACTCACTGTGAGACCTTGGGCCAAACACTGATTGGCCAGATAATGGAAGGTTGACAGAAATTACTGCAGCAGCTCAAATGATAGACTTGGGAGTTTGCAGGAAACAGAAAACAGTGTTGGTTTGTTTTTTTATTATTAATGAGGGAAACTTTCGATTCCTTCCCCCTCCTCTTTAAACTTCATGTGATGGGGCAGTGCCCCAGTTGTCCTAAGTAACCAGCCTCCACTGGGGGACAGCAAATGTGAGTCACAACCACTTTAAATGCATGTTTGTCTTTAATAGAGGGTGTTTTTTTTCTCCATTGAATTCCATTTAATAACAAAGTCATTCTCTTAGTGGTTGCGTAAGATTGACACAGTGATATATTGCAAGCTGTGACTTAAAGGATGTGAGTTTAAGGGCACAAAACCTATTATTAGCATTATTTTTGCATGTTTTGTTTTCCATTCCAAAATGCCATTGTATTAAATAGGCAATTTAGGAATTTCTTGCCTTGATGGGGGTAGATAGGTTAATGGTTCTTTTCTCCTCACTTGAAAGCAGAAGGACATCGTGATGGTTATTGACTTTCTCAAGGTGTACTAATGCCTGATGATGCAGCAGCTGCTGAGCTGGAGCTGCAATTGAATTTTAGATAACTCTGTATTGCTGTAGCTAAATTTCTAGGAGAAAAAGTACCAATTGCCTACATTAAGAATCTCAACCATTCCACTATTAGAAATTAACATTTTGAACAGAACTGGAACGTTCTTGTAATTCCCAAGAAACAGAAAGAGACAGTTAACTAGAAAGATTATATTATTATTATTTAGGTAATACAGCTTGCATATCAGAGATTTTGTGTGAATGTCTGGAGGCAGTTGGGAGGTGGGTGGTGGCTAGCAGATTGAGATTGAATCCCAACAAGACTAAAGTACTGTTTCTGGGGGACAGGGGGCAGCCAGGTGTGGGGGACTCCCTGGTCCTGAACTGTGCCCTTGAAGGACTAGGTTCACAGCCTGTGAGTCATTTTGGACTCACAGATGTCCTTGGAGGCACAGGTCACGTCTGTGTCAAGTACAACTGTCTACCAGCTCCATTTGGTATGCCAGCTGAGACCATACCTGCCTGCACACTGTCTCACTAGAGTGATACATGTGCTTGTTATCTTCCACTTGAACTACAGCAATGCGCTCCATATGGGGCTTCCTTTGAAGGTGACTCAGAAACTACAACTAATCCAGAACGTGGCTGCCAGACTAGTGGCAGGGAGCACCCACTGGAACCATAACACTGCTTTCAAATGATCTACATTGGCTCCCAGTACGTTTCCGAGCACAATTCAAAGTGTTGGTGCTGAGCTTTAAAGCCATAAAATAGCTTTGGCCCTGCATTCCTGAAGGAGCGGCTCCATCCCCATCATTTAGCCTGGAGATTTAGCTCCTAGGGCCTTCTGGCAGTTCCCTCACTGAGAAAAGTGAGGTTACAGAGAACCAGGCAGAGGGCCTTCTCAGTGGTGGAATGCCCTCCCATCAGATGTCAAGGACGTAAACAACTATGTGACTTTTAGAAGAGATCTGAAGGCACCCCTGCATAGGGAAATTTTTAATGTTTGATGTTTTATTGTGTTTTCATTTGTTGGAAGCCATCCAGATTGGCTAGGGGAACCCAGTCAGATGGGCAGCATATAAACAATAAATTATTACAGTGGTACCTTGAATTAAGTACTTAATTCGTTCTGGAGGTCCGTTCTTAACCTGAAACTGTTCTTAACCTGAAGCACCACTTTAGATAATGGAGCCTCCTCGTGCTGCCGCACCGCTGGAGCACAATTTCTGTTCTCATCCTGAAGCAAAGTTCTTAACCCGAGGTACTATTTCTGGGTTAGCAGAATCTGTAACCTGAAGCGTATGTAACCTGAAGCGTATGTAGCCTGAGGTACCACTGTATTATCACTACTACTACTACTACTACTACTACTACTACTACTACTGCTATTATTCTGCTATGGGTTCCATTAGACACTCTAGCTGAAGGACTTGCCTCCACTGTCCAAGGCAATATGCCTCTGGATACCAGTTGCTGGAAACTGCAAGTGAGGAGAGCACTGTTGTCCTCAGGTCCTTCCTCCTGGCATCCCACAGGCATATGTGAGAGCAGAAGGTTAGACTAGATGGGCCTTTGGCCTGATCCATCAGGACTCTTCTCATGCCCTTAATATTTCCATAGTGCAATGCCCCCACCACAAGCCTGGATCCCTACCTTGCCTCGGGAGAGACCCTTTGTGCCATACCAGAGTAAAAGGGAGGAAGGATGAAGGGAAAGGGAATGATGAGCACAACCATAAACTGCGCCACAGAACGCCAAATCTGTTTCTCAAACATTGCTGCAGTGGCTTTTCTTTGCAGTTCCTGTGTCTGCTTCCCATCTCTGGTGAGCCTTCGGTTCCTATACTAACGTTATTCGCTTCCCTCTGCATCACAGCAAACATGTCCTTGATCTGTTTAAAATCCTGATTTGCTGCCCAGAGCTTAAGAGCTATGGAAGGTCCCCTAAAACACAACTGCACATGATCTTACATATATGGCTGTCGTAATCCAGTAATCTATGTAGGTCACATGCGCTTTGGAGGAGGGGAACCTACTACAAAAATTCATGTTTTGTGATTAAATGTGCTAAATGCATTTTTATGCAGCTTTTTTTTAAAAAAAAAGCAGAAGGATGGACTTTATGAATAAATGCATGCAAAACCTGACAGACAGGAAATCTCACTCTGCTGATTATGGTTTGTACCATGTTTGCCAACTATCTTGAGCAGCTTCAACTTAAGCATGTTCGCTATGTCCAGAATGCACAAGGAAAGAAATCTCATTGAACTCACATAGAAGCTCTCTGATATTTAAATGCTAACTTTGCTCTGTCTTTCACCTGTGATTTCCCCCCTATAATATAGTTTTCCTTATACGTTTGTCCAATTTGTAAACAGTAAGAGCAATGGAACGGCACAGTAAATATTTCAAGCAGTTTTGACTTCCTCCAAAAGGACCTTATTTTTTCAGAACTAATTTATTATTGGATTAATTTCTCCCATATTATAGCTTAACAGATGTGTAGCATCTACAACTTTTTATGCAACCTAATTCAAGTGAGCATATATAAATTTCCCACAAGCTGGCTTCTCAGTGCTGGCCAAGATTTGTATAAATGAGCCTTTAATCCTTATGAAGGCAACTCACAGCTTATGGGAGGGTTAGAGAGAAGCCCCCAAAGTCCGTATTATGCTCAGCACAGAGCAAAATGTGTCCCTCTGTCTCCAGCATCCAGCTTGCTTCCAACTCACTCATACACAACTCTGGCTGTTGTTCTCCTATGTAGCACCTAGCTGAGGAGGGTGGAGGAAAAACCATCCATTAGCCTGGAGTGCGCCATCATTTAGTTTTGACTCTTGTAACCTAGTTCATATTTAGGGGTTCTGGTGAGGAAACTTAAGTAGCCAACAAAACCAGTACCTTAACAAAGGAACTGGCTTGGCAGATTCAGCAGCCTCTTCCACTGGACTCTATCCCTTGCTGGGTACAGGATCAAAGGCCTGGAAGGGATCCACAGAGACCATCAAGACTGACCCCCCCAACTCATAACAATGCGCATTCCTCCCCCTCACACATTTTATGGTGTCTCTCTCACAATAAGCTGTGTAGCAATGAAGGCGTAGCAAAACAGTTCCTCATCCAAGGATCTTGTTTGTGTCTAGCCATATGATCTACTATTGCTCCTAGCAATGAGCTGCTATTGATAAAAAGGTAGAGCCTAGCTGAAGATGCATTGTGAATTGTTGCACAGATATTTTAGTATTTTATTTAGTTGACATGCCGCATGTTAAATCTTCCTGTTGCTTGCTGTATATCACCTTTACTGGGGTTTGCTTTAATCTCATCAGCCTACAAACTCAGCAGCAGCAGCCTCTTTTTTCAACTGGCACTTGACCTTTGCTTAGTCCTCCATCACATAGTCTTCTCTCTCCCATCAACCTGTAACTTACCATGTTTATAAATCTATCCCATAAATCAGCAAGTGTATGTCAAGTCACCTTGCACATACTAAACGAAAAGTGAAGCAGCCAAAAATAAATTCACCTGAGAAATAGCGTGCAAAGCTCTGGCTCAGCTGTCTTTTCGGCAGGCTGTAAAATCTAGGCTTGAAAAAGAACTGAGCAAAAGAACCAGAGAAGTGTCCCAAATAATAAATCTAGTATTGTATTCAGGTTGCTCCTTTTCTCCTTCTGAGTATCTGGATTTAAGATGCTTACCGGGAGTTTGGTTGCAATCCCGAGATTACTATAAATGAATAGTGAGGTCAGAGGCAATAATAACTGTTCTTAGAAGCTAAAAGTCTTCATCTGTTCGTGTATGGATGAGCTTGCAGTTAGATAAAAGGATCGTGGTGTCAAAGGAAACAAATTTCAAAGCAGCATGGATCATGTTGTTCTTGAAAAGTTTTGGGTGGGAATGAACCAGAAAAATAAAGCCATTTTCTTTTCATCAACTAAACATGCAGACAGGAATTCAGAACAGAAAGGGCAAGGCATATAGAGGCAAGACACATACTCATCTGTTGCCAGAATAGGAACAATGCAAATGCAGCTTTGGTGCTTTAACAGAAGACTAACCGTGAAGATGTGGGTCAGTATAATGCTACTTCGAACCTACATGAACAAACAACTAGGAAGGGACATGAATGGGTCATCTCTCTCTCTTCTCTCTCTCTCTCTCTCTCTCTCTCTCTCTCTCTCACACACACACACACACACACAACACTTATTTATTTATTAACTTACTTCTTTGGCGTTCTCCTTCTTTGTTCAGAAATTTGCTTTTAATAACCCTAACTGAATTGATATTTTCCTTCTCTGGCATCTCCCTGTGACATCATCACCAGCTGGCATTGTTTACTACAACCAGATTCCTGCTGGACTTCCTGAGGTGCAAAGTTTTTCAAACTGTGTGTTGTGACATTGTAGTGTGTCGGTGTGTCACACGAACGCTCCTTGCACTCCTGCCAGGGGTGGAAAGGGGTTATTTTAAACTCCAGTTTGCTAGTAAAACTGAATTACCGTGTCACAAAATGATGCATGTCTAAAAAGTATGTCACCAACATTATAAGTTTGGAAAGCTCTGTCTAAGTTTTTGGTCTACTCTCACCTCTGACAAATCATGACAGCTAGGATAGCAGTTCTCTAGCATTTGTGTGTGTGTTTTTAAATTAGATGCTACTTAATATAACAAATTTGTACAAATTGCACTAATAAAATCGCAAGCCAAAAAGTAAGTGGATATTATCAAAATGCAGTAAAAAACAAAAAACAATAAAATGTTAAACAAACATTAAAAGCAGAAATACCCAGCAGTGTGCTCTGAAAATTAAGTCTGGAAAAGCCTGGAAGTTGGAGTTCCTTAAGGTTGCCAAAGGTGCTGCCTCATCACAATAGATGTGATATAGAAACATGTTAGAACTTGCTTTTGCTGGGAAAGGTACTGGGGAATTATATATTTTTCATAGTTGCAGTTCAATCACCATTGTATCGCTTTATGTTGGAATGGCAGTGCCTTTGAATTCTTTGCTGAGTGCCACAGTGCTGCATTGAAATTTCAATAAAAAGGTAATAGAAGAAGATTAATGTAAACTCAGAACATTTGAGTTGTAAAATCTTGTAGCTGCAACAAACCAAGTAGGTCATCAAATCTAACTCCTTGCTGTAAGGCAGGATATTGCACCCTTGAAGCATTCTTTAATAGGTGAGTCTCTACAAGTCCTCCAAGACTTCACAGGTTTTCTGGGCAGGACTAATCTTATGTGCAATTCCACACACTGTTGTTTTTCTTGTCCCATTTAAGTTTTCTATTTGATAGGAAAACTTTTGAAAATCAAAAACTTCTGGGCAGGTGGAACATTTATGAATGATGCATATAGTTAGGAAGTTGTGCCCTGCTCCCCACTAGTAACAAGGTGTGTTATATATATATATCACATGTTACCCTTGGAACATAGTGGGCTTTAAAAAACAAAAAGCAGGGTAAACTGCATTATCATTCAGTCAGCCAAAGCCAGTCATCATATACCCTTTACCCCCCATAATGTTTAGTGTGCATCGTATGTGGTCAGAATATAACCACTGGCTCTTGCTGATTGGGCCAAAGTAATTGAAAACCTGCTGAAACAGCTGCAAATCTGATGGAACACAAGAGCAGCAGTAGTTCTGAACCCAGAGGGAAAGTTTCCAAATAAGCATTTCTGTTCAGGCTCCATTTGTTTGGCTGGGGGAAATTTCGTCTATATGACATTCTCTGGCAAACCTTCTAAAACATTCATAGAAGTGGATAGTGTATTAAGGTTGTCAGGATTAATTCTTGTTGTTTCCCTCAGAGCACTGTCAACAGAAAGAAAGAACCTTTGGGTAAGGCAAGGAGGCCAGCCATCATATCAGTGCCTCCAATCTTCTGTAGTTATAATGAGTTACAAGAGATTTTCCATGGGTAGAATTTGGGGCAGTAGATAGAAAGGCTTGTCGCTGTTGTTGTTCTGTGGTCTACATAAGCATATTTCCTTGGAAACCTATTGAATGGAAATATCTAACATTCTGGGCTGTTTTAAAGCTGGATGGTATTATCTTTTCTTTTCATCATTTTATATGTTCAGGGTGAGGAAGAATAAATATGTGTCAAGCCTATTCATCAGTTCTGAATTAGTTCAGATGTACTCATGATATATATTTATGTAGGACTAGGATAAGGATTGTGGAATTCACAAGGGCCTGTGCGATTCAATAAGCTGATTTGGAAAAAGGCTTGATTTTCCAAGACAAGAAGCACTGAGTTGCTACGATCTGCTGCACACCTTTCCCCCCCCCCTTTGCACTCACTGTTGCTCTTTTCCATATATTCTCAGTAAGACCTAGGCTGGTATCCAGTTATGGCATCCCTCTTTCACTTTGGACTTCAGCTTGTGCCAATAGGACTTACCTTTTTTTCCCCACCCCCCTGCACCCCTGCATGCCAGAACATTGTGGCAGCAAGGTTAGTTGTGGTGAGGACAAGGACTGCAGTGGCGAGGGTCAGAGCATGGTGTCGATAATGCCAAGCTTGCAGGTTTGATCCCCATATGGGGAAAGGAGCTTTGTAAGTTTTGTGACTGTGAGCACCTCTAAGATTTACATGAGAGAAAGAATTCCGCCAAGCACATCTTCTCCCATCACTACGACAGCCCTGTGACCTGGCCACTCTTAATGGTGAAGCAGAGACTGAAAAGTAGTGTTGAAGTCTGATTTCAACATATCTATTTAAGCTAAACATCCACTTCTTTGCCTGTAGGCTTCCAGTTTCTGGTAATATGTTTCATCATCCTTCAGATAGTTGCTTGTGACTATAACAATGCCATAATGTCTGCAATTTTATTTTATTTTTTCATATTTGAAAGAACCCGTGTTCATATTTGAATGTGACATTTCAGCTGGATTTCCTCTAGCTTCCATCTGCTACAGGGCAAACAAAACCCTTGTGAGCTCTCAGAGTGCTATAGGGGACATTGTGTTAAATGTCTTGCTGTCTCCATTTAAAACAATGAAGCAGCACCTGAGGCTTGGAAGAAGCACATGGTTTCGGTTTGAGAATCTAAGGATTATCACCGAGTCCAAGCAACCCAGAGGCAATCCATCTAAAATGTCACATGTGAATAAAAGTGTTTGGTTTTGTAGAATGATCATTGATGTCATTTTGTTTTTCATTTCTTTGGTAGTTTTAGAAATGTATTGGCCTGTAGAATTCAGTACCACACTGGGATATGTATCGAAAGGGAGAAATCCCGAGGCCTGCTAACTTACTTTTCTTAAATGCATAATAAAGAGGAGCTTGTAGACTTCGGGAGGGGGCTTTTTAAAATAACTTAATGACAGCAATGATAATGCTACACCTAAAGAGGGTAGTGGGTAAGAAACTGGGAGAAGGTGGGTGGCTGGAAAAATAAGGAACTGTACTGTTTAGGATAACAAGGGGAAAACATGAATAAACTATGAAATATGTTGTGAAAGGTGTTGGTGGTGGGCGCAGCAGAGCTGTGGTTATGACAGTCTAGATCAGGGATTTAGGGACTTCAAGGCCAGCCCTTTTCATGAGGTAGAATGAGACTCTTGCCTCAGGTGGCAAGTGAGTTGGAATGGCCAATAAGCCCCCCTAACCCCCTAAGCTATTTCTCATCACCAACACACTTAGGGAAGGCAGTTCTCCAGCAACTGCCACCCTGTCTAATCCTGCTTGCCACATTGCTGTGGCTTCTTAATTTCAGTTGAGTCTCTACTGCCACAGCTGCCGCTGCTCCCTGTCGACTACTTGCAGCCAGGAGTGTGTTACCTCAATAAAGCCATGTTCACGTGAGGAAACGGAGCAGAGTTGGTTACGACTGTGCAAATTACCGAGGAGCAGCTGGCAGACCTGTGCACCACTTTTCCCCCACAGGGAGAATTAAATGCTGTGACATTATTTGAGGACATCCCAGGGTTCTTCTTTGTTCTGCTTTCTGGTGAGGATGTTGCTTCTGTCTTTGAGGAGAGGCACTGTGGGAAGGGTTGAGAAGGTCCTGCTCTACCATTTACATTTGGAAAACTGATCTGATGTTCAGTGTGCATATTTACCACCAGAGTAGACTCTACTCTGCAACACACACTGTGAGGAACTGCCTTTGGAGAGGGTCTGGAAGCTTCCGCTGGTGCACAATACAGTACCTAGTTGCTTGCGGTGACCAAGCAACTGAAGTATATGACTTCAGTTCTGACAAAATGGTTTCCATTGCACTTCCAGACTCAACTGAAAGTGCTGGTAAGTACCTTTAAATCCCAGTCCAGCTTGGAACTAGCTTGTTTTAAAACTCAGCTGCATCCATTTGAACCTTCCCAACCTTTAAGATTGCCTATGGAAGCTCCACTTGCAGGCTGGTTACTTTTACAAGAAATGACTTTTCAGTGATGGCCCCATCATTATCAGACTCCCTTCTGTGGATCTCCCTTGCATTTTGTTGCTGAATGAACTGTGAAGACCTGGCTTTCTTTTTTACTTATTGAGACTGATCCACTAAGCATACTTTAATCCCTATTGCTGTTTTAATTTTTGCTTTTCTGTTTTTCTGTTGATGAAATAAACCAAATTGTTACTCTTATTGTAAAATGTGTATATTATTATTTTACTTTGTGTCATGATGTGAAATGCCTTGAGAAAGCTGTATAGCCCTGAAAGGCAGTTTACAGATAAACAAGTAAATATCAGGCTGAAGCAACTGTGCGTAAATAGCCAAAAGTGACACAGAGTCACATCTTCAACTTTTTGAGATGTTTGGTTTTATTTAACAGCCTGGAATGCAATGAGAACAACTTGAATCACATCCTATTTATCAACATGAATGGCAGAAGAAAAGTGGTCTGTGATTTGGAATTCCCCTGTCTCATAATGATTAAAGAAGGATGGTATTCATTGACATGAAGGGACAGTGACATTTTTATTATTATTTTTGCACTGACACAGGGACAAAAAGTGGAATGGTCTTTGCTGTCTGATGTTGTAGAGACCTCTCTAGGGTTGGATGGAAAGATTCGATCTATACTATTAAAAACACCTCTAGTTTTATTCTTACACAAGGCATCAACGTTTTTGGAAAGCCTAATTGTTTGCAATTGAATGCAGTGGTTCATGGTGGTATGCAAACATATTTTCTCTAGTGCAGACATCTGTCAAATCCAGTGGCGTAGCATGGGTTGTCAGCACCCGGGGCAAGGCAAGTAATTTGCGCCTCCTAACCCGTGGGTTTTAGTAGGGGCAGAGAGCTGCGAGTGCAAGCGCGCCCCCCCCCAGATGTTGCGGCCGGTGCGGCCGGCCCCCCCTGCACCCCCACGCTACGCCACTGGTCAAATCCATCTGGTGAACTGCCTATTCTTATAGGTCTTATTGGAGATCTTGAATCATTTTAGCCAGTCACTACTTATTTAGGGTGCAATCTGCTAAGGAACAAATGGGAGCTGTGCAGTAGCTCTGGTATGCTGTTGCAGAGTTTCTGTCCAAAATGAGATTGCATTTTCCGTGAAATTGCACCTTAAATACATTCCCTAATGTAGGTTTTTGTCTGTCCTTACACTCCCTTATAGATTATGAAATATTTTATGAAGAACAACTGGTTTTGCTTCTCTCAAAGAGCAATGGGCAGTCAATTCTGCATACAAATCATTTTGGGTTTTTCATACTGTATCCTAGTACCTTCTTTCATCCAGTTAACAACCCATAACCTCACCTGCTTAAGAGTTTTCTACTCCTTCTTGCTTCCCTCGTATTTAAATATCTTATTTTCAATTTCTCCATAGGCATCACACAGAATTTTTCAGTTTAGGACTGCAATCCTTTGTAACAATGGGCCTTACGTACATAGGGTTGGGCTGTAAATCTGTTTTTTCCTCCCTCTCTCTTCACACAAATTTTCTTCTGAAACTGAAGTTCATCCTAGTCCAATTTCACATTTGCTGATGTGAATCTGTTAATTTAAGTAAGTTGTGCACAACAGGAATGATGTGGGGTTTAGATTATTTGCTTTAGAACTTGCCTTTATCTTACCTCTTATCTTTTTCCTGCAAGAAAGCTATTTCCTTCACAATCTTTTGTTTCTTCCTTTACTGCTTTTGAGTATGTTATTTTTCTATCATTTGGGATTTCTCTTTTCCGTATATCTCAGAGTTGTTGTTGTTTTTCTTTCTCAATCCCTTAAGAGCTGTGGTAGTACAGTGAGGAATCATTCGTACAGCCTGTCATCTCCAGACAGTATTTTAATTTTCTTTTGGCAATGAGACAGGGCGGGCAGCGTGCTGGGCTGGATATCAATGCAGTGCAGCTCAGAAACATTGAATGCATTCAACTTCACTCTGTACAATTTCTAGGATGTGTTTTCTCATGTGTAGCAAAGGAGCAGAAGAGCCACAGGGTGGAGATGGCTGTAATGGATGGCACATTTCGCTGTTCCATGCTGTCTAACACACCTGAGCAGTATCAATATTTGGCACATATGAAGCTCAGAATGAGGTACAGTGGTACCTCTGGTTACGTACTTAATTCGTTCTGGAGGTCCATTCTTAACCTGAAACTGTTCTTAACCTGAAGCACCACTTTAGCTAATGGGGCCTCCCGCTGCTGCCGCACTGCCGCTGCACAATTTTTGTTCTCATCCTGAAGCAAAGTTCTTAACCCGAGGTAATATTTCTGGGTTAGCGGAGTCTGTAACCTGAAGCGTATGTAACTTGAAGCATATGTAACCTGAGGTACAACTGTATTATTTCATTTAGCATGTTCAGAGCTCAAAGTAGGAAAATGTTTTTACATCTGAATGGGCTAGTTGCTTGTTGAATTCCTACCTCACCTCTTCCCACAGATTTGGTAATATGAAGGCATTCAAGCTCATTTTGGACGAATGTCTTAGTGGCTTCTGCACAGGTTCAGACCTTGAGTGCAAATGGAGGATTTTTGAGTTCAGACCTTTAAACCTCCCCCTTAAATAAATTCAGACAAGACTCAAATTTAGGTTTGGTTTTTGGCAGAATTTAGGCCACAACTTTATTGATTACAGCAAATGAGTGGTTTCATAGCTCCACTCACTTCGGCTAGTTCCCTGCACCGTTGCAGGTAGCAGTGACCCAGGGCACCAGCATAGGTCAGCCTAGGGTGAACACCCAGATAGGTGGAAAGCCGGGAACAGGCTATGTCCACCACCCAGATGTCCCCCTGGACTCAGGCACGGGCACAACCCCCTCACAGGGTTGACCAAACCATTGAGTCCCTGGATTCCTTTAACAGAATACCCTTCACATAGAGATGGTGAGAGCGTTCCCCCATCCCTATCACCTGAACCAGAGCCTATCCTCAACCTTACAAGTTGTGATAATTTGCTACGTGGCAGGCGAAACCCAAATGGCACCAGCCAATCAGCCAAGTGGGGAAATTCCTGCCGTGCCCTTGTCCCAACAACAGACGACACATGATGATGGCATAGCAAGGTCAAGTACACAGCCCTAAAAGTAAGGAGAGGTGGGCGGGTGTTCCGATCCAAGCACTGAAAGAGGCAGCTCTGGGTCATGTGCATGGGTATATATAGGTCCCTTGATCCCTTGATCCATTTAGCCTGCGTCCCATTGGCCTGGTTAAACCCTGCATCAAGGGACCTATCAATTGGGTGTTGTGGCTATCCAATCATACCCACCCACAAGACAGGGTTTGGTTGCCAGGTCTCACTGCAACATGTGCCCTCTTTAAGGGAGGACCCGATTTGCCCCTAAAGATATACTATGGATTTTCCTTAGGGCTGCAGCAGGGGCATAAAAGGTTAAACTGCTCCTCCATGCCTGCTCTGATCTCATAACCCACCCATCCCCAGATAATGCAATCTTCATTTTACAAAATGTACCTTAAATACAAACATGTATTTAACATGCTGTTTGGAATTAAACATAGCTTAGTATTTAGCTGTGCAGGTGATCCTAGTGCATTGTTCATGGACCAGCTCTGCCATTTGAGTGGCTGTTTGGTGTTTGGGACTCCCTGTAAGCTACTATATTGTTGCTGGCTTAAGTTGTTGGACCTTGCAGTTCTAGAAGGAAAGAAAATATAAAGTCAATCATACAAACATCAAGTCTTTTAATGTCTACATCTTAGAACTCATGTTTATTTTGGATTATAGAGATAGTAGCTAATTGGAAGTGCAATGTGGTATTTGAAAAGGTGTTTGACTGGGTGGTGTTCTCAGACTTTTGCATATGGAGAGGTAGTGTCCATTGCCAGTCATAACAATCTAAGCTGCAGTAATTTTATTTCAATCCCACTGTCTCTCCTAGGAGCTCAAAATTACATAGATCATGGGTAGGCAAACTAAGGCCCGGGGGCTGGATCTGGCCCAATCTCCTTCTAAATCCAGCCTGCAGACAGTCTGGGAATCAGTGTGTTTTTACATGAGTAGAATGTGTCATTTTATTTAAAATGCATCTCTGGGTTATTTGTGGGGCATAGGAATTCGTTCATTTTTTCCCATCAAAATATAGTCCGGCCCTGCACAAGGCCTGAGGGACAGTGGACCGGCCCCTGCTGAAAAAGTTTGCTGACCCTGGCATAGATCCTAACAACAACCCTTATCTTGTGATCCTTATTCCCCCCCCGCAATAGTGTATATTTTTAAAATGGAGGAATCTGGGTCCCTTACTGTGGGGGAAGCATCACCTGGCTATAAAACTGATTTCATTATTGTGAACTGGTTTGAGAACTAGTATAGTTTAAAAGTAGCATAGAAATACTGAAAAATACATTAAAAAATAAATAAATAGAGACCCATCACTAGGGTCTGGATGTGAGTGAAAGTACTAAAACCCCTTTACAAGCTGAAGCTTATAAAACAGCATTGTGTAACCTGGGTATTTTGGTGTCATGGCATCAAAGACTGTCACAACAGCTTTTTCTGTGGAAAGTGCTTTGGGGAGAATTCTGCTCAGATGTAGAATTCTCATCGGCTGTACTAAGCTGAATTTGGGGGAGTTACATTAGGATGGGTCTTTTTTATAAGATACATTCCCTGGGAAACTGATTTAGCTTAATGATAGAGCGTGGTAATTATTTGCTGCTTAATTGCGACAATTTAACATACATTCCATGCACTTGGATGTATTTGGTTCGAAGAATTAAGTAAGTGGTATTTAACCAGTTAAGTGTGCGATATCATGTCCTTCACTATTTAATTGCATGCAAGTTGCAAAAGAATATTACTAGGAGGTGGAGCAGAGGGGCGGCAATGCAAAACGAGGAGAACAACGTACAGGCAGTAATTCTTGTGCAGTCCATTAATCAGGTTCTTACAATAAGGTTACCAGATTTTTTTCAATGAATCCAGGGACACTTTTCAACTACAGTGGATTTTGTATGGGACTGATCTGTAAATCCAGGGACTGTCCCCTGGAAATGGGGACGTCTGGTAACCTTATCTTACAATTCATCCTTGGATTCCATTTAGGCTTCCTGCCACAACAGCAGCTTTTCTGAGAATCTGTCATTTACTAGTACAGACTAGTACTAGGACTAGTAGTACTAGTCCTTGTAAAATAATAGTGGTTTAATGCTATGAGCTAGAGAGCAGTGCCCTGAAAGAGGGACACCTATTAATTAGTCCCCTTCCTCTCAAAATTATAACATTGGCATACATTCAGAGACCCTGCCCAGGCTGCTGCTTGGACCTCAGTGGCCCAGCTGATGTCCCAGGTGGCTTGAAATACTGCACTAATTTCCATCTCACAATGCCATTCCAGCACATGGTGAAAGGAAAAGCAAAATGGTGCCACCAAGCCAGATGGTATGTCAATTGCAGCACCTCTGCCTCTGCCACTGCCACTGCCGCTGCCACCACCATTGCAACCCGCTATACCCACTGGGACCCATCAGCATAAAGAGTGGGGAGAGGAGTGCCACCAGAGGGCACATTGCTGAGACACCTGTCCAAACTGATCCTGATCCTGACTTAATTTCATTATGTATGTTATGGAATTACATGTTTGGACATGGTCTCAGAAAGAGCCTTACCTTAATATAAGCAAGTTTCTGCAAAATATTTGCGTGTCGAGGTCCCCAGGGCCACCCCAATAACTCACACATGATACAGAATTTTTTGTTTAAGATTTTTGGCATAATTTTGGCCACAACTTTATTGAAATACAAATTTGTGAGTGGTTGCTTAGGCATTGGTTGCGACTATCTGCCCCCACCATGGGGGAGAGATTGACATGTCGCACGATGCGAAAGTCAGAATAGGGGAATACACTTGGGGGTTACGCGGAGCAGGGAACCTGCCCTCACCCCAAATGCAACCAGGAGCTCATTGCTATGGCCCGAGCCCCCTTGACAGAGTGGACAAGCAATAGTTAGCCCCCAATTCCTTTAACGGAATCCCTTGCAGCAGCAGCATTAGAGGGGCAGGCGCTCAACCTACCGAAGGCAGGCACTCAACCACTGCCCCTCAACCAACCAAACCATAAACCAATTCCTAACCGCAACCTTACAAGTTGTGACAATTTGCTACGCAGTAGGCAAAAACCAAATGGCCCCAGCCAATCAGCCAGATGGACAAAATTCCTACCAGGCTCCCGCTCCAAAGCAGACGACCCCATGACAGGCATAGCAAGGTCAAAGCGAACAACCCTAATTCTAGGGAGGGGGGGACGGGCACTCCGATGCATGGTCGAAAAGAGGAAGCCCTAGCCTCGTGCAAGGAGTTTTAGCATTTCTGGCTGTCAATCAACAAATGGCAACATTAACGTCTTCCCAACAACAAGGGAAGCCCCAATCACATCAGTGGCCAATGAACAATTAGCCCGCCCCCAACTTTGGAGTGTCCTGGCGGCCCCCACCGCAACACGTGCTCTCCATGAAGGAGAACACGCTTTCCCATACCTTGATGTCCACAAAGGAAAACCCACAACTGATTGATTTGGACCATTTCCCCCCAGCGCTTCAATCGAAAAGGCTCCCAGAAGCATGAGAGTCCCTGCCCTTAGGTTTACAACCAAAAATACACAACACAAAAGAGGAGGAAAAAGAATGGGAAACGGGGAATTGGAAAGGGCAGCAATTCTCGAAAGTTCTTGTCTTAACTAAGTTGGGCTGGAGCCTCATGGAGCCGGTTTCTCCGCAGAACCGATGGAGTGGCTCTGCTTCCTATCTCTCCCATTTGAGGAATGACTCTTTTTAACAACTGGCAGCTGGGGGGTTTCATTGTCGCCATCCTAGGTTCTAGCATGTGTAATGACATAATCAAGCAAGTTTAATACTGAAGGAAAGGAGGATTAAGATTAACTTTCCTTCAGTGTTAAACATAATAACAGCTTAACTGGGAAATGGGAGATGTTCCCTAGCCCTGTTCTGTAAATGTCTGGGTCTCAAGTCAAATGCTTGGTGATTTTTCTGCCCCTAGATTAGGCCGCTGGTGGGAATACTTGGCTCCGTCTCCATAGTTTTGCTGAAGGTCATTAGTTCTCAAGGAAAGAATTCCTGACAACTAGAGGTGTTTGGAAAGATGCTGCCGAGTTAATGACTGTAAAAAAAAAGATTTCTTTGGTTTAATAGACCCTTCAGTTGTGTTTCTTTTCTTGAAGCTCTTTCTTCCCTAGAGTTAAATAAATACCTATGTAAATGTCGCAATACTACCTGAGAAAATGAGATTAGCTCCAAGGTTTTGGTTTGGCGACAGCTATTCAGAATAAAATGATTTTGTGTTCTGTATAAAAATGGAGAACCATAGCTATCATTCATACTTTCTTAATATTCTAAAATGTCTTCCATATTTCATATGGGTTTTTTTAAATTTACATGTAAGTGATAATTTTGCTTGTTGAACTCCAGTTTTTGAGTGACATATCACAAAGATACTCCCAACCTTGTATTATAAAGATGAACACCTTGTTTCCTAAAACACTTTGTATGTTTTAATGTTCTTTTATTTCTAATTTTAATGAGCATTTAAAGTTAAAGACCTAAGTTACTTGGGCTTTCCTCACCATTTCAAGCATGAAAAATTATTTTTATGAAGAATTCTATTCAACTGAAAATTCACCTGTCAAATATTATCTGTTAACAGGTTTTATCTGATTAGTGGAGGAGTTCCTTTTATTATATGTGGAATTACAGCGGCAATCAACATAAATAATTATGGGATAAAAAACTACGCAGAAGCGCAATTGTAAGTATTTCAGTATGCTTTCAGGCTGTCATATCCCATCATCATTCCTGCTAATAGAGAACTTAGATGGTTGAGTGGTTATATGTTTGAAAGTGAAATGGGGCCACCCAAAAATATACTTAGGGGACTGCCTAGATATGCAGAAGTATATTCAATTGTGATGTAAAAGAAAATCTGGGGTGGCTGGCTGAGGGGAAACAGCCTGACAAGTACATGTGGAGTCCCAGAATAGTGATTGCTATGGAGCCTCTATACATGGGGCGGGGGAGGGGGACTTCTCAAGAAACTATAGAGAGAACATCTGAGCCACTAGATCTTTAGGGGTCAGGCCCTAACTACACATTACATTTTTTTAAAATGCTAACCTCAGGGGCAGGCAATGGGAGGGTATATAGTTGCAAGGAGGTAGGTTTTAATCTTTCCCCAGTGACATTCCTGGGGTAAATTGCCACCTCTCACACTGCCCTTGGCAGTAAGAGAAATGCACTCATTGGCACCTACAAGTAAACATCTCCAGTTCTCTGATGCGGCTGCAAGGCCTGCAGTTAATGTATTGTGTAGTTAGGCCAGGCATAGGCAAACTCGGCCCTCCAGATGTTTTGAGACTACAATCCCCATCATCCCTGACCACTGGTCCTGTTAGCTAGGGATGATGGGGGTTGTAGTCCCAAAACATCTGGAGGGCCGAGTTTGCCTTTGCCTGCATTAGACCTTCACCTGAGAGGGAAACAAAGACAATATGGGGGGGGGGGAGAGAAAGACAATGGAGTGGGTGGAAGTGGCCTGCTCCAGCCCTGTACAGTTTATAGAGAATATTCTGGAGGAGAAGGTTAAGGTTAGAGGGAGGGAGGTTTGGGATATAAGGTCAAAACAAACACACACACAAACGTGCGCGCGCACACATGTCACTGTTGTTCAAGGATGTTTCAGGAGGAAGGGAAGGGAAGAGAGCAAGTGTAGTGGTTTAAAAGTCAGCCTAGGGCTTGGAAGAGCTGCATTCAAATCCTTACTAGTCACAAATCTCCCATGTTTGCCACCTTGCACTCCTTGGAGATTTATGTAATACTGTAGAACATAAATGAACATTTTACCTTGTCCAGAACAGTCTCCCACTAGTATAGCTATGGGCCTGAAACTGCCCTCTCCTCCTTTTTAGAGGAGTCCCCGCTTATACACAATATATTTGTATTTCTAATGAACTGTGATAGATAGCTTAATATTAATTAAGTGCCGCCTGAGCTGACTGGATTAAAGGCTGGTTTGCCACCTGCTTTGATTGAGGTTTTTTCTTTAAAAGAGTGGGGAAATATTGACATGTTACTTTTGTCTGCTGCTCTTCAAGTATCTGAGAGTGGCCTTGTAGCTTTATCAACAACCAAGGGAGGCTGCGAGATTCACAGCCAAGGAATGATCTGAAACTGGATTTCCTTCAGCTCAACTCAACACTCTAGACAGTGCATCACAATGGCGCTTTTCTGAATCTGGAAATCGCATACAAAGAGCACAAGCTCCAGGCTGTGTGGCCTGATGTATGCTAAATTGCTTTTTAAACTTTACACCCCTCGTTGTTTTCTTAGCCCCCAAGTATCAATTTTCTTCTTTTATAGAATGGTTTGCACACGGGCTCAACGACCCTTCAAACAGCAGATGGCTTCTCCTGGGCTTCTTGAGAGAAGGAGAGTAAGGAGAATGCCAATTAAAAGTTCATTTGCTAAAAATATACATGATTCAGAGCTCCAAACATGCACAAGGCTCAGTTGCATCAGGGTGCATGTCCCTGATCAGTGGACCACTGGCTTCTCATCAGCATTTTGTTCAGTGCTAACAATGCTGTGAAGGTCATGTATTTCAGTTCACGATCAAGCAGCCTTCACCAACCTGGTGCCCTCCAGATGTTTTTGTACAAAACAGCTGGAGGGCACTAGCTTGGTCACGGCTGTGCTAAAGCATTGGAGTAGAGTGCTCTTGTAACGCCCTGGCATATAATCATTATACACATTTTTAACATGTAAGGCAATGAAAGCAAACCGCACTCTGACTTTATGAAAATGCTTTTAGTAAATTCCTTTTTTTTAGAAACAAGACATTAGATGAGTGAAGAGCTCCAGCAGACTCCTCTAACCAGGGCGTTGGGGAGGGCTGCTACTCTGCAAATTCTATCATATTAAAACTTATTTATTTCAGCATGTGTGATTAGACAATCACTTATAATCAACAGGGTATTAAAAGATCTCATTATTTATGTTCATAAATTTGCGAGAGACTTTCCCTTTGGCACTGTTGCAGAGGCTGTACTACTTTAGTTTAATCACTTTAATCACAGGCAATCAATACCAGATATCACAATGTGAGCAGAAAACCATGAAGCAGGTGGGGTGATAAAATTGCTTAGGAGAGAGAGTGTGTGTGTGTGCACTACAGATTAAGCAACAGCACAGTGGGTTGCGTGCCTTATTCATTTTTAATAACGTTACTACAGAAAACGTAGATGCCCCGACATTAGCGTGCTCTTTATGGAACTGATTTTTGAAGTGTCTCCTCTTGAAAATAGCAGCATCCTACCACTGGGGATTGCTGCAATATTCCTTGGCATAAATTGCATAGATCTTGATTTCTTTTTTCTTTTTTAAGGGATGCACATGTGGATTCCTGTGTTGTTTTTATTGGCTGAAACTGTTGATAAGCATTTGAAAATACCTGGATAGTTTTGTGTGCCTAAGAGCACAGCATAGATTCAAAGGTGTGTTCTTTCCAAGTCCAGCCAAATATATTTGGTAAGCCCAACTAGCTGTGCAGCCTGATCAGAGAGGGTTACACCAGCATCCTCGGTAACGCTAGAGGAGAGGCCTTGTGTACCTGAAGGAGCGTCTCCACCCTCATCGTTCAGCATGGACACTGAGGGCCTTCTGGCAGTTCCCTCACTGCCAGGGTTCAAATCCTTCACTCAGCCTTGAACTTCATGGCGAATCACTGCTTCTCAGCCTAACCTACCTCACAGGGTTGTTGTGGGGATTGAATGAGGAAGGGGGAAACCATGTACACTTCCTTGGTCTCAGTGGAGCTTCCTCCACCCACCCAATCTGCTTTGTTAGGGGGTTGGTCAGGAGAACCCCCAGAACAGATGTGGGGAAGGGAATCAAGCATAAATGCTTGCAATAATGAAACAATTAGAAGAACACGTTCAATACTACTAATGTGTTCAAAACTACTAATTTGATTTCATTTTCTTTAAATCTATTCTTCCCCTCACCCCATCCCCTTTTACAGTTGTTGGATGGCATGGGAGCCAAGTCTCGGTGCGTTTTATGGACCAGTTGCCTTCATTGTCCTGGTGACTTGCGTTTACTTCCTCTGCACATACGTGCAACTGAGGCGTCACCCGGAGCGCAAATACGAGTTGAAAGAAAGGACGGAAGATCAGCAGAGGCTGGCAAGTCCTGAGGTTGGCCACAGCCACATCACCGATTCTGGATCTGTCTCCCAGGCGACATGCTCAATGATGTCATCTTCCTTGTTGGAAAACGAGCACTCATTTAAGGCTCAGCTCCGAGCTGCGGCTTTCACTTTGTTCCTGTTTACCGCCACTTGGACCTTTGGTGCACTCGCTGTTTCCCAAGGACATTTCTTGGATATGATATTCAGCTGCCTGTATGGAGCATTTTGTGTTACCTTGGGGCTCTTCATCCTTATCCATCACTGTGCAAAGCGAGATGATGTCTGGCATTGCTGGTGGTCCTGTTGCCCATCTCGGAGAAACACATATTCAGTGCAAGTTAATGTCCGGCCAAAGGTTAACGTCAACGGGGAAAGCCAGGTCCATGTCCCGTGTCTCCAAGAATCACCTTGCCCTGCTAAATCTGCTGTTTTTAATCACCCAGCTGCTAGCCACTGCAAACTTACAAATCTACAAGCTGTTCAAAACCACGTCAACTGCCTTTCACCCGTCACGCCGTGCTGCGCGAAAATGCACTGTGATCAGCTGCTGGAAGACGATGCTCACATTCATGTACACAGCGAGGGAACTTTCAGGCCCAACATGCACATCCACAGATGCTTGAAAAGCAGAACTAAACCACGCTACTTCAGCCGGCATCGGTCTGCGGGGGAAAGAGAGTACGCTTACCACATTCCTTCCAGCGTCGACGGCAGCATCCACAGCTCACACACAGACAGTCCGCACAGCGCGCATGACGGCCAGACGGGCCACAGGCGGGCGTGTTGTGCGAAAAGCGACCCATATCCCACCATCAGTCAGCCGGAAAGCAGCGATGCAAGTACTGTGATCTACAGTTGTGCCACGGTGCCAGAGAGCGAGACAGCGCACCATGCAGCTCATTTCGAGATGCACCCACGGACCCAGTCTTTACCATTTAGCACAACCAGCCACAATGGGATTCTAAAGGGGAACCTGCACGAAGCCATGATCTACAGTTCAGACAGTACAGGAAATATCAAAACGGGGCCCTGGAAGAATGAAACTACTGTGTAGTTGGGCAGCTCAGTCCTTCTCCTTTTGCAGCTCAGACCATCTTAGGCTGCAATCCTATACACACCTGGGAAACGAGCGCCATTGGACTCAATGAGGCTCACTTCTGAGTAGACATGCATAGGATTGCACCGTTAACCTTTGTTTTCCTTCTAACCTGAGTAAGATTCTACATGTTTGCGTAGCGCATCAGTAAATTGTACAGGTTTCTAAACCTATTGTTTTCTTAATAAGAAGAGGCTTTTAAAAAGTAGCGGTGGTTTTGAAATTATTTTTAAAAGAATTATGGGGCATAGTTGTGGGGGCTGGGGGTGTTGGAAAATAAACCTAGGGAGTAGAAAACAAGGCAATATCCTTTGTTACCACTCACAGTAATGTTTTCCTTTCCTTTAATTTTATTATATATTTTTAACAATTCTGCATTAGCATCAGCCACTTTGAAATGCGTATCAGCCTTTCCTTCGTCATTCTTACGATAGTGAAAGAGGAGGAGAGATTTCTAACCAGGTTTAACACAGCTCCTTAGACCTATGAAGACCACCTGTAGCATACGGCCTGTAAAATCATGTAGTGTACAGTCGCTGTTACGTCTCTCTTCTGCTGGAGAGGAATACTAGGTAACGTCCCTTGTTGACATCTATGGTGCTGTGTTGGTTGTTACTTCTTTTTGTTCCTCTTTTTTATTTTTATTTTTTGCATGACACACAGGTCGGGATAATACCATTTGCTGTTTTCTAGTGTTATCATGTGTGAAATGCAGGGGCAGGGGAACAAAAAACCTTATTGTAAAAGGCCGTGGCTATTCATGTTGGTATTACTCTAGAGCATTTTGAATCTATGAAAAACGGGAGGGGAGAGAAACCCACCACTGCACTAGTTTTAAGTGGCACAATCCTTTGTATAAGGTTATATGATAGCTTTGATAAGGGTCCACTCTAATGTCTCTACAGAGCATGCACTATTCATTGTATGTGGCACTGTGCAGTGTAATAGCAGCTGTCTCCATGAGTTTCACTTCTTTGTAATTATGCCTTCTGGAACCAACCTGCAAGCTGTTCTATAATTGTCTTTTTTATAAACAGCACCACCAAGTACAGTTTATCATTAACTCTTTGAGGACTACAGTCATGCACTTAACGAATTACTTAGGGCACCATCCAGCCCAAGTTCAGCATTTTGGAGGACCATTGCTTTTAATGGAAAAGGGGAAAACACTTGATGTGCTTATTAAATCTACCCCACTGAAACCAATGGGACATCAAAGTACTGAGTTTTTACTGGATCCTTCCCTTCATCTGACTTGGAGCTGTGTTCAAGGAAAGACTTGTACATGCAATACTAATAACAATGTAGTCCAGAGTACTCAAATAAAGGGGAATCTATAAATTTTTAAGACTGCATTTCTTTTTCTTTCTTTCTTTCTTTCTTTCTTTCTTTCTTTCTTTCTTTCTTTCTTTCTTTCCTTCCTTCCTTCCTTTCTTCCTTCCTTCCTTCCTTCCTTTTTAAAAAGCCCCTTTCTAGGGAGTGAGCCTCACTGAATGCAGTGGGCCTTACTTCCAAGTAAGCGTGCATAGGATTGCACTATAAAGAAATATAATTTTAAAGATATTTATTTATCATTTCCACATTTGGGGTGAAATCCTTTCCTTCCTATGCCCTTCCGTCCTCTGCCAAAGCAAATTCAGGGTTGTCTGTATACTTCCATGCAAATTTGACCTTCAATTGCATGACTTTTCATTGAGTTATTCTGCTCAGCTGCAGGATATTTTAGGGTCAGTAGCATTCTCTATTCAGGAAGCTTTAGGCAAAGGATTGGTTTTTTTAAAAAAAAAACCCAAATACAAAATAGATATCCATGAACTTCTGGACACAAGGCTCCAACTGACAACAAAAAATAGAATTATAATTACCCAGGTTTTTTTTTTTAATTTAAAAAATTTCAATGGAGTCTAGTTATAAATTGATGACCTAAAGTGAATGGCACTATACAGCCACAGAGGGCAGGGCAGAAGGAGTCTTCAGCAAAAAAAGAGAGAGAGAGCGTCATATTTCCACAAATACAAAACAAATGCAACAAGCACAATGTTATATGGCCGCCAAAAGAAAATTTATAGACATATCACACACGTTCCAAGTATCCATTACATTAATTTAGGCAGTTCCCTGGGGATGTGCATTACTTTATAGGGGATTATTTTGTCAACATCTTTGCAGAGTTCAACTCATTATGTGTTCTTATCAGCATGTTATGAATCCCTCCCATTTATGATATGTAAAAATATATTTCCTTACAGTGTACATAACAGATGATTATTATAATTGTTGGAATGTTATATAAAAATGTGTGTCAAGATGAATGTGTTCTGCAGTGTTTGCAGGTGGGAATTAGTACTCAAAGGGTTAATGCTCAGTATCTGAGTGCAAGGAATTTCCTTTTTTTTCCTTTCTGTATTTTTATAAAGTTAAAATATATATTGTAAATTACAGCAGATAATGTATCCATTGTGTGTGTGTGTTGTTGTTGTTGTCGTTGTTGCTGCTGCTGTTGTGTGTATCTTTCGAAGGTAAACAAAGCAGAATGCACTAGGTGGGTGTTGAGTTTTGAACAGTATTCAGCCTTTTTATGATTGCTTCTTTTAGATGATGCAAAAAGGGGGGGGAAATACCTTGAGCTTTATAATGTATATGCTGTATATGCTTGAATTGTCTCAGATCTAAAATACAGTATTTTGCAACGTGTGCATAATATAATTTCTTTTTCATCATTTCCTTTTTCCATGTATATGTTACTATCATCCCACAACATCAGTGCAACTATATAAGCGTAAATATTATATTAAATGCCACATCTCTGTATCTCAGTGATATTTATAATACTCTGTAATAGCTAAGTCATAGAAGGTCTCTAGAATTATGCAAAATAGTCCACACACACACACACCGAGGTCCAGGCGAAATAGTCACATTTCAGGAACAAAATCATTGAGGTTCTCCAGCTTGTGTTTCTATTGCCAGTGTTGTTCTGTCCAACAAAACGAGAAACTACATAATTCAATGGGTGCTGCTTTCCACAGACGATCTTCTGTTACAGACCTCTCCTGAAGATTAACATTCAGTATTGATGATACAACTTCCGTATTGTGTCTGAATATAAAGTTAGCAAATACTTCTGGGCTAATTTGGAAACCATGTTATGCAATAATCTGTTTGCATTACTTTTTTTAAAAGAAAATATACAATATAATTGCAGAGTAGGAGAACATGATATTAAATAAATTAAAAAATGTTTTGTAACATCAGATGTGACCCACATTCATTTTTGCGCTTTTGACTCTCTCTTTTTTTTAATACAAATATTTATATAAAAAGTTAGTTTCACTCTTTTGTTTTTTTCTGCTTATGAGCATAGTTTATGTGTTTCATATGCTCCCTTGTCTCAGTAATCTTCCCTAGCTGAATGAGGAAACATATCTAACCCAATGCAGAATCTGGGGCAGCATACCATAACCTGTTTAAACAAAACTAGAATGCCACTGAACACCAGGATCAGGGGTGGAGTCTGAACTCATTCCTTGGTCTACCAAACACCTGACCAGCGGAATTCCAAGTTCTTTACCAGGCAACATGGGTGGAATCCTATATACTGCATATATACTTTGCTGCATGAAGGTATTCATGTAGCATTCTATGGTACTGATTGTCTTTTAGTTGTGGGCATATTACTTAACAACTCATTTTTTAAACAATTTGCTTCCAGTGTGAGACAGTGTGCCAACCATGTGAGCCTTAAACTGTAACTTTATGGAAGAAGCATTTTGACAGGCACAGTGTGAAATACTGCGCTGCCATCCTGTGCTGTAATGCAAGGTACCATTCGTGGATTTTATTTTCTCTAATTAGCTGCTGTTTCAAGCAAACATTTTCAGATTTAAAGGACCATTAAGTAAGCACAACATTGGCCAACCCCATTGGCCAACTGTTCTTTATCCCATGCATAAGTGCAAACCCATTTTGTCCAATATTCAAAATTATTTATATTTGGTCTACTATAGGCAGTGGGATGCGGTAACTATTATGGCACAAGAACGTGAAAGTTGCCTTGCTGGGTCGCATCGAGATCCATGCAGTCTAGCATTCTTTTTCAGGCAGGGGACAGACACCTCCAGAGAGCTCGTAAGAAGTACACAGAGATCATATCTCAGGGAGACAGGACTTTTCAAAGCAGGGCTCTGCCATCTCTAAACAGGGATGGGATAGGATACTGTGTCAGGCCCTGAGGAGTTGCTACCAGTCCATGTAGACTGAGGTGGGAAGCATGGCCAAGAGTCAGGGATTATGTGGGTTGTAGTCTAGCCATATCTGGAGGGTCATAGACAATGCTGGGGAAAATGGAGAAAAGGTCTCACTTGGTCTAAGGCCTATGTTCCTCTTCTCTAGTGTCCCTCAAGGGTCTTGCTTATCGAGTTCTGGCATCATGCTTTCCTATGATGTTTGGTTTAGTGTTTCCCTCTCTAAGATATTAGTGTAGTTAGAAATGAAACTCAGAAGCTGAACGCAAAATGAACTCACTTGTGACCTGTCGTGTGTGATCTGTGGCAAAGAAAGAACAGGGCTGTGCTTCCTTTCCCAGAAGAAAGGATGGGAGCTTTCCATATGAATCCCTGAGAAGAAAATCGCACAGAGACTTGGAAGACTCTTAATATGTTGTGGTGAGTAGCTGGACATACTTTTGCAGCCTTTTAGTTTGACTTTATGGGTTGTTTACTTACTATTGAAACTTCACACTGTGTCTGGGTAATTCTAAGAACCCACCTAAGCAAAGGATCTTAACATTCTTCTGAAGACCAGATACTCTTGCCAAACTGTGCTTCAAGATTAGAGGAAAGCCCAAATCTGTATAGGCGTCCGTTCCCCCACTTATGTGGCGGTTACGTTCCAGGCCCCCACATGCATAATGAGATCTTGTAAGGTGGGGGGCACCCCATTGTAATAGGGAGGGCACATGGGGCAGAGAGGAAGTGGGGGAAGAATCATCTTGGAAATCACTCAGGGCCACTGCCCAGCCTGTCTCAAGTCTGCCTGCCTGCCGGAGGGGAGGCAGTGCATGCAGCGGTGGGAGGGAGGGGGCCAAGGATGGCACCCAGCAGAGCTGATGCCAGGATGGGGGTGCAGACGGGCAGCAGAGGTGGGGAAAAGGCACCTCCCACCCCACTCTGCTGTTTGATCAAAGGCCACCTTCCCTCGCTTGGGCAGGAGGCCTGAGCAAGGGAAGGGAAATCTAGTCTTTATTTTGCGCCGACCCCCATAAATGTGATCACACATGTGTGGGATGCGTGTTAATAGGGAGGGTGACTGTACTTCAGAACTGGTTCAGAGCAGTAAGGCTCAGTCTGAATACATGCTAGTTGCCTCATTATGCTTACACTTTAACACAGGCATAGGCAAACTCGGCCCTCCAGATGTTTTGGGACTACAGCTCCCATCATTCCTGACCATTGGTCCTGTTCTCAAGGAATGATGGGAGTTGTAGTCCCAAAACATCTGGAGGGCCAAGTTTGCCTATGCCTGCTTTAGCAGGATCTTTCTTTAATGAATGTATACTTGTTTTCTTATATCTATTAAAAGGCATCTGTATCATGGCGGCATCTGACACCCCGGAACCTCGGCTAAGGTTTCCTGATTGTTAACTCACTATTCATTCTTTATCACCACTGTGTTCACGCCATTCTTGTTCTGTGTTTATAATATTGATTAATGACAAAACCAATGTTAGGACCTGGCAAGTCACATGCTACACTGGCTATGATTTTCCCCCCACTTCTATGTCATCCATTGCTGTGACTATTGTCATGCTCCAACTGTCGGAGATTAGAAATGTTTCTAAAGCTCAGCTTTGTGAGCCACAGGTTCATGTCCTATTTTATTTGAGGAAATAGACAACTTCCATAAGTAACACAAGAACCATCTGCTTTATTTCATTTCTGGAGTCCCCAAGGTGGCATCCATTGGCACCACAGTCCCCTGACACCATCTTTGGTACACACCACCAAATTCCCTCCCTTGAAGAAAAACAAGATCTGGTCTTTGTTTGCTGGTTTGGCTGATTGATTGATTGATTGATTGATTGATTGGGGGTGCTGTCTGTTTCTGGGAAAGCCTTGTCACATTTTTGTCTATGTTATATTGGGATGTGAGGGTGTAGGCGGTTTGTCTATTTTGTGGGGCTCTGAGCATTGCTGGTTTTTCCTTCTGTGAAATGGGCATTTGAGGAGTTCAGAACAAATGAAAAACCCGAGCTGCCATTTGTTGTGGGGTTTTGCGGGGAAAGCTCTGGGGCAAAAAAGAAAGAGTGCTCGGACACTGAGTTTTAAAGTGCAGACCTGTGCCTGGAAAGAGTGGGGCAAAAAGGTTAAGTGTGGATAAGTCCCACGATGTGAGAGAAAGGATTCTTAAACTTTGACATGGGCAAACATGACCTTGTCACTATTCAGAAGCTTTGTTCTTTCTTCTACTTGTGTTGACCTGAAAATGCAAGCTGGTCTGGAAGCTCTGCTTGCAACATATTGATGGTCAAGATGACTCCTACCTAATCGGTAGCAGCTGTAACACTGAGCTCATGTGTGTTTCACAAGCTTTGATTTTATCCAGAGGCCCCAGGCATAACTAGAGGGGGAGGTAATGGTTAATACCAGCCAACTGTGTTCCCATGTGACATAGCCTGCCTGGGCCTATAAAGAGTGTGTGTATCTTTACTTGGGTGTGAAAAAGCCATCTTCTTGTTGTGGAGTCTGTCCCCACGGAATGCTGTGAGCAGAGGCAAGGAGGGAGCTGCTGGACCTTTGCTGTAAGTTTGTACCCTTCTTTAATAAATTGTTAGACCTGGGCATCTTTCTTTTCGGAATTCCAGCATATCCCAACTCCCGTGAGCCCACCTCCGATTCTGTAGGGCATTTCACTACTTTTGCTACAAGCTGGGCAGCTCTGTCAGCTAGTTCTTAAGAAAAACTTGTGAATTTCTGCTCATGGTGAACAGCCTTGCTATTTCTGAATCAATACCATATATGCACAGATCTGTCAAGTTAAGTAACAGAAACCAGAAGTTAGTGAAAGGTTTTAAATGTGGTTGTCCCTCATGATTTCAGGCTCTTTTTTATTTTTGCTCTAGATTTTAAGTTCTTTATTACATACCGTATTTTTTGCTCTATAAGACTCACTTTTTCCCTCCTAAAAAGTAAGGGGAAATGTGTGTGCGTCTTACGGAGTGAATGCAGGCTGCGCAGCTACCCCAGAAGCCAGAACAGCAAGAGGAACCGCTGCTTTCACTGCGCAGCGATCCCTCTTGCTGTTCTGGCTTCTGAGATTCAGAATATTTTTTTTCTTGTTTTCCTCCTCCAAAACCGAGGTGCGTCTTGTGGTCTGGTGCGTCTTATAGAGCAAAAAATACAGTATATTAATAGACCCTTTGGGTGATTTCCAACATTAGTCAGATCCATTGAAACCAATGTTGGTACAGAGAGTTGACTCAATAGTTTTAGATGGATCAACTCTGAATATTACTCACGTTGAATGTCATCTTTGCTCCCAAGGTAGCAAAATGCAAAAAGAGATGGGCACTTTCATAGGGTCATAAATAATCCTGCTTTTGGAAAACAGGAAGTTGCCAGACGTTGGTCCAGCTAGCTCAATATTATCCACCCAGACTGACAGCTCTCTGGGGTTTCAGAGAGAGGACATTCCTAGCCCTACCAGGAGATGCTGGCTACTGAACCTGGGACCATCTACATTCAAGGCAGATGCTCCACTACTTGGGACAATAAGCAAGGCGAAAGAGAAAGTTTGGTATTACTTAACAGCAGAAGTAAATTAAGTGTGTAAGTCCCATCTGCTTTCCTATCCATATTCCTTTGACTGTTATGCGCACACCAAGCTTTCCTTCTTCTCCCATTGTACATGCATTGAGTCTCTTTCTTTACCTTATTACATACTGCATATTTTAGGCCCTGTGTGAGTCATGTGAACTATTGCCCTTTCCCGTGATGAAACGGGCAACTCAAGCTGTAAATCATAAGGCTATTTTGAGAGCCACAGCCAAATGCAAAAGTCTACACAAGTAACCACAGAAACTGCTACTACCTTCCTCATATGGATAGCTGTGAAATAATTAACAGTACATTTAAGAGAACTTGGAAATTTACATTAACCTGAACCATACGAAGAAGTCTATTTTCTGCAGCAATTTTATCCTTCCTTACAGAGAAGCCAGCCATTTATTTTCTTACGTGAGCTGCAGCCATCTGTGTCCTGCGTTACACAGTAATAATGTTCTTTTTCAGCTGTTATACTTGGCCCTCAAACCAGACTAAATCCTGGAAATATTCAGCTGTAGTGTTTAACATGTTTGCCAAATCTACTAGATGCGTGCTTTATCTGCATAGGCTTACCGATCCCTAAGAAAAAGTCTTGTCATTTGTAGCGGAACAAAAAATATGGTGTCCTTTTAATTTCAGAGCTGGCTATTTCTTGACAAAATGTTCACTTTCCCCACATGACACAAAGGATACTCTAATCATGTATCAAATGTTGGTCTCTGTTGCCTGTGTCACGAGCAGGAATATTTATTTGAATGCTGTTCATCTGAATCTTTTCTTCAAAACGGATCCTATTTTACTTCCTTTTCATACAGGGAGAGAGAGTGTCTCATACCAACAGCAAGGGCCCTGCAGGCAGCAGTGGGGAATTGGTTTTCTGATGGTGACCTATTTTTGCAGAGAGACAATAAGATTACTAAGTTGAGGTGCAGCTGATATGATCGCCCCAGGCCAACCCTAAGCTCCTTTGCAGCTTGTGATGGAGGGTCACCTTCTCGTTTCGGCTTTCAGTAAACTGTAAAATAGACCGTAGCAAAATCAACAGTGTCCGAGGCCTCAGAGAAGCTTCTGGCCCTCAGGTTGATACAAGTCAATTATCATAAGTCTTCAGAAGACAGCTATTCTGAATCGCCAGAATATAATAAAAGCTCTGCTGAGTCAGACCCAGCATCCCGTTTCTGGCAGTGGTCAGATGCCCCCCACCCAAGAGGCTTGCAGAAAAGCAATAGCACATTCCTGTTTGACTCCCACATCTAGTAATCGGAGGTAGACTGCCTCTGAACGTGGAGGGTTCCGTTAGCTAATATAGAAGATTAGCTGTTGACCCCCTTTTGAAACCAACTGTGCCAGTGGCCTTCATCCTGTGGAAACGAACTCCAGGCAGTAATCATGCATTCTATCTGCATTCAAATGGCAGTTTATTCCTTTCTTGCGACTTTTCCTTAACTGTTACGTTCTACATTATATTTGAGCTTTCGCACGATGTAAAAGCTGCTTCTGGAACTACAGTGGAATATAGTGCCAGTTTACGGTAAACTCTAGATACCTGTATAATGCGTGACAAGAAGAGTCGTCCAGCAATGGCTCGTGGAGTGCAAGTTCACTCTGGATATACTGCTATTAATTTATTTGCCTACATCTCAGACATGTTTAAACATTCACTGCACAAATGAATTAGATATTAGAGGAAAAACTGCTGGGGTCTGCCTGATCAACAGGCAAATATTGTATAATATACTTAATACAATATATATATGACTGAACCTTTACATGTTGGGAAAATTCCATATTTGTCCCTGCAACTCATCTTCCTTCATCAGTACATTGTGACTGAGAATTGTTGACAACTATGTAAGAGGTTCATAGACATAGAATGTTTAAAAGTTCATATTGTTACAAAAGTCCAGTGCCTGCTTCCTCTCTGCCAAGTGGCAGCAAGAGCCCATGGGATCAGAGGCACACACAGAGGGTCTGTGTCCCTTTGGAGAAGGCACGGCAGAGACTGTCATGCTTTAAGAAATATGGTTTATTCACCTATTCATACCTGCAGTCTGCATAGAGGGAATCCAGATCTCACACGGCCAACAACATTGGAGGCAACCTTCCCACTGCCTGGCCAAGATTGATCTCTGCTCAGCTTCCTACTTCTTCCCAGAAGCCCCTTGCTCCAAAACTCCCTTTTCCTGTCCCCTCAAACATACCCCATCACCACACCCCTGTTTCTCTTCACACCTGAGGGCAGGGGGAAGTTCTCTTGCATTGGCAACGACCCTCAATGGGCCTCTGTTGTTCTCTTAATGGCCCTAGCATGGCCAGGCTGGTTTGCATAAGCCAGCCCAGGAATTCCCTTTCTGGCTCAGCTCTGCAGTTTGTGATTTAATCCATATTCCACTTAATCAAAATCCTAGCATTTATTCATTCCTAGGGTTTTGGGGGGACCCTTTAGTTCTATAACAATATTCATTCATATTCATCACGGCACTAAGAAACAAGCCCATGAGATTTATTTAGGAACAGGCAGGCACCGAGAAGGCTGCTATCAAGAGTCTCAAGGCTTCATAACATGTCCTAGCTCTGACAAGGACTCCACAACACAGATTAAGGCAGGTTGGTGGCTGCAGCATCGCTGACAGCTGCAAGGGAACTGTTTGCTTCAGGGGAGACTGGAGGAGAGCTGAGACCTTATGTGCCTCCACCGGTCTTCGGTCCCTCCTCCTCAAACTCTGCCTCCCCTTCTTCAAAGCATGGAGACTCCAACAGGGCCAACTACCTAGCCTCGTGCATCTCACCTGTTGTGCTCCCTGCACTGTTGGGCAGGTGCAGTAGCATGGGAGGTTCAGAGTAAGGAACTTGTAAAGATCCTGCATCCAAGTTCAACTGCCTATCAGTCCAGTCCATCCCTTCATCTGAAGGCATGGCAAGCTCAGACTTGGCCAGCTCCTCCAACTGAGCGTAAGACTGGGGCCATGACAGTTCAAAACCCTGGAAGGAGGATTCAAAGAATTCCTTCCTTTGTTGCTATAAGAACAACTTCCGTGGGCTGCCTTAGCATGTAATCTTGCCCCAACTATGCCCTGTTCTAGTTATTTTAAAGGGAGCGTGCAAGTTTCTTTTATCCCTTCATTTGTAGCCCACTCTTACTCCAAAGATCTCAGCATACCACATGTGGACCTTTCTGCAAGCTTTTCTCTTGGCAGCTTGAGATGGATGATTGTGACTTCTCCAAAGGCATCTATTTCAGCCTGGATTTTTCATGTACAAACCAAAACCTCTTGATTATTCCTTGAAGGAGTGCAGCAATTGAATTCCTCGGGTGTTTGCCACAGTAAGAGGGGGAAACGTGAAGAGGAGTTCTCCATTCTTCAGCACACAAGCATTATGTGTTGGGGAGCTGTAATTGGTCACTTATCCCTTGCTTACACATATTTGGACCTTTGCCCTTCACATCTTGTGTGTTTACCATGGGCAATCCTGGGGAAACACTCTAAAAGTTAGCTGTCACATCATGTGTGAAGCAACACACTCTGGCTCTCGTGTAGCACTTTCAGTCCAGACAAGAGGGTTTGGGGGGGGGAAGTGGCTAAAGATGGACTTGTGGTTTTTTCCTCACCCCCCCCCCCATTTCGTTAGTTCCGTTCTGTGTGTTCACGTCAGCACTCAGCTTGATCTGCCCTAGATGAGTCAACATGTCATCATCACTGCTTTGATAGAGGCCTGATCTCCAGCCCTATTCTCGTCACGACTCGGAAGCAAAAGCCTTTTATCTGAGCTGTGCGAAAGCACATTCCGCTCAGGAATCAGATTGAGGCTTTGAGGCAATCAAGCAAGAACAGTTCAGCCGAGGCTCTGGGGAAAGAAAATAAATGTTGCACTGAAGTATGATGAAATATAAATAACAAAAACAGTTCATGTTGCATAAACATCACACATGAGCATATGCCGACTGGCATGTGAAGAAGAAGAAAAGACACCCTCTGAAACCTAGAGTTAATATTTCCCCCAGGCAAAGCCACTTAGGATATTTAAGACCTTCCTTGTCCTTCACAAACCTGAAAGAGCTGGAGAAGAGATCTTTGCTGGCAAAGCTGCCTTGTACCAGCACTTCCAAAACAGAAGTTGAGTAGGTTCCTGTTTAGCTGACATAATGCACACGTCCATTACCAGCTCCAAATCTGCAAATAATTCACCAGGGACTGAGAGCAATGTAATTTTCATAAGAGAGATATCAGCTAAAAATATCCTTGCTAACAATCCATCTAGGTCCTGCATAGTAGATATTTGCTTTTGCATGAGAAACATTTTTTTCCCGGGGGGGGGGGAGGAAGCTGGCAATAGTGAGTATAAGCATTTCTTCCTGAAGGGTTACTAACTCCTATATGCGTCCATCATGCCAAAACCTTGGGCAGATCAGTAGTTTTCCTGGCAAAGGTTGCAGCTGGGCAGCAAATGTAAACAAGCCAAGATCTAGCTACTATCTTTATTTCAGGGAAGTGTTTTCATGTGAAACTACAAGATGCCTTGCCCTTCTTCTGTCCTAAAAAGCCGTGTAGACTTGGAAGACACCACACCTTTCTTTTTTCTAGAGCTCAGTTATGTTGGTTTCCACAAATGTTCTACAATTGTCTTCTGGATTATGGTTCAGATATTCTCTGAATATCCACACACCTGCTGAATGTTGGCTCTGAATCTGATAGATTTCATTGATTTGGTATTTGACCATTGGTATTAGCTGGCACTTGATAGTTGGCGTGCAATGATATTAGTATCTGACAGCACTTGATGTTGTGCTACAGTGTTTGACAAATGGCAGCTGACAGCTTATGAAATTTCATACTTTATTCTTGTCAAAAATCAGAGCAACCAAGGGAAGCCAATAACTTGAAATGCAAAGGGTCACATTAAAATACAAAGTTGACTTTGAAATTCAAAACTGGAAATTTTAGCACACTTTGCATATTAACAATTATTCGTTTCAGCTTAAACCTATTCCAACAACAGTTTTGGAAGAGACTGGCATCTGCTGATATGCAAAATGTGTTTGCACTATTTTTCATTGTTTTGAACCCTTAGTGTGAGTACACCACAAACAGACTTCAACTTGCTCAATGACTGTCCAATTCCCCATTACCTTCTCCTCAGGTGAGATGAGTTGTCTTCCTTGGGAATTGTGCTCCTCTTACAAAACATCCTTGTGAGCAGCTCTGTTTCAGAAAGCCAATAGCCAAAGCTTTATTGGGAATGGCTGAAAATAAGGCTATGGGCATGCAACTGCAGATTAATATTATGCACAGCAGAAATCTCTCAGTAAGCCAAGAGTTCAAAGCTGCTTTCCTTCAGAAGCTTCCTTAGTGATGTTTTCTGGATTCTTCCCAAAATGGATTCAGTGGGTTCAATGTTTTCCCCCCAAAAAACCCCCTCAAGGGTCCATCTCTGACAACTGACACTGTAGCAGCCCTGCAATGTGCTGGCATGCCACATGGGGAGGGTTGTGAAGCAATGACACTTTAATTTGGAGCCCAAAGCTCTGGCATTATCATGGAGTGGGGATTTCGTTGCAAAGGAGACAATAAACTATACAGAACACCAGCGTCAAAAGAGGCTCTTTGTTAAGTTGTCCCATCTGAATTACAAAATATAATTTAATACGCAGACATGTCTGTCTTATGAAAAGGACTGGGGCAATTTAATGGAATAGGACAGATTACGTGTCTTAAAGTGCAAAATTATATCATGTAATAAAGAACACAACACAAGGCGTCTCTCGCTGTTCTCCACCCCCCTCCTCGGGTTCTCTTTTGGAATCAGTCTGGTTATTGAAAAATGCAGAAATTTCCCTCTTGTTATGATGCAATTATGTGTCTCTCCCACCCCAAACGAAAAAAACCCTCTTAACTCGGCATGCATGTGTGTTGAAGAGCTCCATTTTCATGCTTAATTTGAAACTACAGAGACCATAAAAGGAATATGGCTCTTATTTGTATGACTCACTGGTTTGGAGAAAATGGAGCTTTATATCCCAGGCACAGTTTTCTGACCTAGGGCAGAGTCGTAAAGGCCAGGGAGGCAGCAGACATGCACAAGCCAGGCTTGTTACTGTAACAGGGAAACAGTAGGGGCAGGGAGAAGGAGTCGGCATCAGGCGAAAGGAATTGGCAATGCGTTCCCTTTTCCTTCTCTTACTCATGGGCTCCAGAGATGATTTTGTAGCTAGGCTGAGATTTCCCGAAGAAGAAGAGGAGGAGGAGGAGAAGTTTGGCTTTGATATCCTGCTTTATCACTACCCGAAGGAGTCTCAAAGCGGCTAACAGTCTCCTTTCCCTTCCTCCCCCACAACAAACACTCTGTGAGGTGAGTGAAGCTGAGAGACTTCAAAGAAGTGTGACTAGTGCAAGGTCACCCAGCAGCTGCATGTGGAGGAGCGGAGACGCGAACCCGGTTCACCAGATTACAAGTCTATCGCTCTTAACCACTACACCACACTGGCTCTCCTGTAGAATCGTCTCCTTCAAATAATGTAGAGTTCTTTCCTTGCTGGTGGTTTCTGCCTTCAGCAGAACTGATTGTGAGGTGCTTCCCAGCAGCTGGCCTAGTGCTAATCTTCTGTAGTGACTGACATGCCTATTCCCGCAGCAAGACTTGCGTTCTACTCCAAGAATAGGAAGCCTAATCAACACGAGTAGGAAACACTTTAAAATATGTATTGATTTCCAGAGCTGTGTGCTAAACTACTGTACAAGAAAAGACGAGTACATGGTCTCCAGAGGGAGAATCAAAACAAAATACTACTACAAAAAAGATTGGGTTGCAATTGGGAAATTCAAAATGGTACAGAGGTGGGAACTTGGGAATCCATCATGCCTACTAGCCATGGTGCCTATGTTCTGCCTCCAGAGTCAGTCAGTAATGTTTCTGAATACCAGTTGCTGGAAAATACAGAAAGAGATGGCCTCTCATGCTCAGGTCCTGCGGTAGAAATCTGGGTGGCCACTGTGAGAACAGAATGCTGAACTGAATGAGCCATTGGCCTGATGCAGCAGGCTCTTGTTATGTAGCTCAGTGCTAGAGAATCTGCTTTGCATGCAGAAGGTTCCAGGTTCAATTCCTGGCAATCTCTGGGCACACCTGGAAATGTCCCATCTGAAACCCTGCTGCCAGCCATGCTAAGCTCGTTGGCCTTGGTTTAAAGCTGTTTCCTATGTTCCTATCAAATATCACTTCCTTCCCAAGAGATGCCTGTACTGGGTGGATGATTTCCTTTTGTGGAGCGGTGGTATAGTGTGGCTTCAGCTATTTTCACAGCAAGGATGATGATGATGATGTCATCTTCTGGGTGTTTGATGTTTTGATGCCAAGCAAGTTTTTCTCTGAGAGAACCCTTACCAAATAAGCTAAGCAGAGGAAGAGGTAAGTTACATTAATATGCATGGCCAACTACCAGAGCTCTTCCATCATGCTGAATATTAAGCAAAGCAGGAGGAAAGAGGGAGGAAAAAATGTTGACTTTGTATGGGAGCCATAATCATCACATTGGTGAAGAATTCATTTTTGTTGTATAGTCTTAGTAGAGGCCTGGCTATCAGAACCACTGTTTTCAAGTGTCAGGTTTCACCAATGAAAAACAGCCCCAGTTCATCCCTGGTACCTGAAGCTAGCTTGCTGTAACAACCAAACCTGGAAGAGCTGCGTTATATGTTGTGATGGTGTGAGACTCTTTCTGCTGTGTCTTCCTTTATGCACACTGGCTTGGAAAAGCGGAGGAGGTGGGGAGGGAATCTAGGGAAGCTGGATTTTCATTTCATCAGGATATCTTTTGTTCTCAAAAAGGGAGTATGTGAATTATGGAATCTCTGAATTTAGCCCTATATTGACGTCTTGAGAAGAGTGTTGTTAAGTAAGATCTAACAAGCTGGAAGGTCAAACTGCTGACAATCTACACAAAGAGTAGAATCTCAACTCGAGAGAGAAATATGAGGAGATGAGGACAAAAGCAGCTTTCTATAAGTTTTCTAAAAGGAGCACACTGTTAAAAACCAGATAAAGTACCAGGAGATTTCAAATGTCAAGTTTATTTAAAATAACACTGCAGAATGCATGCCTAGGAAAGTCAGCTCCATGTTGAGAAGTTCTTTGCCTTCAAGATGCTATGGGCACCGACTCTGTGATATGCTTGTTTGTTAATGTCCAAGTCATTAATGAGATTCAGTGAACGAAGAATGATAGGCTTTAAGAAATCAAGCTGGGTGGACACAACTAAAAGGAGTGAGTGATAAGCAGATTCATCTTTAAGTCAACAATCTTAAGGAAATCCAGAAATATTTCCTCATGATCTGCTTCAACTGGATAGCAACCTCTCTTCGTGGGTTCTGCATTGGATCCATGGGTTAGGTCTTCCTGGACATTCACCTTGCCTCAGATATCCCATATATTGCTAAACTCTTCAGCTTTCTTCTGTTTCTCAAGACTGGCTCAAAGCTTACAACTTCCAATTAAAACTCTCCACGCCAGCGCAAACAGTGGCATTGATGTGAAGACTCCCTTTGCCTTTTGGCCAAAATGTATTGGAAATGGCTTTTCCCCAGCTCCCCCACAGAGTATCGCCACACAGAAGCCATTTTCCCCACCCGAGGCAGCTTTGAACTCTGAACCCTGCAAGGTCCTGCTTCAAGAGAAGCAGGTGACAATCCTGGATTTCTGTTTTTATAGGTCAGCCCAGTTTTTCTATGTCTGGCCCAGCTGCCAATTTTGGAAGTCTAAAAGTGGGGAGCCTGAGAAAGTGAGGCAACCCTTTCCTGTCTTTTTCTATCCTCTCATTATTGTCAGTATTGTGGTTCAGGCAACTATCATCACATTGCTGATCAGTTAGTTGGAGTCAGAAGAACAGGAGCTCTGAATTGTGACATTCCTTCCCTGTCCCTAACAAATAATCAAAGATACTGCTGGTCCTTTGGTTGGGTCCATCACAGTGCTGATCAGCTTTTTGGGTTGCAGCATAGAGATAGGCTAGTTCAGTTTGACACCCCAGAATGGAGGGGGCCCAAACCTCTTGGGTCAGCTGACATTCAGATTTTTTAAAAGAAAGAGGATGAAGACACACAGCAATTTTTAAAAGGACATAAAACACAGACTGAGAGAAAGAGAGAGACGATGCATTCAGCCATTGAGAGGTCCAGCTTTCTCACCATAGGCATATCAATGGAAGAGGGTTTCCCTTCACTTGCATAGTTAAAACCAAAACAAACCCTGATAATGAAGGCTGGAGTGTAGGAAGAAGGGCTGAATCAAACGATATGCCAATACCATGTTTGTCTCTTGACCTTTTTTGATTAGTCTCCAGACAGGATGCGTCTCTCTCTCTCTCTCTCTCTCTCTCTCTCTCTCTCTGTATACTTGCAATGATTGAAGGTGCTTCTGTGCAGAAACAACTTTGCCTGTGTTTTATATAAATGACCTAGAGTTAATGCTAAGCAGTGAGGTGACCAGATTTGCTGATGACACCAAATTATTCAGGGTGGTAAAATCAAAGAAAAGGGGATTGTAATGAACTCCAAAAGGATATCTCCAAAAGGGGTGAATTGGCATTAAAATAGCAAATGCGATCCACGGCTTATCCACACATACCTATCCCCCACTCTTTCCAACCAGAATCCACAATTTAAAGCTCCATGTCTGAGCTCCTTTTCTTTTTTCCTCTGGACCTTTCCGTGGTAAATGTAAAGTGGTACACATTGAGACAAAATAAATTGCTAACTTCATAAGTGTACTAATTTGGCGTGAACTGGCAGTAATTGGCCAAGAAAGAGATCATGGGAGTCATGGTGGATATCTCAAGGAAAATGAAAGTGATCATGTGGAATTTTGTAGTTTGGTTTAATTTTCCATTCTTCTAAACATCTACATTAAAATACTCAGCAAGATTGTTCAGTGACTTGGAACACGATTTCAACAGTATGCTGATGGCATCCAGCTTCTTCTCCTCCTCCTCATCCTTCCTTTCACTCTAGGAGGTGTGGCAGGCTGAATGACTCCCCTGAAGACAGTAATGGATTGAATGAGAGTGTGGTGGTGGTGGTATTTCATGGGAAATACCTCTTTGCCTGCTACTGTCACAGCTTGAGTGATAATGGGATATGTTCTGAAACCTATTATGCCGCAGTGACAATCTTACTATTAGTAGCAGGAGTATGGGTATATTATGCTATTTGGCTCAATGTGCAACCACTTTACTTTGCCCTGAATATCATTTGCAATTCATTGTCCATTAACCCATTTTGGAGATATCTTTTTGGAGCTGATTTGCAAGTCACTATGGCTCTCACCATCCTGAATCACATCATCACAAACTCGGCCAATTCACTGCACTCGCTGAAGTCCAGATTATTTTTAGATTAATTGCGTATCGTCAGTCCAGATGCAGATCTTTGAAGAATCACACTGTTTGGTTCCTTCATGGCAGAAACTGTCTGCTTATGACTACCCTCTGCTGCCTATTGTTTAATGCTAAAGTAATCCAAAACATTTGGAGACTAAGGGCTGCTTTGTGAATTAAATGGAGGTGGGGGGAGGATGGAGATGATGCTATGAATCATTTCTATTTCACTGCGCATGCAAACTGCAGACCTGAAATAGAGTCAATGCTTTGTGTCAGATAGAATTTAATCCCTGAAACATTTTGTCAGCATAGTTCCATATTAATAGGTAATCAGGAATGCAAAAATGCTGAGCCATCTAATATGAGGAAAATAAGCCAATCTATAGTTGATCTTTTGTCTGAGCCACACATTTTGAGGACTGCAAACTTTGGTGTTGAAATTAAGTGTCTCAGTCCATTAGTTGCTCACTTCAACTTGACTCGGCTGTAGTTGGACTGAAAATTGCACTAATGAGATGGATGTGAAATGGCCTTCTGTAGAATGAGCATTTTGATGATCTTTGCTAATTTACTATAGCACAACGGCCACATTAGGAAAATTTATCTCTTTTGGCTTAGAAGAGGCTGCAGGCTATATACTAGTAAAAATGGAGGAAAGGCTGTTATTTTGAGCTGGGAGTCATCAGCATGGCAAATTGATAAAGCATGTCCTGGGAATGCAGCAACTAAATTCATTGCATGCACTGATTCTGCCTGGTTATTTCCATTCATCTCCGCATATTCAAAATATGTATGTTCCCAGTGTTTTAACAGCCTATTGCTCATGCAGTACAACCTGCAGATTAGATTTTTGGTGCTCTGTACCTTGGAAAATGTTTACATGCATTTCAATACCTCTCAATCATTATTGCAGCCTCCAATAATCTTGCTTCTTGGTGTGTCACAGAAATTATTCCTGCATAGCAGATGCGTCTGTACTAAAAGACAGTGATTTTTAGAGAGAAGCACAATGATCTAAATGTTGGTTGCTAACAGTGGTCTCACTATAGTAAATTCTCCAATGGTGAGTGTTAGCACATAGCAAGAGTATGAGGAGCTTTTGCTACACCCTGTCATACACCCCATTCCCAAATTCCTTGTAAGTGTTTCCAATGTTCTCCAAATCTCTATAGGTTTACATAGCTAGACAGTATATTGATGGGCTAGTTTGTGAGCTAGAACCATGGAAACTCTTGTCTTGACTCACAGGCCGTAATAAAGGGTGGGCAATGTTACTTTATTGTGCCAAGCAATGAGACAACCCTGTGAGCCGAGAGTCAACAATGTTTGCCTTTGTTATCACAAAAGCTTCAAATGGCCTTTACAGAAACCACCATTGTTGAAAGGATCTGAAACCACAGTTATCTGCTGAAATGTACAGCCTGTGCACCTTGAATTTCTCCAGAAATAAACTATTCTGGCTGAAGAAGCATGCTTAGGGAGCAGGCTGCCAGTTTGCTGCTGTTCCTTTGAGAGGGTCTGGGAATTCTTCAAGACAACCACTGCTTCAAGACAAGCACAACCAGTGCTTCAAGACAAGCGCTGTTGGTCTTAGGAAGGGATCATAGCTCAGTGTGGCAGAGCACATTTTTACATACAGCAGGGATGGGGAACCTCTGATCCTGCTGTTGCTAGACTCAAATTCCCATCAGCACCAGTCAGCCATCGGGGATGTTGGCAGCTATTATCAGCAACATCCGGAAGGCTACAGGTTCCAGTTGCGAAAGATCATTGCCTCAAAGCTGCTTCTGGACAGAGTAGGCAATACTGAGCTAACTGGACCAATCATCTGCCTCAGCATAAGGCAGCTTCACATTTCCTAAATCATAATAACATTCCTTAACAGCGTAGCACTTCTTTATTCCACAAAAATAGTGCTGTGGTGCTTTTTACCACTTGGAGAAGTGAAGAAAATCAACAAATAAGAACATATTGGCAGTCAGTATATCAGTATATCAGTAACTATAAATTACAAATATGGGCTCTGTTTCACTTAACAGGGAATACTCTTGGATATATTCAAAATCAACTTACAAAACCATCAGCACATTTTGGGCCTATTTGTCATGCTTGTTTTTTAATACCATGTACCATGTAATACCTGTATCGGGACGCAGGTGGCGCTGTGGGTTAAAGCCTCAGCGCCTAGGACTTGCCGATCGAAAGGTCGGCAGTTCGAATCCCTGCGGTGGGGTGCGCTCCCGCTGCTCGGTCCCAGCGCCTGCCAACCTAGCAGTTCGAAAGCACCTCCGGGTGCAAGTAGATAAATAGGGACCGCTTACCAGCGGGAAGGTAAACGGCGTTTCCGTGTGCGGTTCTGGCTCGCCAGAGCAGCGATGTCATGCTGGCCACGTGACCCGGAAGTGTCTCCAGACAGCGCTGGCCCCTGGCCTCTTAAGTGAGATGGGCGCACAACCCCAGAGTCTGTCAAGACTGGCCCGTACGGGCAGGGGTACCTTTACCTTTACCTTTAATACCTGTATCTGTTATCAATGCAGGACTATCAATCACCCTTTTTCTTTATTTGTAAGCAGAGCTTGTGCCTATGGATGTATGCCTAAAATGCAGAACCATTTAATCCTGTGTGACGGCCATTCAGTAAGGAGAGCCATAGAGTTCACAAGAAATACAAATGCTTTCAAAGAATCATCATCACATGTGGTCTGAATCTGAAACCACTGCAATCCTATCATCTGCTCCACAATGAAGCCCATGACTACTGGTCCATTGGCATGGGAGGGAGAAGGCTTAATCTATTGAAGATTTTGGGATGTAGTGGACCTCACTGCAGAGTTTAGGATTTGGAAAACTCCCAGTCATGTCTTTGTCACTTTATCGTGCTCTACAGCTTCCATTTACATCTGTTAAAATGTCCAAAGCTTTTCCATTCTCCCAAAACAGTATTTGGTAAGGACAGAAGAGGAACCATTCTCCAAAGGTCAGCCACAAAGTTCTGATAATTTCTGTCCAGCATTGGAGGCACGATGGAGAATTTACAGAATTAAACTTTGCTCTGTGGCCTGATTCTCACTCAAATGAAAACACATCGTTGGGCTCTAAACAGTATCTGGGCTGTGGTAATTAAAAGTAGCAATGGCTAGTTCTCCATGTGACTGGTAGGGCAAAAGGAAGGGAGACCAGCAGTAGGTGGAGCTAGTGCCAGGGACAGGCAGAACTACTCCTTGATTCATTGCAAGTAACAAGGCAGGTGAGTGTGGATTGGCTGAGGGCAGAATCTTTTCCATTGTACCCTCCCTATTGACATTACCTGGGTGACAATCAGATAGTTGGCCTTTCCTGTCTCTTTCCATGGAAACCCAGTTGGTGCCTATTTTATTAACTTACAAGCACCACAAAGACCAACCACATTCTCCCAAACTTTTCATAGTCTTCTCAACCCTGGTCTACCTGGCAGCATCAGTATATCAAGGCCAAACAAAGTCTGGGAGTCAAGCTACGCAAGCTATGTGATGCTTTTTAAACACACACACATACACCACATTTGTTGTCCGGGAAGCTTTCAGCCCAAAAGTTAGGATATAAATCTTTAAAATAAATAGAAAAATAAATTAAATTAAACCTTTTCCCCCAAAGCTGTTGAATGGATCTAATAAGGGCTCTTCATTTAACTGTGAAGATAGAAACAACTGAGAGTTCAGATCAGAATATTTCACATCATCTTAGCCCTAAAATGGGGGGGGGGGGGCAGGAAGAGTAATAATTCCACAAAGAGAGCTTTAAAATGTTGCATGGCCATCCATTTTTCTTATGTTAAGGATAACCTTCCTTCAAGCCAATTCATTGTTTTGATGAAAAACTTTGATAAGCAATATGGAGGAAGGAATGTTGTTCCATGATCTGTTTTTTTGCAATGTTCATACTGAAGCAAAGGCTTTGGGAGGCCTGACAAAAATAATCAGGACTCTCATCATTTCTCCACCCTGAATGTTGACATGAACACTGTAGCCTAGCAATGAAAAGAGGTATTCAAACACACAACCGTGTGTGTCGACTCCAATTATATCCCATGTGGTTGGTCAAGGAAGGCGAGGCGTAGCTGTGATCCTCTGTGCTCTTATATGGAAATAAGTTCCATTCAAAATCAATGAGACTTCCAAGCGATTATCCCTAGGCTCAATGTAGAAATGTTATTATCTCATTTGTAAAACTAGAAACTGCCATTGACTGATACCTGGAGTGTGCAATTAGTGCCTCAAACCGACAAGGCAATCAAAAGAAGACGATTTCATCATTGTTAGCGGTGTCGATAACTACACCTTTTCCCACACTGTCCACTTATCCTTGACACAAAGAGGGTAAATGCTCCCTTTCTATCCTTGACATAGGGAAGGTAAATGTTCCTTTTCTGTCCTTTGGAGGTTAACCAAACCTTTGTTCCTTGGAGGTTATTCTGTTCAAAGCTCCGCAGCATGAAGCTATTTAGATGGCTGAAATTACGTGTCACGCTGGAAAGCTATTTGGATATTTATGGTGAGCGTAAATCTACAAAGGTGCACCAGCCCTGTCAGGTAGGGATTGTATTTATTCATAAGATAAACATTAAAGCATGTAGGGACTGTTGATACACTTGCACTTGATCACATATCTCTGATGTGCTACTAAGTTTGAATTATAAGAAATGCATTTTGCATGGTGCAGATTAAGACAGATGAGAGAGGCCACTGTGTAATATGAACAGGCAGAGCAAAAGGGCTACATGACAGAGCAGGGTGCAAGAATGGAAGCAACACCAGATGAAGTGGAAAGGTGGACAAGACACTGAACTTTGCACTGGGTCCAATCCCCATGCAGAGAGATGCTCATGGGAAAGAGACATACTGGTGAATTACCTGCTACATGCTTACATCGAATGAAGCACCAATGTTTGGTTTTTAAAATGCAGGTGAACATGTTGATTCTGTTTATTTCTTTAGTCCCACTCTATTCTGTCTTGGTCAGACCACACCTGGAATACTGTATCCATTTCTGGCACCACAATTTGAGAAGGATGTTGACAAGCTGGAACGTGTGCAGAGGTGGGTGACCAAGATGATCAAGACGGTGTAACAAATGAGCACTGGTAGACTCTCCTTCCTTGAAGGTCGTTTAGCAGAGCTTGGATGGCCACCTGTCATGGATGCTTTAGTTGAGATTCCTGCATTGCAGCGGGTTGGATTTGATGACCCTTGAGGTCCCCTCCAATTCTATGATGCTAAGATGCCTGCAATGGCTAGGAAGAAGTGAAAGTTCTGCTACTTGAGCTCTGTTGTTTATATACATAGCAATCAAAAGATTTGAGGAGTGGGGGGGGGGAGATAAAAGAATATGGAAGTAATGATATATAACGTTTTCTCCAAAAGATAGATTTAATGCATTTTATAAATTGTGCTTTTACTTTAGTTCTGGTGGTATTATACAAGCTATTTTCAAAGGTTTTCCTCTTCAGTCATACCCAGGTGGTAAAAAAAATAAATAAATGGAGATTTTAATGGAGAGTGTCCAAAATGCGTAAACTGCTAGCAATTACACAGGGATGTTGACAATCTGGTAAATGCCTCCAATTATGGTGTTCCATTAGCAAAGGATGGCAATGACCATTAGGCAACTTTTACTAGGCTGACTCCATAATTTTTTATATTCACCTGGTGCATGTGGAATGACCCACATTCCCTCTTTGCCCTTTGCAGTTATAGCTATCTATATTTGACATCCCCTATAAGGTATATAGTGCCTGTATTACATATAAGACTTTTCTTTTCTGCAGTGCAGCAGCTGGTAATTATGTTGATGTTTCTCCAAGCCTCCTGGGAACTGGCACTTGGAGCTGCCAAGAGTGAGATGAGAAAGCATTGCAGAGGCTGCAGAGAACTGTGGCTGCAGATTAACTGCAATTCATTATTTTTCTTGTCGTTTTATTTAGATCCAGTAGTAGTGGGATCGGTGAGTCAATAGGAGTAGTAGAATCACATTGTTTTCCGGGTGCTACTGATCTGGCTGCTGCATAAAAATCAACTGAAGTCTTATAACACACTGACATTTGTGCCTTCACCTGTTCCTCCCCATTTGCTTATTTGCCATAGTTATCATTTTAACGGAAATGAGAGTCTCATGGGCAGAGCAATCCTGGACTCACTTTATGCCAGACCCATCAATTTTAATAGGTGCACTCTGAGTAAAACTTAGCAGAATACCACCCAAAGGATTTCAGCTGGAAGTTACGGGACATGCACTGAATAATAGATTCATAGAATTGTAGAGTTGGAACAAACCCCTAGGATCATCTAGTCCAACTCCTTGCAATGCAGGAAACTCAATTAAAGCATCCATGACAGGTGGCCATCCAACCTCTGCTTTAAAAATTGCAATGAAGGAGAGATCACCACTTCCTGAGAGAGTCTGTTCCACTGTCTTAACACCTCTTACATACAGAAAGTTATTCCTGGTGTTTAGCTGGAATTTCCTTTCTTGTAACTTGAAGCCATTGGTATGGGTCTTACCTTCTAGAACAGGAGAAAACGTGTGCTATTCCATCTTCCATGTGACAGCCCTTTAGATATTTGAAGAGGACTATCATATCTCCTCTCAGTCTCCTCTTTCCCATAGTGTCCATACTATCACCTAGAAAGCTCAAACCATGAGAAGACATGTAGCTCAGTGATACCTAGGAAGTCATGGTCATGTTCTCAAGATGGTGACAGCCACCACATGTGGTGTGCAATCAAGTTTGCAATTGTGGGTGCCTTTTGATTGCGCTGTCACCATTGCCTGCTCTGGAGCTTGTTTTGGCTGGTGTAAAGTTGCATTGTTGGCAAGGGGTGGTGGCTGAAGTGACACAGGATACAACATGCATCTTCCTCCCCAATGTTACCCATGGGCCACCCACATCTCTGACCTCTTTTCATTGCTTTGATAGTGTTACTGGTGAAATAACCCTACAAAGATATCAGGGGAGTTCTGATGGCTGCATATCTAAGAGTCTACCAGATTTGTAGTAGGGTTTGCGCCAAATCCTAAAGCTTCTAAGCTGGTGGATCTTGGGTACAAGATTGTGCTCTCAGTCACTTGTTTGGTTAAGCTTCTAGCTGCACCTGTCATTAATCTTGACTCTTATGTTTTCCTTGGAATTAAGCCAGCCTTGAACAGCACACAACTCTCTGTAGCAGCAAATCTTATTTCAGAATAAAGTTCTCAGAAACATTACCTGACTCAGGGATTCCAAGAATATTGCTGTCTTTCTGAACTTCCGCCCATTCCTGCTTGTAAATAGAAACCTCTTTTGACAGCTGAGCAATGGTATACACCTGTCACGCAGGGCTCTTCAAATGCTTACTTTTTCAGTGCCTGTCTCATTTCCTAAACTCCTATAGAAGGAAGTACTTGCTTCCTTTTTCAGATCCAGAATGCACATGGAATAAAATAACTTTCCTCCTAACAAACATTCTGAAGGTTTGTCTTATTGGTTCAAATAGTTCATGGAAAATGCAAAATAGATTCACAGTCAGAAGTCTGTATAAGCCACAGTGCTAGATATTTAAGCTTCTAAGGACCTTCACAAAAACTGTATAGCTAGAGACAGAGTCCATAATTGACTCTGTATCCAACAAGCTGTTTTAAACTGCAGCTGTGTTATATTTTATCTAGGCTTTTAATTGTTAATTTGGGAAGGCATTTTTTTGGCAGCTGCTGCTGGTGGTTTTATCTGCAGTTTTAACTTTCTTGTACTTTGCACTATTTTATTTTATTTTAATTTTTTTACTTAACACAATTTGTAAAAATAAAAAGACCACCCAAGCAGCTTACAGAGACTGTAAACAAATATATACATTATTGTTAAAAACCAGAAGTTAAAAACAAGCTGACCTGAAAGAATTCAAAATGTAAAATAAAAATAAAAATGAGCTACTAAAAATGTACAGGCCCTGCCTTTCTCTTTTGTTTTCCCTTCCCATACTGACTGCTTTTGGAAGGCTACAGAGGAACATAACTAAAATTTGGGGGAGTCTAGCTGTAGGGCTTATAAATTCCCACCTTTCACACCGCAATCTGAGCGTGACTAGGCTGTGTTTCTTTTCCAAGGATAAGTATTATTGTCAGGAATGGGGGATTATTATTATTTTTTAATCCTGTGGGCTCATTATCTCAGTGGAAGGACCCACTTCAGCCAGGCAACTTGAGAGTGCAGAGCAAGCCAGTGAAAAGGTTGTGTCCCGAGAAGCAGGTGTGTCCTGGGAAGATGGGGAGTGGTCTAAGAAGAGTCCTGAGGGCAAGACAGAGCAGCCTGGGGGAACCACGTGCAGCACCCAAGGCCTGAGGTTTAAGCTGATGAATGGGTAGGCTCCATTGCTTCTCATCCAGCACAGTTTTTGTTGTTGTCCTTAAGTCTATACATTCAGGCTGGTTTGCAGCATTCCGTCGCGCATTGTCAGTCTCTACGTTGCCCATTCTTCTTCGTTATGGCTCATGATGACAACTTTGTTTTATAAAGTGCCGTTAGTGAAGAAAGTAATCAATAGACAGTGAGTCAGTACTGGAAACCCAATCCTAGTATGCAAAACCAGTAACACAAATTCCCCATATTTCACTGAACTTCTCTTCTGAACCACACAGTGAAATTTTCAATTGAAAAGTTAACCATCAAACATTTATCCATTTCCTTTTAATCTTAGTCACCCCATTGAGTTTTTGGTCCTTGGAGTGATTCTGAGGAATGCAAATCATTTATATAGCACTATTCTCTCTCTCCTCCCCCCTTCCATCTGATCTATAGCAGTTGCAAACCTTTGAAATACACAGTCTGGAAACACTGGAGGAAATTGTTCCATTTGAAATTATGGAGGCAATTTGGTATTGATTAGTTAAAATGAATGCTTCCTGTTGAAAATGGACTTTTGAAAGTATGCTATAAATGAAGTAGATAGGAAAAGATGCAGGCATGCCAGCAGGGGGGAAATGCAACAATAATCTTACATTTCTAATTGATAGCAGGGAAGTTCAAGTGACGCAAGGTTCTTCTTTGAAACCTTACAATTTACAAGGAGCCATTTGTTATACTTTCAGTTCGTAGAAAAAGATACAGCCACATCTCTTAGCGGTTGGCAGTGAAGGAGACACGGTTGTATGGTATTGAATTTTCATGCTCTCCTCTTGACAGTACGGTGCCTGAACTTGAACATAAGAATAAGGGGTAAACATTCTTGTGGAATTAATACATCGCTTTATACATGTACGTGATCCAAGGGAGAGCTTACCAGGGAGTTGGGGGAAGCCGTTGCCTGCAAGAGCTGGCCAAACTGAGGCAGACATTCCCACCTTGGGAAGCTGTCCCACCCCAGCCTGACTGAATCCATGGCAGAGCAACTGGCAACATTCCAGATGGGGGTAAGCAACAGAGAGAGAGAGAGGAAGGGATGTGTCTGGTCTGCCCTGGATAAAAGGTTTTTTTCTCTCCCTTCTCAGACAGAAGAGGGGGCCAGGAGATTGGTGGGACTTACCTGCAAGAAGCAGATGCAGGAAAAATCCAATCGATTTCCCATGTAAAAGGCAAGTCTCCCTAATTCACACTTTCCAAAGCAACATGCGAACGGACCTGTGGACTTGGCTATCCTCCATAACATGCACTCCTACACACTGTGCAATATAGTTATCTCCCCAAGCGACGTGTACAATATGCATCTGTTAGTAAAAATAAGACACAATAATGTGTAATATTAGGAGGAATTGATTTGTCAAAATGTGTACAATAGGGGACAAAGTTATGCATATCAGGAGAAATTGGCATCAGTATGCTGGTGTATTTTCATAATGCCTTTAAAAGAAATGCCGTAATAATACTAATCAACAACTGATAAGGAGAACTGAAGTTAAGATTGGAAAAATAGACAATTGATAGAAACCGAAAACAACAGATTGGTCCATTCCTTGTACCACTTAGCAAACTCTGTGACCAGCAGCCCAGAGAGCTTCTCCATTGTTCCCTATCCCATTGTTTGATTCTATGTACAGGCCATATTATTTCTGTTTCTGATTCCAGTGAACTAACTGAGACAGGACCCTTTGCTTTGGGTAGTTAAAAAGTTGATATTACTATCTCATTTTTTTTTCCTGTTTACTCTCAGTAAAGATGGGAAAAGAGTTTCCTGCAGGACTGCCCCACCCATGAGGCCAGTTGAGGTGACTCCCTCAGGTGGCAGGATCCTCAGGGACAGTGTATCCTGATGTAGATCTTTCTGTCTTGTTCCTGATGTAGATCCTCACTCACACCTTCTTCCCTGGTGGAGAGGCGCCATTTTGTGGCTTGCTTCAAGTACCAAAAATATCATGGGCTGGCCTAGCAACTTGCTGGCGTTGCCCCTTGCTCTTTCTTAATGTGAAAAGGGCCGCCTCAGAGCTAGGGTGCACCCGCAGGGTTAAAGTATATGAGGTCAGATTGCCCTAGTCCAATACCACCTGTTCTAACTGGCAGCAGCCCTCCACAGTATCAGGCAGAGAGAGATCTTTATCCCCTCCCAACTGTTACCTGTTCCTTTTACCTGAAAATGGTGGGGATTGAATCTGGGGCCTTCAGCACAGCAAGTGTATGTCCCTCTGCTGAGCAATGCTCTCTTCATTTACCTTGGAACATAAAACTCATTACCGGTCTCTGAGCTGAAGTAGCCATGGATGATTGTGTCAACACACTTCATTATTATGCTGCTGATCGTAATAGTACAGATAACGGAGACAGATGAGAGAAAGGACAAAAATAGAACTTACACGAATCTAGTCAAGTGAGCTTGGTACACACACACAAGGCTTTTTCAGCAGTGATTACCACAGCAGTTCTGAGAGTTGATGAACCAAGACATTTTTAAAGCTGAGCATTGATTTGCTTCACTGTGAGGAGTCCCTCAGGACAAGCCTTGAGTTGAAATAAGAATACAATCAATTATTCTATAGGTGGGCTTTTATTTCTTGGTTTAGATGTACAAGTATGGATCCAATGGTACAGGCTGTGTATATTGGCCCTGCCTTCATGGTAACTGTTTCGTTTTGTATCTATGAAATTATTTAAATGAGGATGAAGAAGAGACAAGAAAGGATTCTTCCTTTGACACACGCTTCCGTCCCCTGCTCAAACTAAGGAGAGTCACATGCAGAAACAGCCTTCAATGGGCATATCACTTGTTGGACACATACTGGCTGTGCACTCAATTGAATGAATACAGTGAGTGAATGCTGTCTATCTATTGTTTTTATGGGATGTGCAAATCCAGTAGCAGCTAGTGAGGCACTGTGGGTGGTGCATGGTTGCTCTCCCAAATGCCTAGCACATTCCTCTGAAAGGAATTGCATCTACACTTGGCTGCACATCTGGATAAATATTCAACTGACTCATAATTTATAAGTGACATTCATGCTGGAGTCGTCTTCTATGGTTGAATCTCCTTACTTGGGCATCTGGCTTCACAGAATCTGCCCAGGTAAAAGTTGGTGTACATAACTGAGAGGATGGGCTCTGGCAGGTGTCCTAGGATGGGCACACTGGGTATGTAGTCTTTGAGATGAATTCCTTCCCCCCACTTGCAATCTTTTCACCTGCAAAGTTAGGGAGTATGATTTGTCTTTAGTACATAACTACCAAGATTTCAAAACTTGGGAGAAAAACAAGGGGCTGCCTTATACCTGAAGCTTCTACTCTCACATCAGTTAAAGAGCAGGTGAAAAGCCACATTATATGTTGGAGCAGCATTAGCTACTGAAGGACACAGCAACCCAGACATGTTTTGTTGTGTTATCAGACAAGAATGGCAGGCAGGGGATATGAGATCTCTTGTTCTCAGTCTGGCCTTTACGTAAATTGATTGCTAAGGTTGAGCCAACTTGATATTTCTGACTTCCATTTAACAAGGCAAAAAACCCCTTTTGTGCCACTGAAGCTAGCTTGTCTTACCTGCTAACCGTATTGTCTTTTTCTCACCTAGACAACAAAAGCTAGGTTTTTCTGGAAACTTATTTCCATCCTGTCTCCTAATCACCCTTAAACATCTGTATATCAAACTAGTTAGATAATGTGAAGAGTTGAAATTTAGAGTTTTCTTCCTGTACTAGTTTGCATCATCATGGACAATAGGAAAGATCTATTGCACAGATTGGCTTTTCATAATCACTACCTCTTGAAGGCTTTAGTTGGTCCAGAGAGAAGGAGTAGTAGATGATACTTTAGTCTCTACTAAACGGCAAGAGTGAATTTACCTGGGATATTCTTTTGAACAGAGCCTTCTGTTATGCAGAATATTCACATTAAAGTTTCTTAGGGTCAGCTGAGTTGGCCACCTGCTTCCAAGGTCCTGGAATGATATTTTTTTTAATTAGATGTTAAATCTTTGAACACTCTGTTTATGGGCTCTACTGTCAGACTTGTTCATCAGTACTCCTGATCAGGACCTTATGTAGAAATAAATGAGCTTTCCACCTCAAGAATGAGTTTCAAAGCTTTACCAAAGAACAGTCTTAAATACGTTAGGAAAGATAAATGTTACAAAGTAACACATTGCTCTCAAATAGCAGGCAATGTGGTCCAGTCCTTTAAGCCCTTTATATAGTTCAGTAAACTCTCCTCTCTCTGATCCCAGAGAGATCCTAAACTTGTTCAGCATTGCGGAACTTGGCTTCATATGCCACTGCTGTTAGAGATCAGCAGTTCAGGTGTCTGGCAATGAGTAATCAGGTAGCCTAAGCCCGTGAAATAGAAAAACACCAGCCTTCTGCTTTCATCTAGAGTGAAACCTCTCACTTAATGTAAACTTATCTGCTTTGCAAATGCAAATCTTTAGAGAAGTTTTAATTTCAGTTCATACAAACATTACATTTTGTGCACATTAAATTTTTTAACACCTATCTATCCAGTGTGATCACATTTTATGAGTATCAAAATGTTTTCTGTACAATAACTTCACAAAAAGGCCTCAGTTTATACTTTCCTGGAGGAAAGCATGAGAGCATGCATCTGTTATGGCTGCTGCTGCCATTTTACAAGCATGCTGCAAATATGCATGGAGAGGTATCATTATAATTTAATATAACCTTGGAAATGCTAAAAGGATTTGCAAACCAAATTTATCACTCTTTCAAGAAGAAACAAATAGGCAACTGTTCAAGAATGTAACACATAAAAGCTCCTTTCTATCTTAGTCCTAACAGTTTAGCAGAAAAGTCTCAACATGGGAAGTGATTGACATTCTTCACTCATTCCAATTGGCCTCCTTATTTAGCAGTTAGCTCTTTGTGTAAAAGTACAAAATGAACATTTGATGAAATTCATGGAAAGAATGAATGCTTTATTTTATATTCCACATCAGTGAATAAAGTTATTGATAGATAATATGTAATCTTTTGGGAGCAAAGCAAGAAAATTCTTCTACATTTTCCCCACTTACATTCACAATTCATTGAGTAAATTTGTTTCCTTTATTCTCCCCCTCTTGGGGATAAAATTAAAATAAAAAGACAAAACAGAGCTAGTGTCCTCTCTTTTCTAGCTTTTGAACACCAGTGATTGATGTAATTATGTAAAAATTGATAGAAAAATGGGATCGGAGACCTTTGTGAAACAACACAGCATATGGATTGATTCAAATCTACATCTCCAGAATAGAAACATGATTAATAATGTGTCCAAAACAATAACCATAGAATACCTTAGAGGTTACTGGAATCAATTTGCAAATAAAAAACAACTCATCCATCTTATGACTTTCACAATACGAAACAGAAGGTACAGTGTTTTCTTCTTAAAAGTTCAAGTACTTCTGAAAGAAAAAGACAAATATTGGGCAGCATAGTCCCAAGTCATACTCAGAATAGACCCAATAAAATTAACAGACTTAAACTAGACTTATAGCTAACTTCAGTCAATTTCTTACAATAGGTCTACTCTGAGTATGACTTGGTTGGATACCACCCACTGTTGTGTTTGAAGTCACTCTGATACTTTGGGTACTATATTACTGAGGTATGCATTGGTAGCAATGCTACACATATTTGCTCAGAAGTAAGTCCCACTCTGTTCATGGGGCTTCCTTCCTGGTAAGTGCATATAGGAAGCACAACACTGCTTTTTAAGGGCAAACATGCTTATGATTCCACTGTTAGAGATTACCCTGTGAATCAGGGAGTCGCTGGTTTGAATTAACTGTTTGCTGTGAACTCGCTAAGTGACTCATTGCCGTCCATTCTGCAGTATCCCACCCGCATTGCTTCTGAGGCCACTCCAGGTTTAGGGCACCTGTAGCTTAAGCTTAATAAGTTTCATAGTAGATCTGCCCCTGCCTGCACCATCTCCAAATCTGCACTGGAGGATTGTGGTGAGTGGGAATCCAGATTAAGGGAGCACACAAGGGGAGGGGGAGAGCATTCCAATGTGGAACATTCCACTGATGGAATATCATCCAATGTTTGACAACTATGTGAGGCTGGTAGAGACTTCAGGTCCTTTGTGCCTCTCTCACCCAACCCTTCTCCAACTCAAGCTACAATGCTCAGACCCAATGTACTCAAGAGCCGTCCTGTAAACCAATCATGGATGAGACTGCTCTCCAGCAACACATCTCTCTGTCCATAACACAGCCAGGGGGTGATCTATGGGAGAAAGAGAATGGTCTTGGGTTGTCTTCTAGTTCTCAGATTCAAGGATCCATTCTGCAATTGGGGGCGGGGGGAAATCTAGATACTGTTCCTAATGACGGGATATACTATTATGCTTTGAGAGAGAGAATATATTCTATACAAGTGACTACGTATTTCAATTTTTCCAGTTTAGAGGCTCCCTCAAAAAAATCTACTGTTTAAGAGTGGCAATTTAATTGTGGTTGCATTTCTGTATCAATATAATGCAAATCTGTAGCTTGTTGTTCCAAAGAGCTACATAATTCTGGAGTAAAAGTAACACAAGGTACATTGCCGATTGCAGCCAGGTTATGGTAAATGGACTGTAACTAACAGCATGACAATACTAAAATGGACTGAGCCCCACTGATTGCTAAATAAGGATTAGCCTGGCAGAATATTGCTATCAGATGATATGATGTTTCTCTCATATTGATTTTGTTCCAGTTTGTGGAACTATTTTTGTTGTTGTTTACATATTTATAAACCACACTTTGTTTAAAAAAATACAGCTCGTATTAGCTTAACATCAATCTATAAGTGGTTGACACTGAAATTGCTCCCCTAACGTATAGCTCCACTGATTCTGTATGATCGGTTCGAGTCTGGCTGGCAGATAGTGGTCCTGAACTCTCTGCAAAAACTGGGCCTTGATCCTCAAGCCATCTTAAATTTGGGATTGGATCAAGCAAGATCTGTGGTTAGGCAAAGAATTATGGACATAGAGAGACAACAGGACTGCTTGAGGTCCCCTGATTACATAACTGCAGAACACAAGAGATATGTTGCTGTCCTGGCAGCATACCTCCATTTCCTTGTATCCAGAAATGCAAGAGGGGCCTTTACTCTCGCCAGAAGTTCGGCTCTGCCCTCGCCAGTTCTGGAAGGATCTTTTGGAAAAGTCCCATATGCCCAGACACTTTGAGCCTGCCCATTAGGGGAAATAGGAAGTCCTGAACACTTATTTTTTAGATGTCCTTTTTACGATGAGCCATGTAGAGATACCATTGACCCTCATCTAGTGAGGCTTGCTGACCTTCCGGACAAGCCCAAACTCAATTTTCTCCTCTTAGGCAAAAATCACAAGATGACCCGGATGGTCGCCAGATTTTGCATGCAGATTTGTAGGTGCAGAACACCCCCCCACTCCGGAAAACTGCCGTATCCAGCCTCCTGGGTGCCTCAGGGTCAATCTGCATGTTTGTTTAATTTTAGGTTTTTTCGTGTACATGTGACTATTTCAATTTTAATCTATAAACTGTTATTATATACTGTTTTAAATTTGTGAAAGTAGTCTCAGTTGTGCTTCTTGAACTGGTCTTTGACCGTAAATAATAATAATAATAATAATAATAATAATAATAATAATAATAATAATAATAAAAAACAAACAAACAGGTGCAGCCTTCCTCTGACTTCATATTTGTGCCAAGCAAAGTTGTATTTGTTGGATTTCTACTTCTTATGCAGCTATAAAAGTGAGAGCTATAAAATGTCAGGAGACTATGGTATCATCCCAGCTGATTTGAGGTGATAAAATTACAATAGATATTTATGTTTGGCATGTGAATGCTTTGCCATTTCTTAAAAGTGTGGTCTGCTGCTTTAAGCTACGTTTAGATTCTCCTGAAAGCTGTGATTCTGAAAAAACATAAAGCAACAAATGGTTGCTGAGTATGATTAATTGCTAAAACTAACTTGAGACTTTTCATTGATCTCTGAAGCCATTTATTGCAAGTTTCAAAGCAATAGGAGATCATTGCTATTATATTCAAAATTGTAAAGTCAAAATGTAAAAAACGTATTTCTCACATTCCTTCTTAACATGCCTTTTAACTTTGTTCTTGGGCTCTTCTCTGACATTCACTTTAGAGATATGAACCAAATTCAATAAGCAAGCAACCACATTGTTAAATGCTGATTAAATTTTTGAGGGTAGATGGCATTTGATGTAGGGCATTTAAGGAGGGTTATTGATTCCAAATTAGATTTGCACATGCCAGGACAATTGTGGCTCTATTTGCTAATAGAGGTTTTTTCCCTGCATTTCTGGTTTCTTAATAAATAGCTGAGTTATCTTGGTCCATAGAGCATGAGACTCTTAATCTCAGCTTCATGGGTTTGAGCCCCATGTTGGGAAAAAGATTTCTGCATTGCAGGGGGTTAGATTAGATGACCCTCATGGTCCCTTCCAACTCTCTTATCCTTTGATTCTATGAACAAAAAGTATTCAGTATTTGTTGAGTGAAAGGAAAACTGCACACTGGACTGTATAGAACTTGGAGTAGAGGGGTAGGGAGATATAATCTAATTTAGACAACAGCAACAAATACAAAATAATTAAAACTGGAGGCAGAGAAGTCTAATGCTAAAATAAAAACCACAGCATTTTAGTCTTAGGCAATCTTATCTTATGAGTCCTAGGACTTATTTAAAAAGAAATTACCGGTAGCTGGCAATTAATTCCACAAATAAGGAGTAATAACAGAAAAAAATACTAAGAGGCAAATGGGATGATTTTAAAAAGAATACCTGTCTGATTCTGAACTAGTTTGGGCATGGGAGGCTCCATATTTGTGATTTTTTAAAAAACCACATCATCTAATTTGAGTTCAGTTCCCCAGTTTTGCCACTGCCAAAACCAGGTTAGAACACAACTTTCAGTATACTTTTGCACACAGTGGGAAAACAGGCACCGATTAAAAAAGTGGAGTTCTCTGAATATTGAATATGGTTTCCCCTAAATCCAGCCTAAATCCAAAGATGGGTGTGTAATTTGTAAACACACTCTTCTCCCTCCCTCTTAGTCAACCACCAATCTACATGAAATGGCCTGTGGCACTGTCTTTATATTCCTCTGTTGTTGTTGTTGTTGTTGTTGTTGTTGTTGTTGTTGTTATTGTTGTTGTTAGAGAGCTCCAAGGAGAATTCCATTAGAAAATCACAGCAACAAAAACTGCAGCCTCAGAAGTCTTTACATACTTGTTAGGTGTTTAGGATATAAAATAATCTCCAGTGCTGTAATAGTAAGTAGAATGGAAGCTGGTTGCATGCCACAGGTGATGGGGACTGCGGTTTCTTCGCCCCTGGATCTTGTGTGTACATGTTTAATGGCAGGAAGTTAAGAGCACGGCAAGACATTATTTGCTTTCTTCACTGCTGCATTCGCACTGCTGCTTCACACAGGGCTGCAGTCAGACATTGCCAGAATGTTTTCCTCCTGCTTAAATAATGATGCAATTGCTCAGGAGAAAGGGAGAAATTAAAGAGAGAGAGAGAGAAAGGAATAACGGCTTTCAGAGAGACGGTGTTAATGAAACTGCTATTAAAAGAGGAGCCATTGTAATAAAAGTTAAAAGAAGTGAAACTGAATGGCTCGACCATGCAAAAAGGACTGAGTATTTTTACTGCAAAAAGGACTGAGTATTTTTACTGTGGTTTCACCCAAACTAAATTAAAATGAACACCTTCAGACAACCCGGCAGTAAACAAAACTCTTCAAAATAGAGTACGCTGCTAATTACAGTGTAACAAATGTGTACTCTTTCATCTACAATAGCGTCCCGTCCCCCCCATAAAATGTAGTACAGTCGTTTATGATTAGACAATCTAGAAACCAGACTTGCCAAGTTCTTATAATGAACTAGAGGGGGGAAACCCCAGTAATTTAAACTAAAAAGCACAACTAATGAGAAAAGCACCCCCATACCAACATCCTCCGTTCAGGTTTTTTCTTATGTTATCTCTGCCGTATCTTGCTTATGAAATTGAAGCCTCCGAAACCAATTGGCTGGGCTGCTGTGATGGAACAGGCTCAGGGAACAACACTGACCTAGTCTGCACATCAGTGCAGGCACCTCCTTAACTATGGCTTGAGTGTGGTTTGTTTCATTGCCTCACCCAAATCAGCTGTCAAGCAACGAAGCTACTAGGCAAGAGTCGCTAGAAAATGGAGCTGCTCTCAGCATTCCACCCCGTTGGCATTTCCCCCCCAAACTGACGTTGCTGCTAATGTAGCCCAGTAATAGGTTCATTTCCCCACCCTGACCCCAGCTCAGTTCTGCCCTGTCTGCACATCGGTTCAGTTCACAATTGCGGTTCTAGCTTGGCTGCATTTCTGCCTGCATATTATTTCAGAAAGTGTGAATTAGGTCTGTTTCCCTTTAAATGCAAACTGAATCTCCCATTCTTGCCTGACTGTCTTTACAACTAACAGATGAAACTACTTAAGTGTGCATTTGTATTGCAGTCCTTCAACTGCTGCCCCACCCCATCCACATCAGCTGAGGTTTAGGGGACAGTTAGTGAGAGTGATGCTTATTAAAGTCAAAATATAATTCACAGTAACAGCCTATTGTTTGTTTGGGGGAAAGAGAAATGAAAAAGTGTGGTTACAGAGTGGAAGAGTAGGCAAAAAGGGATAAACAACTGCAAGCTGCAAATGAGTATGGGTGTTTCTTTGGCAAGTGCTAAGACTCCCACACCGTCACTCTCACAGGTGACCAGTGGAAAGAGAAATGCTAATATGGCTAGGCAATGCCAGTATCTGGGTGCCACAGAGACTTAATGGGTGTCAAGTAGAGAGACAGCTGAGAGTGGGAATTAGACTGGGTGGAAGAAAGGCAGACTATGATGAAACAAACCATAGTTAATTGAATAATCTGCAGGACATCATTTGGCTTAATGGTGGTTTGCATAATAAACCATGGTTTAATAATGCTTTAATCGGACATGCAAATGGGCCAAAGTGCTTCTCATACATTATATTTTTGTAATTACTCAAGAGAGAAAGATTTGCATGAGTTCATGTTAGTTGAACTGAAATCAGGGACATATTGATTTGTAGAACAGTCTCTTTGCCACTATATTATGCTTGCTTTTCTATGAAACTCCATGCACCCTTAGATCTTATGAAGAAACCCTGCTCTGTGAGCAATCGCAATTGACAGCTAGTTTGTCTACCATAAGGAACAGGGCATTCTCTGTTGTGCTGTCACAATGGCTGGATTTCCTCCAAATCTTTATTATCTGAAAGACTGAGAATGCGGCATCTGGTGTGGGAATCTTTTTTTCCCCCTCCAAATTTGCACTGTGTTTCTTTAACAATTTTATTGCAATATTAGTTTTATTTTATCCATGTGTAACCTAGCAGTTTATGCGTTAGAGAAAAGTGGCTGAAAAATATAATTAATAATAATTGACTGGCTTGGCTTCCATTTTGTACATGGAATCAGTAGAATTTGCAGGAGCTGGTCTAATTTTTGGATGACTGCACAATGGACCTTAATGTTCCAGTTTATGTTCTCATCTAATCCAACCATTTTTATCGGGGAAAGCATTTGGCTACCAACATTTAATGTGTTTTCTACAATGCAGCAAGAGAGATTAATGGGAGATAAGAACTGTAAAGCCGTTTGATAGATTAATGCTCAATAATATACCTTCCAACATTCCACATTAAGAAGTTGGGGTGTGCTTTGTAATATTCCACTTCTCATACCAAGGATCACTACCTAAATCCCCTGACTCCCTTAAACACTGTTACATTTTGCTAAAGGCTCTATGCTACATCGGTGTGCTGTATTTATTAACTCTGCAGTAACCTGTGCCTTCCATTGATTTAAATACTAAGAGAGTGATGGCTCTTTTGGTAAAGATAGACTAGAAAAACACAACTGTTCAAATTATACATCAGCAACTGCAGTGTGTGAAATGGCAGGCTGTGCACCGTGTGGCTCCTTAGTATTCAGGCCCATGCATTTACCTGGAGACAAGATGAATCCATTACCCATTCATACACTTCAATTCTGAGAGATCTCAGGGGAGCAAAATACTGAAGCTAAATCCAGTCTGAATCCAACACAGACTGACAGTGCAATCCTTTACTTCTTTACTCAGAAGTAAGTGTTGTAAGATGCAGTTACTGACTCACACTTGCATGCATGAAAGGTTTAACCTGAGCGCAGGCAGCTCTCTGCGGCCTTTTGTTGGCTCCCTTCCCGTCTCAGTCTCTTCGTGCTTTCTGGAACAAGCAAGAAAAAGCCATAGTTATCTCCCGCTTGAACTACTGCAACGCGCTCTACGTGGGGCTACCTTTGAAGGTGACCCGGAAATGAATGCGGCAGCTAGACTGGTGACTAGGAGTGGCTGCCGGGACCACATAACACCAGTTCTGAGAGATCTGCATTGGCTCCCAGTATGTTTCCGAGCACAATTCAAAGTGTTGGTGCTGACCTTTAAAGCCCTAAACGGCCTCGGTCCTGTATACCTGAATGAGCGTCTCCACCCCCATCATTCAGCCTGGACACTGAGATCCAGCGCCGAGAGCCTTCTGGCTGTTCCCTCATTGCGAGAAGTAAGGTTACAGGGAACCAGACAGAGGGCCTTCTTGGTAGTGGCGCCCTCCCTGTGGAACGCCCTCCCAGCAGATGTCAAAGCAATAAACAACTATATTTTACTTTTTAAAAACAACTGAAGGCAGCCCTCTTTAGGGAAGTTTTTAATGTCTGATGCTGTACTGTTTTTAATATTCAGTTGGAAGCCACCCAGAGTGGCTGGGGAAACCCAGCCAGATGGGCGGGGTATAAATAATAAATTATTATTATTATTATTATTATTATTATTATTATTATTATTATTAGTGGAATGGCTCCCAACTGCAAGAAAAACCAAGTGAACTGAATTGCTCTAAAAATGAGATTTTATAGCCTATGTCTTTGCTAACACTAAGTTCTTTTCTTTTTAAGTTGTTTGGGACCTTTTTGCACCTTCAAATTACTGCCAACAGATGGAGACTTATTTTCGTTAACTTCTGGAACCTCTGTGAGTAAAATATTCACCTGTTTGCACAGCTAAGCATCTGAGATTTATTCTAGTCTAAGTATTTGCATATGGGACGTGGCGCTGTGGGTGAAACCTCAGTGCCTAGGACTTGCTGATCGCGAGTTCGGCGATTCAAATCCCCGTGGTGGGGTGAGTTCCCATCGTTCGGTCCCGGCTCCTGCCAACCTAGCAGTTCGAAAGCACCCCTAAGTGCAAGTAGATAAATAGGGACCGCTTTATAGCGGGAAGGTAACGGCGTTTCTGTGTGCTGCGCTGGTGCTGGCTCGCCAAACACAGCTTTGTTACGCTGGCCATGTGACCCAGAAATGTCTCCGGACAGCGCTGGCCCCCGGCCTCTTGAGTGAGATGAGCGCGCAACCCCAGAGTCGGACATGACTGGCCTTCGGGCAGGGGTACATTTACCTTTAAGTATTTGCATGGGGAACATTTGTTTCAAGGTGGATAAGGGCAGATGTACAGTAAATCTCACCAAGTTTAAATGTGCTTGGATCAACCACTATTGTGCTAACTCTGCTACAGGAGAGTCAGGATCTCTCTTTCAAACCTTTCAACAGGTAAGTGGGCATAAGACTGCTGCCTAACAATTTGGCCCTAACCCCTTGAGCTGTGCTGCTGGAGGAGGTCAGGGTTAAGACCAAGGTAATCCTCTACCACCTGCTGCCACAGTAGAGGCTCCCCAGCTACTCCCAGCAGGATGGGGAGCTACCACTGTGGTTCTCTATGTTGGTGACAGCTGCATAGGGTTCCTAGTTTTTCTGAACATTTCTAATCTGGTTGTTGTTGTTGTTGTTGTTGTTGTTGTTTTTGCTTATATATATCCTTTCAGAAGTGAATGTTGCAGGTAGGGAAAGTATCCAAGGATCAATATTTAATAAGGAGAAACTGTCCCAATATACTGCAGAGTTGTTATTATTTTTTTACAGCAACTTGACTTGTTCTGGGATGTGTGTTGATTTAAATATTTATAACGAAAAGGTTTCATCTTGCTTACCTGATGTGGTGTTATGCACTTTCCAACTAATGCATAATATGACAAATTTATTTATATTTAAAGGTTTTTTTACAACCAAAAGAAGAAGAAGGGGCTGGGGAAAGGATCCCAGAGAGCCTTAAGCAATAAAGCAAGTCAGTTCCTGCCCTCAAGCTTAGAATCTAAAACACAGAGAGGGGCAAGGGCATTCTGATACTCTTGATGCGACACCCATGCTGTGCTTGCATGGTGCTGAGCTTCCATTGCCATGCCCCTTCCCTTCTGCCTCTCAGTAAGCACCAGCACCCCACTGTGTTGGGAGGCCAGGACAGTAACAGAGGCCCACCTGCACCACCTTCCTGGTTGTTCCTTATTGGAGCGAAGAGGAAGAAAGCAAATTTGTGCATCAGTGCTTACAAGGTTCCCCAACCAGCTGAGATGGGGACAGTCCCAGTTTTCTTCTCTCTCTCCCTATTTTTGCCTTTCAGGGAAGCCTCCTTAAAATGCTGTTAGTGTTGCCATTCTCCCGGGTTTCTCTCCACTTGGCTCTAGAGTAGAGATGGGGCCCTTTGATGATGGTGAACTTCACCTCTCATCATCCTTCACTGCTGGTGATTTTGGCTTGGAGTCTGATGGCATCTGGAGTGCAACAGGACCCCAGCTTTTCTGTACAAATTAAATCTTTGAATGGAAATGCATTTTGTCTTTACATCACACACGTGTAACAGTCTGGGAATGAATGAGTCAGCACACAACACACCCACTCTGCCACCAGCTTCTGTGGCTTGTTTTTGAACTGTTGACGACATGCTGTATTCTGTTTTCTGCTTTGTTCTTTTAAGCATTCTCTTGTAGCTTTTAAATCAACCAAGGACAGGCTGCTGCGGCATAAATGAACGAAGCTTACAACACTATTAAGAGCCTTCAACAGTGTGCCAGTATTAGAGAGGATGGGGCTCAGGTAGTGTCACTTGAAATGAGAACTGGGCCATTACCCTATTTCATCTACTGACAATCCTAACTGGTCTTGTCTGCTTAGAAGTAAGTCACGCTGTGAGCCCCAGGTAAGTGCATCAGATTGCAGCAAAAGGCTAGGAGTGAGTGCCGTTGAATGACATTGTAGAAACATGCATAGGGCTGTGTTTTACTCTTCCATGCACTGGAATCTTACACACACCTCCCTTTTGCATAGACTCACATTGGACTGAACTGTCAGAATAATATTATTCCAGTCACTATGCAGATACCAGAACAACAACAAAAAAGTGTTTACTTTTTAGTGTTCTGATTTCTCCACAGTGGCCCAATAGCCTTTTAGAAGTTTAACTCTTATTTAGTGTGGAGTGACTTTCTTTTCTATTCTTTTTTCCAAGGGGGTCTACTTCTTGTGCATCTGGCGAAGTTTGGTTTGAAGTATATGAAAGCTCAGCATGGTTGGCCCAAGACATGTTGCTGCTGAAACGACATTTTGGCACCTGATTTGGCAAATCCAGCAAGTAGGTCTGTCCCTCCCGAGCAATGAAAATTGTTGGTTACATACCACTCCGATCTCCAAAAGCAATGCAAGATTCCAGGGGCATCCCTAGCCATTGATGAGGTTGGCTCTGCCAAGGGCACAGGTAGGTGCAAAAACTGTGATGTTGCTTGGCTTCCCTGCTGCTGCTGCTGCTGCTGCTGCTTCTTTTACATTTAAGAATGCAGTGGTGCCTCTAGTTATGAACTTAATTCATTCCGGTGGTCCATTCTTAACCTGAAACTGTTCTTAACTAGAGGCGTGCTTTCACTAATGGGGCCTCTTGCTGCTGCTGCGCCACTGGCACACAATTTCCGTTCTCATCCTGGGGCAAAGTTCTCAACTCAAGGTAACTCTTCCAGGTTAGTGGAGTTTGTAATCTGAAGCATTTGTAACTTGAGGTACCATTGCAGAGCTTCCCTTGCAGGCTGCAGCCAGATCTTTTACAGAAAGCAGGCCTCACTACAATGTTGCAACTCGCCTATTAACACCTTATACCTTAGGGTACATATTTGCATCAGACTTCATGCTGAAATAAAACAGGCTTGCAAGAAGCCCAGAACTTTATTTTAATGCCCTGAAGGATGACTGGGAAAATATTAGCTAGAGTCTGACATTCATTCATTTATTGGGTTAAGGATGGGGGATCTCCCCCACAAAAAAAACTTAAGACAAATAAACCCCGCATAGATACATTGAAACCAAGAGGAAAGATAAATTTAATAACAATTACCCTTTCCTGACACCGGAATTGGCTCCCTGAAGCTCCAGCCTCCCTCTGCCTAAGGGCAAGACCAGACTTGTATGGATATACAGTAATTCAGTCCTTATCAGTGCAACTGTAGGAAATTTTATCCAGAAACTAAACCCCCTTGAGTTCAACGGAGCGCAATCCCATGCATGCCTACTTAAGCACGCGCTTCTGTGTTTCTAAGGGCTTAATAGCCAGGTATAGGATTGCAGCTTCACTTCCTAGTACGTATATTTAGGATTCGAGCCCAAACTGCCTCAGATAACAGGGTAATCGTATAGGACCTTAATCCCTAGTACTGTACAGATTTTGGACTCCAACCTAGGTTGCCTCAAATAGCAGGATTACAGCCTTCGTCTCTAGCGCATGTATCTAGGATTGTAGCCCAAGTAAAGCGCCTTCGGAGCTTTAGAAAGTGGGCTGCGTTCCACGTGGCGTTCCCTCTCCTTTAAAAACAAAACACTCCCGTCCCCGTCCAGTTCTTCGTTTCCTCCTTTCGTTCCAAATCGATCCCAAGGGCGGGCGGGTGTGTGTTTCTCTTGGGACGGAGAGAGGCGGGGCGTCGCTTGGTGGGCGAAGGCGAGGCGCGAAGTAGCGTCTGTTGCCCTGGGCGCTCGTCTCCTCCGCCTGCTCTCTCGTCGGACAGGGCGGGGAGGCGGCGGCTCCGAGCTGCAAACTCGGCGTGGCTGAGAAGGTGGCTGGAAGGGCGCGACACAGACGCGCACAGAAGAAAGTTCGAGGAGAGCCACAGGGCAGCCCTTCTCGATGGAAGCCTCGCGGCCCGGACTTGGCTTCGGGGCGCGCTGCGCCAGGAGCGACGAAGCTCTGGTCCTTTAGACTGGCCTCTCCTCGGGCGGAGAGGCGTCTGCGCGCAAGCAGCCATGGGCGACTTTGCCGAGGAGCAGCAGCAGGCGGAGGACGAGGAGTGCTGCGACTTCGAGCCTTTGCCTGCGCTCTCGGAGGACGAGGTGAGCGTGGCCCGAGGCGAGGACAGAGCAGCCCGGGCGCCGCGCGCAAACTTGCCCTGGACGGTCGCCTCCAGCCTGCGCGCCTTCCAGCTCCAGCTTCCCTCCCCGCTCGGCTGCTTTCTGTGTGTGGCGCTTGTCTCGGGGCGGAGGGTTGAATCACCCCTGCTAGGCCACTCCGGGGATAATGGGCTCTGGTTGACCCTCGGTTGTTGCCCTCCAGTGTTGTGGGAATGTAACCTAGGAACCACATTGCCATGGCCTGGCAACCGTTGGCCGCTATTAACCTTTCGGGCAATAGGCAGCAGCAGCAACTGGTCAAAATTGCTCCATAAAGGCGACTGGCTGAGCCCAGTCCACTTTTCAGTGAAAACTACCCCACATGCCTTTTAGAAAACAAAAGCACAAGAAAGTGAACCTTTGGTACGGTCAGTTGCAAAGGAGATCTTTTAAACAAGTTTTTTAAAGTAGATAAAGAGAGGCTGCAGTCCTAACATGCTTGGTTTTTTTAAACGCCTCATTGAAGTAAATGGTTGCTAAGTAAACACAGAGATTGAATCAAGCGGGTTTAATCCCTTAATGGTAGGTAGAGAGGCTGCAGTCCTAGTAGATCTTGTTCTGAAAAAGCCTCGTTGAAATCCCTGGCTGCTACATAAAGGTAGAGGATGACTTGTGACCTCTAAGCAAAGGGGGCTGAATCCCATAAAGTCAGCTGCCCCTTTGATCCCATTGATTTTAGTGGGAGAAATAAGCAGAAACTTGACTCTCACAGAAGTCAGTGGGTCTTACACTGCTGGAGTGTGCCCATGTTTAGGGTCAGTTTGAAACATTGGTGTCTTTCCAAAGTCATGGAAGATAGCTCAGCTGGTTAGAGCATGGTGCTGATCATGCCAAGGTTGCAGGCTTGATTCCTGTATGGGACAGCTGTGTTTTCCTCCATTGCAGGGGGTTGGAATAGATGATCCTATGGGTCCCTTCCAACTCTCTGATTCTAAGCCTAATTTCACTTTTTAAAGTGTGCTGAATTACCTTCTGTGCATGTCACCAGTCTATATTAATACAAAGGCATGTGCTTTGAGAAACTGAATTTTAGATACTTCAGTAAAGAGCCAATATTATTACTTTCCATGAAAGGCCTTTAGCGCAAGAAGATCTGTTCATCAAACTCTAGACATGTGCAAAAAAAAAGCACATAGGAATGTAAATGTGGTCTTCCACTTGTACTGGAAGTAGGTGGATTTTTATTCAGATCAAGGCATTCTTTGGTTTGTAGTTTGCTCATTAGTTAAAGATTTTGCTTTAATGGAGCTAAATCATTTTGGGGAGCAGAGAAGAGTAAGCTTAATATACAGTGGTACCTCGGGTTACATACACTTCAGGTTACAGACTTCGCTAACCCAGAAATAGTGCTTCAGGTTAAGAACTTTGCTTCAGGATGAGAACAGAAATTGTGCTCCAGTGGTGCGGCAGCAGCAGCAGCAGGAGGCTCCATTAGCTAAAGTGGTGCTTCAGGTTAAGAACAGTTTCAGGTTAAGTACAGACCTCCGGAACGAATTAAGTACTTAACCCGAGGTACCACTGTATTGGCCTTGGATACTGCCCTAAGTATTTACCCAGAAATGTCAAAAGGCAACTTTGAAAAATGAATGTTAGTGTGAGAATTATTTAAATTTTCAACTTCCTAGAAAAAACATGCATTCATTTTTGGGGGATGGAAATCAAGTGATAAACCTGTTTGTTAGCTTGCTCATAAGGAAGTATTTTTTTGTTGACAAAGTACATGCAATGTCTCAAACAGCTACTTTGGAACTGCTTACATTGAGAAGTAAAACACTGTAACAGTTGTGAGCACCAATCAAGTTAATACCGGATATTAACATAAAGTAGGTGTGGTGATAGTAGCAGTATTAACCCCACCACCACCATGAACCTTTGGACATACAGGAAAGGTTTAACATTTTTTATAAATGTGTCACATTTTCTTTTGGCATCATAGATGAGTAAATAAATACATATCTCATCTTGGATTTATGTTAAATCCATGCATTTTTCATTAGTAACAAGCTATTTGGGGGAAGGGAAGGAAATGGAATTATTTCATTTTTCCTGTGCTTCTCATTCATAGCTGTGCCCCACAAGCCCTGTGCTATGTCATTGAGAATCACCTTAGCAACTGTTCCAGATGAAATACATTTTGGAATCTGTAGACAGCTTCAACTAGAGAAAAAGAGCACCACAGACAGTAGGGGGAGAATTAAGAAGAACAGGAGAGGAATGGAACAACTGGAAGTCACCATAAAAGTGTGAAAGAGACATGCGTCTTCTAGATCTTTTGTCCTAGAAAGCCTTAAACTTGCTGGAAACATGTTGGGTTTGTGTATTATAGATTATATTTGACACAATTGGCTACAAGTAATGTCAAAAAATGTGGAGTAATTTATGAATTCATGTCTTGGCAGGAGAACGTGTCTCTTGCTGATGTATTGTCACTGCGGGATAGCTGTCTCACGGAGGAAGATATCTGGGCTGTTTGCTTGGAGTGTAGCCAGTCTCTGAAGAGCATTGCCCATTCTGCAATCTTTCAGACACTTTGCATTACTCCTGACACTTTGGCTTTTAACACCAATGGCAATGTATGCTTCATGGAGCAGATCAGTGGTAAGTATTTATGCTCCTAGGCAATTCGTTGCAAAGTGCAAAAGCTCACGCTGAGAGGATGTAGTGAAACATTATAGTCTCTCCATCAGACTTGTACATGGATTTTAATTAGATTGGAAACTGTAATTTCTTAATGCAAGGATGAGTGTCAGCCCACGTAAAGCTAAATTAGGATATACCAACTAATACTGTATGTTCATTTAGTTGTTACAGTGTTGAACAAAGGTTTCCAATTCAAATTTTAATAAGCTTTTAGATTCGATTCATTGGGCTAATCAATATCTTCCAAAGGATCTACATGATGATTGCTGCTATACACTTGTCTGAATGTGCTTTAAATCTAAAGAGAGCCTTACAAATAGGAGAGGATGTGAGGAACTGAGGAGGAGATGCCCTAGTAAAAACTGATGTAGCTGGCATTGGAAAAAAATTTTTTAACAAACAATAGGTTAAAGCCTTACGCAACTTACTGTCCCTCCAGTGAATTGGTCTCATACTTGTTGGAAATAATGATGGCTAAGAATTAAATTCCAAACTATCTCTATATTCCATTAATCTGTATGATGAACTACTATTGGCTAAGATGATAAGAGCAATGTTGCCTTGCCTTAGTATTTCTAAACATTGTGAAGAAGAAGCCTGGAGGTAAACAAGAAGTCTGGATGCAAAGCTGGGTAATATTTAATCCTTCCGATGTGGCAAGAGGAAACCTATGAGGAAGTGGAGGTGATGGGCAGACATGGTTCTCCAGTATGTGAGAGGAATTGGGAATCTTCTGTTAATATAATTGTGTCCTGAAATGCTCATCCAGCCAGCAACAGAAAGTATACTCTGTTTTGGAGGTGGGGACTCTGCAAATATGGAGAGATGGGGTTAAAAATGAATGTGACGTGGGGAGCTGCCTGTAAGCAACTGGAGGAAGGATGGATCTCTGGAACCTGTCTGCTTGGAACTGAGGAAGAGAAGGCACATCAGAGCCAACTTCTACTCTTCTGAGGCCTTGTGCAGATGGGCAAGTCAGAAGTAGAATTGAGGGCTCCACCACAGATGCAAGATATATTGCCTTTTATTCTGGGTAACTATGCCGGCCTTGAAACTAACTATCTGCCTTGGGCAAGTAACAGTAATTTCTAAGAAAGTAGCTTTCTCAGGTTATGTGACACAAGATAAATGGGGCATATAACTTTGCTTATGTACTGGTAAATTTTTCATATTGTCCGTCAAGCTGTACTATATTAGCTCATTGGTTTTATTTTCATGTCTTGTATTTTTTCAAGCACCTTTAAATTGGGTCTAGCCGCTTGCAATACAAGATTTTATGGCTTCAGCATGGATTTATTATCTGTCTAGCAGCATCTCAAAACTCATTGTAGTAAATATGTTGTTGTGGGCAACTATGTCTACTCTGTCATCAGAGGTGTTCTCTAAATGTTTTTGGGACTCCTGACAACCAAGGCTGCAATCATGGCACTGGTTACTTGGGAGTAAGCCCTAATGAATTCAGTGGGACTTACTTCTGAGTAGACATGGTTAGGATTGCAGGTGAGGAACCTGTGCTGTCTTGATATTGTTAGCAACCAACTTCCATTATCCCTAACCATTGGCTATATTGACTGAGGCTGATAGGAGTTGGAATCCCAACAATGTTGGAAGGACCACAGGTCCCCAACTCCTATAGGACAGAGATATAACCTCTCTCACTGATGTGCCATTTTATATATGAGGATCTCTGAGATGGGTGGGTAGGAGGAAGAGGTAGCATCCTTACTCAGCATAAAATAGCATAAAATAGTGCAGGGAGATGGTGTTGGCTGTTTGTTTAGTCTTATCTGGAGTTTCCACATCTGGGACAATTGTGAGAAATGTAGTATGGACTTGTCCCATTTTTGCTTTCCCCCACAAAGTCAAGACCTCCTCCTATCACATTTGTTTTTCTTATTTGTCTAGGTACAACTTCCTCACTAATTCTAAGACTGCTGTGTAAATATCCTGGAGACCCTGAACTAAGACATCAGTCTTATTTTTCCTCTTTGCCCTTTCTTGGACTTTGCATTTGATGAAAAGCTTAGCGTGGAGAGGATTTCAGATTGCCATTTCAGATTTGTCAGAACTTAGACATGCCTAAATATGGTCATTGAAACAGCTGTCCAGCACCTTTACATTCTAAGGGGCCTTGTTTGCATACAACCAGAATTCTGTTTTGAAATTTCTTGTAATGTGAAAGGTCGACTGTCTTAGACTTTTTGATAGTTGTTGGTAGGAACTGAAGCTAAACAAATTGAACTGATTTACTCAGTGCTGAAGCCTTTGAGATCTTCAGCAAGCTTGTTACTACCTATTTGTTCTCTGCTTTCTCTCTTTCTTAAAAAAGATTAATTTATTTAACAACCATGTCAGAATTTCTAAATCTCCAGTTCTCTTCTCAAGTTCATTGATGATGTCTTTCTAGATTGCATTTAACTCTGATGTAATTGTTGAAATGACAAGAGAACAGAATTTGTGGATAGCATTGCACAGATGGTGTCCTCTCTCCAATGATTCAGTAGCTTCAATTGAGTGGTGTGTTAAAGCATGAATTGAGCAAGTCTGAAATCCTCAAGCACTGCTCCTTGGATGTTTTTGTTTGAAAGGAGATGTCTCTGTCTTGATTTGTCCATTTCACCCTAAATTTAACCTGCTGATAACAAAGTGCTCTAGTGTTGCACTTGCTACTGTTCCTAGGTGCAATATTCACCCATATCAGTTTTGCACCTAGGAATAGTTCATTCATTTTGTTTGTATGGTGCTTTTCCACACACAAAAATCATGCTCAAAGCAGCTTGCAACAAAGAAACATATGCATTTCAAACAAACACTACAAAAACAATTTCATGATAATGTAGAAAAGCAGTATCAGCACCAATTTCGGAACATAGCAAAACAAAAATAATAGCATACTAACATAGCAAAACAACAGCAAAAGTAATAATTTACCAAACAGCCACATTCTAGCACTATAAATATGAAAAGATTACTTAAGCAACATGTAACATCCAATAGTAAAAATAACAAGGGAGTTTCACAGATTCACCACACTCCTAAAAACACCCCTCCCATGATGTTGCTCTCAGCCCCTCTCCTGCAACAGCAGCTTATAAGGCTTCCAAGGGCAAAGGGGGGTAGCTGGAAACACCCCTCCCATGATATTGCCACCTACCCACCTGCTGTGTATTTACCCTTAGCAACTGAGACTGTTAAGTTCTTTTTCAAACCTGCTTGCAGCCTTAGTTCCTTCTGTCCACTGTTGTTGTCATTATCATCATTATTATCACTGGAAATTGAAGATTTATATGCCATAAGTGGAGACTAAGGCTATGTCACTAGGTGAACACTTGAATCCTCTTTCACTATAATTCCCCCCAAATTATGAATGGGTGGGGGAAAATATCTTCCTATGCAGTTAAGAGTATTCATGAAAACTGCCTCCATACTTTTGTTCAGACTCTTTTTCCTAAATGAGTCCCTCTCTGGTTTATAGAGCTCCAATTTTAAGCGTTGATACTGCTTTGCTCGTATTGTGTTATCAAACAAACCCAACAGAGTAATTGTATACTTTGGATCATACTTTGTTTCTGAGGTTGTGCTGGTGGGAGACTAGGATCAGACCATGAACTAGTGTGGTACCTCAGGTGTGCCACTTCCCTGCTGGGGAGATAACTCACTATGGAGATACTAATAAATTAACTGGAAGATCCTGTGTCTGTCTTTATTCAAGGTCTCTCTGACCCTGTAAGACAGAATGGGCTAGAAATATCTTCCAGAAGAGCCCAGAGTCAGCATCTTAAGATCTGGAGTCTGTAAGAATCTATCAGTCTGTCAGCCTTCTTCTTCATCCTTGAAATGGATTGATGGCTTTTAACCTTCAAGATAGCTACACATGACAAGGATTAAATAGTTTGCAGTTTGTTTTTTCCCATTAGGCACATGCGATGATAAGGTATGTCTTTATCACTCTTAGTTGGGATATTAGTAATTCCTTAAATAGAATTACTAGTGAGTTATACAGAACACCTTTATGATGTCATTTTTAAAGAGAAAATATTAGGAAATAATTGTATCTGTTTTGTGTGTGTGTTTTGGCAATGCATATTGCTGCATTTATATAATTCAGTAGTCAAAAGTTGTTGAATCTATAGATACTGGAAGAATTTTAAAAATTTTGTTCTTGAAACATTCTGCTTGAATGTATTCTATTTTAACTTCTTAATCCCTGATTCTTTTTAAAGATGACCCAGAAGGTACCTTTGTGCCACCAGAGATTGATGAAACTGGTAACACATTTGAGGTAAGTTTCCATGTAACAACCTTGTCCTTCTATAACCACAAAGAGTTTCATAACATTTTGAATTTTTGAATATGAGCTGATTATTCCCCAAAGTCTATATGTTCCCCCTCCCTTGATTTTGGCCCCCACATATGGATCACATACAGATTTTTTTTGTTGTACTAACAATGACTTCCAAGAAATTAGTCCTTCATTATGTACTGAAATGAAACAAAACAAAACACTGTTTGGCAGATAAAAGTAGTGGTTTGCACTAAGCACTAGCTCTTTTAAATTCTGATTTTTCTTAATTTGTTCAAGGGCTAATTCTGAATTTTATTTTGTTGTTCTTCTTGTTGTTGGAATAGAGGACGCCAGACACTCCAGTCTTCCACTGCCTCCTTCGGTTTTGTCAAACTCATGTTAGTAGCTCAGAGAACAATGTCCAACCATCTCTTGTTCTGTCGTCCCCTTCTCCTTGTGCTCTCCATCTTTCCCAACATCAGGGTCTTTCCCAGGGAGTCTTCTCTTCTCATGAGGTGGCCAAAGTATTGGAGCCTCAGCTTCAGGATGTGTCCTTCCAGTGAGCACTCAGGGCTGATTTCCTTCAGAATGGATGCGTTTGATCTTCTTGCAGTCCATGGGACTCTCAAGAGTCTCCTCCAGCACCATAATTCAAAAGCATCAATTCTTCGGCGATCAGCCCTCCTTATGGTCTAGCACTCACTTCCATACATCACTACTGGGAAAACATTGCTTTAACTATATGGACCTTTGTCAACAAGGTGATGTCTCTGCTTTTTAAGATGCTGTCTAGGTTTCTCATTGCGTTTCTCCCAAGAAGCATGCGTCTTTTAATTTTGTGTCTGAATTTTATAGCAAACTATAAAATTTACTTGGTATTTTCTATAAAAATAATTCATGATGGAATAGTTAATTTAGTCTTCTGGTATAATGAACTTACCAACTGATGTATGTAGCCTAGTAGTTCATAAATGTTCTTTATTCTTGAGCTGAATTAGTGGCGTAATTGTTTCCATTGATTCATTACCCTCCCTGATCAGACACCCTTTAGACCGACTGCAATGTGTGAATTTTTGTTGAACATCCTGTTCAGTATATTCGATGTTTTGTTGTTTCTATTATGAATTATATTCAAATAGTCTAATTAGCAGTGTGTGAATGTGAGCATCTATTTTTTATAGAGCCATTGTATAGAGCTACTCAATTAAAATCCTCATAATTTTTCTCCATTCTAAATAAAATGTGCAAATGAGTCCTGGCAATTGGAATATTATATATCAGCAGGATGCAAAGCAGTATTTCGCATTATTAAGTTTCTTTTAAACCATGCTTTTAGATCTTTCAATCTATAGGGCAGTTACCTGAACCTACGTCAAATGTATCACTACACTTTTATTGGTAATAAAAGTGAACTTATCGGATATGTTTCAGCATTAGGTACCTGGCCAGTTGTGGCTGATAGTGCTGCTGTTTTATATCCTCTTTATTTTAGGTACAGTTATTCTATTCATTCGAAAGACATACCATACTTTCCCATGTATAAGATGCCCCTGTGTATAAGACACCCCCATGTATAAGATGCCCCCTATTTTGGGTGGCTCAAATTTAAGAAAATGGGGGGAGATGGCTCACAGTTGTGGAGCTTTTTTTAGGGGAAAATGTCGAAAATCACTCACCTACACATGCCGCTCAATCTGCCTCTCATCTGTCCCCTCACCACCAGAAGCTACCAATTGCCCACCCAATTGCTGCAGCATTAGCCAGTCAACACCAGCCCTTGACGCAGCAACGAATAACACGCCTAATAGCTGTTGACACAGCAACCAATAAAACATCCACCCTATGCACTATCTGTTGATAAGATGACCCCCACTTTTTCGCATCATTTTTAAAGAAAAAAACCTAGTCTTATACACGGGAAAGTATGGTATTTTTTCAATCAGTAGACCACCTAAGAGTGATGGTCTCACCATGATATTTGACTTTTTAATAGGAGGGGGGAAGAGCTGCATTAACTTGTGTCTAACCTTCTGGGTGTCCCATGTTGCTAGTATGTCAAGCCAATGCAAAAAAATGGGTGGGATTCTTCTCCCTCTCATATATAGTACCCATCATAGGGATTTTTTCAGCCAGAATTCAGTTCTGGAACATGGGTGCCATTGTCATTCAAAGAGAATAAGGCGAGTTCTAGCACCTCTTTTTCTAGAAAAATAGCAGTGCTATGGATGTAGCCAAAGGGGAAGGGGGCAGCTGCCCCCCAGTCAATACAAATCTGAGGTTCTGACCCCCTTAACAAAAGTCGATCCCTTCCAACAAAAGCCTGCCCCTCCTAACAAAAACCCTGGTTACGCCCATGAGCAGTGCCCATAAACACTCATTCCTACACATGCACCCACAATACAAACCCATATATCCCCCTCTCTCACACAGTAATATTTGAAGAGCCTCCCATCAAAAGGCAATTGGGCTTTTAGAGCATAGGAGGCTGTTTTAAGCTTCATTTTCATGTGAGGGAAGACTTCACAGAAGACGAGTGGTCCCCACTCCTGCCTTATAGGGTTGCTGAATCAAAGCTTCCAAAATTCAAGAAGTTTAAGTTGCACATTGTGCAATATGTTGCTTCATCTGCAAAAATGAAATGCCAAAAGGGAAGGAAACACATTACTAGTGGTTTTCCCAATATTGGAAAGTACCAGGAAAGTTCTTTTTAATATTCTCTTGATAAACTTGATACAAAGTTAAGTTCACATGTTATGCTCTCCCTGTTCAAGTAGTCTTGGGCAAGTTAGTATCATTCCAAATCTGTAAAGTGGTATCATTGTGATTACTTCATAGTGTTATTATGGTGATACAATTAAGGGTGGTTACACTAGGAAAAACACTTGCTACATAATACAGTAAGTCATAACTCAAGTCAGAATTTTGGGTCGTACACTAGGGATGGTTGCAGCATGGACATCAAACAAAACCAACATGGCTAGTTATATGAATTCTGAGGTTTGGGGTTTTTTTTTAGTTTACAGCAGCAAAATACATAGTTAAAATAGAAATGATGCATTTATTGAGGTTTAAGGAAGGTAAATGAACCCAGTTTTCTGCACTGAGTAACTCTTTTTCAGCTGTAACTGTGTCCATGCCCTGAAACCAATCCTTGTTCACAACAATATGCCATGGAGAACTCTGTTTGAACAGCTATTCTGGATCACAGCCGTGACTGTCCTCATTATCACTTGAAGCTCTTGCTCTCATTTTGAAGGTATCTATCCATATTCTGCAAATGAAAAACAATATTTTGATACTATACTATACTGCACTGAAATATTTCAAGTGTTTATTTGTCCTTGAATCTTCCCACCACACTTGCCATCCTCTCCTGTCACATCAGTGTGGTGCAGCACAGCCTTTGAGAACCATGGCCTTAGACTAGGGCAGGGATATCCAACACGTTGATCGCGATCCACTGGTAGATTAGATTGCGGTCAATCGCTGGCTGCCTTTCCTTAGCATGGGTAAAATATAATCTGGCCCCTCCCCATCACTCTGCTCTCCATTGTTGCACCAGCTGCAGATTGGAAGATGGAGTTTACTCAGCAAGGCTGTTTGTTTTCCCAGCGATCTGCTAGTGAGTGGCTATTCCTCTATCTCCCTTGAAGTTAGGTGTGAACTCTTCAAAATCAGGGCTTTCCCCCTCCATAAAAAAGTTCAACAACTTTGACCCCCCAAAACACGGGGCTGTCTTAAAAAAGCTCAACAACTTTGACTTGAATGCCAAAAAGGGGGTAGATCACTGCCAGTTTTTAATTCTGTGAGTAGACCGCAGTCTCTTGGGAGTTGGCTACCCCTGGACTAGGTTACCAGCTTTATTCTGAGCAAGGATCATTTGCTAAACAGAGAGAGTGAGCCATTATGGTGCAAAACCAGGCCGTCACAGACAGGAGATTGCACACACCCAATTGATCCCCAGAACTCCTTGCCACTTCTTACACAAACAATGCCTATAGTCTGGCCATGAATCCTACTCTTGAGCGTGAATAAATCCCAGCCAGGCAAGCATATCCTGTCTTGATTAAACCAAGTGCCCTTTGTGCATTTACTGAGGAGACTCAAGCTTGTCCCTTTCAGTCATGACAAGATCACTATATTCAAAATAAGATGTGTCAGGTAGAGACACCCTTGTAACTTTGCTGTAGCCCTTAAGCGGGATGCCTAGCCGATATGACTCAGGATGACATGTGAGAACTCATTACCTGTGTCCTTTGTTATGTAATGATTCTCAGATTAAGCTCAGGTCTTTGTGAAAAGCCCATTCAAATCCCTGCTGAGATTTATACAGAAGGTTATACAGAGGGCGCTTGTATAGTATTCATTGGGAAGGAGCTCCAGAACAATAGTACTGCCACACTGAAAGCTCCTGGTACTCCTGGAGCCAGTATCATTGTGAAGCGCTGTCACAAGTGCCACTACTGCTGTTTGTAGTGGTTGAGCAGGAATATATAGGGCAAGTGAACTAGGCTCATGTTGTTTATGGCTTTATATACCTTAAATTTGCATATTAGTGCCAGTAGAGATTGGCTGGGGAGACCCGGCCGGATGGATGGGGTATAAATAATAAAATTAGTAGTAGTAGTAGCCAGTAGAGACTAAGTAAAAATATTTTATGCTGATGATAAACTGTACCTATCAGGAGGTGTGCTGCCATGTTCTGCACTGGCTGCTGCTTCTGGGCCAATTTCACAAGTAGCTCCAAATGGAAATCATTGCAGTGAAGTAATTCAGTCTTGAAGTTACCAATGCGTGAGCCACTGTGTGGCTATGATATTTTTGCAGCTGTCATACCAACATTTTGTAAAAAGCACCCCTGCCTGCTGAAGATGCCTGCAGCAACAGCTGAATGTAGGAGTACTACCACCAGATAGCATATCTCCCAGATAGGGAAACAATTGTAGTTCCCACCTCCAAATAATACTGGGGTAGTTTAGGGGAGAAGGATTTAAGGACCTCACAGTACCTCCTCCCCACCTGCCCCCCCTGCTTCCCACCTCCACTGCCCTTATTAGTCCCAGGGAAAGGAAGTTTCCATTGATGCCATTCATGCATTAAATGTAACATCTAATTTGGTTGTCTTATATATGGAAAGGGACATTAATATTTCATATTTCCCTCCACAGTGTATTGATCAAGGAGACAAAAGCCTTAAACTAGTATTGCTTGGGAATAATAGGAAACCAAAGTTTTGAAATCAGTCATTAAAATAGGTGCAGTTTTGAAAGGTTCAGTCTGTCATCTTGATTGGAACGGGTGAACTTTAATACAGCTTCCATACATGTAGAAAAAGGAATATGGTTTGTCTCTGGTTATTCAGGCTTTCTTTACATATTCACCAAACTAAGGACCCTTTATTTAATGTGGAACAGTGTGCTCATGTTCTGCTTTACAGAAGTACAGAATAATGTATAGTATTGGTGAAGTGTATACATGCATTGACATAAACAGATTCTGAGAAGTAAAAAAGGGTTGGGAAGAAGAATAGTGAAACTTTTGTGTACAAAAGATGTGGGTAATGCCTGCATCTGCCCAGGCACTGAAGAATTCCTTGTTAAATTAGGGTTCCAAATTATCCTAAGTAGTGGCTCAATTATTTAAAGTTGCTGTGCCATCAGTGGTAGACTGAGAATGTGGAAACATAGGTGTATACTAGCCTAGTGTTTTACGTGGTACCAAAATTTCAGCAGCATACCTTGACTTATTAGTGCCACTGACACTCCTACGCTGGCAAGATCTTTTTCTAATCGCTGTGGCACCATCACAGTGGCATGAGAGCTGATATGACTAGTGGTGGTGTCATTGTGCATACTCATTCTACAGCTGCTGCCTCTGCTACTACTGCACATTGATCTAGTGCCACTAATGTGCAGTCCTGTTCTAGTCTCCTTAAACAGAATAATCAAATAATGGCATCTGAGCCAATACACGGTATGTGTTGCTTTGTTTTGTATTAACTGAAATGGATAGTTGCTTCAGTGGCTGTGAATAGCAATAATGGAAGAGGAATATATAATAGGCATAGCTACTTCAAACACCGTGCTATTATTTTACATAGAGATCCTGTGCAGGAAGTTGTTGTGTAGCGAACATCGCTTGCGTTCGTACAATTGAAATACATTAGAAATGTTGTTAAAATAATTGGTGTTGTAAATCTGCTATATATTTGAATGGCTCAACAGGGAGCTAGTTATGAAAACTCCCCGTTACTATTGTTAACAGCAGAACTGACAAATTTAATTGTGCTGCTTTTTGAGGCTTTAATATAAATACAAACCATGCCATGTTGTCTACTGCTAAACACTGACGTTAGCTTTCATTTTTAAAAGTCAGCTCAAGCATCTACAAAACCTTACCTCACCCCGCAAGGTCTTTGTTGGTGAGCTTGCTTTGCGGTGACATTAAAAGGCTAATTCTGCTTACTCCCCTAGATGTTCAATGAAAAATATGAGTATATAGATTTGGTTATTATTATTTTTTTAATATTGTGTTTGCTCAGTATGGATCACTTGCCCTTTAGGTGACATTTTGTCTAATTCGGACTCTGCCTAGCCCAGTAAGCTAAAGGGGTGAGCGGGCTTCAGGCAGTAGTGGGGACATGCAGTGACGCACAGTCTGATGTTCAGTGGAGAAGTACCATGTGAAGTAGCTGCTGTCACCCCTATCTTCATTTGGGGGGGGGGCTGAATAGTGGGGAGCTTCAAACCTCATATTGGCCCTGGTGCTGAGTAGATTCCCCTTTGTCCAAGGAGGCATAACCTAAAACTTTTGGGTAGTAAAGTATTGTCTGGAAAGAGGATGCAGGGTGTGGCTCATCTGTATCCTAAAGTCACCACAGAACTTGCTGCAATAATACAGTGCTTAAGATACAGTAGGGAGGTATTTCGTGGAAGATCAACCAGCACACAACCTAGTTCGGGCATGCAGGCAAGTCATAAAAAAATTAACCTTTGTGTTTTGTTCCTGCTTTCATTGATCATGTTTTCAATGCAGGGTGTGTGGCAACTCTAACAGGAAACACTTCCTCTTGTCTAATATGCATTGAGGCAAACTGTTAGTGAGATTTATAACTTATAGTGTTAGGAATGATTGCAAAGGAGCTATGTGTGCACATGCAAGAGAACCCACACAGAGAGTGGTTTCACGAATGTATGTTCACCACGTGGTGACTGGCATGTTTGAACTGAGCCATCGCAGCTCTCATAACCCAGAGAGAGCTTTGATGTTCTCCAGTGTTACTTAAAACACAGAGGCTTGGTTCATGCACATCGCTTTAAGTCATTGATTGATCAAGTGATGGTGAAGTGTACATCATGGGATAGTTGTATTTTGGGAGAAGAGTGATAAGGACAAGAAAATATTTTCTGTTTTCACTTTGACCTACTTAGTTTCCTCAACCCATCTAATGCCCATTACTTAGATTATCATGGCCCCAAAGGGCTTTCTACTTCAGTGAATTTTTATATATCTGCTGGAACCAACAGGATAGGATGGGGCATAAATAAATAATTTCCACTGAATGTTGTGCTGTTGTGGTGAAATATTTTCTGTAGGTAATGCAGCTAACCTAGAATTGGAAGGCTTGGCTACAGTTTCTCAAACTGGATAAACCACTGATCGCTGCTTCAGTGTTTTAGGCTTTCCTGATGTATCTAGGTCATTACAAATGCAAATCTAAATGTGCTTTTATACTTTTTTTAATCACATAAGGGTGCATTTAATATTGGGCCACTTAAAATTAGAACACTTTCCTTAGCACATAAACCTTAAAGATGTTCTGGTCAGAAAGTCCAGGCAAGCGAAATGTATTCACAGTTGAATGGCTCTGAATGGCTACTAGCCATGATGGCTATATGTTCCCTCCAGGTTTGGAACCACTTTGCTAGGGACAAACAACAGGAGAGATAGCTGTTGCCCATACCATGCTTTGGCGTTTCTTAGGGACATCTGGTTAGCTACTATAGGAAAGCAGGTGTCATACTAGATCAGGCATAGGCAAACTCAGCCCTCCAGATGTTTGAGACTACGATTCCCATCATCCCAGACCCATGGTCCTGTTAGCTAGGGATGATGGGAGGTGCAGTCCCAAAACATCTGGAGGGCCAAGTTTGCCTTTGGTTCGATGCAGCAGATGTCTTAAGTTTATGAAGCCTGTGTTAGCTAATAACAGGCAAGGTACTGGCGGGTGCAAAAGTAAATTTTGCAAACTATAAATTAGGCAAAGCAAGCAGATATGTAAAAGAAATTCTGCTATTTTCTGTTCTGTTAGGTATAGGGAAGGAAGGGCAAGAATGAGGGCAGGGCTTGTATCCTGCCCCTTCTCACTGAAAATGTGTGCCAACAGCAAAATATTCAGTACAGAAATTTTCCAGCCTCCCCCACCCCCATCTTTTAGGTGTATCTTAGCAGTCATAAAATGGACATTTTAAAATGATAGACATAATTCTGTGTAAATTGCACTTTGCATTAACCAGTCAGACCTGCCCATGCAGTTTAAATTCTGCTCAGAAAATTCTCTGGTCCAAACTTCTATCATTGTGCAAAAAGTTTTAAGACCAAGGGAATGGGAGGCTGTAATCATCAATATTGCCATCATCAAAAACCTTGAAACCGCAGCTCCCTGTCTTGTTTTACATTCACACTGAACTCCTTACGTACCTTAATTACTCGCTTTTCTTTGACTGATCTGTCTCTCCAACTGATTTCTTTCCCATCCTGTCTCCTTCCTTGTTTCTGCTGATTTTTGCATTCATGTTCCTCATGAATTTTCTGTAGAGGCATATCACTATACACGAAAGTTTATATTAACGTCAAAGAAACGTTAACCAAGCAAGAAGGTAAATATCAACACTTTCTAGCTACAAATCATTTCTGAGACACTCCTGGCATCTGTGCTATATATACCTTGAGGACAGAGATGTTAAAATGAGGTGGCTGGGAAAAGCACTCCAAGTGTTGTCACTGAAGTGTTGCTGGATCTTTTCAAATCTGCAAGTTTTCCAATCAATCTTGAGGCTTTTTTTTTTTTTAAATGCCCGCAAGGCTGGCCTTGACTTACAGTTCATGCATTGTACTGATACCTAGCATATCTCTTTTAAAGGCGTTGTAGAGTATTTCAATTTTTCCGTTTCTGGATCCTGTGCTTGGATATTGTGCACTTCAAGCTGTATTCAGACTTCTAGTGTAGCCAAAATGTGAGGAAGCTGTCTAGGTGACCTGCTGTTTTAGGGAAAATGTTGACATAGCATTTGAACAGGCGTGTTTAAAAAAAACTATGCTAAGCATTTAGAACATGCCAAGGCCTCATTTGTGCATGAGATGGATCCCATAGGATTGCCTTGCATATTACATCCACAAATGTATTTATTTATTTAGAACATTTATGCATCACTTTTTGGCTTGAGCCCTCAAAGCAACCAACAACCTTTTAAAACACAACAGATACACCAAGAACTGACATGCTCAAGAACAAGTAGCTGTAGGTTGTGGTTTCTATGATTTTCTTGTGTGGGTATGCATGGAAGGGGTGACAAGAATAAGTCTGCAAATTTTCGTAGTCACTAGTACTACTACCTTTATTCTAGAGGCGAGTCTTGCTGTTAAGAGATCCTGGAGCTATGACTCAAATGAATCTCTGCACTTTACATTAAAATGAGACAGAGAAGAAATAAATATTCACACGTCAATAAGATGTGCACAGAAAAGTTTCCCAGTTACTCTCTTAAAACTGTTCAGCTTTTAATACACTCTCAGTATACTGTACCATTGTTTATTAGTAGCAGTGTTTAATTAAAGAGCTGAAAACTGCATTTAATTTAGCAGGGTTTTTTTGTTGTTGTTGCTAGCTTGTTTCAACATTTGTGACTTACTTATTTATCTAGCCTTAAGCTTTCTTTCTTTCTTTCTTTTTAATATTGCCCTTTTACTTCAGTGGAGAAGACTCTAGTCTTGCTCAGCACATTCATGAGAAAATATAGATTTAGTATAAAACTAATATTGAGCACTATAGTGAGCTGTTTAGCTGTTTTTCCAAAGAAACAAAAAAAACCCATGTTCATCTTTGGGTGCCAAATGTGGAACCTTTCATTTCCCCAGTGGGATTTCATCTTCATTTTTTCTCCAGTATTGCGCTATGCTGGAAAGAGATGATAGTGAATTTTAAATAAGGCTTGCAACAAAAATTCCCATTTGAGAATTATTTAATAGATTCATTTTATGCACTGCCACAGTAGGTTTCTGCTGGGGCTAACAAGCATTGCTAGTGTCAGCTCAGTATCAAACAGGCATTTGTCCATGTTACAAAGCTGCCATTGAAACAGATATTGTAGATTACCAATATGTATCCTCCTGTTTTCTACATATGAAATGTTCTGTGTTAAGTTCTTGTATGGAGGCCATTTAAAGCTTTACACTGCTTTAAATTTCACATGCTTAATTGACCTTTGGGATAGACCTCCATTCCTTTTTGTTGCTTCTTGACTCAATGGGATGTATACAGAAAGGAGATTACTGAAGATATTTATAGTAGCATCATTAAACGCAGCAGTAGGCTATTCACAAATGAAGAATGTTGTTCCTGAAATCTGTTGTCTCTCTGCTGCTGCCACCCCCCTATTCCTAAACTTACCTCTATTTTTATTCTCACCTCTATTTTTATTCATTTGGAACGTTTGCTCCAGTTCTTATCACCAGCATTCTTTTTTGGGCAAGGTGGTGAAGAGAGCGATGGCGGAGAATTTGCAGGAGTTCCCAGACAATACAAACTATCTGGAGCAGTTTCAGTCTGTCTTCAGGCATTGTTTTGAGACTGAATCAGCCCTGATGGCCCTGATGGGTGACCTACGGTATATTGAGAGTAAGACAGGGCAACTGTGTCTCTGCTCCTGCTTCTCAGTCTGTCTGTGGCTTTTGAGGCTCAAGTTGTTGGCAGAATTTAGGCCACAACTTTATTGATTACAGAAAGTGAGTGGTTGCATAGGCTCTGGTTCGACTAGCTCCCTGCACTCTTGCAGGCAGCGCTAACCCAGGGCATCAGCATAGGTCAGCCAAGGGTGAACACCTGGGAAGGTGAAAAGCCGGGAACAGACTCTGTTCACCACCCAGATGCCCCCCTGGACTCAGGTATGGGCCCAACCCCCTCTCAGGGGTTGATCAAACCAGTTGAGTCCCTGGATTCCTTTAACGGAATACCCTTCACACAAGGATGGCGAGACCATTCTCCCATCCCTATCACCTGAACCAGTGCCTATCCGCAACCTTACAAGTTGTGATGATTTGTTACGTGGCAGGCGAAACCCAAATGGCAACAGCCAATCGGCCAAGTGGGGAAATTCCTATCGTGCCCCTGTCCCAATGGCAGACGACACATGACAGCATAGCAAGGTCAATCACACAAATCCCTAAAATTAGGGAGAGGTGGGCGGGTGTTCCGAATGCACGAGCTAAAAGAGGAAGCTCTGGGTCACGTGCATGGGTATAAATAGGTCCCTCAGTCCATTTGGACAGCACCCCATTGGTCAGATTGAACCCAACATCGAGGGACCTACCAAATGGGTGTTGTGGCAATCCAATCCAACCCTCCCACAACACAGGAGCTCAGTCTCCAGGTCTCACCGCAGCACGCACCCTCTTTTAGGGAGGACACAATCTCTGTGTGCAGCCATCCTTGGAAGAGCCAGCTGGTTCAAATTTCTGCAGCTAGACAGTCAATGGAGAGAGACTACCATATAACAGTGGTGCTTTAAAACTTGCACTCATGTGTAACTGGGCCAGGTTCATGGTTCTGATATTAATTTTCAAGGCCCTTGTTAATTTGCAACTTGGCTCCATGATTTCTTAGGGATCAGCTGATTCCCTATATCACTGTCCAGTCACTGTGATATTTCAGGGGAGTCTCTGTTGGTGATCCCCCCCATGGCTCAGCCACATAGTTTGTAACTACTAGAAGCCATGCATTCAGTGTTATGGCCCAAGCTGGTGGAACTCTCTTCCAACTGAGATTGGAACTTCAGGCATGTGACCAAGACTTCCATATTTCAGCAGACATTTTATGGTAGTGTTCAGTTTTGTTGTGAATTTTACTGTTCTTATTCATCATATCAGTTTGTTTGTTTTTTTGGTACATTGCTTAGAAGTGTTGATGACTAAGTGATTTATCAATCAACCTAGCTTATGAATGTATTTTAGCTTTTGTATACCATAGGGAATTTATAATATTTGAGTGTGAATTTGCAATTTTCTCTCTCGTTCCTACTGTTTCTTTAACTGTGTTATAATCAACGAAGACCATCTTCACCACTACTTTGTCCTGAATTAGTGATGCAGCTGCTGTAGCACAAAATTTACTATGTTTTACTAAATAAATTTGAAATGGGCAATTGGCCAGGATAACTCCCAATTCCCTTTTCCAATGTGGCTTTGTTGCTCTATGGACCTTGCTGAGGTGTGTTTTATGGAATGTGATGTGATAAATGGAGTGTTTTATTAAAGCTGAATAGAGACTACAATTCTTTATATATTACTCGTATAAGATGTGTAAAATCTTACTGAGACACACTCTGCTTGATGACTACATTTTCAAGACTCCTGTGCAAGAAAGATAGCTGTTTTCCATGGAAACAGAGCTATAGAAAGTGGAAAGCCTCTCAAACTCCTTACTTGTTGAATTTCCCACAACTTTTCTATATACGTGGCCCTTCCTGCCTTCATAAATGAGAGTAGAATAACAGAATATTGTAGCGAAAATCCCAGAGTATTAAAATTGACATTTTAAGCCATAAGGGAAAGAGACTCTGTGCTGGCCAGCAGGTAATGGCCTTTTCCACCTGCCTTGCCCCACCCTCAAGCCCTAGGAGCCTTCATAAGGAATCTCTTTCCAGAGGAAGAGCTATGAGGAGAGAGAGAGACTCTGTTTGCCATCAGACAGTGGTTAGCCCCACCTCCAGCCCAAGAAAGCTTCAGAAGGCAGTTGTTTCCACAAGCTTTATGTGTGTCTGCATTTTAATGAGCTGAATAGAGTGAAAGGTTATGGGGGTGTGGAGAAGTGTGTCTGAACTTAACAATGCTTAGCTTATTTTTGGTTGCAATTTTGTTATTGTTGTTAATACTCTTTTATTGATTGATTTGTTAATCATATAATATGACTTTTGCTTTAATTGTGATGTTTGTTGTTTAGTCGTGTCCGACTCCTCGTGACCCCATGGACTAGAGCATGCCAGGCACTCCTGTCTTCCACTGCCTCCCGCAGTTTGGTCAAATTTAAGATGTTTAGTTGTTGTTTTTTAGCTGTAGATTTGTTAACCATTTTATAGATTGTAATTGTTTCACTGATGATTTGTTAATTACTCTATATGATCTATTTTCTGTTTGTGATGTTCCATTTTGTTCTATCATGTTATTGTTGTTTATAGTTTGTAAGCCACTTTGGGTGCCATTTGAATGAAAAGCGCCATAGGAATATAATAAATAAATCGAATCAATCACTCAGGTATTATGGTTGGAGTGTTGGAGGTGGGATCCACATTTGGCTATACGCTTATTATGTGACTTCAAACCAGCTGTGATCTCTTTTACCTCACCTACTTTTCAGGGTGGTGGTTGGGATATTGTCAGGTTTGGAAGTTGTTGCTCATGAGTAACCAGGCAGGACTCCGACCTGTCTTTTACAGCTTTTATTGGTAAAAAACTATTTACAGTGCAGAACCCCCAAATTCATGTCGGTCTTAGTCACTTGCAGATTCCGGGAGTGGCCCCTTCCAGTTTCTCCCCCAACATAAGAACTTAGACACCCAAAATCTCCACCTCCCCTCCATACGTTTCACCCCTCTGCGTAAGCTGGGTGACAGAAATGGCATGTCTGTTTCTTGGCCAGCCGGAATAGGTGAGGCTCTTGGGCTCTCAGTCACATTTTTGAGCCCTTCCCTCGCCTGGCTACCCCCTTCCCGCTCTGCTCCACTGGAGGTGTGGCTTCCCTCGCTGCTGGACGAGGAGCTGCTCCTCAGCAGCATCAGAGGCTCTCTGTATTCACCTGCCTCCCTCCCCTGTTCTGATAGCAGTCTCCTGACGGATATAATGATGGAGATGGAGAGAGGGAAGAAAAGCATACATACCACCCTAGGCTCTTTGGAGAAAATGAGGGGTCAAAATATAATAAAACAATTACCTTCGAGATTTTACGTGCAACCATAAAGCTCACAAAAACCTACCTCTTGTAACTTTCGAGATTTTGATTCTAGCGAATGCTTTGCTCTTTCAAGAGGAGCTTTATTCATTTTATTCTTATGTGGTGAGTTAACTGACAAAGTATTTCAAAATGAACATGGATTGTTTTTATGGTGCATTTAATGGATTGCATTTTAGTTCACTACTTTGACGGCTTTGGGGCCAAAATAAACTTCCGTGGCAAACAGAAACTTGCCCGTTCAAAGAGCGTTTTAAACCTTGCATTTTTGGTTAGCTGAGAACATCAATAAGAGCCCTGCTGCGTCAGACCACAAGCCTCCCTGGTCCAGCACCATTTCCCTCAGAGGCCGGCAATGCCACGGGAAGCCCAAGAGCAGACCATGAGCTCAGTCGCATTCTCCTGCTCATGATCCTCAACAGTTAGTAATCAGCAGTATGCTGCCTCTCATCCTTGAACTAATACACAGCTATCAATGACCAGCAGCTTGCTCACCTTTTCTAACGATGTTGTCATAGCTACTATTGTTTGGTTTATTATATTTGTACCCTGACTTCCTGCCAAGAGTGACTTCCAGAATGGCTTTTATGTGCTCTTCAAAGCCATAGCAAAGATATTTGACTATTTATTCAATGTAGATGCCTTTGTTGGTCGGGAAAATTAGTAGTGGATATATATGCTTGAATATCCTGGTTACAATCCTTCCTATGCCTGCATAACTCAGGATTATCCAAAGCAGTTTGTTTTTTAAAAAATATCTGTGCCAACTGCACTATGTCTTTTTCATCCCCCCGCCCCCTTACATTGCACCTTGTACTACATACAGGGAATTGATGGTACTGCTGCTGTAGAGATGGCTGTAAGTGATAGGGTATTGCAGTGGAGCAAATGGATCATTGTTGGACTGGCCCTCCTTTTAACAAATATGACTGTGCTCGCTCCTAGCCAGAAATTCCAGTATGAGCGATGCCTTTCCATACCACACTTCCTATTTTGTGGTACAAAATGCAAATAGCTCAGGCACTTGAATCAGTGTTAGTTATCTCTGTTTGGAACATCCTGTTAGACTCTGCTTTCTGTATATAAGCTGTTGCACCTTATTATCTGCAAATAATAAGTCCTCAGACAGAAGACTATTCAGACGAATAGTCTGACCTGGTATAAGGCAGTTTCCGAAAAACATCTTTAATGGTGACTTGTTTTGCCAAGGGGTTTTTCTCTGATTGGGCTTTTGTTTCCTTGGAGCTTTTGATTTCAGAGAAATGGTGTCTCTGCCTTCAGGTAAAATGTGCCATGCCCTCTTAGGAGCTTCTTTATTATACGACATTGTGGCATGCACTTGGGGCCCTTTAGGGAGTATTTTTTCCCTTAAACTGGCATCCCAGGGAGTACTGAGGTAAGCCCATTTAAATGGGATTTGGGTTGCACCAGCATAATGCACCAGTACTAAAGCCAGCCTATTGAATTAAAAGAACAGTGGGGCTCTTTAAGTATCTTCAGGGGAGAGAGCTGACTGCCAAGTAACCAATCTCTGTCCACCTCACTCCCCCATATAGATAACACAGGCCTATTCAGAAGCTTGGCCGAGAACATCAGGAAAATAAAATGTGGTGAGATACCTTGATTTAGGGACACATTGGTTTGCTTTAACAGAATGAATAGATTTATTAACCAGAACACATTTATTTTGGAATTCTTTGCTTACTAGATTGTCTTTTTCTGGCTTTCCCATGAAGAGCAATTTTTGTTATTGGTCTGCTTTTGCTGTTCACTTTGGGTAATTTTGGATAGGGCTGTTTTATTGAGAGATTTGTATATTGCCCTTCACCAAAAATGGTAACAGGACAATTTGAAATAATAAGATATTATTAATAGTAAATGCAGTTGTCTTTTTATTTTATCTATGTGTATTTTTTATTGTATTATTGTATTTATACTCTGCCTTGGAAGAGTATACTTCTGTCAGTGAAGGTCATAGATCATGGCTAGCAAATTTTATCAGATATCAGCCAACTATTATTGTATTCTTAATTCCCTTGTATAAGCTGATGGAACAGAACAGTTTTCAGCAGGTACTGAAAAAACACTTCTGCTGGACAGTGGAATAGACTGATAGACTCCCTTAGAAGGTGGTGGACTCTCCTTCACTGGAGGTTGTAAAGCAGAGGTTGGATGGTCATCTGTCATGGTTGAGCTAGTTGAGATTTCTGCATTGCAGGGAGTTGAAATAGACTGGATGATTCTCATGGTCCCTCCCAAATCTACAATCCTTTGATCTGTGAAAACTTGAAACAGAAGGCTCCTGTTGTATCTGTATTCCTCAAGACTGTGCTGATGACACAAAAGGCTTGGGGTTTTATTGCTATCAGATGAGCTTTGCCAACTCAGGGAGTGACCAAAGCTTCTGCAGATGATCAAACTTTTGATTGACAAAGTGGCAAGTCTTACTTGAGGATACTAGGCAGGGTTGAAACAGAGCTTACTGCAATGGTCTGCATGTGATGGAATATCAAGGTATATTATTAGGTACAGATTCTGGACAAGCGCCAGTGCCAGTGGCATTTCAGCACGGAGACAATTCTACAACACTGATACCACCAGTGAAAAAGCCCATTGGGCTGTGGGGGGAGGATACAGATTCCATTTGTTGATCTTAATGCTCTTAGCGGACAGTGGAGGGGAAGAGATGGTCTTTCAGGTTGTTTAGTTCTGATGCGATTTAGTTGTACTAACTGTTGTTTAGTTCTGAAGTTGAGGGTGTTCATAGCTTTATTATTGTAATAGATTGTTGTGTGGTAACTGGCAAGCCACCTCCAAGGCCTGCTCTCAGGGAAAGAGGCAATGTTAAGAATATTCCAAGAAAACTGTTAGGTGATCTTGCAGAATCTTTATGTATTCTGCACATGTTTGATAGAAATTGAACTTTAGCTTAAAGATTTATTGTGGTGATGAGTCAGCTGAATTGCTAAGATCTTCTAGTTATTGTAGAAATTTTTGCTATTTTAAAAGCTGATACCTTGTTTCAAGTTCAGATTATCCTCTCTTACCATCTGATTACTCACCATTAACAATTGCAGTTATGGAGAGCTCTTTTGTCTCTTTGTTTGGATACTGTATCATGTTGAGATTGTTTTTTGGCATTCTCATTAATCAGATTGAATTCCCTTAGAAACTTTATTATAGGACATGCTTCTCTAGGCTCAAGTGAGGCTAATGACTCCGGTCTGGAGCATTTTTCAACTTATTTACTTCAAATAAAGCAATTAATCTAGAATGGAATTCTTTTTGCCAACACCATTCATAGATTGCAACAGCTCTTCTTTCATGGATGTGGAGGGATTTTTAACCCGTTCTGGCCACTAACATGTGAAACATACCTTGTTAAATATTGTGAAATGTATATATGCTGTTGCGTCATGAAAGATGCTAGTTGGGTGGTGCAGTCCTTGTCTTATTCGACATCATGTCACTGATGGAGTAGAGTTCTGCTTGGCAGAAGCTACAGATTATAGCACTTATGGTGTAGATCAAGCATGTCCATTGTGTCAATCGTGACTGATCAGTTGATCGCAGGATGAATGTTCATAGATCACGGCCTTCTGATCTGGAGAAGCTAGACCTCCTCTGCTGGAGATGCACTCAAAGGGGCTGTTGCGACGCCACATGTGCACCCAGTCAGCGAAGCAACCAGCAAGTTCCTCTCACAGGAGGTGATGTTTTGCTGCTGTGCGTACCTGCCGTGTCAGGGGAAGCAACCGGCATCAGGGGAAGCAGACGGAGTGCCCCCCTGCACCCTCAGAAGAAGAAGCCGGCGTCGGAGGAAGCAGGCGTTGGGTGCCCAGCTACCCTGCCCCATCCCTGGGTGATAGATCACTGCCAGTTTTTATATTGGATCATAGATCACAGCTGGACATGCCTGGTGTAGATGATTCCACTTTAGATTCTGTTTCTCCATCTCACATAGTTGTACAGCTTTTCCTGGGTTTTCAATGCACCTGTGCCACTACTTCCTAGGATGAAGGAAGCCCAAGCCCTCCATGAAATGTGTGCTCACTGCAAACTGCTGTGTACCTCCTTCTTGTGCCTATAAGTGGATGCTATACACACACTGGTTGTGTGGGGCAGGGGCTGTGTTTTCATGAAGCTGGAATTTTGTGGTTCTTCTCTCATTCCAAATACAACGCTGATTGAATTAGGGACATAGGATGCTTCTTTATACTGAATCAGATTATTGGTCCATCTAGCTCAGTATTGTCTATGTTGACTCATAGCAGCTCTCCAGGGTTTCAGGCAGTGAACCCACCCAGCTCTAGCTGGAGATGCTGCAGAGAGCAATACAGGAGAAACATGTTTTGTTGCAGCTGGGGCAGATGAAGGCATCCACATGTGCTGATGGAGGGGTACAATGGTGTGCCTTCTTTCTGCACTCCTCTCAGCAGTCATTCCTCCTCTGCTCACTGCTACATTTCCTACACGGGAAGTGTAAGCATATGTGAAAACCTCACATATGGATATTTTAAGCTGCCTAGTTGCTCACCTGTACCTACTGTACTGTATGCACTGATCGGCAGCAGGTCTCCATGAACTTTGTGTGGTCCTTTCCCATCCCTGCTTAGTTCCTTTTTCCCAGGAGGTGCCAGGGAGCCTTCCATATAGACAGCATATACTCTGCCACTGTGTATATTCTCTTCCTTTTCCATAGATCCAGAACTTTGTTTTAGCAGTCATCCCTGAACTGATGTACAGAATTATGAATGGGAAGCTTTTGTTAACCTGCATGCATGTAAGATGATGATTATGATGAACGACACACAGCTTTTCTCCCATGTAGCAATTTTTTGTCTTGTGTGAAACGATGCTTACACAGGGGTTTTCTTTTTGATGAGTTTTCTTCTTCTTCTTTACTAAAAGTAGGGAGGGTTTAAAAGGCTGTGTGTACATATATTGCAGATAATTAATCAGGACTGTCAAAGTTGCAGTGAATGGTTTTAATAGACTTGGAGAAAGCTCCACCTAGTGGAATGCTGCCAAATCATTTTTTTCCAATTTTTACCTGAGATCAGAAGCATTGTAATTACCGTATATGCAATATTCAGAGATGATTTAGATGCTCCTTCCCACTTGTGGCTGCTGCTGATAACTGCTTCCCTCTGTGGACAATCAAGATCATTGGCAGGAATACTTAAATGCTTCTCTTACTTGTATTGGTGTGCACACTTGGTACAATTGGATTACCAAAATTTCTCACCCTCAGGGACTATACGACTATAGGTTGTATATAAAGGCTGGTCCTTGCCTAAGATCTAACACTAAAGTTGAGTGCAGGCTTCCCCAATTTTGTGTCCTCCAGATTTTTCAAACTATAATTGCATAATCCCTGACTATTTTCTATGCTTGCTGGGGCTAATGGAGGGTGGCTCAAAACAGTTTGAGTGAACCACATTGCTGATGGCTGCTAGTATTTACATAAGGTGGGGAAAGTGTACTACAAGTGTATTACTTCATCTGTGGTCCACAAATGGCTTAAGCTGCTTTTTGCTCATTTTAATGGAGCTAATCTGGTTTTAAGTGGGAACATGTGGTAGTTTGTACAATATGCTCATTTTCTGTTTCCCAATTATTGCAGGCACATATCTTTTCCTTGGGAGCTACACTAAAAGCAGCCCTCGAATATATCATGGAGCCTGGAACCGATTCAGAATTCAGTCAAGATCTGCATGCTTTGCTTGAACAAATGCAGGAAGAAAGTCCTAAAGAGAGACCAGATATTGAGGTAAAAAAAGAAGTGTGTGATTGTTTTTTTGCCTTGTTGTTATTGTTGTTTAGTTGTTTAGTCATTTAATCGTGTCCGACTCTTCGTGACCCCATGGACCTGAGCACGAACTTTCATATCATATTGACTTTTCCTGATGTGTCACCTTTTAACATTCAACATTTCTCTACTCTTAAGTGATATCTTAGTTACTCTTTTGGGAGGCAGTTGCTTGATGGACAAAGCAATTATACTGTAAATACAAGGTTTAAGGGGGGTGATACAGGGAAGAATGATTTCCAACGCAAAGTAGCCCAACACAGCACTTGAAACAAAGTGGCAGCTAAGCGACAAAGTGGCAGCAGCAATACAAAAACAACAGATGCTCACCATTCTACATACTGTAATGCTAGGCACAAGAGTAATTGATAACCTTCTGTGTTGGAAGCCACAAGTGGTTGTGGTTGTGGTTGTTTTAAATAAGGCTAAATGTTTTGGAAAGAGAGCTTCCCTTAATAGCACTCATGTGCTTAATATTATATGTAAAGTGGTGCCTTGGGTTACGAACAGTCCTGCTTACGAACGCTTCAGTTTACGAACTCCACAAACCTGGAAGTAGGTGTTCCGGGTGGCAAACTTTGCCCTGGGATACGAACACAATCCACTTCTGGGGCTGCAGGAGGCCTATGTTGGGATTGTCGGGTCAAGAATGCTTCGGGTTAAGAATGGACTTCTGGAACGAATTAAGTTTGTAACCTGAGGTACCACTGTATTCATATGCAGCAGAATTACCAAGAGAATGCAGATTTGTTTCCAGGAAAGGGAACAGGTAAGGACTCGTGACCCTTTCTTACACTAGCTGTTTCTTTTGACCAGTGACAATTTAGCATGGGCTAGACAGGATGTGCTAAAAACATGAATGGAGGTGTAAGTGAACATCAGTGAAATAAGTATAAGGGACTTTTTCTCCTTGGAATTTTAGGGACTGACTAACTACACATAATGTTTGGATGACTACTGAAGTTTCCCAACTTGTATCAGAAAACAATAATAATAATGAAACAATGATAGCCACTTCAACAAAGTGATATTGTAGCTTGAGCCCTCTAATGTCTGTAAGGAAAAAATATCTCTCTTTGCTTGAGGGTAGCTTCCCATTTACCATTGAAACATGGCTCTGTGCTACTGAGTATGAACCTCTCTACATGTACATCATTCCATGAATGATGGCTATGGAGTTTATTATTAATTCAAGTCTGAAGAACACAATTTTAACTAAAAACAATGAATTTCATAAATAGGCAAATCAGCCTAATTGAATATATTTACAGTTGGTAAAGACTATTAAAATTATAATTAATACTTTGTTGAACTATTAATTGAATTAATCCATTATAAAACATTTTAAAATGCTGCAGTTCAAATTAATCTCTGCTAAATCTTGTAGAAAGGCTACAGTTGGGAAATAATGTTCCCTTACAACTCCTGAATGGCCTTGCTTCACAAATGCAAAATCTTGATGTTTCCTAGGGAATGCTAATCTCTTGTATCATGTTGAAGTCCATGTCCTGTATGATAACTAGGTATTAAACGCTTTCCTTTACAATTATCATTATAGACTGTCATATCATTGAGTAAAGAGAACCTGAAGCTTTCTTCCTCGAGTGATATTTGCCAATGCCTCTCTGCAATTGGAAGAAGAGTGCTTTCAATTGAATCATGTGGCACCTTTCACGGTATGCTTTCGATAATGTAGCCCATTTGTGTAATGGAATCAAGAGCATTTTTCTTGCTAAAGATACAGAACTCAAGTAATTATAAATGGTGGGAGGAATCCAGGTCCCTTTCTACTGTATTAAGTAAAAAAAAATTTTTCCATTGTTAACTTACAGTGAATTTTCATGCTCCTGTTATTTCATGTTTTCAGATATTTTTATGATAGTCATATATCCTGTTTTGCTAGCAAATACTTAGGATTAAGCACAACTGCTGCAAAAGTAGAGTCCCGCACCCTCTAGCACTGTACTAATTTTGCATGTTGAGATTGTCAGACTAGCACGTATGTGAATGGGGCAGTTGGGTTGTGTGGCTATTTGCTGCCTATCGTATAAACACCTTCTGTCATAATGGAGGGGAAAGGTGGTTTGAAATGCCTTTGGGATGCTGCATTAAAAGCCATCTGTGGTTTGGTTCTCTCTAAAAAGCCAACCAACTTTTGATAGCAGTCTCTTTCCAACTGTAGGGCAGCATAAGGTGTGCATGTAATATCAGTGGAAGATGCTTGTAATTTGGATGGGATGAGGAGATGGAGGGGGAGAAAACCGAAAATGTTTTTAATAAGAACATCTGTCTTTGTACCCAGACAGTTGTGATAACTTGTGGAGTGGAAAAGTCTATGAGAGGATTTCACCTTATGAACAGTGCACAGATTACAATTTAAGAGAGCATTCATCTCCAGAGGTGCAAGACTTGGAAGTTGTGAGTGGTGGAAATTCTTCTCACACGTATACCATGAATGACAGAAATGATATAAAAGAAATTAAAACCAACTCATTGCATGAAAATGTTTGCTGTCAGCATGTTTCAACTCAGGTCACAAACTGTAAAGAGAACAGCAATAACAACAGCAGCAAGTGTGTGAATCTTGTCTTAGACACAAAGCCATGTACAAGTGAGTTGGAGGAAGATGCATTAAAAAGAAACTGCTCAAGGAAAGTAAAAGGATTTCCAAAGCTACTGTCTGAATCTGAGACAGACCCAAGAACTTTCTTCCCCTTTGTAAGTCACAGCGGACCACTAACAAGGAAACAATATCCATTACAGCCCAGGTCATTATCTCAAGTCAATAATAATAAGAATGCTGCTTTAGAGGGAAACTTAAGTCATTGTGATGGAAATAATGAACTTGGATTAAAAGCAGCAGATTTCCAGGAACCAAATAATAATTTAGATGAATTTTACAAGAGCCCGGAAGTATCTTATCAAATCCACAAGCCAACCTGCAATGATAAAAAAGCATATATTCTTCCATACACTTGTATGGGTTCTGAAACTTCAAACAACTATGAGCCAGACAAATCAAATTCTGACTGCAAGGTACTAAAAAACCATAAATCATGGGAATACTGTGGAGAAACTTCCGCAAGGTCAAATGAAAGCAGTCTGTTGCATATTAACAGGATGACTACGGGGCTTAGAACATTTAATGAAAATGGATGTAGCTCAAGCCTGCTAAGTTCTCCAGAACAAAATCACAGTGAGATGAAAGACTATTATGTTGAAGAGAAACAATATGAAGGCAGGGAGTCAGAAATGAGAAACAGCAAGCAGGTAGTAGAAACAGAAACTTCTTTTTAAAAATTGTCTTAAATGTGCCATTGAAGGGACATAGTTAATTTTGGGGGATGGAGAGGGTTGTCTTCCTTGGAAACGTCGTAACTCGCTTACATTGTGCGTGCACTATAGTCAGCAGCAATTAGTTGAGCACTTTCATTATTACCAAAGGATTTAATTAGTAAGGATCTGAACTGAGGTGTGTGGTTGGTAAGCCTTTGATGTTTTGACATTTGTATGGTTAACTTTAATTGAATTGAACTAGTACTATAGATTTAAATTGCACTATACTTTTGTCAGAATAAATTAAAGGTAATTATCTGCAGATAGAAATCATCCTGAGTCACTCAATTTGCAGTCAGTTTTGTAAGAAATAAATTCTCTGGTTTCTTTTCTGCAGCTAAGTTAGTGTCGTGTGGCCTTGGCAAGCTACTTTTTTAGTGCCTTACCATGCAGTTGAGCAATCTGCCCTCTCCTCCCTGCCACCACTGTGAATTGTCCAAGAAACATTTATGAGAGTAATGCACCAATAGTGGTGAATGGCTCCATCTGAATGACTTGCTTTATAATGACAGCAGCAATGTGGAGGATTTTAAATCAGTTTAAACATATATTTGCTGTAGTGTCATTAATTTATGTGTGTCTTATGATACACTCTCTCTTCTTTGTCATAGCATACATTGAGATATTAAAAATTAGTAGATTCATAAGTAGGTTCAAAATTCTTTGCTGATTTTGGCTAATATATATGAATTAAATTAGTTTGACTCAATGTGAAGATTTTTAGGTTAAAGTCCCCATCTTAGAGATGGAGAAGATTACTTTTCCAGCATATGTTCTCTCTCTCTCTCCCTCACTCCCCCCCCCCCCACCACCAGGTTTGGTACATAAGAGGTGTGATTCTTTCAGAAAGGAAAACTTGAACGTTGAGTGCTATGGTTAGCTTTCTTCTCTGCTGGTTAATTTTGCATAAGAAATTGTTCACCACTGGGAAGAGTCAAATAAACAAAATCTAGAATTTCTAGTAGTATTGCTTTAGAAGCACTTGCAAACTTGTTTTATCTGGCCCCAAATGAAGGTGTGAGACATTTTAGAGACTGTTGCATTGTGGCAAGAGACTACAAGGTTGCATATTAGAACTTGGTATCAGCAATTTTTTGTAACATACAGGCGTCTCTGATTCTTGTCACTAACCCTTTCATCCTGAATAACTGAAATTATATCTATGCAAGGTTGTTGAGATGCAAGGATATTGAGATACAATAGCAGTGTATTACCATGAAAGAGGATATTTTTGAAATTATATAGAGATTTATTGGGAAAGGTAAAATAGTAAGCAGTGCTATCCTGTTTTGTTTTAACTGAAATCTATTGCAATCCATGTTTAGCTTCCCTTTATTCTACAGTTTTGGGTACCATAAGGTACATAGGCATTACTTTCTGATTTCCCTCACCCACCACCAAATTACATATTACCACTAATTTTTCAAAGGCTTTGCAATACCAATGATCTTTTCCATTGTGGCATGCATTTCCTAGATTGGGGATTCCATTTCTCATAAGTTGCACAAGAATCATTTTGTAACTTTGATCACACAGCTCCTTTTGCAGCTGACTTCGATTCATGCAGTTCCATGTGAGCTTTCCCCATTCTCTTCAGTGCTGGAGGTGGTGTTTAAAATGTAGTGCTTGTGTGTGTGACATTTTCTTGACCTTACAGAATATAGAAATCCCCCTTCTTGTGCAGACTTTGGTGTGCTCATTGGAGTCCAGTCCATTGGTTTTGGTGTTCTGTTTTGTCCCATAAATAATGCCTCTCTGCATTTCCTAAGTGGTTAGTATGTCTTCCTTTATGCTATAACCTTGCTTTCTTTATTCTCTGCCAAACATTGCCAAACCTGTTTGCCTGCTGGCTTCAAAACTGTATCTTTAGAATTCTTTTAAATGGCTTTTTCTTTGCAATTCTCAAATAAACACTTTTATCAATTCAAGCGTGACTGGAGCTCCTTTTTCCTCTAACCTACATAATTCCAGCCTTTATATCTCATCTCTTTTCATGCAGTTGCTAGAGTGTTTAGTGTGGGAAGCTACAGCTTGTGTGTGCATTCTTTCTATTGCTTTGTGCCAGTGGCCTTAAACCCTTTAAAGTGACAGAAGTGAAAACCAAGTAAAATTTGAGCATCACCTTAAACTACAGTTGAGCTAACCTGGTACAGAGGTGAAACAAAATTTAAAAATTCCTTCCAGTAGCACCTTAGAGACATGTGCTGATGCATGTTGTTGCTGAAATCATGGCTGCTTTGCTTCTCCTCTGCTACAAACGCAATGCTGGGAATTTGGTCACATTACACCATACAATTTGGGCATTTTAGAGCACACATGGCTTCCTCCCCCCCCCCCCAAAAAAAAATCCTGGGATTTTAAATTTGTTTAGGGTGGTCTGATTGTAGGTCTGCGATAGGTGAGCTACAGTTTCCCCTCCGAAAAATGACCATGTTCTAAATGTCCTGCATTCTAGATGTACTCATAGAAAGAGTATCTGAAAAAATTACTCTGTGATTTGGTCTTGCAGTAAAATTGTGCTTGATGTTTTTAAACAAAGGAACAAAGCAAATGTGTTTTAAACAAAAGCGACAAGAATTGTTTCATTTAAAAAACAAACCCCTGAAATTCAGTGCTTGGTTTTGATTTATCCCTTTATAACAATTACGTTTTATGCAGCTCACCTATAAAGGGATGGTAGGCTGAAGTGTTTTGACATCTGCTTTAGTATTATAAGGATGCATAAAAGGCAGATAATTTTAACCTCAGTGGATCAGCAAAGACATGTTTATCCTGTGCTGCAATATGAGTTTGCAGTAACATGTAATTCATGTTCAGTAAACTTCTCAGTAACCCCTCTGATGTCTTACTGGAGAGTCAAATGCTGCCTTTTGTATAAAGAAAAGAAAAGGGAATATTAAAAATTGAGCAGGTCAGGGAAAAGGTAAGACCTTCTGCTTGGCATGTTGTTTTTATACAGTGGTGCCCCGTAAGACGAATGCCTCGCAAGACGAAAAACTCGCTAGACGAAAGAGTTTTCCGTTTTTGAGGTGCTTCGCAAGACGAATTTCCCTATGGGCTTGCTTTGCAAGACGAAAACGCCTTGCGAGTTCTTGCAAGTTTTTCCCCTCCCCCCCTTTTTCTAAGCCGCTAATAGCCGCTAAGCCGCTAATAGCGCTAATCTGCTAAGCCGCTAATGGCCGTGCTTCACAAGACAAAAAAACCACTAGACGAAGAGACTCGCAGAACGAATTATTTTTGTCTTGCGAGGCACCACTGTAAATATAGGGGTTTTTTGTCATATGGTAGCAGTTAAAGCTAGAGCTCTTACAGTCTTGACATCTTAAGAATCCAGCAACAGAAAACACCATGCGAGATTGCTGACTTTGTAGTTTGGCTCTCGGTGCTATCAACCTGTTTCTGTGAAATATATAAGTAATACCAATCTTTTTGTTGGAGCAGTAAGTTAATATCCTGCTAAGTTCGCTAGCGATGTTTCTTATATTCTGGGAATAAAAGGCTTGCCACAAAATACTTATCTTTCCATATCATTTTTGCTTGTTTCACAGGAGAGCTCTAAGTAGTGATGAAGCTTTTAAAGTACGATGTACAAAGCACAGCTGCCAAGGTAGATCAAGTTTTAGAGCAGGCAGGTTAGAGATGACAGATATAGCTGAAGAGGTTCTGACATGTTGCAAAGAATAGACTGGAGTTTTATTAAGGACAAAAATAGCCTATTCTCCTCTTCTGTTGTCTTTTACAAAGTTTAATTTCAATTGAATCTTATTTCGAAAGTTGAGACCTTCTTAACATGCTGCTAGATTTGGAGAGGTTAAACAGGATACATTAGCTAGCATTTGCTAATCAATAGAGGTCCCAATCATTGTGCAAATGGTCAGACATTTCCCCTACTTTCCCTAAACACTCTAATAGTTGGAAAGCTCTACAGTGGAACCAGTTACATTTTTACGTTTCTCCTGGTTCTTTGTATATATCTATTAATTTCATTTTTGTCTGTGGGGGAAACTTCCCTTCGTATGCCAGTGGAAAAGGAATAAAACTATGATCTTGAATCAGTGAATTTGGCTTCAAAAATGCTTTTTGTCTCTTAACTGTCCTTAATATTTTGTTTTCAGTCTGTTTTTCTGAAACGTCTCTTAACACAGTATGACAAACCACTGAAAGACTATGAGCTCTGGGCTTTATGCCATGAATGCTTGCTTGCTATGGAAATCTATACAGTTTATCCAGGTAGGTCTTCCTTAATCTCTTCTTTTTACACTAATATATTTTATTATCTTGACATTAAGGCCACATCTTTCTGCAAACAGGTGTCTGGGCCCTGGTGAGGAGAAGGTGGATTGGCATTTGGGAGGTACACATTGATCTATGGTTTATAAATTATGGCCAGTGCTATGTGGCATGCCAAGAGGAGAAGGCTGTCTTCTGATGGTTGTGATACCACTGGGAGCAATGGCTGTTGGAAAAACCCTGGTGCCTGCTTCTCATCCTTAAGAGTTTATTGAGACAGCCAGCTGGCTCATCATCTGTTGTAAGGATATACACCCCAGTATGTAGGGTATCCCATCCCACCTGAACTTGAGAAGTAGAGATCTTCATGTGGAAATTTGTTTCTACTCATGGGTCTCTTTGTTAGGGAGGAAGTCAAAATAGGCAGATTTTGTTCTACAAGGGAAGATGGGGCAAGTCAGTGTCTTGGAGAGCATTCATTTTTTGGGAAAGGAGGTTTGTTTGTTTTTAACATATTTTCTTCCATTATGATGTCAGAATATTATGTACTTCCTTATGATATTACAAAGTCCTTGCTATAAATTAAGACTCTTTTTCATCTTTTGTGATACTGCAGGGCCCACAATGTTTAGATGTACTTAATTTCTGCTTTATTTTATTTTGCTTTTGTCTGAACAATCCCTGTAGCACAAATCTCTGAATGACTCAAGTATAATTTATTTTAGAATATATACAGTCCAACAAATGAGTTTATGAAAGCAAGACTTTGTTGTTTTCCCAGCAGTTCTAATATTTAAAATACCTGTTTTTCAGCATACTTGTGTTTAGACTCTGTCTTGATTAACAGTGATGGAAGTGTTCAGTTTGTTCCACCTGAAAGTGAAGGTAATTTAGCATGCTGCTAATTTTATGAATTTCTATTTATTTTTGTCACCAAGATTAAAATAGATTTTTTTTTTAATACTTTAGGCTCATATGATATGTTTTATTTGGCGCCTGAGACAGAGGAAGAGGATTATGTTACTGAAAAGGTATGGTGACATGTTACAAATATGGCCGTTTCCTTTAAAAGTTAAATAGAAGAACATCTTTAAAGAAAATAATGGGCACATTTTCTGGTTTACATACATGTTTGTGGTGCCAAGGTAGCTCCATCTTATACTATATTTAAACAGTAGTTTCCCATGGCACCTTAGAGTACTATCTTATGCTTTTTTAAAAAATTAGGCAAACCTTTTTGCTTAGGTAAAGGTAAAGGTACCCCTTCCCGTACGGGCCAGTCTTGACAGACTCTAGGGTTGTGCGCTCATCTTACTCTATAGGCTGGGAGCCAGCTCTGTCCGCAGACACTTCCGGGTCACGTGGCCAGCGTGACAAGCTGCATCTGGCGAGCCAGCGCAGCACACAGAACGCCGTTTACCTTCCCGCTGGTAAGCGGTCCCTATTTATCTACTTGCACCCGGGGGTGCTTTCGAACTGCTAGGTTATTATCTTATGCTTTTAAAAAAAAGTAGGCGAACCTTTTTGCTTAGCCAATACTTTAGTCACTAGAATATTTAATGCAACTAAAAAGGTATTTAAGAGTCTTCCCCTCCCCTTTTCTTAAGTATCAAAACAGACTTGACATTATTCCCACAATTACTAATATTTTTTAAAAGTAATTAGTTGCTGCAAGGGCCTTACAATCTGGATTAGAATCTCTCTCTCTGTGTATGTGTGTGTAAGGGGCAGTTTAACCTTTTGTTCCATTATGGTCCTAATTTACATTGGGGATTCTTGCTGCTCCTGTTTTACTATTTCAAAAAAAATATTAATTATAATAATGCCACATCTGCTTTCTAGCTTCTAGTTCAAGCAGTACAGGTTTGGCTGTGACATTAGACTTCATTTATTGTAGCTTGAGGCAAACTCAAAAGTGAAAGCTGTGGCACTGTACTCGAGATTTGTAAACAATAGTGCGAAGTAAAGTTTTTACATTTTAAGAATATTTCAAATTAACCTCATTTTGTGGATGTTTTGAAAAAACGCCAAGTGGTAGTACGATATGTTGTTCTGGTTAATTTTAGAGTAATTGCGTTTGGAGAATATAAAGACCAAACTAGGCTTAATGTTTGTTATGTAGTGTGGTGTTTCTCAATTCATTTTTGTTAATAGTCAGCGTCTAGCGCAGGGGTCAGCAAACATTTTCAGCAGGGGGCTGGTCCATTGTCCCTCAGACCTTGTGGGGAGCCAGACTATATTTTTTTTTGGGGGGGGTGAACGAATTCCTATGCCCCACAAATAACCCAGATATGCATTTTAAATAAAAGGACAAATTCTACTCATGTGAAAACACATGGATTACCGGACCGTCCGTGGGCTGGATTGAGAAGGCGATTGGGCCGGATCCAGCCCCTGGGCCTTAGTTTGCCTACCCATGGTCTAGCCAGAGGAGCTGCACTGAGACCATGGCATAGAGCTTGTTGTGACTCTAATGGGAATCAGACCTCCATTGCCAATAGCTGGCTGGAGGGTGCCTGAAACCAAAGTGGGGCAAAGGGTTAATTTCACTCCCCTTACACTATGGTTCTGATTTGGGTCCCTTGCCCCCAGTGCCTGCTATTTGTTTAATCAAGGCTCTGCAGCCACAAACTATGTGACAAAATGTGAAGTTTAGTTTGGCCTCAAGAGAATGGGCGGAATTGACTTCTTCTGTTCTTCTATCTTAACGGCGGTTAAGCATTAATGGAACATTTTCCTGTGCTGATCAGATGTTTTATGTGCAATATATATGCATTTGTTGCGCATACGCTTCTCATCTCAAGTTAGCGCTTTGAGTACAATATCTCCTACACCCAAATATAAAATACTGTATACAGTGGTACCTCAGGTTACAAACACTTCAGGATACAGACTCCACCAACCTGGAAGTAGTACCTTGGGTTAATAACTTTACCTCAGGATGAGAACAGAAATCGCACACTGGCGGCGCAGCAGCAGCAGTGGGAGGCCCCATTAGCTAAAGTGGTGCTTCAGGTTAGGAACAGTTTCAGGTTAAGAACGGACCTCTGGAAGGAATTAAGTTCTTAACCAGAGGTACCACTGTATATTTGAAAACAATGTACGACGCATTGACAGGGAGCAATCATTGCTGCTGCAGATTGCTGTCTGCATTATCATTGTGTGAACATCGCAATGAGAAAGCTTCCCTTTTCTTTTCCCTCTCCCCATATCCAGCTATGCTATTTTACAAACCTTTTCCTTTCTATTTAATTTTGTAAGCTTTAATTCTTTTTGGAGGCTTTGTGTTATTCTGCTATGCTATGTCTGTTCTACACAGCACATCTAGTCAGATTTTAGATGTCTCCAAAGTCTTGAACTGCAACAGTGCTTTCTCCCTCCAGGTTGCTTTTGTGTTACTTTCAGAACTGACAATTGAGTGGTACTAACTCAGTGGTGACCAATGTGTGCTTGTGGCATGCTTTCGGTGACCATGAAGGAAGGTGCATAGTTATGCTATGCTGTGCCCTGACCTCAGGTATGCCTGGGATTGGCTCAGTTGCCTGTGCTGATGCCGGCAGGTATGTCCGCACAGCCATTTGTAGACTGTGCTTTTAGTGAATACCCATCCTTGCGCCGGAGACCTGAAATTGGCTGCTTTAAGTATATGTATTTAAGAGCCGGGTTCAATCTGAGTGGGAGTCGTCCAGTGACTTGGTTGCCTATTCACGGTGCCATTTCCCACAGGTCTGTATTTACTGTATTGCTGCAATTTTGTGGAGAGCTGCAAAACATAATTTTCCACCTGATCACAAAATAGTGTTGCCAAGGAAACTGAAGAATTTTCTTCTGGATATGGCTAGACGAAAGTCAGAAGACAGGCCTTCTCTGGCAGATGCAATTAAGGTGATTTAAATTAAGCAATTTCTTTTTTTCAAAAATTGTAAAAATGTATTTTATTCCTGCAAATTATTCTGGTACTGAAGATAAATTTCTTCTTTCTTTTTTTTTGGTAACAACTCTAAATTAAGGAGTTGATAACTGTACTCGGTTTCATTCCTCAGTGGCTCCATTGAGAACCAAGGTGTAGCGTTTTGTTGTTGTTTAAAAACAATATTGAAATATAGCAACTTCAGATAAGTTGTGATAAAATAATACTCCTAAATTTAAAATTATTTGCAAAATTATTTCTAATTTTTGTGCCTATCCTCTGTCTAATACTAAACACTTCAAAATGCTGTTTTCTAGACATGTGATAGCTATCTTCTTGAACAAAGAATAAGCAGCAAGAAGGTTCTGACATGTTTAACCAGATCTGCCTTTCAGGTATGAGTGTTTACCTTCATGTGTTCAGAAATAAATAAATAAATAAGTAAGTAAGTAAGTAAGTAAGTAAGTAAGAATTTCCACAAAGCTTCTTAGAACTAGATTTGGCTCCATGAAACTCTTCTGTCACCTCCCATTTCTGTACTCTGCAACTAGCTTTAAATATCAATTATCCAATGCCTTGGTTAAATAAAATTAACATAACAGATCAATGTAATTAAGATTTCTTTTTAACTCCATATGTAAATGTGTAAACCTTCTCTCATGTTTATGTAAACTGATCCTGAATCCTAACAACCACATCTACAATGACAACACTCCATAGAAGCACTAGCGTTGGCTGTTCAAAAACCATTAAAGATGTGCCATATCTCAAATATCTTGGAGCACATCTCCATTGTCCACGGAACTCTTGCTTAATTAAAGACAAGTTAAGATTTCTGTCAGCATTGTACATTTTGCTGCAATATCTGGGGCTGCTTTACATGTGTTACAGAATCCTGCCTGCTTTTATATACTGGGAGTAGCTCTTCTGCAAACTGGACTACCTCCCAACTGGAAAAGTTTCATCAGCTAGTAATTTTCAAACCAGTGCTGTTGGGGCATGACTTGAAATCTTTATGCTGGCTGTCCCTCCACTATTATTTCCACTGCTCCCACATCAACATGGAATGCTGTCATATTTTAAAATTTTCTCTGTTTTGTGTTGTGTTTCTATACAAAGAATCGAATCGAATCAAAACAAACTCAACTCTGTATATAATGAATTAGAATATGCACTGAATGTCCCAATGCAATTGGTATTGCGACTCAAAATAATATAATATTATAATAATACCAATACAGAATTGTGTTTGTTTTGATGTGTTTCTAAAACAAGCCTGGATGAGAATAGCTTATGTCCTCTGAGTAGCTCTTGCGCTGCATTCCTTCAAAGCTCTTTCTACTGTCTAGTCTTTCCTGGCCTTGTATTATGCTGGAATCTATTCTGTACTTTTTGGAAGCTGACAGTTTCAAACTGTATGAGTCAAACTGTATGAGTCAAACTGTATGAGGTCAGCGTTGGCTTCTAGTGTTCAAGCTCCATTAATTAAAAACCCAGGAGCCACATAACGCTATGCTTGGCTCAAATAAGGGTATTTTTTAGAGCAGAAAGAGAGTTTCGTATACCAGGCTAGTGGCTCTCCTGATTAAAGAACTTGTTCTACAAAAATGGCAAGAATGTGTGGGAAAGAGGTGCCTGGAAAGACAGCACCCTCCCTCTTTGCTTTTCTTGCTTGTTGCTATGGCAGCAGAATTGGAGCATGCTGGAATATGACCAAGAGATGCTTAGCCTTTTATATGATAAGTACCCTCAGTGGTTTTAGGGTAGCCTTGGACTTTGACAACGGCCATTTTGTCTGCCAGTTGACTCAAATGACCAAGAAGTGTACTAGTGACCTACAATTGCTTATTCGACTTCTCCCCAACCTCCCAGTGCATTTGGGAAATTAAATGCCACATTCCACACGTCCTTTTATTTCTGGCGCATTTGTTTTGGGGGGTGGGAGGATTCAAACCCGGTGATACATTCCTTCCAGGGCATATGTGCAGAAAATGTAGCTATTATTAATCCAGAGCAAGTTTCAACAATATTTCAACAATAGGAAGGAACAATTATGGCTGGTCTAGAAATATAAATGACATTGGGCTCAAGGACTTTGCTCTATGCTTTTATTCTTTTGACTGCTTTGAAATTGAAAGTATTAAGTGTGTTGAGCCCTCAGGAAAGAGCAGAAGAAAGCTTGAGCAAATAAATGTTTGTCTTTATCACTGTGTGCTTTAAAAGACAATTTATAATGCATTTGTGTTTTTTGTTTTTTACTCTTTGGCTGTTAGGCTTTCAAAGAAGCGGATTCTTTTAATGATAGCATGCCTTTTGATTTACAAAGTGAGAGAAGTTCAGTAGATGAAAACTTAGGTGAGTACACCTGTAGGCATTCCTGCATTTTTATTTTGGGAAGACGCCATTAGGTAATGTGTCCAGTCATGTTGGAAATATTTTTCTTATGTAAGCAATTGTACATCCTGCCTTTATGCTAAATGCATACTTTTGTCTTTGTCTTCACCTTGTTGCATATTCAGGATTTTTACCTAAGAGCAATGAAAGCAAACTGATAGCAGTGAAAGGACCAGTCCCCTGCCAGCCTTCTTTGAACAGAGAAAGTACCATATTGCCAAGTGCTTTCACTTCTACAGCAACCCATTTCAAGCCTATTATTCTACATCAAAACATTGATATTAAAAAGTAAGTGAGTTGGTATAATGTCCAGAAAGTAATATGCTGTATTTGATGCAATGCAAAATGAGATTTTAGTATTGTTTTAATATTCTTCCTTCTTTTTGACTGAGATTAAGCCATTTTGGCTTGGTTTGGTGTTCTGAACATCATTTTTCAGCAAGGCGCCATGTAGATTTCCTGCTCTTTCTAGTATAGTAAGAGCATAAGGATTTCTAGATCACACCAAGAATCCTCCAGATTGCCCACGGAGGCAAGTCAGATGTCCTTGGCATTTGCAATAGCTATGGTACCATCATATGGAATTTCCATTTTGCTAACGTGTGTTTGAGGCTATACTTAGTCAGAAGAGGAACTTCATTTCATTTTAATGCCATAAATTGAAACAGTGTCTTATTTATAAGAAAAATACCACACCAGTAGTTTTGACATCAGGTGCAAAGCACAGGAAAATTAGGGTGCTAGACTTTTAAATATCCCAGTATTAAATGCTCACAATGTGATCCCCATGCTTCTACCCCCTCTCAGTGAAAAGATCACAAACTTAAGTAAGTTTAAATATTTTACTTACAGCAATCATAGGTCACTCATGCATCAGTCAGTGCTGCAGCAGAAACAACACAGGTAAAAACTTACTGAGTACAAAAATACAAAATATGGTTTTCAAAATAGGTTTCTGGAGCTTGGGAGTTCCGGCCTCATGCCTCTGGTCAGTTACATGGTTCAAGCAGGAGGGGTGTGGAAACAGGAAACAACCCTTATTTCTCCCTCCCTGAAGATGAGGGAGCATGACCTAGCTGAGTCTTCTCTAGCAATTTACAGTATTGTGGTCCTTAACCACTCCATTTACTAACTAGCATAGACATGCCTTGTTAGGTTTGACTGCAAGATCTCCCACAGGTATAATTTTAAGAATTATTTGCAGTAGAATTATTACTTCCACCCTTCCCCCAGTACTCTTGTAGTGGGCCATTCCTACTACAAAAGAAAAAACCTCCTTTCATTGTTTTGGCTGTTTCTAACTCTTCAGACTCAAACACTGATTTTTATTTTGCTTAATGTATGAGAAGTAATGTACCTTGTTGATATCACCTTGAAACAATTTTCTCTTACACCCGTATTAAAAAGGAAAGTAGCATTTCATCTTAACTGCCATGCCTAATAGCTATTGATGCACCTATTAAGAGTCATTGAGGCTGGTATCCATCATTACATTTTGGTAATTAATTGTAAGATTATTCATTCTGTGAGAGAGAAAAATATTTTATATGTTCTAAACCTACTACCAATAAAATTAATTGAATTAGCTTGATTGTTATATTGGGAGAGGAACATTGCTCCATGCAAGTTAAAATTCTACAAACCTCTATTATGTCTTTTCTTAGCCATATATAGGGCAAATAACAACAAAGATGAAACAGGAACTAGGGAGGGGATTCAGAGTAGATACGTTCAGAGTTGTCACTGAAACACAGAAACAGTTAGTGGTACCTCTGGTTGCAAACGGATCCGTTCTGGAGGCAAGTTCACAATATGAAAAGAATGCAACCCGCAGCGGCATGTCTGCACACACGAGGGTTGCAATTCACCACTTCTGCGCATGCGCATGACATCATTTTGCACTTCTGCACATGTGCGAGCGGCAAAACCCGGAAGCAACCCTTTCTGGTACTTCTGGGTCGCCGCGGGACGTAACCTGAAAGAACGTAACATGAAGTGGACATAACATGAGGTATGACTGTATTAAGAAGACTTCGGTGTGGAAGGTAAGAGTACAGCAGATTGTGGATGGGTCAATGTGATGTGTCAAATTCCTGCAACTGTTTTGCATAAAATATCTTGTTTTTCAGAGGTACTGCTGCATCCTCAGTGATACAGTGTGGAATGACTATGGAAAGTGGTGTGCCTGTGGATTTTAAAAATTCAATACGTTTAAATATTGATTCTGAAAGCAAGATGGATGAGGACTCTGATTTGCCAGCAGTCTGTGTTACTACATCTGGTATTCTGGAGCAGGATAAACAAGGATTGGAAGCATCACTTCTGACTGGTGCGGAGGAGCCAAAAACAAACAGTGCTAGCTCAGGCATGGCAAAATTACCCTTATTCTCTGAAACCTCATGTCCTTCTCAAGGGAAGTGTCTTTCCTCAAGTGATCCTAACTGCACTGTGTCTTCTAGTATGGCTTTTATAAACAATTTCCTTTTGAAGCAGGACCCAGTCACAAGGGTGTTAACCCTCGTACCAGTCCAGATTGCTATATCAGAGCAAATACCGAATAAGCCTCTTCATTCAAAAACAGCTTACAGTTGTTGTCCCAGTTTACACGTCCTCCTTTCGGATTCTATAGTGAACTATGATGTTGACAAAGCGTTGCAAAGCGCTTCACCCACGAACCATCTGAGGAATTGCAAGACTAGTAACGCACGGCATGAATGTCTGGACATGAAGATTAATAGTTTACCCCCAACTACAGTTAATAAAGAGCCTCAAACCAGGTATCCTGAAAATAATCTGTCCCTAACGTTTTGTGAGGAATGCAATACAGATGCAAGGAATAATGACCCTTTATCAAATCACTCGTCGCTTGCCTCTGGGGAATCAAGTCCTCCTTGTTCACTGAACCTGGAAACCTCTCTCCATAATAATGGGATAAACGAAAATTTCTTGAAGAAAGTGGTGCATCTTATCCAAGAAGAGTTTGCATCTGGTAGTCATCTGATGAATACAGTTGAAGCTCTGGCCATAGGTAGGCATTTAATACTTGGAATCACATCATAGATGCAAAAATATATTCTAGACCATGTTCAAATAGAGATTCTGGTGGCTTTGTGCAAGGCATGGTCTTGATGGTTATTTTTAATTAAAGTTGGCATGTGCAGATCCCAAGAGTTCTCCTGTGCCATTGAAAGTGGTTTTTGTTTTTAACATGACCTGAATAGTTCCAGTGGTTCTGATTTCTTCCTTCATCTGATTTCATCTGTGTAAAGGGGAAAGCCTATTCTAGATAAGAATGTCTGTTTTTGAAGCTCTTGTTTTATTTATATACATTTGTATCCTGCCCTTCCTTCAAGGAACTGATGGTGGTGATGATGATATTTATACCCTGCCCATCTGGCTGGGTTTTCCCAGCCACTCCGGGCAGCTTCCAACAAAAGATTAAAAATAAATTAAAACAGCAGTCATTAAAACCTTCAGATGTCTTCTAAACATCAGATAGTTGTTTGATGGGAGGGCATTCCACAGGGTGGGCGCCACTACTGAGAAGGCCCCCTGCCTGGTTCCCTGTAACTTCGCTTCTTGCAGTGAGGCAACTGCCAGAAGGCCCTCGGAGCTGGACCTCAGTGGAGACGCTCCTTCAGGTATACTGGGCCGAGGCCGTTTAGAGCTTTAAAGGTCAGCACCAACACTTTGAATTTTGCTCAGAAACATACTGGGAGCCGATGTAGGTTTTCAATACAGGTGTTACGTGATTTTATCATCCCAACAACCTTGTAAGGTAGGTTAGGCTGAGACATGGTAAGCGGTCCCAGGGTCACTTACCATGAGATGGGTCTTTGAGCTTGTTCCCTCCTTAAAATACGTTCACAAAATGTTACAGGCATGCAGGAGAGAATAGGTCACATAATCAGTAATGTAGCCAGTCGGTTGCTGTGATAATTGGTGCAGCCATTCATATGTGATACTTCACACTGCAATAGGCATACTAATTTGGGTGAACTATATTTTCCCAATGACAGATTGTTTACTTAGCCCTATACCTTAATTAGTTGGGGTATTGTTCCCCCATATTTCATTTTACATCAAAATTCAAGTGCTCTGGACATTCCCTTGATCAAAGGAACAATAACATGTTATTTATTCAATTTCTTATCTTCTCTTCACCATGAGTCCTAGGGCGGGTTGCAACCATTTAAAAATACAATATTAAAATCAGTTAAAACTTGCCCAACAAAGCTTCACAAAACATTGATAACCACATAAGAGATTTGCTGTCTTCCCCTTCCCGATTTAATTCACATTTTTTAAAATGTCTTGAACCAGGTAAATATATTTACAGCTTAAAGGATCTCAAATATAAAACTTTCTGTAATGCAATCTCTGAAAAATTTTGCGACCTTCTCTGGGAAGAAAAACTACTAGCAAAACTGTATGATGCAGCAAATGGTAAAACTGTTATATTTGCAAGGTAAGTGACTCTTCTGCTATCTGTCAGAATATGTGTTGGCGTTTGTTCTCTGGCGTGAGTTCTGAATGAGGCACTGGAACTCTCTAGAACTTCTTCATTGATCTAATGGTTGAGGAAACTGAGTATGTTTAGCCTGGGACAGAGGAAACTGAGAGGAGATGTCACAAGGAGGATGGACCAAGCCTGGTTTCTCCTGCTCTGAAGGGTAGGACTCGAACCAACGGACTGAAGTTTCAAGAAAGGCGATTCCAATTAATCAAGAAGACCTTTCTGTCTGACAGTGGAACAGACTGCTTCGGGGGGGGTGGTTGGGCTCTCCTTTCTTGGAGGTTTTTAAGCAAATGTTGGCTGGCCATCTGTCATGGATGATGTAGTTGACATTCCTACATTTCAGGGGGTTGGAACTAGATGACTCTCGCAGCGCCTTTCAACTCTACAGTTCTGTGATTCTATGAACTTCCTTTTTTATAATAATTTTTTAATTAATTTTTTTTCATAAAATCTCCTATCATACAAATTACCACATCACATATTTTGACTTATTGAACCTCCCTCAACTCCTCTGAGAATCATCCGTAGTTAAATTTCTATCTTCACATTCCTTAATTATAGTATCGCCTTTAAATAAAATTTTTCTGTCCTCATTTACATTCTTTATTTTTTTCACAAAGCTTCTTTAAAACACACTAGCGTTGTATGTTCCTCACATACAGTTTTCAAATATTCTCTGAATTTTCCCCAGTCCTCTAGAAACCTATGGTCACTTTGAAGTCTAATTTTTCCAATTAATTTGTCCAGTTCTGCATAATCTGTTAGTTTTGTTCTCTATTCTTCCAAAGTCAGTAGTTCTTCTAGTTTCCATTTTTGGGCCATCAATATTCTCGCTGCTGTTATTGCGTACTGAAAGAGTTTACAGTCCCTCTTATTTATTTCCTTTTTAGTTATTCCCAGTAAGAAGGTTTCTGGTTTCTTTACAAAGCTATATTTCAGCATTTTCTTTAACTCATTATATATCATTTCCCAGGACCCCTTCACTTTTTTACACTCCCACCACATATGAATAAATGTACCCTCTTTCTCTTTACATTTCCAACATTTGTTACAGGTTTTGTACATTTTTGCCAATTTAACTGGTGTCATATACCATCTGTATACCATTTTCATAACATTTTCTTTTAACGTAGTACATGCTGTAAACTTCAGATTTTCATTCCATATTTTTTGCCAGTCTTCCATATCTATACTATACCCTAAATATATGAAGTTCATTGACTTTGGACATTGACTCCTAAACTCCCATTCCTGGGTTGGATCATGACGTTTCATCTAATTATTAAGTCAGGGAAACTTAACCAAGTGGGAAATGCATTTTTAAAAAGGAAAGGATTTTAGCATTTAAGAATTATGCAGGAGCTTGAATTGGCTGGTATATCTGTATGGACATAAACATGACTGTGCTGATGTAAAAATGAATAAACCCATGAGAGGCTATAAACCACTCAGAAGTTGTGACTGCAAGCTGCCGTACAATCAAGATGGAATCCCTCGTTCACACTATGCAGTTTGTTCTCTAGAGCCTGGTTATAGTGTATCTAACTTTAAACCTTCATTAAGAGTATAATGAAGATATTTGGCTTCTTAATTTTGGTGTTGAGTGCGAAAAGAAAAAGAAGACGACTCAAAACATATGGTTGGCATTTCATAACAGTTTATATCATGAATGCTTCTAGTTTTGCTTAATGTTTCTCATGACTAATGTGATACATAGGAGACTTTAATGAAGACCAATAATATACTGGTGTCTATTCCCTGTTGGCAATGTTTCGGAAAATCGCTTTTTGTATAAAAGAGAGAAATGTGTGTGTGTTGGGGTGGTGTTAATACAGTTTCTAAAAGAAGTATTTTCACATTTTTATCAGGTATTACTGTGTTCAGAACATCTTTTATAGACATAACTGAAAATGTGTTGTGGATTGACTATTGAGGAGAAAGCTAGGAATGTCTCTGGAATTTATATTGCATGCTTCTTTGGGCGAAAGAAAGAACAACAGAGGAAATTTCACAACTACTGTACCTTGTCCAATGCCATTGTATACTAGTGGAGTGGTTTTCAAACCTTCTGTTTTAGGGAAACTCTGCACATTGACACGTCTGCCAGACTTTTGTTTAATTTTTGTTTTTATCATTATGGTACATTGCAGAAGACTCTTCGGCCTGGTCCAAAACACTTCACATGGAGTGCTAGTTTAGGTCTCCTAGGTCTTGTTTCCTTTACTTTTGTTCTGTGCTGCATAACAAGAAAAGATGAATGAAATTGTTTTTGAAGTTTCAGGCACATTGATCCTCATATTTGAGCTGTTCTCCCTAACAAATCTTTCCTGCATGTCTCTGTGTAATCAACTATCTCATCACCCCGTCTCTATATTTACAGCATGAATGAAACAAAATACTGTGGCAACACATCTCAGAGCCAAAATAAACCTAAGAATCTTGGGGACGCCAGTGAAGAAACAAATGGTAAGGAAAGACCACAGCTTGTGATGATGATAATGAGACCAGAAAGTGTTAGAAGATATTAATTCAGTTGCTGAAGATATTAATTCAATTGCCAGTGGGATAGCCATGTTGGCTCCTTGCAGCAAAAAGCAACGAAGCATCTTGTGGCATGTTAAAGACTAACAAATGTATTATGGCATAAGCTTTGGTGGATTACACTCCACTCCATCAGATCCATACGTACCCCGAATTACAAGTATACATATACACATGGATGGCAGGGGGTGGGGAAATTGTAAATAGTGAGGTCAGAGGGAAATGATATACAGAAAAGTGCAGAGCGGTAATTGCCTAATTCACAGTGATAATTCACAAAACAGTTGTTGATATCACATATTGTTGAACCAATTAACATATATAATATGCTAAAAAGAGTTTGTCTAGGTTCAGTTCACAAATGACCACATTTGAACCTCTTGATGTTTTCTAATTAAGCAGTTTTATGTTGCAGACTTTCTTTGAAGTTGTTTTGTTCCAAGATGCTCACTTTCAGAGTGTCCATGGTGGTTAAAATGCTGCCTGCTCCATCCAGCTTTTTAATGTTGTGGTCTATGATGTCAGATTTATGTGCATTTATTTTTTACATAGAGACTGACCTGTTTGTCTTATATAGAAAGGCAATGTTGACAGATGATGGCACAGATCACACTGGAAGGTGCACAGGAGAATTAACTCTTTCTAATAGCTGTCCCTTCCACTCATAGAGTGTCGGTGTTGGGGACCCTATCTGTAGCAAAGCATTTATGTGTTTTCCACAAGGACAGGGTCATCCCCTCCTTTCTATCCAAAGTTCTGTTGAGATTCCATGTTCAGCAAGAGTTGGTTTCCCCTACGTTTTGTCCCAACCCTGCTCACCCATTGGAAAAGGCCTGGGACGCATTAGATGTGAGGTGTGCACCCAAGGATACCTCACATCCAAGGAGAGCCAGTGTGGTGTAGTGGTTAAGAGCAGTAGTCTCGTAATCTGGGGAACCGGGTTCGTGTCCCCGCTCGTCCACATGCAGCTGCTGGGTGACCTTCGGCTAGTCACACTTCTTTGAAGTCTCTCAGCCCCATTCACCTCACAGAGTGTTTGTTGTGGGGGAGGAAGGGAAGGAGAATGTTAGCCACTTTGAGACTCCTTAAAGGGAGTGAAAGCGGGATATCAGATCCAAACTCCTCCTCTTCTTCTTCTTCTTCAAGGACTAAAGCGTGTAGACTAACGTGTAGGATTCCTTATTTATTTCCTTTCACCTCACTTCCTTGGGCAAAATGGTTAGCTCCTCCACCTTATCTAGGTGGCTTAAAGCTTGTATTGTGGTGGAATATGGAGCTTTGAAGCTTCTCCAACCATCTTCTATTACAGCTCATCCTACTAGAGTGGCAGCCACTTTGGCAGCTTTCTTTGCTAACACCCCTTTGATTGATATCTGTTGGGTAGCCAGTTGGCTGTCCCTAGCTACATTCACAAGGGGAAGTCATAAGATGGAGCTTATGCCTCAGCAGAGGCTGCTTTTGGCTGTATGGTCTTGCACCAAGTCTTTCTGCCTTACTACTCTCCATTGCAGCTGGGATCCACCCTAATTAGGTTTGCTGTGTGGTACATCCCAACCCAATAATTCAGCAACACCAACACCCTCCTGAAATAGTACAGTTGGTACTTACCTGAACAGTAGATTTAGGAGGGTTCACTGGGCTATTAGGACTTCGTCCTAGTGGGGACTGCAATGGTCTATAAGTTTGTGTTGGACTGTTCACAAGTCCCCCACGCCACCCTTGCTGGGACGCGAGTTTTCTGTCATTTTACTTACCCTTATTGTGTTGACTCCATTGACTGTCGATCTTGGAGGGTCTGTAAAACTGTTTGCAGCTAATCACTTCCTGGAAGAGTTTTCTTTTCCTGCTTCATCATCAAGGCATATCCTAAGACCAACCTGATAGCCCAGTGACTCCTCCGAAATCTACCATCCAGATTAGTACCAGCTGAGAGCTAAAAATAGGAGAATGGTAGAAGAATGGTATTGGAAAGTTGTGTCTCGCCTTCTTTTATAGTCCCAATTTGTTGATAGTGATGACAGCAGCTCCTTTGTCAGCATCTTTAATTATGATGTCAGTATTGTTTCTGAGGCTGTGGATGACACCACACCCTGCATGGGAGAGGTTGTGTGGTAAATCATGCTCTTAGCTGATTACCTCAATTTGGGCACAGTGACAGAAGTACTCCATATAAAAACCTAACTGTGCGTGAGGTTGTGGGGTCTATGCAGAATTCTTGTTTCTGTGTTATTTTTGGGTACACTGTCCAGTTGTGTTCAGGGAAGATAGTAGTTGAGTGCTCGTGCACTGGGCAGTGCCATGGCAGAAATGTTCCTTGAGTCATAACAGTAGGATTCCCACCCCAGATCCCACCTCAGTTTGCATTTTCCAAATGTTCATAGTTTCTACTTTTGGTTCAAAATGCAGCTTAAAAAACAACAACTAATAATGCTTTTTTTAAAGCAAAATTTGTTTAGAAATGCAGATTTTTGAAAAAAATACTTATTTGAAAGTGAATTTCCATGCTGATTTTTTAAAATTTTAATGTAGAAATAGGTCAGGAGACCCACATGTGAAGATGCAGCAAAGATTTACTCCCTTTTACTCCCTGCTATTCCAAAGCAGTTGTGATGCCATACTAATCCATATTCTCAATCAGAAATGTGTATTGGAAACCGCATTTCATCTCTAAGATTGCATTCGAAAGGCTGGACAATGTATCCATCCTGTAATCATTCTGGTTGAGTAGCATACTTTGTTTACATTTCTTTCTTTTAAGCATTTGTGCTTCATTACTTAAGCTGACTTTCAACAAAAAATAATAACGCAGTTAAAATGAAAATATCATGAATACTCGTTGATTGTAATATTTCTATATAATCTACAGCAGGAGGAACATAAGGCCACACTCTGCTACTGTAAATGCCCATAGGCTTACTGGGAGAGGAGTTTTGCATCCTCCTCAAAAAGCTAAGAAAGTAGGGCAGTGTTAAACTGCAATGGGATAAATCATTTTTTAACCTTTGTACAGTTCAGTCAAGGCCCTACATGGTGTCCTCACATGCAGTGTAGGCATGTGCAGTAGAGCCCCACCTTGCAGAAAATTTGCAGTGGTTGTGCTTCTGTGTGAAGAGTAAGAGAGTCTGTGTACTGGTCCAGTAAACGCTTCCGCTGCGCAACCAGCAACAGTTCTCTTTGCAGAGCATTAATTAAGTCCAGTCCAGAGATTCTTGTTGCAATACAAGCTTCAGAGTCTCAGCAGCAAAGAAATAACAACACAGGGAAGCCTGTCTTTCCAAAGACAGGTTTATTGCAGACAGATAACAGAAACACCTCCGGAGCTTTCAGACATTTTTGCTTCACGCCCCGCAGGCAGAGAAAACAAACACTCTTTATATACTGAGCAACTTAACAACTTAACGAGCTTGACTACTTAAAGTCACATGACATTGCTAACTTGCCAGCGTCTTAGGTTTCATACCCTAACACCCCCTCTCGCTGGCAATACAAAAACAAAATTACTTCAGACCCATTTCTTCACAAAAGTTTTCATGCCGCTGACACCCAAGCGGTTTTGTAAAACCATCAGCTTGATTTTCATGACTGGGACAGTAATTTAATTTAACAATTCCTGCTTTTACCGTTTGACAAACATTTTGAAAGCGGATATCCAAATGTTTTGTACGACCTTTAAACTGCCCATTTTGTGCTAACTTAAGACACGGTTGATTATCACCCCATACAGTGATTGGAGTGATGGTATTTTCATACATCTCTTGTGCCAAGCATTTGTAAAATTCTAGATCTCTACATAACTCAGATAAGGCACAGAACTCAGCTTCCGTTGACGACAAAGCAATCAGGTTTTGTTTCTTGGATCTCCACCCAATCAGAGAGTTACCAAATTTTATTACACAGCCAGACACTGATTTTCTATCCTTTAAATTTGCCCAATCACTATCTGTCCAACAAGTAATCTGTGCTTGTCCTTCAGAAGATAATTCAAGGCAAAAATCTTTGGTGTATTGTAAATATCTTAACACTCTTTGAATTCCTTTCCATGCATTTACACTAGGTTTTGAAGCTTCTCTGCTGAGTAAGTTAACAGCGTAAGCAATATCTGGTCTACTCCATTGCGAAAGATGAAGTAAGCTTCCCAGTGCTGACTGAAAGATTTCAGCACTCTTGAATTCAGCACTATCCTTGAACTCATTGTCTTTTACAAAACCCATTTCCATTGGTGTTCTAACACCTGCACACTCTGTCATGCCAAACTTTTTCAACATTTGCAATATCTTGCCTTTTTGATTCAGTAGAAAACTGCCATTTTTGGTCCTATCTATCTGAACACCAAGATAGACCTTTACATCACCAAGATTCTTAACTTTGAAGTGTTTATTTAACTCTTTGGCTAGTTTTTTTACTTGTTCTTGTGTCTTTGAAGTATAAATCAGGTCATCTACATAAACAAGCAAAGATTCTTGAGCATCTCCTGAACCTCTGAAATATAAGCAATTGTCAGCCTTGCTCCTGCTAAAACCAATGCCTACCAAAACGTCATTCAAACACTCATTCCAATTATGAGCAGATTGCTTGAGTCCATAAATAGATTTATGTAGTTTCCATACCTGATTTGATTTACCAACTTTCAACCCTGGCGGTAGCTCCATATAGAGCTCTTCAGCCAAGTCTGAATGAAGATAAGCTGTAGAGACATCAAATTGATTCACTTTGAACCCTTTCTGAGCAGCAACTGCTAATAGTGCCCGTAGGGTTTCACTCCTTGAAGTGGGCGCATAGACTTCAGAATAATGTAACCCCTCTCTTTGCGTAAAACCTCGAGCTACAAGCCTTGCTTTGTACTCTGGTTTCCCCATCGCTGTTGTCTTTATCCTGTACACCCACCTACAACTTACTGCCTTGGTACCTTCTGGCAGTTTGGTGATGGAAAACACACCCAGTTCTTTCATAGAATTCAACTCTTTTTGCATGGCCTCACGCCACCTACTGGCCTCCTCCTGGGGTAATTGCTCAACCTCCTCAAAACTTTCAGGTTCGCAATTTGCCAAACCAGCCCAAACACTAATAGCTTGGTACCTTTTAGGAGGTATACCTTTGTTGGCACGCTTGGAACGCCTTAACAGTTCCTGTGATGTTCCTTCAGTTTCCCCCTCTGACCCAGAATCACTAGTCGTCACCTGTTTGTCACTAGTAGTTGAAGAACTTTCTGATTCTGACTTTACACTCTCTTGCTGTACAGGTGAACTTTTAGAGCTAGAAGATTCTGACTTTACAGACTTGGGTGAACTAAACGATTTCTCACCCTTGTCCTCAGACTCAAATTCCTCAGCCTGTTCTGGAACTAATGCCTGCCCTGGGGCCTGAGTTTCATTGTTACTGTTCACCACGTCAAATAGTATGTCAGGATTTCCATGAATTTTATTCCAACCATCCTGTTCACAAAATTCTGCACTTCTGCTGATTGTGATTTTCGTTTGATTGCCTTCTACATTCACAAATCTCCAACCTTTTGTGTTTGCTTGATAACCACAGAAAAGCATTTCTTTAGATCTAGGATCACCTTTCCTACGTTGTGCCCTAGGCACCAGCACATAAGCACGACATCCAAAAACTCTTAGATGATCAATTTTTGGTTTTTTTCCAAATAGCATGAAGTAAGGAGTGTTGCCTACTGTGCTATTGTACACTCTGTTAAAAGTATAATTCGCATACAGTGCAGCCTCAGCCCAAAACTGCTGTGGAAGTCCAGAATCAAACAGCAAAGCAGCAATGGCTTCCTGTAATGTTCGAAATTTTCTTTCAGCAACTGCATTCTCCTGTGGTGAATAGGGATTGGTAAGTCTATGAACTATGCCTTTCCTTTTTAACCACGTCTCCAGCGTGTGGTTCACATATTCCCCACCACGATCTGATTGTATTTTACGCACCCTGGTGTCAAATTTACATTCGACTTCTTCAATCCAATCCATCAGGATGGAAGCTGCTTGCGATTTTTCTTTCAGAAAGAAAACCCAACTAGCCCTTGAAAAATCATCCACCAAAATTTGCATAAATCTCGCACCTCCAAGCGATTTGACTGGCATAGGGCCACACACGTCTGTGTGCACAAGTTCAAAGGGTTTCTTGCTTACTCTGTCAGATCTAGGATAGTTACATGTCTTAACCTTAGCATGTTTACAAGCACAACAATCCAGAAAATTTGGACAGGGTTTAATGTTACACTCCTCAGCTAAATCTGGCATCTTGCTTACATACTTAAAGCATATATGAGCTAACCTTCTGTGTAGTAGATGTGCACAACCTGTATGAGGAGCCTTATTTACACACTTAGCTTGCGCTTCACCTGTTGAACATCTACCTGCTGCTAACTGCTCTTCATCCAAAACAAAAAGCCCATCCTCACAGGGAATTTTAACTAGCTCCTTCCCCTGTTTCGAAATGGTGCACACATCATTTTCAAACTCAACCTTAAAACCACTTTTTACCAGGCATGACACACTCAAAAGTCCATTCTTCATTCCTGGAAGAACAAAAACAGGAAGGTTAGTTTGCAAACAATTAACATAAATTGTGCCTTTAAGGTTCATTTCTCGTTTACTATTGTCTGCTATAGTCACAGTTTTTGCAACTGGCAATGTCTTGCAGTTCTTCAAGCTGCCACTAGATGTCGCTGGAACTAAACTGTGACTTGCTCCACTGTCAATTATCCACTTCAAGGTTTGTTGGCTCCTTTTAGGACTCTGTTGTGCTGCCATTGCAGATAGTCCCTTATCAGCACCTGCTCCCCCTCTGGATCGTTGATTCTTGTAGCTCTTACGTCGTCTTCCCCTGTAGCTCCGGAAACTGACCTTGGACTGTTGAAATTCCTGTTGCTTTTCAGGACACTTTGCTATCAAATGAAACCTGCTGCCACATCGAAAACATGACTTGCTGGCCATAGCAGACACTTGTGAGGCTTCCTTACAGCTCTGCCTGCTAGTTCCCCCACGCTGGGAATTATCTGAACATCCAACCCTTGGGGTATTTGAATTATCAATACGTTTTCGATGATGTTGATATTCTTGCTCACACAATCTACCAGTCACATAATTCATATTCAGCTGCTCCTCTGGCAAAACTTGTAAAGTTAGTACTAAGTTTTCAAACCCTGCATGCAGGCTGCTAAGCAGAGTATAAACTTTAATATTTTCAGGAAAATTCACACCTAGAGATGACAGTTGGTTGAAATACTCAGTCATCTGTGACGTGTGTTCAACCACACTATCCCCTGGCTTCAGTTTCAACTCATACAAAGCACGTATAATGTTCACCTTCTCTCCGGGCGTGGCTCTATGGTGAATTCGCCTAAGAGCTTCCCAAATTTCAAATGCAGACCTTAAATTTTCCACATGAGGTAATTGGGAATCGTCTATCGATACCATCAACATGCATCTAGCTTTAGTGTCCATTTTATCATGTTCCCTGTTCTGAGCATGTGCAGCAGCCTCTTGCTCTGCTGTGGCATCTGCTGCAACAGCCACAAACGGCTTTCGCCTCTGGACATAGTCAGCCCACACTTCTTTGGCTTCCAACCAGACTTGAGCCCTCTTAGACCACTGCACGTAATTAGCAGAGTTCAACTTTGTAAAGGGAACCTGGAAATTTTCCACTGCCATTCTTGGGGTCTGCTGCTACTCCCTCTGTGTGCCCTTGCTTCTCTTTCCCCTTGGGATTTGTTTTACTCACTTTTCAGACGCCTCCAGCCTCCTCTGAAGCCTTTTAAACCTTTTTTCCTCCGTCTCTTCACTAGCAACCTACCACCGTCCTCTGTTTTTATTAACAAAACAAAAACACAACGGGAGGTCAGGCTAGCCTTTTGCAGCTAATGAAGCTGTAAATCTTCACTTACGCAGCTCTCTCAACTTTCTGCAGCCTCTCAGTTCCTTTAAGAGCTGGATTTACGACCAAGCCGGTCTTCTCTCATCCGAAAGCTGCTTTCACTTTCTCTGCACACAATACAGCTGTAGAAACGTAGAAGGAGCCATAACCTAAGAGAGTCTGTGTACTGGTCCAGTAAACGCTTCCGCTGCGCAACCAGCAACAGTTCTCTTTGCAGAGCATTAATTAAGTCCAGTCCAGAGATTCTTGTTGCAATACAAGCTTCAGAGTCTCAGCAGCAAAGAAATAACAACACAGGGAAGCCTGTCTTTCCAAAGACAGGTTTATTGCAGACAGATAACAGAAACACCTCCGGAGCTTTCAGACATTTTTGCTTCACGCCCCGCAGGCAGAGAAAACAAACACTCTTTATATACTGAGCAACTTAACAACTTAACGAGCTTGACTACTTAAAGTCACATGACATTGCTAACTTGCCAGCGTCTTAGGTTTCATACCCTAACAAAGAGGGCATGTGGGTTCCTGGCCATGAAGAAATGTTAAGGTTTCTGCTGTGGGATGTAATCCACTGAGAGCAGTCAAGTACAATATTCCTTGTTTTGCTATAGTGGACATGCAAAGGAATGTTTGGTCCAGCCAGTCAAAAATTCCTGTTCCTCCTGACCTGGAGCATCCTTCCTTGCATGTGGGTGGGCTTGACCTTTCCAGACCTGATAAAAGGACAAGGCATGCTGCCACTCTCTCTCTTTTCCATCTTCTTTTCATCCTGCAAACTTCCTGGAATGAACTGCTGGCTGCCAGCCAAGCAGTCCCCCAGGTCATCTTCCTTATGGGATAAACTTGTTAGTATAAGTTTGTAACTTGAAGCCTTAAACCTGCCTTCAGGGATCACACTGTGCTCTGCCCGATTGTGAGTAAACTTTCTTTTTATTGCTTATGAATAAGACTGCGGTGTCTTTATTCTTTTAGGAGGGATTCAAGTGGTCTTACCAGGAAAACATTAGAACACATTTCAATCTGGACGAGCCAGATTGAATTGCGTATTGTCTTAAGAAACTCACATGACTTTGCAACTAGTTTTCTGCTGTGAAAAGGAGAATGCACTCTGCTAAGTAAAGAAACTTGCTAATGCAAGTTAGGAACGATATTAATAAACAACATATTCTCTCCTGTCCCCCTGAACATTCCCACAGCTGCTACACATAATGTGTGTGTGTGTTTTTTGTATGCCAATTGGCTTGTGACCGTTGCCAGTGTGACGAAAGAAATGTGATGAACATGTTTTCACACAACTGCAGTTTCTATTGCCGGCATAGATGCAGATGACCTCCCACAAGATAATTCTGAAAAGGAAGCCGAATCACAGGAAATTGCAGATGGAATACAAAAGAATGGTGGAGAAATTTTGCAAGCCGATGAATGTTACCTCCGTGCAGACTTGCCAGCAGAGAACCAAGAACAAGAGCAGGATCTGTTAAAGTTGGAGGAAAATGTTTGCACCAAAGCTCCCTGCTTATCTGAACTGTGTGGATTTTGCCCTGGTTGGAGCACTGCATTCTATGGTTCGGAAAGTTTTAGTTTGGAAGTACATCACTATGTAAGAAAACTTGGAAAGCGGAAAGTTAATGACGCACAAGACATAGATGCGAAAAAAGCGGTAGGTATCCTGATTTTCAAGAATGGATGAAAAATCAGGGACACTTTTTTTGTTGTTTTAAGGTGTAATATAGAGCATGAAAAGCAGGCTTCCAGAGGTAAACTAGTGCATTACTTATGCTTTCTACAAGGTGCATTCACATGGGTGATTTAAAAGCATTGGATATGCTTTAAAACCTATTTTCTCCAGTCCTTGCAAGATGGGTTACTCTAGTTACTATTGTCCACGCTATTCCAATATTCATTTGCAGTACATATAAGTACCAGTGTAGGTTTGTGTAATCTGGACAGTATCATGAGCAATGTTGGGGTAGGGACCTTCCTTGGGCTTCATGTTTAAATGAGAATGAAGGGGAGTCATGGAGAATTGCGAAGCTGTGCCTTAAATTATTCTACCTGATTATGAAAGTTGAGATGTTTGTTCGCAAGAGAAATGGAAACGTTTTGGAAATACTTCCAGTCATGTTAGCCCCTTGCAGAGAAAACAGCAGAGTATTGCAAGACCTTAAAGACTACGAGTGGAATTTAATGTCACACTGTTACAGACATTCCACCCACACAAGCATATTAGCTTGCCAGGCTGAGCAATCCCCTGTCCCCTCCCCTTACAGATTGTACTGGGGACCAATCTCAGGCCCCAGGGAAGGAGAGGGGGGAGCCCTTTTGTGGAGAGCTGCTGCTGCTGGGGTTCATTGGTTGAGTTGCCATTCAACTTTACAGTTTGCTGCTTTTTCTATCTGCCAAATAAGATTTCACTTCACACATCTGACAAAGTGGGCTTGAGTTTGCAGCAACTTATGCTGTAATAAATATATTCGTCTTTAAGGTGCCATAAAAACTCTGGGGTTGTTGTTTTTTAATGCCATCTCTTCTGTACTCCAAATGGTTTACAAGGCTTTCACTACCAGCTAATATCAAGGGTTTTGTATAGTCTTACAGTGAGCATTACAATTTCAGCGATCAAACTCACAGAAATCTAGCACACTCTTGATGTATAATTCTCTGCCTACATAGTAGGTCAAGTATTTAGCAGAGACATCATTTTTGCGAGGACATGTTTTGAATCAAAGAATGTTGACCTTTGATCTTTAATATGTGCTTAAATGCAAAGGCTGTTCTCAAGAGCCACTGTATTAGTTCACACATCACCTTGTGTTCTTATCAAAGAAATTTTAGCCTTCAGGCATCTTTAGCTTCAGGGAGAGCAATGGAAGATGGTCCTTACTTTAACAGATCAAAAGCTTATGTTGAGTTAAACCTAATGATTTTTTTTTTCCAAACCAGAAATAGAACTGATTTGTCTTTGAGTTTGTTGGCTGTATTCCCATTTCTTTTATTTCACAAAATGCTTTTCAGTTTACAAACACCCACATTCACCTAGAATGCTATAAGGCAATGCCGCTATTTAAGGTAAACAGCCCTAATCAGACCACACTTATTTGATTTAAGAAGTCATTCATTCTAGAATTAACTACTGTGCTTTGTTGATAATTGTTTCCAATGGAAATAATTAAAACATCAGGCTTTATTGCATAGCTGCAGGTGTGTCAGTCATACAGCTTGTTTTCACTCGCATGCTAAGGCCACCCTCCAGATGGAAATGCACCAGGACTTCTGTGTAATTCTTCTTTAATAGGATTCTTGCCTACCACTTGAAAAGCTGTTTTTGAAACTCAGGGAAGAATCTGAATTATTGTTGTTTTCACTTACTCTTTCCACCCTTTAAGAACTGTTTGCTCGGCGGAAACAGTTTGCCATCAGTTTACCACCCTGAATATACCCTGGTCGACATCAGATGCACGAAGAAAGGATTCACATAATGATATACAACCATATTAGCATACAGATCTCCCTTGCAGAACTGGGAAAAGCTACCTTTGGTATCTCATGATAGAATTGTGGAATATAAATCTTTTAATGAAAGCAAACAGAGCAACGTCTTTATTTCCTATATGACATTGACTTGTTTTGGGACACATGACTAGTCTTGATTGTCCCTAGATATTTTTATAAATACTTTGTTTCTTTCATCCTGATTTTTTGCACTGTTCGTTGAAGTCTACTTCAGCTGGCATTGAACATTCCATTTAAAACAGTATTCCTGGAAAGAAAAGGGTTATATGATGTGCATATAATATTAATGAAAATAATTATGTTCATCAATAATTTTAAAGGCATTTAAGTACAATTTATGTGTTCAAATGAGTTTAAGTACCTATTATTCCAATACTATGACCCCGTTCAGAGATAATTTCATTTCCAATTAACCGCAGTTTAGCAGATTGGGAGCAAACCATGCTTTTTGCTTTTCACTCCTTCCTTTGTATGCCTGGCCTTGTTGAGGATATCCTGCTCTATTTAAACTACAGTTTCTTGTGATCATACCTGTCAACTTTTCCCATTTCTTGCGAGGAATCCTATTCGGAATAAGGGAATTTCCCTTAAAAAAAGGGAAACGTTTACAGCTAGGCTTGTGATAGCCAAGCATGTGAATGTTTAAGGGCTCATTCCGTATCAAGAGACCCTCCATATCCTGGATTGGAGTGAGCCCTTAAACCACAGTTATAATCGGATGTTGCAGAGAAGAGATGGCATATAGGAACGCAATTCAGTTCCGGGTCTGATAAACCATTGTATAATTGGAACAAAATGTAGACTTCTGAACCAGACCCATATGGCTAGCTGTTAGAATTGTTAAGAGACAGTTAAAATGTCATAATGTTTAGCTTTAACTTTTATGCATATTAACTGTTAGGGGCAATACTAGGTGTTATTGTTGGTTGATTATTATTTGCAACCAGCTTCTGCTTATCAGAAGTAAAACTACTACATCATTATACTTACTATACTTTCACTTCCCTCCATCCTTCACACCAGGAACTTGAGCAGCTGATAATGATGGAGACAAAGAATTATAGGAAGAGTATAAAATTCTACCAGAGGTTGTTGCATAAGGAGAGAAGAAGCAAAGGTATATCTGTAGTTTGTAATTTTAAGAGCTTTGTTACAGTAATTGTGCATCTGTGCTGACACAAAGTGGCCCTTACTGCACTTTTTAAATCTTGAGGTGGTGAAGTGAAAACAGTGTTGCCCAAACTGAAGGGACAGCTGGAAGAAATGAAATCAAAGGTGCAGTTTCTTGACCTGGTAAAGAAGTACCTGCAGGTAATTCTTTGGCTTTATTTTTGAATTAGAAATTGGTATCTACTGTTTCCAAATCAGTGCATCAGGAAGTAGATTTTTTTCCCTACACGCCACACTTCAGTGCTGGAGGAATGAAGTATGAGAGCCCAAAGTAGCATTGCTATTTTAATGTGTAGAAGTGGCTCCCTTTGATCAGCACCACTCCCATAGTTGCCCACCAGTTTTCGGACCTGTTTATTGGTCACACAAGAATGTCCAGCTTCTTTACAGGCATCTGGCTGGCCAGTGTCACAATCAGGGTGGTGGACTTTGAGCTAGTGCAGTTCCTTCTCTAGCATTCGAGTTGAAAGAACCTCCTGGGTGGGCAGTGAGGATATGCATGTCCAGCTTTTGCATGCCCAGTGATGTGCAAATTAGTAGTCAGGGCCGTCTTTACCTGGGGGTGCAGGGGGTGCCGAATTCTGTGGGGTGTCAAATGTATACCTACCGTATGCCAGTCCCTCTCGATTGGCAGCAGTGAAAAGCAAGGGAGTGAAAGTCCCTGCCTCCCTCCTCCGTCGCTCTATTACTCCGTAGCGACAAATATTCCCGAGTCAGAAAACAAAAGCAGTTTTTTCCCCTGCTGTGTTGTTGTTACAGGTGAGCGATTTTCCCTCCCAAGAAGAGCTCAATAACTTTGGCTTCCCTACTCAATAGAAGTTAATTTGGGGGCGGCTAAACTAAAATTTGGGGGCGCTGGGCAGATCTGTGCATCCCGGCGGGGCATATGCTAAAGACGGCCCTGTTAGTAGTGCCTTTGTGTCCCTTCCCTTCTCCTCCCCATCACTGGAATAACTTTGTACCATTTTTTCTGCCTTGTCTCCTTCTGCTGCAGATTATGTCTATAGAGAAATGGGGAGTTGAGGCATGCAACCTTCTTGCAGTTGTTAACATGGCAAGCAGTGAAGCTCTGGGCATCGTTAGCTCCTTGGACTGCATGCTCCTCTTCTATAATATAAATAAAACCCAGTACAGAGCCCCGTGTAATGACAATCAAAGTCAGCCAAGAAATCTACAAGCTGGAACACCACTTGGGCTGATGGCATATCTCTATTCCAGGTACAGCCTGTTCTGCAGTCTCACAAAAGGTGCTGTCTGTTCTCACCCCCCTCCCTATTGAAATGAAGGTGCAATTCTGTTATCTATCTCCATGCATTTTATGCTGCAAGATTGAAAGGAAAGTGTCTCTCGCACTGCTTTGCAAAAGTGAGGTGAGAAAGAAGTTAAGGAATCACTCCCAGGTTAACACAACTCCTTTCGACAATTCTTTTCCAAGTTTAGGCAATGGAGAGCAGGATGGTCTGTTTCTCATTTTAAGTACTGGAGCAAGGGGGGTCCTATAGTTTAGAGTTAAATTTATTTTATCATGTCATGGTTGGGAAAGGCAAAGGGAGCTCTTATTTTTTCTGAAATTCTCGTTTTCTGGATTATATTGAGCATTCCAGATCAACATTTAGAAATGAACACATTGGGATAAAACACGTATTTAAGTACAAATTATTTCTGCATATTTTTTGAAATCACAGATTAATGTTGGAATGGGACAGAAGAGACTTAAGAAGTGAACACATTAAAAATTCATATGGACTGGAAATAGGGTATTTCCAATGTTAGTCATAGACCCATTGAAATAAGGGGGTTTGATCACAATAGACCTGTTTACATAAGAGGGTTTGATAAATCATTTCAGTGAGACTACTATATTAGTTGGATATCTCTCAGGATTATCTATTCCTCGTTGCAGCTCCTGAAAATGTAGGATTGTGATGTCATTAATTTTTTGAACATGCAATTTCTAAAAACAAAGGATCTGTTTTAAAAGAAAATAGAGATTGTGGGAATTCAAGTGACATTAATTGAATCTCTTCCTTTCACTTTTCAATCTTTCTCTGTACTTGATTCTAAGAAAGCACACTTGAGCTTACAATATTGATTTTTTCTTGTACTCTGCAGAAATGCATTTTTAGAAGGCTATGTACAGCAATTCCTCTTCACCTTTCGTTACTTCTGCTCCCAAGAAGAATTTTTTCAATTTCTTCTTGATAGAATCAGAATCACATTACCCAAGTAAGTGTTGAAATAAAGCTGAACTCTTGATACATTCCAGTTTACTAGCATAGATGTATCGGTAGTCTTTCCTTGTTCCTTTGAAATTGTGAATGATCGCTTTATTTTGAAACTAAAAGCATTCATTTAAGTTAGATGGGATTTATAAAATTTATTACAAGATACAACTGCAAATTAAAGACAGAGTCCTCTTCTTGGCTGAGTGTTTTGTCCAACAAATACATTCTTATTTCAATAGCTTTCCTTTCTTATTAAGCTACAAAAAAGGAAGCTACACTTCTTGTTTGTGTTCCGGAAGAGATAAACTGAGACACATAATCCTTTCAAGTACATAATTATAATTGGTGGAATATTCAAATGTCAATTTATTCACCAACTTTCTGTTGTTCTTAGTTCAAGCCTGGAATCTTGTTCGTTGCTTAGCAAAATATGTCATCGTAGCTTCGCCATTCTGCAGACCTGGATTAAAGACTGCTATGCTGTAGACTTTGCAGTAAATCCTGATTTTATGAGTACACTAAAAGGCGTTATCATATCTAAGGTAATTCACTATATTTACAGAAAATTTAAGGTGGATGTCATCTAAGTAAATCATCACATGCAAAATTGCATCAATGTTATATGATATAATTGAACTGAGAGGAAATAACATGCCTTGGGGATCCATCAGTTTTGTTTCCTAAATCACTCTAGTAAAGCAGGGTTTATTTTGGAGATACTAAGGCCGTTATAATCTGAAGAAGACTCTAATAATGCCCTCTTTGTAGGCAGGTCCACTCAATGGCTATGGCGAATGGTTGCTGTCACTACTGGGAAGCATAACTAGCAGGAAGCAAAGCAATGTTTCTGAATACTACCAGACAGAAAAATGGGAGGAAGAAGAAGAGGAGGAGGAGGAGACCAGTGAAATAAAACCTTTACACTTTCATTGTAAAAAGAGCTCAAAAGATGTTTTGCAAAAGGTACGAGGATTCTTTAACTTGCTCTACGGACAGCAGCACCTGGCATGTGCTCTTCTGTCTGTCTGTTTAGTTCTTATTACAAGTTTTCACCAAAGCAATACAATAAACATCAACAACTGTTACAGGGTCTGAGAGTTACATTCACAGCCTAGATTGAGACACGCCAGATAATAGGTCGTTCCTGGGCTGCTGTTCTGGTAGTGTAGCAGACTTCCACTTGCACAATGGAATTTCACCCCTCTTCTCCCCTACAGCATCTGTCCCCATCATACTTCCTTAAAAGATTACTAGTATGGAAAATAACCAGCTCAAGAGAGAGAGATCTCCAGTATTGGGAATAGAAGATTGGAGGCTGTATGGAGATATGCACGAGGAGCATATTTTTGACCAGAGCTAAATGAGTGTACAGAGATTAATAGCATGGCAACTCTGTCAAAATATTATTTAACCAAAGATGTTTTGTTGTAACAGTTGAAATATTTGCTGTTAGTGTATCTTGTTACATGTTAATAAACCCAAGCCATAGTATATTTTCTGGCTAAGGCTTATATTTAGTCTTTCAATTAGGCATGAATGGAGAATGATGTAAAAAACAAAAACCCAACATGAAATATTGAACTAAAAAGTTGAAGTTATTTTAATGCAAGGGGGAAGTAGTAATAATAGGATTCTATAGAGTCCTGTTCAAATAGACTTGTGGACTGTGCTCTCAAATGGATATTGTTGTATTAGGGTATGATGGTGTAAAATTTAACTGCATAGATTTATTGTACAGGTACTAGTCTTTGAACTTAACTTACATATTACATTATGTAATAATGTGTTCGTTTTTGCCTGAGTAAAGTTATAGACAAAGCAAATGCCTTTTGTTCTTTTTTAACAGAGCTTTAATTGGAATATCTCAAAGGAAAGTGAAACTGTTGCACCTTATCAGAGAGGCAAGCATGGCCTTACATCAGCTTTAGCAAATCCATGCTATTCAAATGAAACAAAAGAATTCTCAGGCTTTTACTCTAAAACAGATGGAATGCCATATCTCTTAACAGAATATACCGCACAACAACTTTGCCATCAGCTGACGCTGCTGGAACAGGTAAATTTGCATTTTTGGATAAAACCGTCTTTGTGGGTCAGTTTCTTAGTTGAGGTTCAGGCCTGGTTCTGGCACATAAACTGCCTTTCTTGCCCTGTAGAATGACTCCTGCAAAGAAACAGACAGGGTAGGGTTGCCATATTTCAAAAAGTAAAAACCAGGACACCCCAAAAGTTTAGGAATACCGCAAAATTGTTGAGCTTTTTTAGTCACACACTTTTTCGATTGCCTTGCCTAAGATCCAGGACAAAGCGCTGACTTTCTGAAATTCCCCCTGGGCATCAATTCCGCCTTTGAAATCCTGGTAATGTCCAGGAAAATCCAGACGCATGGCAGCCCTAGGACAGAGTGAGTGTAGCTCTGTTGATTCACCTGGATCTCTCCAGTGGTTTTTGATACCATCAACCATGGTATCTTTCTAGAGAGGTTGTCAGAGTTAGGGGGTCAATGGATAAGTAGTGTACACCAGATCAAATGCATCATACGCCCTTTTTCTCTGTTTTAGGAAATGTTCCATAAATGTCACCCAGTGCACTTTCTAAATTCAAGATTCCTTGGAGTCAATGATAAGAGTGTGTCTTTCCAAAAGTAAGTTTGGTGCTTTGCCTAGCCTAATGGCATACTGATATGTATTGGTGGAAAATTTATTAGCATGAGAAAATTTGTTGTAGACTTCAGAGTATGATGAGAGACTTCAAAAAAGTACACCAACTGAGACAGGGCAACATTATCCAAGGACATGGATACTGCCTGATGCTGAACACTGAACATACTTTTTTTAAGCAAAACGTTTTGACAAAATAGTAGCATACATCTAGTTTGTAAAATAGATATTTTTCATTTATTAATAGTCTAGTGTTAGCCAGAGGCTTATATAAGGCAACTTCTGAGAAAACTTTTCGGTTAAATACTCTAAGGTCTCTCAGATTTTGAATGTATCTCTTGCTTCCAGTTCACGATTATCATTTGTTACACCTTTGACATGTTTTGTGGGTTCTATATTTTGCTGGCCCATTTTAAGACTGGAGCCTGGGAGTTAAGACATTTTCTCCATTATTTTTTCCACTATACATAATTTGGGACTAACAGAAGTAAATTAGCATAGCAGAAATGGTAAGGGGCTGTAAATAAAAGGCACCTGTGCCAGTTACTTTACTGACACAGGGAGAGACAGACAGACAGAAAAGAAAAAATAAATATATTTAGCCTATTTGGCTATTCACACAGGGGTTCCGTCTGCTGGAATGAAGGCAGGAGTGCCCCTCAGTAAATGCCTCCCTGATGCATAAGCAGGAGGAAGTGGTACTTGCTTCACCTTGTTGCTTCATTCAATTCTCTCCTGCCAAGCCTTGTTACCCACTGCATTCGCTGCTCCAGAGTATCTTGTTTGACTCCTCACAGCCAGGAGGAGGAGGAGCCTTTTATTGTACTGGGAATGTCTCTCTGTAGCTCCATCACCAACACCTGCCTCTTTGTCTGAGCCACTGGGTAATTCTGGGAGCTACACTCAACTAATTGTAAGGAAATAATGCTGCTTTGCCCCCTTTGCATGGATATAATCTAATTTTTTAATTTTTTTAGATGCTTGTCTTTTACAGAGCTGCTTCTTCTGAGCAATTGCCTTCTCAAGCCTATAACCTTTTTGCGGAAAACTGTGTCCAAGATGCTTACCTTTTGCAGCTTTTAAAATATGCAGACAATGTCAGTAATTGGGTTGCTGCTGAAATTGTAACAAGCTACAGCTCTAAGGTTTGCAGTCCTCTTTTTCATGATTGCTTTTCGTGTGTATTGATAATTTATTTGTGGTTGACCCTTCTTATGCAGTTATTTTGTCTGTGTATGATCTGAATTCCTGCCCACCTAGCAGTTTGAAAGCATGTCAAAGTGCAAGTAGATAAATAGGTACCGCTTTATAGCGGGAAGGTTACGGCGTTTCCGTGCACTGCGCTGGTGCTGGCTCACCAGAGCAGCTTTGTCACGCTGGCCACGTGACCCGGAGGTTTCTTCGGACAGTGCTGGCTCCTGGCCTCTTAAGTGAGATGAGCACGCAACCCCAGAGTCGGTCACGACTGGCCCGTACGGGCAGGGGTACCTTTACCTTTATGATCTGAATGGACGCAGGTGGTGCTGTGGTCTAAACCACTGAGCCTCTTGGGCTTGGCAATCAGAAGGTTGGCGGTTTGAATCCCCACGATGGGGTGAGCTCCCGTTGATCGGTCCCTGCTCCTGGCAACCTAGCAGTTCGAAAGCACGTCAAAGTGCAAGTAGATAAATAGGTACCAATCCGGCGGGAAGGTAAACGGTGTTTCCGTGCACTGCTCTGGTTTTGCCAGAAGCGGCTTAAGACATGCTGGCCACATGACCCGGAAAAACTATCTGTGGACAAATGTCGGCTCCCTCGGCCAGTAAAGAGAGATGAGTGCCACAACCCCAGAGTCTTTCACGACTGGACAACTGTCAGGGGTCCTTTACCTTTACCTTTACAATCTGAATAAGGTTCTCAGCCAGTAGGATGAAGTAGCCATAGTGGCTGCAAGAGGTTTAACATTCAAAGAAAGAGGCTTCACTTGAAATGCAAACATTAGCTCCTGATAGAAGGGTTTTTGTTTTTTTACCGTACTGTGGCAGGGAGAGAGAGTGAAATTTCTGTTGCTCTCCCTAACAATCCCAAGGCTTCTGTTTACATAACAAAATATATTCTTTATTCTTTCTCCTGGTTATACTGCTGGGTTAGAGTATACAGTTCCTTTAAATCATTGTTTTGTGTGGTTGCTTTTAGCAATGTTGAGATTTATGTATACTGCCACTGATTTATTGACATTATGTTGATATTTGTATCTGTTTATATTACATTTTGATTATCTTTAATAATATTATTCATTTGATATGATGTGATCTGCTTTGTGCACAATCTTGTGGAAAACCAAGGTCACACCTGTAACATATATTTTAATGCACACATTTATACTACTTTAAAACCCATGGCTTTCCCCCAAGAATCCTGGGAACTGTTGCTTGCCCAGCACCCTTAACCATCGCAGTTCCTAAGATTCCTTGGTGGAAGTCAAACATTTCAAATAAGTTCTACCCAAGAGTGGAGTCAGTGGCATTAATGAACCCGAGTTAGTCCTTAACATCAGTAGATTTGCTCTGAGTAGCACTAGCATTGAATACCACCCTGTGTGCTTTAAATGTATAGTGCAGATGTGGCCTAAGAAATGAATGAATACATTCAGTATGTTCTGGCAGAATGCGGCACCTCTTCCTATAACAGTACAGAGATATCCTGGAGAAGTGTTGCACAGGACTGAAATGCATCTAACAATGTAGTATTTATTATAGGCATCTTTGTTTTTAGGGTTTTTTTAAAGGGATGGATTAGCTATACAGGCTTTAGAAATTCATAGCTATTAGAAATTAGGTTCATTCATTTGCATCCTTGCAAAGGCCTGCCATGAGCTAGGCATGTAGTAAAAATTTGTTTAATTAGCCTTCTGTTTCATGAATGCCAAGATTTCCTGTTTATATTCTTAAAACACAAACACACACGGTAGCAGCTGTTTGGGCTGTATTGCTCTTCTGTTTTCCTCATGAGTCATAACCAAATACCAGGAGGGGCAAGACGCAGGGACCTCAGTGTGGTGTGGTTTGTGCCAGCACACTGTGCTGGGCTTCAGACACCTTCCCCTCTTCCTCTTGGCGAGGGCAGTGATGTATGGTGTTGGAAAGCTGGCAGAGCAACTCAGCTCCACTTGCAGTACAGCTGCTGCTGCTGCACACACAGAGAGGAGAGAGGATATTTTGCTAAGCAAATCACAAACGTCTGGAAAAAAAAGAGAAGTAGTAGTTAGAGTTGCAAGTATGCTCCTATGACTTTCTGAAGTGGGTATTTGAATTCACCTTTAATCTTGCGTTATAAATATGTTCTTGCCATCAAGGGGCTTTTTCCCATGCTTGAGATGAAAAGATCTCTATCTAAAGTTAAAGTTTATAAAATGTTATTTCACACTAATTTGGTCAGGTTTGCAGTATTTAAGATAGCCACAGCTACATGGTTGCATGAACCCATCTCTCATTTTTATGATTCAGGGCATGATTCCACCTTTCATTAAATTTGCTTTATTGGAATGTTATGTTCTGCAAGTGTTGGCAGAAGTGTACAGTTGACATATCTTTCTATTAATGTTCAAAAAAATATCTGGGACCAGGAGCAGATCAGTAGATAAAACTGCTAAGCCGCTTGCCTTTCAACAATCCCCTTCTGGTTCAATAGGAGACTGCAATTTGCCATAATTGCATCTGTTGGCTTTACCATTCATACTGACTTTCCTTTTAAAAAGTAATTTACCAATAAAACATCACCGTTTCTCACAGTGTGATGAAATATCTGTCATCTATTTGTACATGTGTGGCAGCAAGTTGAATCTGGCAGAAATGGAGATGAATGCTTTTCCTTTGTTCGTCTCTGCACATAGTCCATTGACAATGGGTGCAATCTTTTAGTACTCCAGGAACAAATGAGGCATAACATGACCAAGTCTATGGAACTCTTTAAGAGTATTATTCAGAACTATTGTTTTAGGATGCAATTTAGAGGGGGGGGGGAGAGAGAGAGAGAGAGAGAGGTGGAAATGCTTTTCTTGTGCTGTGTTGAGTGCCCCTAGAGTGTAAAGGTTGGATAAAAGTCCCATAAATAAACTAAGTTATGGAGAAAGGCCCATATCTCTGCCCCTAGGTTCAGTGCATGCTCTAACAAGATGAGGATCCTCTCCTCCTCATCACTCGATCACCCATTTTGTTCTTGCCAATGTGGAAATCTCTTATGGCCACAGTCTTGCAAGCTCCAGTTCTTTCTTTGGCTTTAGTTCCAGCAAACCAGCATGGCCTTTTCATTGGCAGTGTTGTAATTTGTGACTCTGCTGGATGCAGGGGTCTCCTGGAAACCAGCTGCTCTCCATAATTCTACAGCCACTGGTGAATAAACAATGTCCTGGTTGTCAATTGCCTACAGAGGTCTTGCAGCGCCAGACTCCCAGCAGCTGCATGCAGAAGGAAGGGCACTGGAAGCAGTTTGATTTGTGCATTTATCTGCCCCATTTATATCCCAAAGGGAAATCCTAGTATGATGTATAAACCAGTGTTTCCCAACCTTGTGCCTCCAGATGTTTTTGGCCTACAACTCCCATCATCCCTAGCTAGCAAGACCAGTGGTCAGGGATGATGGGAGTTGTAGGCCAAAAACATCTGGAGGCACAAGGTTGGGAAACACTGTAAACCAATGCACTTCACTGCCTTTTTCCTTCATGTGCACAGATGATACATATTTTTTTAATGTCAGGATTTACTTGGAACATAATAAGCTTTCTTATCCAATTTCAATACTTTAGGGAGGAAACATATACAGTAGGATAATTGATGAGCTGATGAGTTTCCTAACATATAAAATAATAGAAATGCAATTTATATGCCACTGATGCATGGCATTTTTATAAATTGGGTGCTGTTGTGATAGGCTCAATTCATTTATATATTTTTAGCAGGTTTAAAAGGAAACCATAAAAAAGTTTGCATTGTTGACATGTTTGCTGGAAAATATTGGTTTTTGTTTTGTTTGCAATATTCCAGGGGTTTAACTTCAAGAAGGCTGATAACTTTAACAATTTCTTTCTGGTTGATATTCTGTAGAAATTTGGAAATGCTTTAATCTATCACATTATCCACCTTTTTTCAAAAAAAAACAACATAACAAAAAACACATTTCCCCCACTCCCTCCCCCTCTTTTTTTAAATGAGGCCTCTCAAGATGATGGACTGATATAAAAGTAAACCGGACACATGTATGGTGCTTTGTGTTGCATGACATTGAAAATGAGAGGAATCAATGGAAAGCAACACTTAAAACCTAATGAAAGAAAACATACTATGTAGCACATTCATGTATTGTCTCAGTTCTTCAGCCAATGCAGCCCAGATGTGTTTGTGCCATAGTTTCATTAGCTGAGTCCAACCTGTCAATTCAAGAGGTCCAAATCCCAGATATTTCTATTATTAAAATATATTACCAGTGCCAGGTTGCTTTGCTGGACTGTTTTAACTTTATACTATACACAAGAGCGGCATGGGGTCCGTACACCCTGTCTTCCTATTTCATATGTTGATTCATTTTGTCAATTTGAGAATTCTTGTTCCTATCATTTTGATAGCATCAACCTCAATCAAAGAATAAGTTAGATTCTTTTTTCAACATGCACAGCAGAAAATTTGTTAGCTGTTCTTTTAATAGCTTCCCATGTTTCTATCTATAGCATTCTTCAGAAATGCACATAGTTGTTGACTGGCAACCAGAAAACAAGCAATTAGAGAACAGCTACTTTTCCTGTTGTTGAGTAAGAAATGTGATCAATACAGGGTTTTGCAGAATAAAGATGTCATGAAATAAGTGTTCCATGATACCTGTTTCCAACATGTAAAGCAATATTTGATAATTATATAATTTTACATAGTCAGCTCTAAAAGGCAACCTTTTTTGCCAGCTTATAGATGGTAGATAATGCATTTCCACGCATTGGGTTGTTCTGCAGTTAGCGGTTTTCATTTTCCTCCTTAAAACAACTTGCCATCTCTCATTGCCTAACAATATGCATAGTAATAGGTTCACTGGTGCCTCAATGTGAGGGTTTCCAAGCATACATCTCACACACACATTGGCACTGAATATCAGCACGTTCTATAAAACATGTATTATTATTTTTATTCCAGATGCAGGTGAACTTGCTATCAAAATTCCTCTTCATTGCAAAATGTTGCTATGAGCAAAGAAATTTTGCTACCGCGATGCAAATCCTAAAAGGACTGGAAAACCTCATTGTGAGACAATTACCAGTGAGTAAGCATTCACTTTGCAATTCATCCAGATATTGTAGTTTTATAATTTATTTTGGACGGGCAATATGTTGAATTGCAGCTCAAAGTCCAAGCTTCAGAGGACTAACACTTTGCTTAATTTCCTTTTTCCACTAAGGTTTGGAAATGCTTGTCTTCTAAAGTGTCTGAAATAATGGAAGAACTAAAGGCTGTTGAGGTATTGCAAAAATATAATCTCTTAGGTGAATTGTAGATAGGTACAGGAGCCACCTTCAAGTTATTCTTTTTTTCTTCCCCTACCACTTCTCCGCTTCCCAGCAAATCCAGTTTTAGTAAAAAAAATGCACATACTTTTTTTCTTTTCTAGGGAAATTTGAGGAATCTGTAGAAAGCTGAAAGCAATGGAACTTGCACACCTCTCATTTTGGATTGTGCCAAATAGGTTGGATCCAGAATTGCTTAGGTGAAATTAAGTTCCATTGAAATCAGTGATACTTAACTTAGTCTACTCTACACTTACTGTTCACACTGTTTTTAATGGGTCCTGAATCCAACAAACTTAACGTGGATCTAACACATTATGTTTAGCACAATATTTATTTATTTATTTTACATTTTACGCTTGTCCCAGTATTATTCCCAAGAAGCTCAGGTTTCCTCTTTTATCCCCTCTACAATCTTGTGATCCTAGGGGAGACTTTCTCAAACAGTGAGCTTTCATGATTATGGGGGGAATTTAAACCAGATTTCCCTAGTCAGAGCTAGAGCCTCTTATCTTCTGAACAACAAAGCTTTTTGTTCTTTGCCCTCACTGATTGGTTTTACCTGTCCCTCAAGATAACTCATATTCAAATTCTTTGCTATAAAGAACATTCACAAATTCTGGATAGTGATTGGTGGAGGAATTGGAAAATCATTCAGGAAAGGAATCCCTGCCTTTGTTTCCAAATAGCTTTTATCTTACTAGATTCAGTATAACTGAGAAAGTCAATCAATCCATCAATTGTATGTTATCTAATACACACATCTGGAGCTATGTCCTACTGAAACTAATTGGGATTATTTCTGACTAGACATGCATAGGGTTTTGCTGATAATAATCTTTAACTTGTAAACAGAAGGAGTTGTCTTACCACTAACTTTGCTCCCTGGACTCAGGCTTCCTAAATCCAGAAGTGTTTCACGTTGAAAATCTAGTAATTCTTTTGGCCTGACTACAGTTTCTGAAATACATTCCAGAGGACCCTCAGTTCCAGTGAAGTAGATATGCGGCCACTTCAATTGTTTAAGATGTTACATTGCCCTGTGCAGGTTCACCTGACTGGAGATAAAGCTTTGCAGGCTGAGGTCTAGCATTAAAATAAGTTTCCAGGCTGTGTCACGCCAATCTCTTACTCAAGTTAAGCTTCACTTACTCGTCTGCATTATTTCCTTCTCTAATCCCCGTTCTTTTTCCTAAAACACTATTGTTGCACTGAGCATGTTCTGTACAGTGCCCTAAAGCCCCCATCAGATTGATCTTTTATACCATGTACTAATGTGTCTGCATATGTATCTATACAAATTATACCAGGTGTTTTTAAAAAGTGACAGCTTGTGTTTAATGGAAGGAGAGAGATTTAAGACTTCACCAACAATTCCATCAGCCCATGTTCTGGCAATGCATGTTCAACAGCTTGAAACTGGAGGATTTACGATGAGAAATGGGACATATAAATGGACTAAACTTAGGTAATCTTATTTATGCCACAGAATTCTTCACAAACCAATATAGAGCAATGGAAACCTTAAAAATACATTCAGTATTTTGGCTTCTCTCTATAGGTATAAAGGTAAAAAGAGTTGACTTGGTTTGATTTCATTGTATAATGCCTTGTGTGCATCTACCAATTTTTTTAAAAAAATATTTATTATATACACATTAGTCTTTTCTGTCCTTTATCAGCTGGGAAACTAACTCATTTCTTTAATTTGTTTTTGTTTTAAGAAACATTGCGAAAGTTGTGAGCCAGGTTCATGCACTGCAAGAAAACCACTACTTGTTCGCTCCAGATCACCGGCTGCAATCTTTCTTAAGACACAGAATAGCATCTTTTAGTGATGCAGACATCTCTGCCTTAGCAGCAGACAACTATGCCAACTTTTACCAGATACCAGCTGAAAAGCAGTCTCGGAAAATCCAGGACACACTGCATAGGATGAAGGCAATGTTTCAATAACTGCTTATATTTCATCCTCAATTTTTTAAGGTTTAAATAATTTACTTTTTGTAGTAATTGGTCCATAAATGTATCATCTCAGCAGTGACTGAGCTCTATTTATGAATGTTTCAGTTTGAAAAATCCAAACACTAAGCAAAAGGGGCAAGATTCCTACTGTGTTGTTCACTTGTCAAATAGCAAGTTGTCATCATACGAATTTGTCAAAGCTGTGTGTCATGTGAGGAAATTAAATATTAAGTCCTTATTGTTTTGTTTTAATTTTGTCTGAACAGTGGAGTTTATTGGAGAATATGAGTGCTATATTTATATCAAGTTTGAGTATTTATTATCTTGTCAGGAGATATATTAATTTTTGGCTGAGATTTGCTTTTGCTTTTCCTTTAGAAAAAACAAACTGATCTCTTGCAGCATGAGTTATTTCTATCGTAGAATAAGAGGTGCTAAATGTGGAAAAGGAAGGCCAGTATACATCTCTACATTTCAGTAAGGCTTGTAATTGCCTCAACTATTCCCTTTCCAAACAATGAACTCATTATCCACCACTGTTCTTTGAACTGGCCCCATTCTACTTTCAGAGCCTATTGAAGAGGCAATTTTATTCAAGATTTCACTTGAAATGAATGCTGTGCCAAAAAGGCATTTTGATCCTTCCTGCTAAAAGCTTATTCAGGCCATTACATGAGCCTCCCCTTTGGTGACCTTTCAAAGGACCTTACAAAAGGGGGTGAAATTATGTTTTTGCAGGCCTATCCCTTGGTCTGAATGGATTTTTTTTTTTGGGGGGGGAGGGACACATCCCTGTTAACAAGCCAACCGGACCAACACCTATTTATTTTTGCTACACTGCACTGCAATAACATAAATTTCACAACATGGCAAAATATGGATCGTTAGTCTGGTTACTTCATCAACAGGGATGTTTCCTATTCAACGGGCATGAAGGCATTGATTGACTTTGCTTACCCTCTTTGACGTCTTCACTTGGGGCATAGTCGAGCAAGGCAGGCCAGAATTTCAGAACCTCAAGAAAGCTCCAACTCAGTGTCCAGACTGGACAGCATTCTGCTCACACAAGGCCTGATTCCCCCTGGTAGAAACAACAAACATTGGTAACATTAAAATCACAGACGACGTCCCAGTAGAAGCTACCTTCAAAAATAGGAGAGGAAGCACAAACTACCCCATCATGGTTCTTCAGCCCCATCCTAACCACAAACCAACTTCAGGAGTCAGCAACCTTTTTCAGCGGGAGCCAGTCCACCCTCCCTCAGACCATGTGGGGGGCTGGACTATTTTTTTTGGGGGGGTGAATGAATTCCTATGCCCCACATATAACCCAGAGATGCATTTTAAATAAAAGGGCACATTCTACTCATGTAAAAACACGCTGATTCCACGACTATCCGCGGGCCAGATTTAGAAGGCGATTGGGCCGGATCCGGCCCCTGGGCCTTAGTTTGCCTACCCATGAACTAGCTAGAGTCTCTTGAAACTCTTCAAAGCTACTTTAAGGACAACAATGTGGGCAACATTGCAACCCCCCTGGAACACAATGAAAGCAGTCATCGGAGGAGCCTGCATAAAAGGAGAGGGCATCCCTTAAAAAACAAACCTCTTCAAAAATTAGTAAACTAGAACAGGACATTACGACTACAATCTCATCACACTACAATCAATTGGGAGCCAAAAAACTCCTTAAACTCATAGAACAAAAAAGAAGAGAAACTGATTCTCTAGAAATCAATAAAACAATGATTAACATCCTATACTCTAAACAATGCTTTTACGAATATGGAGGGAAGAACTCCAGACTATTAGCAAAGACGGTAACATCCTCCACCAAAGAAATAACTTCAAAATTTGCTGGATTTTATGCCAACCTATACACCTCCCACAACCCAACTGAACAGGAAATTGGAAGATTCCTAACAGGGCTGACCATGCCAACCTTAACTGCAAAATGCAGAATTAACAATATGGACTCCAATACCACAGCAATCCAAAGAGGCACAAAGCAAGGATGCCCACTGTCTCCCTTCCTTTTCATCTTGGCCCTGGAACCCCTAGCTATCCGACTCTTAGCCCCAGATATCAAGGGTGTGGAAATAAAAGGAAAAACCTACAAACAAGGGCTGTTTGCAGACAACCTGATGGTCACAACACCAGACCCCATAAACACAGCAACCACCCTAACTAAAGAACTCAACATATTCGCAAAGGTCTTGGGCCTACAAGTAAACTACAAATAAACTTTGCAAAATCTGAGGCTATATGCTTCAACATCACAAAGATAAAACTCTGCCGCACCAAATTCAGGTACCTAGGGGTTAAAATAACCAGAAACCTCAACAAACTATATCTCCACAATAACAAGCCCTTATGGCTACAAATCAACAGAGACTTGAGGAAATGGAACAGCACCAACTTCACCCTCAGACAAAATAGCCATGATCAAAATGATTACCCTCCCAAAACTAACCCATTTATTCCAAACCCTCCCAAATCTGGATTCCCCAACCCAACTCCAGAAGTGGCAGGAAAAAAATTACTCATTTATTTTCGCACACTAAAAGCTAAGAATAAGCCCCAAATACCTGCACCTCCCCTCCTCAGGAGGAGGATGGGGAATCCCCAACATAGAATCATATTACATTGCCAACCGTAATCCAGTATATTCTAGAAGATGAGACGAAACAATGGGTCCACTTTGAGAGAGACACCATCAAAAACATCCCCACAATATCATACCCATTTCTGGTTACTGAATGACCAGCAGGGCATTATCAGAAGATCTTAAAGGTTGGCTTGGTCTGTACCAAAAGAGACATCTGATGGTTTTCCTCTCAGATTTTTGAGGTCCGTGGGTGCTCACTGTGGGGCTCATCTTCAACCTTCAAACACAGGGAAGACCTTAGCCTTCAAGCCATTATTAACTATTGTGTTTCTCTTTACTTTGTTTTTTTAATAAGTAACTTGTGTTTTGTGCTTAAGGAGGCCGATAGATCCTGGTAACTGCTGGACTTTGTTTTCAGAATTGGAACCAGCCATTGTTTTTCCATACAATCCTAGGTGTAACCCGAGACCTGCATAGCAGGAGACCTGGGAGAAGCTAAGCCAATCAATTTTGCAATCTTCTTTCCTATCTATATTCCAGCCTCTGTATCCATGAACCCATCCATCTTAATGTAGAATGCCAGAGCAGCTAAGTGCCTTGAAATGGACTTTGCTGCCAACTGCTTCTCACTTTATGTCACTGCAGTAGCCAGCTGTGCATGTATAACTACCCCCCACTTTGCGCCTGGACTCCTCAGTTCTTTGAAACTCTTGCATATCTCGCCCTAGTTCTGGGTGCCAGTGATAACTGGATGGCCCTGTGTCCTTGGCAGTCAACGTACTACAGTGCCTACATTGCATCAGGGAAGAATGAAAAGGCATCAGTTGTGATGCTTTTAAAGCCCAGCACATGTTTTGCTGTGAAGTGACTTTACAATGCTCAGAACACTTCATGGCTGTAAGGAAGGTTGATTGGTACTGTATGGTATAGAATGAGATTGGCTTGCTGAAAACCACATTGAGTCTGCAGGCATTAAATCTTGCATTTCCATCGACCTCTCTCTCTTTCCTTCAAGGGCCTTAGTAAGAACAGTTGTAGTTAACTGTTTCCTCTGAAGAGTTAACAAGGTAGAACTGTAGGGAAGCTTCTATCTTTCAGTAGCTTCCCAGTGAAGAAGCTGAGATTTAGCCTTACCAAGTCTAATACTCAGACAAAACTTTGGTAATTAGTTTAAATAAATAAAGCTACCCCTAGTATTTATACTAGGGTACTAAGATACCCAACCATTTAGGCAGCCCTGAAAGTGGATTATGCCCACAAAGGCCTAAACTTGCCTAACCTTCCCCAGGTTATGAGTCTAAATCATGGATAGCTAATTTGTTGCCATCCAGATGTTAGACTCTCAACTCCCATCATCCCCAGCCAGCATGGCCTATGATAAAGGGTGATGGGAGTTGTAGTCCAGCAACATCTGGAGGGCCAAGGGTTCAACATCCCTGGTCTAGTCCAATGAAGGCCTAGCAAGGCCTTCTTTCCATGCTAAAAAGGGCATCTGTGGAAATCCAGATTCAGAAAAGCAGCTGCAGCAAAGGCCCTCCAGAGCCATATTATTTTGGAAATGGCAATTCTGACCTTAGCCTCATCTCCTTCCTGACCTGTTGAGAGCAAAACCTGCACACAATTAACAAACACTGATTTCTTATGGTGTTTCATTCCAGTTGGTCTTGCTTTCTTTATATCCTCTCAATGCATTTCCTTGATTACTGAGCTATTTGTGTATAACTTTGAAACCGCCTTGCATTTCTTCTGTGTTACCAGTTTTATTGTACTAATTTTGAGTGTGCATATTCTCCCTCCATTTTTAATACATTAATCCTGACACTATGGTTTTAGACAGTTTTTATATTGAAACAAAATGAAAAGTTGTGATAAAATAAGTATCTTAAAATATTCATTATACTTTCTCATTAGCTATTTTCCTGTTGCATTTCAATAAAGTTAATTACTTTTTTCTGCCTGTATATATCTTTTGCAGCAGAAAATTGCATCTGAAAGAGTTAATGCCATCATTGCTAAAAATTAAAAAATGCTAGTCATTCATAAGCAGTTCATCAAGCGCAAGTTCTCATTAAATTAACTGCAGTGTAAAATAAATTCTTTGCTTTAAAATACTCTTATTTTCAGATGACAAGCCATAATATCCTATTTTATTGGGTTTGTGTGACTATATAATATTTGAAATTCCTTTGAGGTTCCTTATACTGAAATCTGTTTTTTCCCCAATCAGGTATTTAACGTGTGCTTTTTTTTTTTTACATTGCTTATAATTTATTTCTGTATGAAACAGCCAATATGTAAAGTAACAAGGGTTTTAAAGCCAAGTATTTTTGCTTTTTATGATACCACATGAAAATAAATGACTAGTTTGTATTATCTTTGTTGCTTTTGTGTTATTCCTATTGAAGTTTCTGCTTCATTTTAAAAACATAAATGGTGTCCTGAACCCCTGGCCTACCTGGCTGCAAGTCAGGATGTCAAGTCCAAAGTCCTAGGGTCAAGTCACACAAGCAAAGTCCAAAGGTCAGGAAATGCAGTCCAGGGTCAATCCAAGTAGCCAAGTCTGAAGTCTAGCAGTCAGGATACAGGATACTGAAGCATTGTCCCCTAGAGATCCAGGAGCATCCAAGCCCAAGTCCATCAACATGAGCTATTGAACAGACACCTCAGCTCTGCTTCTCTTTTGCAGTATCTGGGCTTGATGAGGCAGGTGACCCTCACCTGCTCAGAGTCTACTCCAGCTGAGGAATCACACGCCTCCTCCCAGAGCCAGTGAGCCCCACCTGGCCAGCCAGCATAAGGACTCCACTCCGGATTTGTGTTGGGTTCACTCCTTACCATGGGCGTAGCCAAGGTGGGGGCGGCAGCTGCCACACACACACCCCAACATAAATCCTCGCTTCCTTACCCTTTTCTTTTCCTGAAGATATCCTGAAAGACAGTGGAGGTTTAGGATCAGTTTTCCTTCTCCTAGATGGTCTACTTTCCCAGGTTAACAAACTCCACCTGCCTCTCACTCCCCCTACAGCATGTGCAGAAACCACCACCGGATCCACTCTTGGTCTCATCTGCTCAATCCACCAGAACTTGCAGGGGAAGTCCCTAACTCACTGACCTATTGGATACCCTGATCTGGTTTAGCTGGCCAGTCAAAGCCATTCCTGGGTTGTGGCTGCTGTCGCATGTTGACAGCTTCTAGGGGCCACAGGTGAGAGCAGAGTTCAGGGTGGGAACCAAAGGTGGACAAACTGCCAGAGAAGGAGCATGACATGTCCCCCACTAGAGGTACTAAAAGGTAAAGGTAAAAGGACTCCTGACCATTAGGTCCAGTCGTGACCGACTCTGGGGTTGCGGCGCTCATCTCACTTTATTGGCCAAGGGAGCCAGCATACAGCTTCTGGGTCATGTGGCCAGCATGACTAAGCCGCTTCTGGCGAACCAGAGCAGCACACGGAAACACCGTTTACCTTCCTGCCTAAGCTGTACCTACTTGCACTTTGACGTGCTTTCGAACTGCTAGGTTGGCAAGAGCAGGGACCGAGCAACGGGAGCTCACCCTGTCGCGGGGATTTGAACTGCCCACCTTCTGATCGGCAAGTCCTAGGCTCTGTGGTTTAACCCACAGCGCCACCCACGTCCCTAACACCAGAGGTACTACCCCTCCCCTTAAGCATAAAATGGTAGCAAAGGATGAGAATAAGATAAATAATACAGAAGGGAGAAAATATGGCACTAGAACTGTAAAGAAAGATACATCCTATTTCAAAATAGTTTCTCTTCAGAAACATTGAAAACATAGAAAAATGACTTTTAGAAAAAGTACCAGTTCTCCCTCTCCCTCCCCCTCCCCCCGCTCCCCTCTTTTCTGGTACCTTGTAATTACACTTTCTTCCAGAAGGTGGTACTGGAGCACCTCTGTAGTTTTTGAATAGGAATACCCCAAGCCTCTGTTATATCTAATATTTAATAAAGAGTGTCCTGGTTGGTTTGAAATATTCAGCTGATTTATTGGGGCATAAGCTTTCCATGAAAGCTTATGCCCCAATAAATATGTTAGTCTTTTACCACATCACAATCATTCTCCTTTTCTGTATTTTCAGTTTCATAGAAATCATAAAGTTACATAGTACCATATCCAGGGTGCAATAAAATATAGCCTGATGTTCCATTATTAGAATAAATCCTTCCATGTGAAGAGAGGAATTACATTTCTACTGGTATTAATCATACTCTACTTTTTTTTAACAAGAGAACAGTTCAAAGACAGTATTGGCACTAGGGGGCCACTTCATCATCTGATCTGATAGCATCAGAAATGCATCCTAAGCCATTGTCCTCTAGCAGACTAGACCAGATGCCCTCTAGCCTTAAAAAAGTAGTAGGCTTGCATTAGGTTACCTCCTACCATGGAAGAGGTAAACCTGAGACACTTATATTTGCTCATCAAAGCAGTATACAGTCGTACCTTTGTTCTTGAACATAATCCGTTCTGGAAGTCCATTTGACTTCTGAAACATTCGAAAACCAAGGCACGGCTTCCAATTGGCTGCAGGAGCTTCCTGCACTCAAGCAGAAACTGCGTTGGATGTTTGGCTTCCAAAAAACATTTGAAAACTTCCAGGTTTGTGGTATTTGGGAGCAAAAACATAAGAGTACCAAGGCATTCGAGAACCAAGGTATGCTTGTATATAGACTAGGGCTTGTATCCAGAGTAGCATCAAATCCATTAGTGCAAGGATTTAACTTTGTACAATGAAACTTTCCCCACCCCGCTACATGCCTCCTAAATCTGTTCTGGGACTACAGCAACCCTCTGGAACAGACTTAGGGACAACAGGTGGAGCATATATGGGAGAAAGGGGGCAAAGGTCTGTAGCACAATCATAAATCCGTGAGCTAATGGAACCAGGGCATTGGATGCCACCTCAGATACTGTTAGACTACAACTCCACCATCCCTGACCATTGCCTATGCTATAGGGAGCTGATGGGAGTTGTAGTCCGACATCTGAAGGGCCACAGGTTCCACCTCTCTAATATGGACAATCTTTTCATGGCTGTGATTAGAACAATTGGTTACAAACCAGCAATGCTAGGAATAGTCTATGTTGGATGGCAGCCACTGTGTGTTGTGTGGCAGGTCAGTACTTTGTCACATACAGCTGCTTAATTTCAGGCCAGGGTGGCGGTAGGCCTGCCCCATTCCACCCCTCTCCCTGGTCCAAAAGGACTCACATGGTGGCAATTGCATGTCAATTGGACACGCCTAAAATGGTTGCCACCCATAGGTAGAACCATGAGGTGGAAGAGACAGAAATTGGGACCAGCCTTCTTCAGCAAGACACATCCAGCTATCAAGCAGCCTGCCACATTCTAGACCACAAGTCTACTCCTGTCACAAGACAGTTGCCTGCACAGGCCACAATAGCACCAGACGAGTAGACATGCGCAGAAGTGTCCATCAGTTGACATGGCAAAAGATGTAATTCATGCAGATTCAAGTCTCACTGAAATAAAAGGAGCCTAAAAGTGCTTAACTCCATATTAAATTGTGACTCATCCCAGTGATGAAAATGTTGGTTTTAAAAGCACTGAGTCTGCAATAACAGCTGATAAAAAGTCTTTATGATGTTCTTAAGTCCTATGGAACCTGTAGTTTACCATCTCCTCTCTAGAGAAGCCACGTGTCCCATTAAATCCTGACAACATCTGGGGAGGGAGAGGAAAAGCAGGCCTCTTCTCAGTCACCAGAATGGGCTGGAGATTTATGTTCTGGCTCACTCCCGTTTGTGATGGATGAGCTATTAATTTGTGGAAAGCAGAGTTAAAAACAAACAGGGAATGGCTCTGGCGTAATATTTCACTAAGCTGAGTTTGACCACAATAGTTAAAGGCACCACATTGACAAGCACAAATATTAGTTCACTGGGCAGTCTTGTGTTTGCTTAATGTGTTGTGAGCACTCCACCATTGGCCTGGGGTTAGCAACACTGCCAACTGGCACACTCTTTTGCAATGTTGTGCTTTGTCCACTAGGTGGCAGTTTGTTTCCAATGCCTTGTCCAGATTGCATCATATTTTTCTGGCTTGTCTCTCATTTTACACCTTTTGTTTTGTTGCTCTTTGGATATTTCCAGTACACATGTGCCCATATAATTGTAAGAAAAATGGGTGGATGTGTGTGTGTAAAAGCAACAGCACAGACCACTTCAAAATAAGTTGACCTGCTCATTGGTCGGTGCGAGTGTCTCCTATGGCAAGCAAAAAGTATGGTAACTAAATAAAATTGCCTATTTTAAAATATATTCTTATTTGGATATTTATAAACCACACTTTCAAAAATATATATATAAGAAAGCAGTGTACAAAATAAAAACTTTTTAACCATCATACATCAATAACATCTATAAAAACACGTTGGGTTTTTTGCGGGGGGAAACCACGTTTTTTTGGGGGAAAAACCACATTCTTAAAGAAAGTACAGGTGGATCCTGCTGACTTTCTATTGGAAAGGATTTCCAAAGGGCAGGGTCTGCCACATTAAAGGCTCAGTTCCTGGCAATGGCTGGCCAAACCTCATTGGAGGATCTCAAGGATCAAGGTGCAGCATAAGGAATCAGGCAGTCTGAAATAGGATAATGCTGCAGACAACTGGAGAGTTATGCTGTGTTGGGGGAGAGAATGAGGACACCAGCTCCAAAGCTCAGACACAAGACTTACCAGACCTTAGCAAAAGGTCCCATCTGAGCAAACCCTAAAGAATAGTCATCCATCAGTTTGGCCCCTTCTTACACAGATCCGAGGAGAAATTCCTTTCTAAACAATGTCATGGCAATCAGGTGGTCCTGATCAATGCAAAATAGAATACAAATCTGGACAAAGCAGCTGTTTGTCTGCAGATCAACGGTGTCATTTAAGCTCCTCCAGGGATATGGGCTGGGTTTATTTATTTATTACTGCTGATGGCCTTTGCTGAGACCAAAAGGATTGACTTTGCAAGGTGCTCTAGGTGCTGGTGAACAATGAAGCGGGGGATCATTTAAATGATCCTAGCTTTGCCATCTAGGGAACCAGATGCGTATCTGCCAATCTTTACAGATAGCAGAATAATACATTGGCACTTTAATAGCCCTTGTGAACAATTGGTTTATGGCAGGGGTGGGGAACCTCAGGCCTGGAAGCCAAAAAATGGCCCTCTGGGCCTTTCTATCTGGCCCTCAAGACTCTCCCCAGGCCACACCACCTTCTCACTCTTAACCCTGAGCAATCCTACTTTGGGCTCTCCCTGAGCGCTCTTGCTTGGAATGTGCCCTTTTACTATCAAAATGCCCCTTGATTACCTGGATGAAGATAGAGAGGCCTACTGTACAATGCTGCCGACAAAGGTCCATATAGTAAAAGCTATGGTTTTCCCAGTAGTGATGTATGGAAGTGAAAGCTGGACCATAAAGAAAGCTGATCGCCGAAGAATTGATGCTTTTGAATTATGGTGCTGGAGGAGACTCTTGAGAGTCCAATGGACTGCAAGAAGATCAAACCTCTCTGTTCTGAAGGAAATCAGCCCTGAGTGCTCACTGGAAGGACAGATCGTGAAGCTGAGGCTCCAATACTTTGGCCACCTCATGAGAAGAGAAGACTCCCTGGAAAAGACCCTGATGTTGGGAAAGATGGAGGGCACAAGGAGAAGGGGACAACGGAGGATGAGATGGTTGGATAGTGTTCTCGAAGCTACCAGCATGAGTTTGACCAAACTGCGGGAGGCAGTAGAAGACAGGAGTGCCTGGCGTGCTCTGGTCCAGGGGGTCACAAAGAGTTGGACGTGACTAAAAAACAACTGTACAATGCTAAACTGCATGCTCACTTTTGCCTGTGGTCCCCAGAAGGCTGCAGAGATGGGAATGTGGTCCTCAAGCTGAAAGAAACCCCCCACTCCTTGTTTATGGCATAGGATGCAACCTTGTATCAGGTTGGACAGTTTGTCCATTTCCTCCAGCCGTTGTCAACTCTGACTCTTTTCCATCACTGTTTGTTCTTAAGCTGGTGATTCTAGGGATTGAATCTGGGACCTTCTCATGGAAGGGTGTCACTTGTAATGAGGACAGCATTGCCACAGACATAACACTTTGGGTAGTGGAGGAGAGAAAGAACAATGACTGCTAGCACTTTCTGCAGCTCAGTGTTATGACCTGGAAGCTTCATAAAAAGCATCAAGATATGTGTTGCCATTAACCCTGTTTTCCTGCCAATGAACCAAACTGGCAATTCAGCAAACCCACCCAACCTAGCCTACTGGTCAATACTTTTCTTGTAGCAATAAATATGATTACCAGATTCAATACAGGCCCAGAAACCTAACTGGTAACAGCCAAAGAGAAGGCAAATTTCAAAAGATACAGCTCCCCTGCACCCATTAAATCACTATCAGGAAACATGGCAGCTGCAATAAATAAATGATTTAAAAAATCCTTCCTCCTCTACAATCAATAAAAGTACAGGAGGTATGTCTCACATTACTAAATGTGGATTTGGAGACAGTATCGTCCAGGGGCTAGGTTTGTTGATGATCTCACAAATAAATATTAGCTGCAAATTGAAAATATAGGGTATAGTGTGGGTAGGTTGTGCTTAATTTGGAGGGGGGGTTTTTGGTGGAAAAGAACCATGTTTTACAATGGTTACATGTTCAATGCAAAAACGCACCTGTTCCAGCTTACCTTTACCAGTTGAATGTTTGCAGGGCCAAAATTCCTTGATAGTCTGTTTCTTTATAGAGGTGCTGCTACTGTATCCCCCAAAAACATTCAGAAAATGAGTGCTAATCAGTGACCTGACTGGATGCCAGAGGAAAACATTACAGCCACTTCTGGAGTGTTTTGGATGTGGTGCTCTGTTGTAGTAGGCATCAAAGCAAAAGGTTTAAGTGTGGACGTCTTTTTGGTTTATATTTCTCCTTTGCCATGAATTCATAAAACAGCCTTAGACAATGAAGCCCTTGTGTCTGAGCTTCATCTACAACAGGGCTGGCAGAAAGTATATCAGGTTTTGCCAATTTCTGGAGGGCCATCTACCTCCTGTTGCTTTGTGGGGATTCTTCCAAAGAATACTAGATAGGGTGGGCCTTGATTGAATCCAGCAGGTCATTACTTAATATTGTTAGGCATCACTAACAAAGATTAAGTTATTGCCTTAACTGTTAAAGAAATCCCACATAAACACTGGTGCTTTGTAGAGCTCAATTGAGTAATGCACCACGAGGGTTCTGTTTAGAGTGGGGGAGAGTAGATCACAAAAGACTGAAGCCATATTGGTCGACACTGCAGGGATTATAGTATCTTCTAGGGCTATTGTAAGGAATGCTTACATAATGTATGCAAATCACTACATATTTAAATGCTACAGATCAACAGATACAGGTCTATCCCTCGTTTTCAGAGATTTCTGTTCAGGTGCTAAACTTTGAAAAGTTTCTCAGATCGACTTGGCTGCAGATGGTAGTTTTACTAAACATCTGTACCACCATCTCACACAGAATCAGGCACCATCTCACCTAGAATGAGACATGCTTTAAGGCCATTGAAGCCTACAAGTTTAAGAATGCCTGGCTCTCAGTGATTTTCTGTGTAGCTAGAATTCACAGTGTTGTGACAAAAAGCTCCCTTGAATATAGGGAGATGGGGCAAACATTAAGACAACTAGTAAAACCCTCCTGCGCACTTGTTTGGATGGCATGGCTAGCTAAGCAACCCCAAAGTGAGAAAACGCAACCCAAACTACTTGACCTATCTGTATAAACTCAGAGAGCTGAAACCGAGTGATTGTGTGCAGATCACACAAATAAACACTGGGCAAATGTTAATCTGTATTCCTTCTAAATTGCACTCAGGGAAGCTTTAATATGTTTTTCATTCTCTCCCTTGAAACTGCTGTTCTCCTGAATACCAAACTTTGTTGGCAGAGAATTAACCAAAATGCCAATTTAAGAATTTTCCGTCTCTTATATTATGTTGCTTATGGGGTGCGTCAAAGCTCAGAAAAGGAAACTGTGAAAACAGTGCCCTAGATTTCACTGTAGAAATACAGTGGTATCTTGGGTTAAGTACTTAATTCGTTCCGGAGGTCCGTACTTAACCTGAAACTGTTCTTAACCTGAAGCACCACTTTAGCTAATGGGGCCTCCTGCTGCTGCCGCACCGCTGCTGCACGATTTCTGTTCTCATCCTGAAGCAAAGTTCTTAACCCGAGGTACTATTTCTGGGTTAGCGGAGTCTAACCTGAAGCGTCTGTAACCCGAGGTACCACTGTAATGTTGAAAACAAACATATGCACATACCTGCATATCACAACACACAAACTATGGCCTGCCCTTTTCACTACTACCTGGAAAAGTCAACATGGTGTAAAGCAGGACTGGCAGTGACCTAGGTTCAAAACCCCAACCTGTCATGAATCTTAAATCGCGATCTTAGGACAGCAACAAACTTTCAAAATAACCCATATTGGGGGCTGTTTGTGAGAATTCTGTTCATTTACTTATTACTTATGCCCCTCTCCTCCAAGGAGTTCAATGTGGACTGCATGACATCCCCCATCTCATTTCCCCCTTCCCAACAACCCTGCAAAATAATTTATACTAAAAGTGGGTGACTGCTCTCAGATCAGTGAGCCTTATGACAAGTTGGGCTTTGAACCCTGGCCTTCCAGGTCCTAGGAGCCCAACGTTTTAACCCCAGGGTCCACCAACATAGTACACTCTACATGTTGATGGGATTTGACTCAAATTATCCCTGACCACTGGCCATCCTGGCTAGACCTGATGGGAGTTTGGAGTCCAACAGCTAGCACTATTCCACTACACCATGAAGGGAGAAGAGCCATGGAGTGCCTTGAAGAGGCAAAACTGTTATTTTGGAGAGGGGAGAGGGAGGGAGATGGGCAGTAATAAATTATAACCAACAGTGCAGAAACCTCAAAACCTGGCCGGTGCAATTGCTGGGGTTTGCAGGGCTTGAGAGGTCTAGGAGCTCGGGGTCTGCTCCTGGATCTCTCATCAATCTGCAATGGACCAGCCAGGATGTCTGATTCCCAACTGCTCAACAATGAAAGCAACAAAGTAGCTCTTCTGACTCTCTCTAGATTATGAAGCAGCTTGGGGAGAACCAGGAAGTGGTGTTTTCCTAGAAGGCCTGTGAACTCCAGGCCTTGCACACAAAACAACTGCCTGGATTGTTTCATTGGAAGGGCCTTTTGGATCTTGGGGGTCCAGCAAAAAATGTAGCTTGCCTGGCCCTGCTATACTGAATGGAAAAAGCTTAACTCTCATCGAACAGCAACTACCGACGATGCTTCTTTCCCCCATTAAAGCTCACCTTTGCCTTCTCTGACATCCATTTTACGACCCTGGCAGCTCTTTAAGGAAATACATTCTGAAACGGGTCCTCATTCCAGTCTGAAGAAGGCGGCAAATGATATCCAGGCCCGTTTTTCTCCGAAATGTGTATTTGAAAAAAATAAATAAAGAAGAAATGGCCGTTGCTCCGAGCGCGGGGTATTGAAATTCCCCGATTGCCTTTTGAAGCCTCCTTCAATCGAGTCGGGCAGTAAGCGAACATTTGCATAGACGGATAAAGGATGTGACAAGTCCTGTAAATCGCTTACAATCCAATGGAATGATCTCTCGGCAGACACGGTGGAGCCAGCCCTACCAGGGCTTTGGAAAATGTGCGAACAACCTCTTTTGTCGGGGAGGCATGATAATAATGAGCCAGTACTTATCTGGCCTTTGATGTTGTGTTTACCCCTGTCGCTGTTTGCTTGGGGGCGCCCCATATAAGGGAAGAGGCGCGTCACGGCCTGCGCGTCCAAAGGCTTCAGCTCATCAAGCGCACAAGACCCGGGCTCGTCTAACCCCCCGACGGCAAGCGCGCCATGACCAAGGCTCCCTTCTCGGTGGAGTGGCTCTCCCAGAGCAGCCAAGCCACCAACCACGCCCGGAGCAGGGAAGGAGTCAGCCCAACCGCGTCTTCGGCCTTCACCCAGCAGAGCGAGCCTCCTTCTAACTGCCGTCCTGCCGGGAGAGAACGAAGGCCGGTCGGGGAAAAAGTCGTTCCCAGGGGCCACGAACCGCCTTCTGAACACCTCCCTTCGCCCCAGAAGAAAGTGGATTCCTCCTCGACGTCAGCAGGTACTACTTCTCTAGCAGGCTCCGATTCATGGAGGAGAAGCTATAAATTTGCCTTCACTATACTCTACTTCCAATTTGTGTCCTGATTGATACCAGCTGCTGGGAAACGGAGGTCATCTGGTTGGCTACTGTTAAGACCAGGACGCCGGACTTGCTGACCTGATCCAGCACGGCTCTTATTATCTTTATAGGTCTTTTATATTGATCTCCAGGTTTATAAACTCGCAATTCCTCGGAAGCAAGTGCCCCTGCTGTTGCTTTTTTTCGGCGGAATAATGCAACTTTGGGGAAGGGCGAATCCTAGTGCTCTCTAGAGTCTAGCCGGACTTTCCAACGTGGGGAATATTGCCCGTCGGGGCGCGAAGGGGTTCTCTGGGGACGCTGGTTCGAAAGCCTAGGAGGTTGGAAAGGCGGCAACAATGGGAAGCGAGACACTTGCTCGGTTTTCCTAACAATCGAGCACGGAATAGAGTAAAGGCCACTTACTATTTTCCGGTTTCCCGGCCACTGATCAGGTCCTTTGCCTCCCGTCAATTCTTTTGACAAGGCCGAGCTGCGAGCTGATCGCAAGCCGCTTTCCCGAAAACCCATCCGAGCCCTTCTTTCCACCTGGAAATAGTGGCCTGTGTTTCCACCTCTATCTGTCAAACTAAAAGCCAACTTTGCGGGTGAAGACCTGGCTGAAATATATCCCGATCCTGTGCGAGAAGTCCTAACCAGCTCTATAAGACTTAATCACCCAGGTGAAACTCTTACATCAAATGGCAAACTCAGGTGTAGGAATCATAGAATCATTGACTTAGGAGGGACCGCGAGGGTCACTTGGCCCAACGTGGAGCTCGAAACCACGACTCTTGAGATTAAAAGTCTCATGCTCTTATCAACAAACTACCCAGGGCAGGGGAAGGGAATCGCAACTGTTGGTGTGGCGATTCAGATCCTTTGCAACTGCCTCCCATCAGTCGGTCACCTTTTTTATTATCTTTTCGGCATCTATTGAAGTCCTTTCTCTTTTAACAAGTCTTTTAAGTGGAGATTTCCCCACCCCCAGTCTTCTCTGCATTGGCCTAGAAGTCGCTTGTGTGTGTTGTTATTGATGTTTTTATTGTGAAATAGTTCGGGTTTTTCAAAGAGAGCGATTGATAGAGCAGAATAAAATAGAGGATAATGGAAGCGCTAAAACTGCAATGCGATGCATACTTATATTGGGAGTAATTTCTCTTCAGTGCAATGGGGCTCTTTTTTTTATTAGACATGCATGTAGGCTGGACGAATGAGCCGGAAATAGCTGAGCCCAGCTTGCTGCCCTAGGATTTTGAGGGGGATAAAACATCAGTTTATCCCAACGTGGGAAATGTGTTCCTTTACCCGCTATTGATTTCCACGGTGGGCGTGTCGCTGACCATCTGGCTTTTGTCTCTTCTTTCTGCCAGAGGCGTCTGAGGCTCCCAAGCGGACGTGGAGTGCAACGGAAGGCAGCTCGGACGGCGAAGGGAGCCTCTCGGAGGGCCAGACCCCAGAAGACGGCAGCGGCAGTAGAAGCACCAACAGCCGCCGCTTGCGCACCGCTTTCAGCGTGGAGCAGATCAGCACCTTGGAGAACTCCTTTAAGCGTCACAGGTACTTGGGCGCTGCAGAGAGACGCAAACTGGCCAGTAAGATGCAACTCTCCGAAGTGCAGGTAAGCGACCAGACTGGCTCAACTCCTGACAAACATAGACCCTAAAATGACTATTATACTGAGTAAAAGACAATAAAATAATCTAGCTACTTTTGGGGAGGCAGGTGGGTATGGATGTGTGCATGAGAGAATTTCCTTGACTGACTTTTCTTAACTTTAAACAATTCTTACTGCATTTTATATTATGCCTTTCCTTCAGCGTGAGGTTCAAGGTCTCCACCCACCACCACCAAAAAAATGACAATTTGGAAATGACATGGTGGTGTGGGAAATTTTAAAGAAGCAGAAGGATTTCAACATAAAAGTGGTTGAGTGAGGGAGAATGCTCTGTTGACCAATGAAGGGCTCCTCCATTAGTTCATCCACTTCTCTCTCTCTCCCCTGTCCACAGATCAAGACTTGGTTCCAGAACCGACGGATGAAACTGAAGCGTCAGTTGCAGGAGATAAGACCCGAACCTTTTCATGCAGTGCCATTTTACAGCCCCCTCCCTTTTGGACCTCAAAGTGGGCCTGTGTCCTATGTTTACTCTCCACACCAGCATACTTTCGCTGGGAGGGAAGCTGTTCCTTCTGGCATCCCCTTCCCTCCAATGCCAGCTCCAACTCTGGATCCCAGAAGCAACTCTGGAGGGCAACCTGGTGCTCTCTGGCCCATGCCCTACTTCATAGGATGCCAGGACCCTAGAACTGTCTTCCTGCCCCTCTGAGTCAGAAATGCTGCTGACCCCACAGAAGGATTTGCACTATAAAGTCTGCTCTTCCAGAGCTATATTTATAGCTACCGAGATTCCTGAATACATAGGTTTTGAATATATTTTGCACAGAGATATGAGTGGGAAATTGGGATGAAAATAAATAACTACAATGTACGAGGGTTTTTTTTTTTAAAAAAAGCTAATTCATTCAGCAAGACCTTAACTGAGTTTTGACATTTAAACGAGGGCTTAACACAGACCAGCTTCAAGCTGCCCCTTAAATTTAGGTCATGGGGCAGAACAGCAACATCTGGAGAAGCCTGATATAAAATTAGACAAGAGCCCATCAGCTGTGATCGATTTAGCAAGATCAGCTTATGCTTGATTTAGGGCTTGATAGTGTGTTGTTCGGAAAGTTGTGCAATAATAGCATCAGAGAGATGTTAAACACTGTGATTAACTTACTTCTTTGTAAGGGTGACCCTGAGAACATTGATGTGCCATAAAATTCTGGTGTTCATTCACAACCCACTGATAAAGTTGTCTGTGTTTGCAGTGCAATATATTGTACTTTTATCAATATATTGCTCTTTATGATAAGATGTAAGCCATAAGCTAATTCAAAATGCTTTCTGCATTAATAGGTATGTTTTTAGCTGGGGTGGGGATTGGACTTTTTTTTTTTTTGCCATATCAAATACAGAAAATAACTGGAACCATTTGTTTTAGTAAAGATGTATGCATGTGCAGAATTAATCAGATATATACTATTAGTATATAGAGCCCTTAACAGCCTGGGACCACTTTATTTGTGGAATTGCCTTGTCCCATAAACGCCCTTTCGATATTTTTTTTTAAATACCTAGAATTTCAATTACAGAGATTTTATTACAGTAAAGCAGTGCATTCATTTTGTTTTTTTAAAAAACAGCTATATAATTTTAACATTTGTGTAGTGCTTTCAGGTATTTACATGCATTACCTAGTTGTTATGCTAACAACAATCCTGTAAACAAGATCCATGGGCAAAATGTGCCTCCAGACCTCTCTGGCGCTTGGGACTTTCCCCCAGGCCTCGCCCCATCCCTAATCATGCATCCTCTCCCCAGCCATGTTTGGCACATTCCTTTGCTGTTTTTGCCTGGCTGGAATGTGTCTATGAACTCTGATCATGTTTTTTGCTTCCCTGGATAGAGGTCTCTCTGTGTGTATGTGTAGAAACTAGCCTAATGTACAGAGGTAGCATTCACTTGTTCCTCTGCCTATGTGTTCCTCAGGCTCTGCTCCCCATGGTCATGGGGCCTCCAGAAAGGCTGAAAAGGAGTCCCCAGTCCAGGTTATTGTTCCCCATAAAGCAAATGAAGACTGAGGGAACTTGCCACATTCCTTTTTTAAAATCCTTATGATACAGTGGTACCTCAGGTTAAGAACTTTGCTTCAGGATGAGAACAGTACAGCGGCAGGAGGCCCCATTAGCTAAAGTGGTGCTTCAGGTTAAGAACAGTTTCAGGTTAAGAATGGACCTCCAGAACAAATTAAGTTCTTAACCAGAGGTACCACTGTACTAGGCATTTATATAGTACTACTTTTATACTCAGGTAACTACAACAGCCCTGCAAGGTAGATCATTAATATTCCCCACATTACAGAATAGGGGTTTATAGTGAGCTACTTTGTAATTTGCAGGGCACGCCTATTCATGTCTACTCAGAAGCAAATTCCCTCAGGTTCAATGGGGTTTATTCTCAGGTTATAGGACTGTAGCTCAGTGGTAGAGCAAATGCTTTGCATGCAGAAGGTCCAGGATTTAGTGCCTAGCAACTTCAGGTAGGACTGGGAAAGTCCTGAAATCCTGGAGAGCTGCTGCCAGTCAGTGTAGGAAATGCTGACTTTGATGGACCAATAGTCTGTATAAGAGAGCTTTCTATGTTCCTAATGTTAGCACTTTAGACAAAGTGGCCCAACAGAAAAGAAATCTAATCATTTTGTGTCTTTTGGATAGTCCACAGATATTTGAACTGTGATTGTATTTGATTTGATCTGCTCTGATTTAATATTACAGCATTTGTGCAAATGTTGAGAAGTGAATTATTAATCGGTTAATGAGTATTAAGAGGAGATTTCATCTTTCTACTTTATTTCAATGTGTTTATTTTTATATGCTCCCCACACAATAAAAAAAAAAAGTTTTGGAAGTTTAATTTGGTTCACTTTGCAAGCCTTCTCTCTCTCTTTTTTTAATGGTTTCATTTAGGTTGTGTGTGCGTGTGTGTGTGTGTGTGTGTGTGCGCGCGCGCATGTGTCTTTTAGCCTGCCTCTTGACATGCACTGCATTCCCAGAGAAACAATTGAACCCAGATCTGAATCAAGTTGAGGTCCATGTCATCATGAAGTACCAATGCAGAGCTGATACTCCCTCCACTTCCAGCTGTGTGTGCTTCCATAAAAATACACATTTTCAAACTTTCATATATATCCAGCTAAGTTATACTCAAGACTAGACCCACTGATGTTAATGGACCTATGTTAGTCATGCCCATTAATTTCAATACGTCTGCTCTGAGTATGACTAGCATTGGATACAACCCTATGGATTTCATCTCAACACATGACATTCCAATGTGTTCGGCTTGAATGACATATTCATATTTAATGGGTAATTTGAGAATGCAATAGGTGAAGTACCACTTTTTCTGCTTTGTTCCTTAAACATCATACAGAAATGTGGCTTGTGGAGCTTTTCCATGGCATGGGCATCAGCAATTGTGTTTCTGTACAGCAGGCTGTTCCTAAGGCACAGGAACACTGATTAGGGGTCTCTCCTGGCATAGTAAAACTTGAGCCAAGCCTTAGGCATCAATATGGGTAATTTCATTTGATTCACTGGGATTCTGGCGCTTTGCTTTGAATAAAAGGCAAGGTATCTGAGATCAGAGCCCATCCCTAGACCCAAATGCTCATGCTGAAACGACTTTTCACATATCTTAATTCAGCTGTTGATTGTGTGTTTAAGATTGGGACCCTTAAACTCTAATCTCAGCCTTAATCCAGACTAGCTGGGGTTGATGGGAGTTGGAGCCCAATAAGATAGGGAGTCGCAGGCAAAGCTAGAATGAGTTGGCTCTGTCTGGCATTGGCTCCATCCACTGTTGACCTCTCCACTTTCCACCAGCTCCAATGAGCACTTATCTGCCGCTGCCTGTCTGCTACTTTAAGCAGCGGGCTGCAGCCCTTCCCTTGCAAAGGACCACTTGTGAGTGTCTAGTGATATTCTATTCCTTACCCAGCACCGGACTGGATGCACTTGAGAGGCACAGGTTTTTCCCCCAAAATCTAGAGCAGCTTACCGTGAATGCCCCTTATATGTCCATTTGTACAGCCCCTACATTCTTGCCGCTCTCAGCTCTTAAGGTAGGGTTGCCCTATTTCAAAAAGTAAAAACCAGGACACCCCGAAAATAAAAACGAGGAAACCCCTCCCCAAATTGTTGAGCTTTTTAAAGGAAAACCCAAGAGCTTTTGAGCTGCTGCAGCTTTTTTTTTTTTTTACAAAAACACACACACAAAAAATTGATTAACTTGCCTAAGATCCAGGACAAAGCACCATATTTCATAAATTCTCCCCGTACATCATTTCTGCCTTTGAAATCCTGGTAATGTTTGGGGAAATCTGAATGTATGGCATCCCTGTCTTAAGGATAAGATAGAAATAAATCCCAGGGAACAAGTGACTACCTCAATTAAAATGTACTCATAATGAGGAATACCCAGTAGTGAAATCCTATTTAAGGGCATTTGATCAGGATGATGTATGGACGCATCATGTGGAAAACAGGTGGCACATAGTGCGTGGCTCATTCATGTAACTCAGTTCAATTGCCCTTGTTCATTTATTTTCCTTCCCTGTTGAGCCTGGATTAGAGCAGAAATAGATGGAATCCTACCATATCCTTCATCAACAATGAACATATAACTGCTGGGAACATCTGGAAGCTAATAGCAGATTGCCAGGGTGGTGGAATGTACCATTTCATACTGCATCTTGTCTCTAGCCTTACTCATCCTTATGTGAATCAGTTACTGAGAGAGAGCAAAAAGGGGGGGGGGAAGTTTCTTCAATGTGATGAAAGATTAAGATGTCTCCAAGGGAACCCTGACATGTGACTTTATCAGACAAAAAGGAGATCTAGGCTGGGAGAGTTTAAAAAAATCAAAAGTTTTCTGAACAAAAAAATTCTAACCAGCTCTATTCCCACTGATGTTTTATGATTCAGAAAACAGTCAGAGAAGCTTTGCTTTCTAATTCCCTATGGGGCTGTAAAATGGTGATGGACTTAGCAAATACCTGTGAAGGTATCCTTCCTGGCGATGTACACATCAAATTGTGCATCAATGTGAAAAGGTTGAGATGCAAAGGACTGGAAATTGTGGAACACACAGCCCGCTGAAGTTACATTGTACACTTTTTATGCTAAGAACTTGTTTATTTTTACAGGCTTCCCAAGAAGGGTGAGTTTACACACAGGCAGAATATGATGTGTTTTAGACCTCTATGGCATTCTGTGATGCTTTATTTGAAATACTTCTATTCAAGATAAATAAAGTCTGGCTACCATATGGCAACAGACCTAAGTGTAACTAACTAGCAACACATGAGTTTTAGGTAGCATGCATTTGTGTTCGATCACTTCACGGCAGTATACATTCACTTCACAACAAACTTGTAAGGTAGGGCAGGCTGTGAGAGAGGACGACTTGCTTCAAGTCATTCCTGCAAGTTTCACAGCTGTGTAAGGATATGAATGGGGTCTTGCTTGTCCAGATCTTGCACTCTGTCCATACCAGCTCTTAAAACACTTTCCTTAGTCTAATCAAAGTTTCTTGCTGCTGTGCTGTATGTTCAAAGAAACTGGCCCTTCCAGGCCAAGATATTGAGACAACAGCAACACAGAGACATAGAGTACAATTACCTGGGAGAACTGTTTTCCCACCCCCCTTTTTTGGAGGGGGAAGGATAAATGCACGGGAAAATCCCAGTTTGGATCAGGGTTGTAACAAAAGAAGGGATTTCAACTCCTTCCTTTTGCACCAGTTTCCTGGCCGAAATCTCTCTCCAAGAGCTTCTGGCAGTGGCAGGTGTTGTTCTGCAAAGCCAGTTGCTGCTCTGGCAGAGTGATTCAGACCAGGAAATGGGTACATGGAGGTAATAGTTTATCCATCCCATCCCCAGGGCTGTGATCCTAATCTGAATTGGTTGCGTGGCGAGTTCCCGCCCCCCACCAGGATAAATAAAGACACGAGACACCATAATTTAAAGTTAATTGGGCGAATTAGGCCACAACTTTATTGAATTCAGGAATGAGAGGCATTGGCTTAGGCATTGGTCCTAACAACTATCCGGCTCCAACCCGATTGCTGGAGACACAGTGAAGGGTTAACCTTATATCGAGGGAGTCTCCTGCCGAGGCATGTTGACTAGGAGCTCCCCCAGGTCACCGCTCGGGGGGCGTGCCTTTGGCCCACACCTCCATAGGCTTCGGACAGGGCCACGCCCCCTGGAGTCCTTTAACGGACCACCCTTCGCTCGCTGGGGGGAGGTGATGGCGTTCCTCCCCCCCACACATCCTCTTAACCCCTTCTTACCAATGACTACCGCCACACGAGCAATCGCTCGCCGCCAATACTCTCATGCCTGAAACCAATCCCATATCCCCTTAGCTATATCCCCCAGCCAAATATCATTTCCAGCATCAGAAAGATGCACGCCATCAAACCGGTAGAGGGCCTCACAGTTGAAACGAATGCCCGGGTGTCCAATGACCTTCCCCCCCAGGGCTGCCACTCTACACACCACCGCCCAATCCAAGGCTTTCCTCGCCCTATTCATGGCTATCGGGCACTTGCAGTCTCTCCAGACCCGCCTCTCCATCAAAGAGGCCCAAATGATTGTGAGCTTTGGGTAAGAGGCCTTAAGCTCCTCAAAGTCACTAAATATATTCCACTGCAAGTCAACCGCCTTTCTATAAGCTAGGTCATTCTCTCCCAATTGTACAAGTAAAGCATTAGGGGGCCCTCCGCTGCGACTCTGGTCTTAAATGCGGGCAGCATCTCAGCCCAGCGCATTCCCCTCCGTGAGACCCAGGATATAGCGATGCCAGAAGGTAAGCCAATACTCCCTGAATCACTTCTGGTTCCCAAGACTCTGGTCCCCAAGTCTCCACAGATGTTCCGGGAAGGGCTGAGGTAGCAACTGAGCGTCCGGTGCTAACGAGCGGAAGCGGTCCATCTGAAAACGAGATAGGGCATCCGCGACATCATTGTTAACACCAGGCACAAATTGGGCGGAGAAGCGGATATTAAGTTCTAAACATCGGAGAACGAAGGAGCGCAAAAGGGCACCCACTCTTGAGGAACGTGCGGCCTGCCTGGAAAGGACTGCTACTACTGCCTGGTTATCGGTGTGGAAGCAAACCCTATGATTACTGAACGCCTCTGACCATAGATGCACTGCCACTACAATTGGGAAGATTTCTAAGAAGGTTAAATCTCTGGTAATGGGCCCTCCCTTCCAGGCTGCGGGCCAACGCTGGGCACACCATTGCCCTTTAAAGTAAACGCCAAACCCAAGGGAGCCAGAGGCATCCAAATGCAACTGAAAGTCCACCTGCAGCGACAAATTCTCTTGCCATAGGGAAATACCATTGTAGTTCTCGAGGAACTCCAACCAAACTTCCAGGTCAGATTTCACCTCCTTAGATAGTCGAACCCTATGATGAGGGGAACGCAGGCCTGCTGAAAGCTTCGCAAGGCGGCCACAGAATGGATGGCCAGGTGACACCACGCGGCAAGCAAAATTTAAATGACCTAGCAGTGACTGTATCTGCCTAAGTGTAACTTTTTTTTAGGGGGAGGAGCTGCCGAATGAGGTCGCCAAGCGCGATCAGTTTCTCTCTGGGAAGTTTTGAGGTCTGCGCTACTGTGTCCAACTCGATACCCAAATAGACCATGGTTGTAGCTGGGCCTTCCATTTTGTCGGCGGCTAGGGGAACTCCTAACTCCCCGGCTAACGATATAAATAGGTCAAACCACGCCCCCCAGCCAGCCAGCTGATTGGCTGGCTGGGGGGGGGGGCAGGCCCGGCCGGGATTCCCTTGCTCTCGTGGGGGCTGGGACCAGCCCCCGCTCACGTGGGGTGGGCGTGAAGCCCGCAACCCCACCTCCTGGGCAGGCCAGAAGTGGCTATCCCATGACACCACATTTACTTTTTTGGGGGGGGGGGGTTGTTATATATTTATAGCCTGCCTTTTACCCTGATGGAACTGATGGCAGCTTACAGATAAAATCAAGAATCACTAAAAATATGGGGGAAATAACCATAATTAAAAACAACTAAACATTAATAGAATTAAAACTATATACATATAGAAAAATCTGTTTAAAACATACAAATAATTGCAATAATAAATGGTGTATGTAGGAGGCCAGGAGATGAGAAAGAGAGCCCAAGCTCCATGAACTGGTTAATCCTGTCTGCATCCAACAGCTGTTAAGCCATCCCTAGTTTTGGACAACCAGACTGGGTGCTTGTACTCCAAAATACACCAGGGCTAGACTTGGAATGCTAACTTATTGAATTAAAAGCCCTGCAGAGTTATAGGGCTATCTAGTTCTCAGGTGGCCTTCAAAGCAGGAGATGATGCTTGTCTGTTTCACCCCAGGGCATATCTCCAGATCTTACTTGCTGAACTACAGTCATTAAGAAAGGGTGTTAATAAGGAGAGAATTTACAGCCCACTTAGCTCCCATTCAGAAAGCAATGGAGAAAAGCAGAATGAATGGGAGGAGCAGAGAAAACTGCTGATGAAGTCCTAGGAATAGGTAACAGTGTAGACTGCTGCCTTGTTGTTTTTAGAAAAACAAATATATTATTAATTTGGGAACAACTATGCATCGGCAGGGGACGCAGGTGGCGCTGTGGGTTAAAGCCTCAGTGCCTAGGACTTGCCGATCGAAAGGTCGGCGGTTCGAATCCCTGCGGCGGGGTGCGCTCCCGCTGCTCGGTCCCAGCGCCTGCCAACCTAGCAGTTCGAAAGCACCTCCGGGTGCAAGTAGATAAATAGGGACCGCTTACCAGCGGGAAGGTAAACGGCGTTTCCGTGTGCAGCTCTGGCTCACCAGAGCAGCAATGTCACGCTGGCCGCGTGACCCGGAAGTGTCTCCGGACAGCGCTGGCCCCTGGCCTCTTAAGTGAGATGGGCGCACAACCCCAGAGTCTGTCAAGACTGGCCCGTACGGGCAGGGGTACCTTTACCTTTACCTTTTATGCATCGGCAGAATGAGCCCAGAAAGGAGTACATCCAGAATCAATGGAGAACTGCTATGATCTAAGAAGGATCCTATTCATATCTCCCAACATTTTCCTAGTTTAACTAAGAGAGTTTTCATCATCTTTGTAATTGTTTGGCATAGAAAATAAAGATGGGGAAAGTGCAGTGTGTCAGTTTTGTCAGTGGATGCCAGATGTTTTCTTAGGCACGAGGCAAGCTGTTCTAGTTTCAAGGTCTGCTTGTTGAGGCAGCCATTCTTCACCACATTGGCCTCAACAATTGACCTCCTTGAGGTTGGTAGGTGTACCAATTATTTACCACAAGGCTCATGAGATCCACTGACAAGTTCTCTGGCCATGCATGCACAAATGGTACCTTCTGGACCCCATCAATACATTTTGGAATTTCAGGCTTATTTTCCCCCCTGTCATTTGAGTTAGGATGTGACACGCCAAAAAGTGCCCCTCTCTCTCAGAAGGCGCTGTATCCAGCTGTGTTGCCTCTTAAGGACCGATGACACATGGTCTTAAACAAACAAGGAACTTGTGACATTCTGTGGAAGACAAGTGGATGAAAATGGAAGGGAGGTGAGATAAAGTAACATCAGAGAAGATGAAACGAAAAGGAAGTGGAGAGGAAAAATCAGACAGAGGATGATAAGCTGAGTAACTTATGTTGTAGCAAACAAGAGGTGCCTTTCTGGGTGCCAGAGAAGGTCAAGCATTTACCTAACTTCAGGAGCATAAAGCAACCAACATATTTCCTCTGTGCTGTCAAAGGAGATCTGCATTCAGAACCAGTTTAGAGATGTGTGCATATTATATACAGGCCCCAATAGTGACTTGATGTAGATGAGAATGCATGACCCCAATTCAGTCATGCACAATGTGATCATTTGGAGTTGGAGCAGAGTCACAGTCTTTTAGGGACCAACTTCTGCTACAATAGGAGTGTTATTGTCAGCTTTCTGGTTACACAGAACACTTCACCAGGCAGAACAGAATGATAGCTTAACTCTCAGATAATTATGTGTGATAAAGACTTCTATGTGACACAAAGCGTTTCACCTGTAGATGGTTCTATGTCAACTAACGTTAGTGAAATAAAATAGGCTACTTTTTCTGTTATATGTCTTACTCTCTAGGACCAAAATGGCAATTACCATTTTAATGGCAGGAAATACAAAACAAACCATTTTGAAAGATAATTGTTTGAAAAATTTGCCTTTCTTAATGACACTGAAACATAATGTTTATGAACATAAGCAAGTTTAACTGTGTTCCATAGGGCTCACTCCTAAGTAAATGTGTTTTTAGTATGATAATTCTGTATAGTGCCATAATGGGCAGTATGCACTACCATCCATATATATCAAAAAGTTCTTTTTCTTTTCTTTTTCTGTTGAGAAAAAAAAGTGTTAAAGTATGAGGAAAATATTTCAGTTGCAATCTTCTTAATCAATCTCATTGTGCTACTTTCTGGAAAACTGTAATAAATTTCAAGCATCTCCCCATTGTTAAGCATAGAGTACAATACATTATCAAATATATTTAGTGTGGTCACTGATTGCTGATTGGGGTAATGTTTAGACTGAGCCTTTGATCATGAGAGACTGCAGAAAACCTGTTGTCCAAATCCGAAAAATACCTTCACCAGTATCTAGTGTTGTGTTAAGGAGGCATTGCCTAAGGCTATCATTCGGGGCACATCTGTGGAGAGCAACCACCAGCATCTCATTTGTGAAGGGATTTCCTGTTAACAAAACTTCTATCCAAACAGTTGCTCCATTGCTCAGATATAGTCATAAGAAGGAATCTGCAGGAACATTTCCAGATGGATTTTATCCATTCCTTTTTTAAAAAGTGAGTATAACTCACTCTTCATCCATAAAGACACCTGGGAGGGATACACAACATGAAATACAATGACACAACCAGAGCCATAAAATAGATGACAATAAAAGCATCTACTACAAAGAGCAGCAGCTAAGACAACAGCAGAGCTGGTGGCACAGATACATCAAAACCAGAATTCTAAGCTTAGGAAGGCTGCAGCTGATGCTACAAAAAAGTCAAAGCCAACTATAGCATAGGATTTCGTCATAATGTTTGTCTTCTTCCTTGTCTCCCCATCCCATGCTCTGCATAGCCCCTAATGAAGTTCTGAAGAGTTCTGCAGGACTCAGAAAGCTTACTGCTATTTTGTGACATGCTGGTTGGTCCTAATAAAAGTATTGCCCAACTGTCTATTTTGGGTCTTATGGACCAATGCAGCTCCAGTTGCTTTTTATACAACTGCAGTCACCTTTGGGAGATCTTATGGGTGTGTGTGATTGGGATGCTTGGACACTCTCATTCAAGAGAGACTAGTTCAAATAAAACACATATCCTGCCTGTGACTCATACTCAGAGTAGGTGCACTGAGATCAATGGACTTGGCTAACTTAGAATCACAGAATCATAAATTTGGAAGGGACCCCAATGGTCATCTAGTCCAACCCCCTGCAATGCAGTCCCCTGATTAAATGCTTGTCCTCAGGGTACGATGTAACTGGACACAGCCCATAGAGTACAGTTGAGCATATGTAGTGTGCGCTTTCTCAGCGACTGAGAAACTAAGGACCGGCCTATTGCAACAAATCTGCAACTCAGGACACTGGTCTCAGGTCAGGAGATTTTCCCTGAGAGGTCTGTGCCTCCTTTTCAGAAGTCAGTTCCCCCTTTAGGGAGGGGCTGCTTGGCAGGCGGGAGCTGGGTCTCCGTAGAGACCCTGCCAACTAATTGGGCTTGCATAGGGGTGTGGCGTCACCCGCTTAAATGTTGGCATGGCCGGGGATGCTGCCTTTTCTGCTTCCAGTCCTTGGATCTCCCAGCCCACCCACCCTCTTCTTTATGGCTTGACTATGACCTTGCTTTGACTTATGTCGGTCACCTGGTTGTTGGGGCCAGGTAGGAATTTTCCCACTTGGCATAATTTGCTGTAGCCACTTGGTTTTTGTCTACCTAGTAGCAATCATCACAACTTTGTGAGGTTAGGCATTGCGTCAGCCTTTTATGGGACGGGAGGTTGCTGCCTCCTCCTGCCCCTCCAGGATCTGGGGGTGTGGTTCCTGTCCAAAGCCTGGGCGTGGGCTAGGGCCAAGACACATCCCTAATGGTGACTGGGGGGGCGCTCATTTGATTTACATCAGAGGGCTCCCCCCCTTCCGGTGGTTAACCCTTCAAAGGGTGTGCAGGAGTCAGGTTATAGCATGGCTAGGCAAACTAAAGTCCGGGGGCCGTATCTGGCCTAATCGCCTTCTAAATCCGGCCTGCAGACGGTCCGGGAATCAGCATGTTTTTACATGAGTAGAATGTGTCCTTTTTATTTAAAGTGCATCTCTGGGTTATTTGTGGGGCTTGGGAATTCATTCATTTCCCCCAAAAAAATATAGTCCGGCCCACACAAGGTTTGAGGGACAGTGGACCTCTGCTGAAAAAGTTTGCTGACCCCTGGGTTATAGTCTTGCTTCACCCAATTGCCTAAGCCAAAGCCAATACTGCTCACATCTGTAACCAATAAAGTTGTGGCCTTATTTATCCCATTAAGCCAATACACTTGTTTTTGTGTGTTTTATTCCAGGAAAGCTTGGGATCTGGGTCCTTGCCATGCAGGCTTAGATCCCTACTGACTATTATTATTCCTTAACACATACACTCCAGGGAAACATGACTGAATCAGCAAGGCAATCTGGGCTTTTTCTTGCTCAAGCAACCATTCTGCAATGGGGCTAGGAAAGCAGCAGGAAGCTGTGTCCTCGGGCAAACCACTCTGCCCCCTGCTGCCCCCCTACCAGGCAGGCGAAACCATTTCAGGCTGTGAGTTCAAGGAGAAAGATTTCGCCCTGCCAGGCCATTAGGTCTAATTGCCGCCTATTATCTCTCCCTTTGAAGCACAATTAACTGTCAGTTAAACTAGGATAACCCACCCCCTTCCCTTTCCAAGGAGGCTGGGCATGGGGGGGGCACTCAAGCTTTGGGTTTTTATGGAATAGTTTCTTGACTCAAGGCAGTTCGGAATTGGAAGGAGCTGCAAGGAGGGGAGGTTTGGATTTCATCCAGCTGTTTTCAACACATCTGCAACAAAACTGGGGAAAGGAAAAGTGGGGGAGTGTTAAGAGAAAAATAATAGCACTGTGTAATGTGTATAGATTAAATAGTATAATGAATATAATTTTGACTTTATAAAGTATGGTGCATATATGATAAAAGGGGCACTGTAGAAAAACCCTCATGTATTCTTAAACAAGATATCACTCAGGATTTTTAGAGCAGGGGAGGTGGTCTACCCCCTTTTTCAGTAGTGGCTGGTGCCTAATAATAATAATAATAATCGTCATTTCCCCAGGCACTCTGGGCGGCTTTCAACAAGATTAAAAATACATTGAGAGGGTAGAAGGAAGGGAGTTAAAGCCAGAAGCAATAAACGGCAGAGATAACTCATTCCATTTTGGTCTTCCTCTTCCTCCCTGCTGCATTCTATAATGGGCAACACCAACAGGAAGGAGGTAGAAGCAGGCAGCAAGTATCAATCCCTGGACTGAATGGATGTCAGAAGATGCTGGCCAAGTGAGATTACTGTCCTCATGGACTAGCCTTTACTGCTGTCTTTCGTAAGTTTCAGCCCTCAACCAATAGCAGACCTAGCCCAGATGTGATCAACATGTATACAACCAGCACTAATGCAGATTCCATTCCTTCTCAATGGAACTCTCTTTTTGCTAAGTGCTCACAAAGATGTTAGAAAAGGCCATTTCACCTAGTTGGGGGCATTGTGCGAGTGAGAGACTTACAAATCTCCTCTACTTTTTTTTGTGGTAATGCTGTTCAGCACATTTCACAATCCCATCCTTCTGATCATCAGTCTCAAGCAAGGAGCTAATGAGATTTACTGAGATAAACACAATTTGAGTCCTTCTTTGAAACCGATGGCCACCACTGTGACTTAATTTTTTTCAAAATCAGAAGCAAATGGGAAGGAATGGGATTCTAATTGGTAAAGGAGCAGGTAACTTCATTTGGGAAGAAAGAGAAAGTGTGTGTCAAACTATCCCAAAACCCTGTTTGTGTGTGTTGCAACACTTTTACCAACGCCAAAGATCTCCTTTGCCCCAAAGTCGGGAAAAGGCAAGGCAAGGGACAAGTTAGTGGGCAAGGGTCCCTTAAACAAAAGGTTTTCTTACCCAGTTAATCTCATTGAAGCCTAATTGACTATCTAATAGCAATGATAAGGACATCAAAGGCCGGACTAAATAAACTTGTTAGCATTTCCAAAGGAGGCGGTGAGTGTTACAAACAGCCATCAATTGCTTATGGTTGGTACTTAAAAGGGAAACTGTCCCTCTGGGCAGATAATGATGTGTGATCTTAAATGAAGCATGGGAGGGGGGCATTGTCTCCCATGCAAAGCCTGAGGACAATGACAGTCTGGAGGGGATGAGGTGGGAGCTGCCCTATTTTGGATTCCTTTGATCAGCCAAATCCAGTCCTGAGTAGCTGGGGATCATGTCAGACTCCTGGCGCCTGGCTCTTACAGGGCTGTTTTACAACCCCCTATGATCTGTGGATTGGAAGGTATTGCCTAGAATGGAACAACAGCAGTTCTCCAAATAGCTGGTGTGACCTTGCAGGAAAAGGAAAGGGAAAAGAAGGCGCTGTCTCCTGTCACAACAATGTTGGGAAACCTTACCTGTTGGTTGCTGCCTGGAAGAAGCGGACCATTTGGATCCCTTCCAGTCGGGATTCAGGCCTCATCATGGGACTGAAACTGCCTTGGTCGCACTGGTTGATGATCTCCGGCGGGCTAGGGACAAAGGTGAGAGCTGTTTCCTAGTTCTGCTGGATCTCTCAGCGGCGTTTGATACCATCGACCATGACATCCTTCTGGACCGTCCTGAGGGGCTGGGATCTGGGGGCACTGTCATACAGTGGTTCCGCTCCTTCCTCCTGGGCCGTGTTCAGAAAGTGGTGGTGGGGGATGAGTGTTCAGACCCCTGGGCTCTCACTTGTGGGGTGCCCCAGGGTTCTGTCCTCTCCCCCATGCTTTTCAACATTTACATGCAGCCACTGGGAGAGATCATCAGGAGGTTTGGGCTGGGTGTTCATCAGTATGCAGATGATACCCAGCTCTACCTCTCTTTTAAATCAGAACCAGTGAAGGCGGTGAAGGTCCTGTGTGAGTGTCTGGAGGCGGTTGGAGGATGGATGGCGGCTAACAGATTGAGGTTGAATCCTGACAAGACAGAAGTACTGTTTTGGGGGGACAGGAGGCGGGCAGGTGTGGAGGATTCCCTGGTCCTGAATGGGGTAACTGTGCCCCTGAAGGACCAGGTGCGCAGCCTGGGAGTCATTTTGGACTCACAGCTGTCCATGGAGGCACAGGTCAAATCTGTATCCAGGGCAGCTGTTTACCAGCTCCATCTGGTACGTAGGCTGAGACCCTATCTGCCTGCAGACTGTCTCGCCAGAGTGGTACATGCTCTGGTTATCTCCCGCTTGGACTACTGCAATGCGCTCTACGTGGGGCTACCTTTGAAGGTGACCCGGAAACTACAACTAATCCAGAATGCGGCAGCTAGACTGGTGACTGGGAGCGGCCGCCGAGACCATATAACACCGGTCTTGAAAGACCTACATTGGCTCCCAGTACGTTTCCGAGCACAATTCAAAGTGTTGGTGCTGACCTTTAAAGCCCTAAATGGCCTCGGTCCAGTATATCTGAAGGAGCGTCTCCTCCCCCATCGTTCTGCCCGGACACTGAGGTCCAGTTCCGAGGGCCTTCTGGCGGTTCCCTCACTGCGAGAGGCCAAGTTATAGGGAACCAGGCAGAGGGCCTTCTCGGTAGTGGCGCCCGCCCTGTGGAATGCCCTCCCATCAGATGTCAAAGCGATAAACAACTACCTGACATTCAGAAGACATCTGAAGGCAGCCCTGTTCAGGGAAGTTTTTAATATGTGACATTTTAGTGTATTTTTCATCTCTGTTGGAAGCCGCCCAGAGTGGCTGGGGAAACCCAGCTAGATGGGCGGGGTACAAATAATAAATTATTATTATTATTATTATTATTATTATTATTATTATTATTGGGTGTAGGTAGGCTTTACCTGTTGAATGGTTGCTGGCCATACTTAGGAACACAGAAAGCTACCTGATATACCAAGTCAGACCACTGATCTACCTAGCTAAGCATTGTCTACAAGACTCTACATTGACTGACAAAATCACCCAAATGTTCTGCTGTGATCTGGCAAGGCAGAGTGGTCTAATGAACATGAACGGGGATTATGGGCACCACATCCTATGTAGCTAAGTAGAATGAAAGCCCACCTTTTTCAGCATTTTGTTTCTGACACCAGCTAGGGACATATGCCTCTGGAAGCAACCAAGCACAAAGGGATTTTAGTTGTTTCTGTTTGCAGCCCTAGCAGCTGGTATTTGGTGCTATACAGCCCCTGTTCATGGAGGCTCCTTAATGGGTTAACTGTGTTTTGCCTGGTTGAGTAACAGCTCTTTGTGGGTTAACAATGTGTTTGCATGGTAGAGATCATTATCATTCCAGAAGATCTTTTGACATCCCTCTCTGAAATGTTGACATAATAGCTCAAATGCATCCTGGGCTCAGTCCAGGAACTACTTTTGCACTGTCAAGTGTGCAGTCTTTGAAAACACATATTGGTAATAATGGAAAGCATGCACAGACCACATACGGAGTATTTTTTCATTTTATGCCAACGCCTCTGGAAGAACAATAACAGTGATGATAATAGGAATAATAATTTACAATTCAACCCAGAGGTTTACATTTGATAAAATGCAAGAAATCAAAACGGCAATATTAAATTGGTAAAACCAAAGATCACTTGCAAAGAAATATCAGGAAACACACATCCAATGTAGCAGAGAGACCAGCACCATAGCTCAGTTGTCTCCGAAAGGAAAATACACACACATAAAAGCTGTTAATGTGCAAGATAGACAGTCTCCAGTAGAAGGAAGTTCCCAAATCTCTGTTAGTGGCTCAGATCATGGCCTGCATCCAGCAGAACTGCATGCTCAGTATTGTGGGCGTGATCCGGTGGAACATCCTCCCCCTGCAGTCGGACAGGCCCCTTCCCTGTTGACGTTCATGCACCTGACAAAGACTTCTATTTCAGCAGCCATTTTAAGGATTTCCTGTTTTTATGATTAATTTTAATTGATTTTATCTACTTTCTCATTCTTGTTATATTTATGTACATCCCTTAGAAACTGTGGTGTCAGGACAGAAGGCCCCGAACCACCCACAGAGCCACAGCTGTTGAAAGGCAGTCTCCTCTGCAGAACTTCAAGCATTTGTGTATCAACTGTATAAACTTTTATGGACCAAAATTGACACTTTATATTGTGTCTGGTGGGAAACAGGTGTAGTATGACAGCTGCCTTCAAATATCTAAAGAGCTGCGATGTGAAAGATGGAAAAAGCTTGTTTTCTCCTGCACCGGAGGGTAGGACCAGAACCAATGAATTCAATTTACAAGAAAGGAGATTCTGACTGAACATCAGGAAGAACTTTCTGATGGTAAGAGCTGTTTGACAGTGGAACAAACTCTCTTGGAAGGTGGTAGACTCTCCTTCCTTGGAGGTTCTTAAGCAGAGATTGGAAGGCCATCTGTCATGGATGATCTAGTTGAGAGTCCTGCATTGCAAGGGGTTGGACTAGATGATCCTCGGGGTCCCTCTCAACTCCACAACTTTATTATCACATTTTGCTGCATTGCTCAGCAACTTTGCAGCTGCATTCTGGACCATCTTCAAGGGCAGCCTCATGTACAGCGCATGACCATAGACTAAAGGTGAGGCTGTCAGAGCATGTATAACTGCTGCTGCTAGGCTATCCAAGACCAGGAGGGGTGGGAAAATACATTTATTTTCCTATTTTCATAAAACTTATACTTCGCTTGATTGAAAAAACAAACAAACAATCAAAGTGTTTTACGAAGAATGGTTTACATTCATTGCCACTGGGGCTTCCTAGACCTCAAATGACAATGATGGCTCTAGTACAGATCTTTTCAGGTCTATCCCTATCCAGAACAGGCTCTCGCCAAAACTTCTGGATTTGGGAGCCACCCATCACCAGCAACTAAGTGCTTTAATCTAGCCCATCACTGCCTTTAGGCACTAGTCTAGCAACTAGTCTGGGAAGTGTGATGGAATGGAGAGATAGAGTTGGGTAGTTAGGCAAAATCCACATACTGATGACAACATTGGTTGAAACTTCCTGAAAGCTCCATACATCCATATAGATGTTGCAAAGCATGGGGGAACAGAATAAAGAGGTAAGGTTGTGCTGCTTGCAAATATGCAAAAAGTGTCCCATGCATTTTGCAACTGCATGCATTCAGTATTTGGGATGCAATCACATTTTAAAGTTTAAAGTTTGAGGCTTTGGATAACTGTGGTCTAAACCACTGAGCTTCCTGGGCTTGCCGATCAGAAGGTTGGCAGTTTGAATCCCCATGACAGAATGAGCTCCCTTTGCTTTGTCCCAGCTCCTGCCAACCTAGCAGTTTGAAAGCATGCCCAAAAAGTGCAAGTACATAAATAGGTAACGCTCCAGCGGGAAGGTAAACGGTGTTTCCGTGCGCTGCTCTGGTTTCAGTGTTCTGTTGCACCAGAAGCTGCTTAGTCATGTTGGCCACATGACCCAGAAAAACTGTCTGTGGACAAATGCTGGCTCCCTCGACCTGCAAAGCGAGATGAGCGCTGAAACCCCAGACTCATCTGCGACTGGACTTAACTTTCAGGGGTCCTTTACCTTTTACCTATGAGGCAGGGCTTTCAGTTCAGCTGTTTCTTGACATCATTTGAATTCTTCTGCTTGGTTTAGGTTTCATTGTGTTAAGTCTGTGTGGCGTTGTGAGGTCCTACTCAGAACTGACTCTCCAGCAGCTTTGGGGTCCTGCAAGCTTTGACAAAAAAAAAAAATGTTTCCCACCCCTTCTTTGTTGAAGGGTCTGCTTAAATGTAATATTATGGAATGCAAGAGGTTAATGGAAACTCTTCACAAAACGGCAGTTTAAAAACAATACAGTTGTGCTCTGTAGTGTGGAACTCGTGCATTATTCAAAACAATGTCTGAAATATGGTGCTGGACACAAACCTTCTAATACATAGCTGTCAACTTTTCCCTTTTCTTGCAAGGAATCCTATTCGGAATAAGGGAATTTCCCTTAAAAAAGGGGAAACATTGACAGCTATGTTATGATATCAACAGGTCTGATGGCCATTCAGATGGTCTGGGGCCTTCTGCCTCTTGGCCTAGTTAGGTCAGCCTGTGACGTCTTGCAGTCTGTTGGGCCTTGTCTCAGTCTGGGAGTCTCTTTGGGATGTTGCCTCCTCCTGTGTTGAAACAAAGCTTCCAGAAGTCTATGTGATATGAATGTTCTTCTGGGTTTGACTATCCAGAATGGGTCAAGTACAAACTAAAACAGAAGGCAGGAATGAATGATCCAATAATTCTAGGGAGAAACCGGTCCTGTGCTGCAATGGCTATTTTAACTGAGAGAAGGGTTGGAGACTTCTGGAGCCAATGGCTTCAGAGGAGAATTGGGGGCCTGTCCTTTGATTTCCCAATCTGCCTGCTGAAAAAGAACTGTATTACTGCAACTTAGTTCTACTGAAGGCCTGAGCAAAGAAAAGTAACTTTTGTAGCAAGTGGAGACAGGTTTTTCAGACAGACTCCTAGGAGACCTATCCATTATTCTCTATTTCATTGTATCCTTCCATCATCTGGTTCTTTTTAAGAAACAGCCCATCTCCTTCTTAAATCCTGTATGCTGAAGTAAGTGCACAAAATGTGTCTAACTACACATTAGAATAAACTATACTGCATGTCACATCAAAATGGCTCTGGCAAAGCATGTAGCAATTTCCAAAGAGGGATTAAATAGCGGCAGGAAATGATGTCGGAAATTGCCCGCTGTTTATTACAATCTCTGTGTCTACTAGCTGCCATTTTGTGACCAGTTCTGACCTTGCAACACCATTTTGTGACTGCTGAGTAATCTTCAGCTCCTCGAGTTGGCCCTGGGGGTAGAAAACTTGTTTTGTTAAACTTGTAGGCCCCTTTATACATTTGGAAGCTAATCTTGCTGGATTATTCTTATCAGACCCTGCCTTTAGATTTATGTTCAGATAGTGCTATCTTCCCCTTAACCAGAAATACAGTAGGCCAATCCACATGGGAAATAAATTTGCAGTGGTGAATTGCAATTCAACATTGAATACATCAAGTTCATAGGGTGACAAATGGAGGCTACAATCTTGGGTTCAATTGCTTCAGAATAATCACACTCAAGTGAATAAGGAGATTTCTAAGGAACTGGCTTCAGGGTACTGACAGGCTGATTTAAATCAAGTTCTCCTTTGATATGTAACCAGGGGGTTGGACTCGATGGCCCTTGTGGTCTCTTCCAACTCTATGATTCTATGTAGTACTTCGGAACAATGATGAATACTACCTGTTTACTGAAACCACTAGAACATTAATTTACAACTAAATTGAATATTGCTGCTATTTAGAAAGCCATGATTAACTTTACTATTTTGAATCTATTAGCAGAATCTATTTATTCAAACCAACAGCGCTGGCTTGAGGGTGTTTCGGGCAGTTTCCCTGCATAAGTGCCGAGTGGAGGGGGCACATCATTAATAATAATAATAATAATAATAATAATAATAATAATAATAATACAGTGGTACCTCAGGTTAAGTACTTAATTCATTCCAGAGGTCATAACCTGAAACTGTTCTTAACCTGAAGCACCACTTTAGCTAATGGGGCCTCCCGCTGCCCCCATGCCGCCGGAGCACGATTTCTGTTCTCATCCTGAAGCAAAGTTCTTAACCCGAGGTATTATTTCTGGGTTAGCGGAGTCTGCAACCTGAAGCTTATGTAACCTGAAGCATATGTAACCCAAGGTACCATTGTAATGGTAATCAGTACCAAAATGAATGATCGTGAAAATAAACATGGGGATGTTGCAGAAAATGCTATCCTTGTTCAGGGTGCCATATTACCAGAGTCCATCCCTGAAACCACTAGAGCATTTTAATTTACAACTAAACAGAAACAGAGCACTGCTGCTCTCTGTGAAGGTATAATTATTTTTGTCCAAGATTTAAAATGATTTTAGAAACGTTTGCTTGATACAGTAATAGTGTTGTCCACTCATTTATTTATCGCACATCATGGGGTATGCATACCTCCTTCTACTCCATGGACCTCACAACAACTCCATGAGGTACGTTGGGCTAAGAGACATTGGATGACCCAAGATTGTTCAGTGAGTTTTGCGGCTGAGTGAGGATTTGAATCCAGGGTGGCACTGTGGGTTAAACTACAGAGCCTAGGACTTGCCAATCAGAAGGTCGGCAGTTCGAATCCCTGTGACGGGGTGAGCTCCCGTTGCTCGGTCCCTGCTCCTGCCAACCTAGCAGTTTGAAAGCACGTCAAACTGCAAGTAGATAAATAGGTACCACTCCAGCAGGAAGGTAAATGGCGTTTCCGTGCGCTGCTCTGGTTCTCCAGAAGCGGCTTAGTCATGCTGGCCACATGACTCGGAAGCTGTACGCCAGCTCCCTCGGCCAATAAAGCGAGATGAGCACCGCAACCCCAGACTGGACCTAATGGTCAGGGGTCCCTTTACCTTTACCTTTTACTCCTTAGTTCTAGAAAAGGAATGAGGAACCTGCGGCTCTCCAGATGCTGCTAGACTACAACTCCCATCATTCCTGATCATTGGTCATGTTGGCTGGGACTCTTGGGAGTTGGAGCCAATCAATCAATTTATCGTACATAGCCAAAGGCCTTTACAATGTATAGCAGATGGCAAGGCAAGGCTTTCCTCTGAAATTGCGTGGCCTGCCCTATAAAATTTTACAACATAAAAAGTTTGTAAGATAAAAAAATAAAATTAGAGAGCATTAACAAAAGCGGAAGGGAGCTTCTTATCTGCCAGAGCAAATTTGGCTACCAGGTGTGTAATCTGTAGATCTTTATCAGCTAAGAGTTTGACTGTCACCTCCTGGAGGGATTGGCCTCAGAAAAGGTTAAGAGTAGATGACATTTTCCCCTCCTCTGGGCATTGTACATAGGGGGCAAGTCAGCAAGTAATGCATGATGTCCTCTACCTGATTGCATCCATAAATGCATTTGTTCCTTATGGAGGATTCCGAGGTGTCTCCCCTCTAAGTATGCTGATTGCATCTGTTGGAATCGTAGTCCAACAAATGCCCTATGCAGTTGCAGGAAAGTTGGTATCTCAAGGTAGTGGGGCCTTGAATGGTTGATCTTAATTTCAGCATCCTGGTCAAAGACCCAATTTTTAAGGTCACGTGAACCAAGGGCCAAATATGTCTCCATTTGGAGATTGTAAGCCCTAAGCTTATTGTGACACCTTTGTGCCCAGCCACCTGTTGCTCTAAACAGCAGAGCTTAGCAGGAATATGGTCCTCCTCAGAGGCATTCAGTCTGCATCAGTATCTGAGGTAGGTTAGTTCGATTCTGGCTGTTATCAAGAGGAGAGCCAACTCAGCTCTGAGATCCCCAGTGGAAGCCCCAATATCTGCCTCATGGATTTGTTTTGCTGGACTTCTAGTTCAGATTTGATACCACTTGCCCAGAGCTCAGCCCTGTAAAGCATTTGTGCAATGATCTTTGACACATAGATCTTGATGGCTGGGTTGATTAACTGCCCCCCCCTTTGAACAGAAAAAAATTGACTAGCTGTCCAGTAGAGCGGGCAGATAATAACTTGGTTGCATCCAGGTGGGGTTTCCATGAAAGTTTTTCATCCGTAAGTAATCCTAGGTATTTACACCTATGTACTTGCTCAAGAGTATGACCACCTAATGTCTACTTGGATTTACCAAATATGACATCCTTAATTTTCACATAGTTAACTTTTAGATGTTCTTTTTTGCACAGTTGGCCAGATTTGACCAGCATCCTTCTGAGTCCAATTTTGTTCAGGGAGAGCAGGACAAGGTCATCAGCATATAGTAAAACAGACAAATTGGAGTCTGACAACATCTGCAGGACCACAAGTTCCGCATTCCTGTACCCTAGGAGGACATTCTAACCACTAGACATGGGTCAAGCAGCTGACCCCCCCCCCAGATCAAGTAAAACAATAGAAATACTTAACTGACCAATCACGTCAGTTCTGCCCCCACCAACAAAAGTCCTGCCCCCTAACAAAAATCCTGGCTATGCCCATGCCACTAGTGACTAGACCATCCTAGCTTAGTGTTAGAATCAAGCAACATAGTTTATATCAGAACAAAGGATTCCCACCAGGAAGAATAGGGTTTTTTGCTTCTTCTTCTTTTTTAACAAGAGGAAATGTCCTACTTTTACTTACAAAGTAAGTATTTATCATTTGCATACATCAAAATAAATCGTCTTCGGCCCAGTATACCTGAAGGAGTATATTCACCCCCATCGTTCTGCCCAGACACTGAGGTCTACTTCCAAGGGCCTCCTGGCAGTTCCCTCACTGCGAGAAGCAAAGTTACAGGGAACCAGATAGAGGGCCTTCTTGGTGGTGGCACATGCCCTGTGGAATGCCCTCCCATTAGATGTCAAGGAAAAAAACCAACTATCTGACTTTTAGAAGACATCTGAAGGCAGCCCTGTTTAGGGAAGTCTTTAATGTGTGGTGTTTTATTCTGTTTTTAATCTGTTGGCAGCTGCCCAGAGTGGCTGGGGAAACCCAGCCAGATGGGTGGGATATAAGTAATAAATTATTATTATTATTATTATTATTATTATTATTATTATTATTATTAGAGGATAACTTGCTGAAGCCAGTTGGGGTACCAAGTCCTTAATATAAATGTTAAAAAGGGTGGAAGAGAACACTCTTGTTTCACCCCTCTTGAAGTTTTAGAGGCTTCAGTCACACTTCCATTTAGACACTCTGACCCTCATTCTGAAGCCTTTAAAACTTCAAGAGGAGTGAAACAAGAGTGTTCTCTTCCACCCTTTTTAAAGAATGCTCCAACTACCGCACAATTGCACTCATTTCACACGCTAGCAAGGTTATGCTTAAAATTCTACAAGGAAGGCTCAAGCAGTATGTGGACCAAGAACTCCCAGAAGTGCAAGATGGATTTAGAAGAGGCAGAGAAACCAGAGACCAAATTGCAAACATGCGCTGGATTATGGAGAAAGCTAGAGAGTTCCAGAAAGACATCTACTTCTGCTTCATTGACAATGCAAAAGCCTTTGACTGTGTCGACCACAGCAAACTATGGCAAGTTCTTAAAGAAATGGGAGTGCCTGATCACCTCATCTGTCTCCTGAGAAATCTCTATGTGGGACAAGAAGCTACAGTTAGAACTGGATATGGAACAACTGATTGGTTCAAAATTGGGAAAGGAGTACGACAAGGCTGTATATTGTCTCCCGGCTTATTTAACTTATATGCAGAATTCATCATGCGAAAGGCCGGGCTGGATGAATCCCTAGACAGAATTAAATTTGCTGGAAGAAATACCAACAACCTGAGATATGCAGATGACACAACCTTGATGGCAGAAAGTGAGGAGGAATTAAAGAACCTTTTATTGAGGGTGAAAGAGGAGAGTGCAAAATATGGCCTGAAGTTCAACATCAAAAAAACGAAGATAATGGCCACTGGTCCCATCACCTCCTGGCAAATAGAAGGGGAAGAAATGGAGGCAGTGAGAGATTTTACTTTCTTGGGCTCCATGATCACTGAAGATGGTGACAGCAGCCACGAAATTAGACATCTGCTTCTTGGGAGAAAAGCAATGACAAACCTAGACAGCATCTTAAAAAGCAGAGACATCACCTTGCCGACAGAGGTCCATATAGTAAAAGCAATGGTTTTCCCAGTAGTGATGTATGGAAGTGAAAGCTGGACCATAAAGAAAGCTGATCACCAAAGAATTGATGCTTTTGAATTATGGTGCTGGAGGAGACTCTTGAGATTCCCATGGACTGCAAGAAGATCAAACCTCTCTGTTCTGAAGGAAATCAGCCCTGAGTGCTCACTGGAAGGACAGATCGTGAAGCTGAGGCTCCAATACTTTGGCCAGATCATGAGAAGAGAAGACTCCCTGGAAAAGACCCTGATGTTGGGAAAGATGGGGGGCACAAGGAGAAGGGGACGGCAGAGGACGAGATGGTTGGACAGTGTTCTCAAAGCTACCAGCATGAGTTTGACCAAACTGCGGGAGGCAGTGGAAGTGCCTGGCGTGCTCTGGTCCATGGGGCCACGAAGAGTCGGACATGACTAAACGACTAAACAACAACATATCGTCCTCTAATCAACAGCAAGAGTTTGTGGTCAGTGTCAAAACTTGATAATTTCTCCCAGTTTCTTATTGAAATTTCAGCTCTGGTCGTCCGAGCTGATATGGCTCATCTTCCTTTGAGCCCAGCAGAGCATTAAAACAACAAAGTCCACAATGGAAGGATGAGGCAGGTATGGTGCTACATTGCTATACTTTATTACTAAGCTATACAGAGAGCAAAGAAAAATATATTTTCTCTCTGTGAGAAGCAGAGAGCAACTGAACAAAGGAAACGAACAGAACCAGTAACGTCATATCCCATCTCCCTTTCCCATGAGAATCCAACAGTATCTGGACTGTGGAATGTAAACAGTCCAGTGACTGCAAGCAGCTGCTCTCAGTGAGAAACAGAAACTAACATCCTCCCCCTTTCTGTGAACACCACTGGTCAGCGTGTTCATACAATCTCAGTACAAACCCAATTTCTGTACATAGGTACAGTGTTGATCCCTTGGAACAACCTTGGACAATAAATCAGCAGGAAGGGGTATCTAGTCCAACCCCCTTGCAATGCAGGAATCTTAACACAACACCCTCAATCCAGCTTGAAACCACACTGGTCCCTGCTTAACTTTGCAAATGTGCTAGCAGCTTTATTGCTGCACCACTAGGAGCAGTAGTTCCTGACTGCCTTCTTAAAAATGGGAAAAATGCTGCCCATATTCCAATTTCCCTGGTACTATTTATGACACTAAATAGGCCCGCCAGGGTGGGTGTCCACCAATCTATATACAGTGATACCTCGGAATACTTAATTGGTTCCGGAGGTCCGTTCTTAACCTGAAAGTGTTCTTAACCTGAAGCACCACTTTAGCTAAAGGGGCCTCCTGCTGCCGCCGCGCCACCGAAGCACGATTTCTGTTCTCATCCTGAAGCAAAGTTCTTAACCTGAGGTAATATTTCTGGGTTAACGGAGTCTGTAACCTGAAAGTATGTAACCCAAAGTACCACTGTATTCTTGATATAGCTCTGGAGGCAATATGCCAGTTTCGCATTTCTTGATCTTATGTTCCCAGATTTTAGGAAACCATTTTGGGGGGACATCTCTAAAAGTCAGTTATGCAGAATTAACAGTCACTGGGTGGGGGAGGGTGAGTTTCCTTCTCCGTTTAAATCTTTTATCTCCTTCCCCAGCTAAAATAAGAACATGACCACCAGATAACAGCAGAAACGAAACACCCTTGGGACAGGGCGTAGTATATTGATACTAAGATAAGACACACCCACTTGGTGTTTGTGTGTTGGAAATCAACTCTGCATTGCCGGGAGGGGGCGCTGTAGATCGGCCGGCCCCGAGTTCCAGGTGCGAATCTTCCTCCTTAAGTGCTCGCTGTCGCCTATAAATTTGCAGTGGAGGGCTGGCCCCCTGCAGGAGAAGCGTGGAGGTCGGCGTGTTTCGTGCGCACATGGGTCAGCAGGCCTGCGATCAGCAGGGGATCGCGCGCAAGCCCCATATCTGCTGCGTGCCCGCTCCGAGCGCCCCCAATTTGTGCAAAGGAAGCTCCTGGTTAGGGAAGTCCCAGCCCAAAAAGCCATGCCCCTCTATGGGATTGCGCAGAGGAGACGCCACCGCCGTCAGAAGTGGAGGAGAAGGATGCAGCGAGGCCCGTGAAACTGCCGTCGATGGCTCGCCATGCAAGAGTAAGTCAAACGCCGGACCGGCCTCACTGAGGACTAGTGGCATTACCCGGCAGTCACGTGGTGGTAGTAAGGCCGTAATCCTCGCCAAGCGCCTTGGCTAGTTTTTGAGCAGAGCTGGAGAACTTCCTCTAGGGCGCAATAGCAATTCTGCGCTATTTGGGGGGAGGGGTATGCTTTTAGGGTACACTTGGGAACAAGTCCTTTTAAAACCAACAAGATATGCACTAAGCAATGGATGTTGCCGCACCCCGAGTCTACCCGCGTTTAGGAGTGGAAATTGTTATTGGGCCGTGAGAAAAAACTGGGGAGAGGCGCGGTGTGTTGCCTCTTCTCCCTCAGAAAGAGGGGGGGGGACCATGCTCCCACCCCCCTGCTTGGGGTTATCTCTGCGAGACCTTGCTAGGTGCGCTCAGGAAAGGAAGGAAACTTTGGCTCACACTTCTTGCTCTCCTGCTTTCGTAGCCGGCGAAGGACCCTGCGCAAGCGAGCCGGTCTCGGTCAGGGAGGAGAGCAAGAGCGCCGCTTCCGACGTGAACCTGGACCGGGAGGATCGACGGCACTGCTCCCGTTTGCGCACAGCGTTCACCATGGAGCAGCTCCGCAGGTTGGAGAGCACCTTCCGGCGACAAACCTATCTGAAGCAGTGGGAAAGGCAAGGCTTGGCCGCGGAGCTGCACCTGACGGAAGAGCAGGTGAGTGACTGGCCTGTGCTGTAGGCAGTAAGTCTGAGACACCTACTCCTGAGTAGTCGGGTTGCCTCTTGAGGTGCAGTTTTGGAAAGCTCTTCCTGAACTACAATTCTTTAAGAAGCAGTTTCGTTATTGATATACAGTGGTACCTCGGGTTACATACGCTTCAGGTTACAGACTCCGCTAACCCAGAAATATTACCTCGGGCTAAGAACTTTGCTTCAGGATGAGAACAGAAATCGTGCTCCAGCAGCACGGCAGCAGCAGGAGGCCCCATTAGCTAAAGTGGTGCTTCAGGTTAAGAACAGTTTCAGGTTAAGAACGGACCTCCGGAACGAATTAGGTACTTAACCTGAGGTACCACTGTACTTATTTCTCAGCTCTGAACCCTTTTAACTAATCTATGCTTTTACTTAGTACAGTGGTACCTCGGGTTACATACGCTTCAGGTTATAGACTCTGCTAACCCAGAAATATTACCTCGGGCTAAGAACTTTGCTTCAGGATGAGAACAGAAATCGTGCTCCAGCAGCGCGGCAGCAGCAGGAGGCCCCATTAGCTAAAGTGGTGCTTCAGGTTAAGAACACTTTCAGGTTAAGAACGGACTTCCGGAACCAATTAAGTACGTAACCAGAGGTACTACTGTACAGTATTGATGTGGAAATTAGGATAGAGAAGGTCATGAGGCCACCCATGTGCTTGAAATTAAGCAGGTCTGGGGGTGGTTTGGAGACCACTTGCAAATTACAAGTACACCGCCTGAAGTCTGTGATGGGGGGAAAAAGCAGGGTATAAATGTAAGAGGGATGAAATTTTTGATAAGTAGCAGTTTGTGCAAACTAGAGAAGGAGCTGGTTGAAGATGAAGAAGTGTTGGATCTGGATTCAAATCCACATTCTGCAATAGATAAACTTTTGGCTCACTGCTTGTCTCTCATCCTGGCCTACCATACAAGGTGGTTGTGAGGATGACCTGCCCTGAACAACCATGAAGAAGGATGGAAACAAATGCCATATGAATCTCACATAGAAGGGTAGCCTGCTTCCCAGTGGAAGAAAAGGCAGGCTATAAATGTAATAAAATAAAAAGCTGAAAAGTCTTCAGTTATTGCTGAAATTTCAGGCGCACTTACTAAAGTGTAAGACCATACAATGTAAAGCACTATGATACTACTTTAATCATGGCTTCCCCCAAAGAATTCTGGGAGCTGTAGTTGAGCATGTTGAGGATTGAGAGCCGTGTTCCCCTCACCTGGCTACAATTTCCAGAGTTCCCTGTGAAGAGGAGGGATGGAATTGTAACTTTGTGAGGGGGACTAAGGAGCCCCTTAACAAACTACATTTCCCAAGATTCCTTGGGGGAAGCAGCTACGATAGTTTAAAATGGTATAATAGTGCGGTTTTTGTAGGACAAGAACATGGCCCAAGTTCCATGGAATTCATGGCATCTTAATTTTGAATAAGTAAGCTTAAGGATTGCAATGTGTTGCATGCCATTTTAGAAGGAACGTCCTTAGTCTAAATGCTTTAAGTAAATGAAACATGAGCATAGGGGTAACTTGGACATTAAGAGTCTGCAGTTTTTGAGTGTCTCTTGGTGGGGCCACCCTGGCAAGCCATAAATCCATTTATCTTTGAAGAACCTGCTGTGAGATTACTTTAGAGAAAAGAAGTGGCTTGTGGACTGGTGCCAAGCTGCCTTTTGAAATGGGAATTCCTGCTGAGCGCTGCATTGTGCAGATGGGAGCATTGGCAACTGTGTTATCCACATGGCTTGTTTGCATCCATTTAGCAAGAAAGACCAGCCACAGGATTATGCCCATGCCACCTCTTATTTATCCAGCTCGCTCATCAAAAGACCTAGGGCACAGTCATTTGGTAAATCACTTAGGTTGGGCATCCCGAGGTTGTCAGTGAAATGCCTACAGATGTAGGACAATTATGCTGAATATTTTTGCACCAAGTTTGGAAGAGCCGCTGTGGCCTTATTCAGACAGTTTATAGACTGTGGAGGGGAAATGGTCATTTGGACAGCCTCGCTGCCCTTTAGTATCGTAGTGCATAATTAACAGTGCAAATATGCCTTCCTGTGGAATGAGCTCCATAGTAGGTGTGTTTGGGATCACTGCTTAGACTGCAGTTCTCTGCATGTTTATGTTGCTTGCTCAGTAGAGCTAGTTGCCCAGATTGCAGCTTTAAAAACCTGTGGGATCTTCCCTGCGATCACAAGTCTGCACCAGGGCTCTGGATTGCGGAGAGTTTCTATGTTTGCTCCATAGAACCTGATTAGAAAACTCCCTTCCGACTAGTTTGCTAAGGTCTAAGCAGAAGGGTTCAAATTTGGGGAAGGTGGGATTCTGTGTCCTCCCTTGCCTCCATCCCCAACGGGGAGGAATCACTGATTTTCTAGGCATTGCCCTGAGCACATTTCGTGTCAGTTACTGATCACAGCAATAGGCTTGCCAGGCCCTTGATCAGACACTTATAACTAGAGCTTGAAGGGACCTCTGAAGTCATCTAGCCCAACCCCCTGCTTGGCACAGGATGCAAGTACAGTGTCCTTGATGGGAAGCTGCATAGTGTCTTTATAAATACACCCAGTAAGGTATTTAGAAGAAGAAGAAGAAGAGTTTGGATTTGATATCCCGCCTTTCACTCCCCTTCAGGAGTCTCAAAGCGGCTAACAGTCTCCTTTCCCTTCCTCCCCCACAACAAACACTCTGTGAGGTGAGTGGGGCTGAGAGACTTCAAAGAAGTGTGACTAGCCCAAGGTCACCCAGCAGCTGCATGTGGAGGAGCGGAGACTCGAACCCGGTTCCCCAGATTACAAGACTACCGCTCTTAACCACTACACCACACTGGCTCTCTGCTTTGGTGATAGTACCAAACAGCATGTAAAATTTGGATAGACTAGTTGGATAGGAAATGGCATCACGGAGGTAACCTCTTAACTGACTGATACCCACTACCATATCATTTTGCCACTTTTATCTATTGCTCCATTGCCCTTCCCCACTCAGCACTGTGCTCACATCTAGGCACTGGCTTCTGTATTTCATAGCGTATAATTTAGGGGTAGGGACGCAGGTGGCGCTGCAGGTTAAACCACAGAGCCTAGGACTTGCTGATCAGGAGGTCGGTGGTTCAAATCCCCGTGACAGGGTGAGCTCCCATTGCTCAGTCCCTGCTCCTGCCAACCTAGCAGTTCGAAAGCACGTCAAAGTGCAAGTAGCTAAATAGGTACCGCTCTGGCGGGAAGGTAAACAGTGTTTCTGTGCGCTGCTCTGGTTCGCCAGAAGTGGCTTAGTCATGCTGGCCACATGACCTGGAAGCTGTACGCTGGCTCCCTTGGCCAATAAAGCGAGATGAGCGCCGCAACCCCAGAGTCGGTCACGACTGGACCTAATGGTCAGGGGTCCCTTTACCTTTACTACTTTAGGGGTGGAGAATCTTTTTTGGTTTAGTTGCCCCTGGCCATTGGCCACAGTGGCAGGAGCTGTCAGTACTTGCAGTCAAAAACAGGCACCAGTTGGGGGAAGCTTCTTTGAGATCATTGCAGAGGGTGGTTTATGATCTGCTTTGGGAGACTCATTGTACAATACTAAATACATGGTAGCGCTGCCATTTTGTTTGGTGGAAACTGGTCTGAATGGCCCATTGATGTAAGTGACTGTGCATTCTGAGAACATGAGACTGTTTCTGTGACTACTAGCTTCTGAATTTACTTTATTATTCTTATTATTAGGTTAAAAACTGGTTCCAGAATCGCAGGATGAAACTTAAGCGACAGCTACAAGACTATCGCCGAGGCCTCTGGCCTTCATCTCCCGGCTGTCTGATATGTCAGCCCAGGATCCCACCCAGCCTTCTACCTTATATGCCAAATCCTTCTTTGTGGCCCAATCCGCCTGGCTGCAAGTACCAGCCCTTCCAAAATCCACCTTATCCATTTCCATTACCTGGACTGCCTTATCACTTTCCAACCCAGTTCTCAGGAAATTCAACTGAAGAGTACAATATGGATTCCAAGCAAACTTTTCCTACTCCTGCATTAGGATATGGGATAGCGTGGTAGATCTTGTTCAGAAATATGTTGGTTTTATTGCAGAGCATATATAGGTAAATGTGCAAGAACACATAACATTGAATAAATTGAATAAAGATTGAATATTGAATCATGATTGAATAAAGATTGAAGAATTGAGAATAAAAAATTATTTTTATATATAAAAAAATTGTGATTGCTTTAGTTCAGTGTTTTCTAAAACCTGTAACAAAAGGCAGGTGGTTATTTCAGCATTGTTATTTCAGCATTTTCTAAAGTTTGGGCTAGATGTCTAGTAAAGGAAACTGCAAAAAATTCCTACAAAGACTGCTAACAGTGATTGTACATGGCAGCTCTGCAGAGCCTACAAAAACAGTTAACAGCTAAGTTAGAAAGTGTGATTAAATGTCAGTAAGTGGGTAAACTAAATATTGATTGATTAAATTTGTATATCCAAAGATCGCAGGGTGGTTCACAACATAAAAATGAAAACACCAAATACACAAGACGATAACAAACCAATAACCCCACCCAACAGACACATTTAAAAGGCCATAGCATGTTAATCAACCAAAATGGGTTGATGGAAGCAGTGGAGCTTCATTTAGTAAGTGTGCCAATGGGAACAGTGTTAAGGCATTGCTGCAGAATGGGAAGGGGTATTCTTCCCATCTCACATGCTGTAGTCACCCCCTGTGCACTTTTTTTTGTAGTGCTAATGGGAGCTTTAAAGAGACTAATTTATAAGAACAAAATTAAGAGCTGGTTGGGCAAATGGCTCATATAGTCTAAGATCCTGTTCTCACAATGGCCAAACAGATGCCTCTAGGAAACCAGCAAACAGGAACTGAGTGCAATAGCACTCTCCCAACTTGTGATTCTCAGCACACTCTTATGTTCTTACAATGTTCCCTAAGTTTCCCAAGAATGGACCAGCAGCTGGCAGATGGACAGTGGGAGATCCAGTTAATGAAATTTCCATATCCTGTCTAGTTGAGCTCTTAGAAAAACTGACCCCCACTGTTGACTAGCTGCGCAAAACTCTTGTAGCCTTATTATATGTACAGTGGTACTTCGGTTTATGAACTTAATTCGTTCTGGAGGTCCGTTCTTAACCTGAAACCATTCTTAACCTGAGGTGCGCTTTCACTAATGGGGCCTCCTGCTGCTGCCGTGCCACCACTGCACATTTCCGTTCTCATTCTGGGGCAAGGTTCTCAACCCGAGGTACTACTACTAGGTTAGCAGAGTTTGTAACCCGAAGTGTTTGTAACCCGAGGTACCACTGTATGTTGTCTTGCAAGTGGCCCACTAAGCTCAATGTGACATACCAGCAAGTCCATCGTCCTGCCTACTTGCAGCTAAGTCTTGTGACTCTGCCTCCCTTTCTCCTTTAACACTTCCTAGCTTTGCCATACCTTTGCCTTGCCTCTCACCAGCACTAGGTCAGCACCATGGACAGCAGTATGTTCTTCCTAGTGCTGAGATGATCTAGTGCAGGGGTGTCAAACTCAAATTCATTGGGGGCCGCGGCGCCGCTAGAGGGCAGACGTTCTCTGGCTTGTAGGCTGCTGCGCATGCGCCGAAGAGGCGGCTTTCTTGTGACGAGGTCTGGCGGGCCGGATTCGGCCCGCGGGCCTTGTGTTTGACACCCGTGATCTAGTGCTTTGAACTGCTCAGCTGATAATTCGATGTGGCCTCAACCTGACAGGGTGGTGGTTGTAGTTGCAGAGCTGCTCCTGCTCCTGGCATCTTTCTCCAGGAGGGTGAGATGTTTTTCCAGTTCACTATATACCCCATTCAGAAAGAGATCAGAAACCTCCCATTTGTCTAATAGCACCTACTGGAAGTCGGGCTATGAATGATCACTGAAGAAAAAGGACTAAGGAAGCTTTTCTTTTTCAGCTCAAGGGTATCTGATCCTTTGCCTCTGCAAACTTAGATCTCTTTTGCCCCCAACCCCACTGCCCCATCTAAAGTCCAGTACCTTGTCTGGCCTTGCACTGAATGCAGTATTTTCAGCCTAAGATCAAGGGATGAAAGACCTGTGGCAGGTGTGAGGAACCTTTGGCTTGCCAGGTGTTGCTGAAATGCAACTCCCATCAGCCTCAGCAAGCATGTCCAATGGCAAGGGCTGATGGGAAGTGTAGTTCAGCAACATATGGAAGGCCAAAAGTTCCCCACACCTGGCCCACAGTAACAAAACAGGTTTATAACTAATGCCCCTTGAGCTCTTTGCATGGTTTAGGGTTGGTGTTTGGAGAGAGCAGGGTTATTGTGCTTTAACAGCTGTGTGGAAATTCAGCTGGTGAAGCCAGCAGTGAGCTTCAGTCCACTTTCAGGTTGGGGGGGGGCTAGTAATTTACAGTCCTCCCAAGTGGTCCTTTGCAGTATAGAAAGTTTGACGGGGCCTGGGTTAAAGATTGTTTGGTATGAAAATACAATTATGAGAAAATCTTCCCATGTTGACCTACCTATCTGGGATCCTATTAGTGATTTTCAGCCCACCGATCAGAAGAGAGGATGCAGACTTGCATACAACACAAAGCATAGAAAAATGTTTGGCAAACTTGTGTCTTCTTTTCTGAGTGGAGCAGAGGGCCCAATCCACACAGAGAGGCTCGTAAAATCTTGTTTGTATGCCTGAAGAAACCCACTGTCTTCACTTTGCTCTCCTAGGCCTCCAGCCAGCGCCCCTTGGCCCTCTGGGCTCACAGTTCTGCTGATGTGGGCTTGCTTCTCTTCCTTATATAGGATTCCCCAAACGTGTGGTGTATCTTACTGGGGCCTGGCTTTATCAGAAGAGTCCACTTAGTCCAGCATTCTGTTTTCAAAGTGGCCAGATAGATGCCTGTGGGAAGCTTGCAAGCAAGACCCGAGTGCCAGAGCACTCTCGCCACTTGTGATTCCCAGCAACAGACGTTCAGGAGCTGACTGTCTCAGAGAGTAGAGGTAGAACATCGCCACCAGGATTCACAGCCCCTGACAGCCTTCTCCTGTATGAATTTGTCCAACCTGCTTTCAAAGGCATTCAAGTGGGTGGCCATCACTGGCTCCTGGGCGAGAGAGTTTCATAGCTATGCTGCGCTGTGGGAAGAAGCGCTCTCTTTTGTCTGTCCCGAATCTTTCACAGATCCCTTTCTTATGTAGTTCCACCTCATCCTGCTTCTGGCTTTCATCACTCATGGCTGTGATGAAATGTCACCGTGTGCTTAGAAAAGCCTCTCTTCATACCTAGGAACAAAGAGACGCCCTGAGTGCTGCTTAAGGTCTCTCTTTGGGTGGCAGCTGCATTTTCCCAGCCATGTCTTTTCTGAATCCATCCCTCGCGTATAGAAATGAGGGAAATGCACTTTTGCTGTTCTCGAAGCCGCTTATTTCGGGGGGTTTCAACTTAGTGAAGCAGCGTCTGGGAAAAGTCAATGAGATGACTAGGATTGCTCCTATGCAAGCCAGCTACTTACGATGGGGAGCAGCAACTCAGGGATCAATGGGGCTGACCCACAGTGTGTGTGTTTTGGCGTGGGCAGGCTTACAGCCTCAGGCTGCAATGTTATGTTCACTGACTTGGAAGAAAGCCCCGTGGACTCTAATGGGATCAGACTTCTTTCTGGGCATGCATCGATTGAAGAAATCATGCTAATCGTATGAAACTTAGAGGTGTTGGGGCTCAATCTCCTCTTTTGATTACAGAAATGGTAGGCAGGCAGCTCAGGTAATTTAGAAGCTAGGAGAATGCACTCTGCATGTCCTCCGAAGATGCCTTTCAAGATGCTGTTTGAGTGCTGAAAAGAGGCTAGCACCTCTTTGATTTCAGCGGGGGGGGGGGGTTCATTCAGTGACACCTCCAGCACCACCACATTATGATATGTCTTGCCCAGGGGTGCCAGCTTGAATACAATATGGGGGGGGCAGGTAAGCCCTGCCCCGCATGGTTGATTACATAGCACGGTGCACACACCCCATTTGACTTGCAGTGCACATCAACTTGGGGGGGGGGGAGCTGACCCCCTCAAATATTTGACTGGGGGGTGGGCCCAGGGCTGGATCTTGATGAGGCCCTAAGCTACCGAATGTAATGGGGCCCTTTATATTTCCAGCTGTCCTTTGTCAACGACAAATTGTTGCTGTTTTTTGTGTTGAATATATGCTATACAGTCACACCTTGGGTCAAAGTAGCTTCGGGCTGAGCATTTTTGGGTGGCCTGGAAGTAACAGAGCACGTTACTTCTGGGTTTCGCCACTTGCACATGCACTCAAAATGACATCACGTGCATGCGCGGAAGCGGTGAATTGTGACCTGCGCATGTGCAGACGCAGGTTGCATTCGCTTTAGGATGCGAACGGGGCTCTGGATCGGATCCCATTCGCATCCAGAGGTACCACTGTATAGTAATTTATGTAGCTAATAGGTATCTAAATCCATTTGCACGTAACAAAATATTTATTTTATCAAAGTAATTGTTGAACTGAAATACAATTAAGAAGTATATTAATAGTGAAATACAATTAAGAAGTATATTAATAGTGAAATAATTATTAAGCTCTAACTTAAAATGATTTTTTATTTATAACAGGGTTTTTTCCTTTAATTTTTTTTAGGGCCCCAAAGAGAGTGGGGCCCTAAGCTATAGCTTGTTTAGCTTATACATAAATCCGGCACTGGGTGGGCCGAAGGGACCTCGGCCTCTAGGAGTTGGCTCCTACGTCCAGCACCAGCACCTTGTGATATTTCTCGCCCTATCTCAGCCCTTCCGCCCACCTACATTCGCCTCCGCTGCTCAGAGTCTCCCCCTTAGGGACTAGTCGATTGCAAGAGCCCAATTAATTGCTTGGCTTTGGCAGCGACGCGGCTGGCCGTTTGACTCTGGAAGAGGCTGCCTTCCACCGTCCGAGGCGATCCACCGCCCACCCTTTTCTTTCTTTCACACATCCGCCCCGAGAGCCGATGCATTTCAAAGCGAAGAGCCCTCCATGTTTTGACAAAGCGCATCAAAGGCACGCCGCCTCCGTGCGGCTCCTCCGCCCCACCTGTTGGAGGGCTGCCTGCGATAAGGGTGGCAAATGCGCCACTCTTTTGGCAGTCTGAAGTGTGTCTGGCGGGGCCGTGCTAGAAGGATCCCGCGGACGACGCGTTGGCATGTTCTGTCAGGGGAAACAGTCGCCCCTTCATGAATTTAGACAAGGCAGCGATAATGAGTCTGCCTGCTTCTCGGCTGTGATTCTGCAGCGGCGCGAGGGATCAGGAGCTTAGCACTTCAAAGGGGATTCCCGCTGCTTCGCTGCGCTCAGTGCCAGAATTACAGAGCATCCGGCTACCTAACCATCTCTGATCTTTTTGCTGCCAGTTTCGTGCTTCCCCGGAGGTCACAGAGGATCCATGACCGCCACCTACTGGACAAGGAATTCAACCGCAGTTCGGATCTGCATAGAAGGAGGATGTCTTAATCAATTGGTTCACCAAAAAGAAAAAAAGAAAAGTCATGCACAAACAAAACCTGGCAAATTTCTTTGCAAAATACTCCAAAAGCAGGAGTGGCTAATAAAATATTGGGAGGGGGCCAGGTAAGCCCCACCCCGCATAATCGACCATAAGACACCCCCCCATTTGAATAACAATTTTCATCAACTTTGGCAGGGAGCCCCACCCCCCTCTAAATGTTATTGGGAGGGGGCTGAAGGGACCGTGGCCCCTAGAAGTTGGCTCCTATGCCCAAAAGGAAGAAGATAAACTGTGATGGCAAACTCACAAAGCTTTATAATTTCATTCATTCCATGATATGTCTAACAGCCTTAAATAGCTGCCCAGAGTGGCTGGGGAAACCCAGCCAGATGGGCGGGGTAACAATAATAAATTAGTATTATAGTATTGTGGTGACAGCAGGGGAATAGCTTTATTAGAACCCCAAAGCTAAGCAATGAGCAAGGTTCTTCATCAGGGGTAAGCAACCCATTCCGAAGCCAAAAGACTGAATCATACAATTGCAATTGGAACTTGGAAGGGACCCCAAGAGTCATCTAGTCCAGGACCCAACTGAGATGATTTTCATTTTATGCACCACTTGTTTATTAAAGGCTGCAGCCCTAGACACATTACTTAAGAATACTTCCCATTGGACTTGTTGGACCTTACTTCTAAGGAAACCAGTCTCCAAGTCACTTGTCAAACAGATAGTTTCAAGCCTCTTTTCAGGGTCGCTGATATTTCAGCTAGCCACTGCAGCTATACTTTCAACAGGATTTTGATGTGCAGAAATGAACAGGAAGCAGATCAGCATAAACGTCTGCTAATTGTAGATCGAGCTTCTGGACAGTTGAAAGATTTGTGCCTTTATCTTCACATTGTACAGATAGGCTGCAGTTGCTCTTGGTTTTGATTTGTAGGCCCCTTTTTTGCTCTGAATATGTTTAAACACACAGCAGTTGATTAATCTTGTACTTGCTAATTATAGCTATTAGGCTCACACAGGGATGGCTCCATCTGAATTTGCTGTGCTGTCGTAAGGTGTGAATTCAAGTGCTCAGTTTAGTCTGGTTGTCACATTATTTTCAGATAGCGCAGACAGCAGCTGTAGTTTCAGAGAGAGAGAGTTCATGCACCAAAATAAGCTTCAAAAAGGTTTGCAAAGTACAATCCCTGTAGAAGTCAAGGATAGCACATCCCTACCATTCTCAGAGCTTACCAAATTTCAAGAGAAATTATTACCTTTAATATAGATATCCTTTATTTTAACCTCTTAGCAGTCGGACAATAAAAGCCTGTTTTAAACCAGATGCATTTCAGAGATGGCATTTCATTCAGGTTTATGGGAATGGCAAAAACAAGGACATTTGGAACAAGACTTAGGGGCTGTGGTAGGCATCTCGATGAAGATGTCCACCCACTGTTTGGCAGCTGTGAAAAAGGCAGATTCAACACTAGGGATCATAATGGCAGGAATTTAAAATAAAAGTTTGCATCCTAATGCCATGATACAGATGGTGCATCTGCATTTGGAATACAGTGGTAAAGGGACCCCTGACCATTAGGTCCAGTCATGGCTGACTCTGGGGTTGCAGTGCTCATCTCACTTTATTGGTCAAGGGAGCCAGTGTACATCTTCTGGGTCATGTGGCCAGCATGACTAAGCCATTTCTGGCGAACCAGAGCAGCACACGGAAACACTGTTTACCTTCCCGCCAGAGCGGTACCTATTTATCTACTTGCACTTTGACGTGCTTTTGAACTGCTGGGTTGGCAGGAGCAGGGACCAAGCTACGGGAGCTCACCCTGTCACGGGGATTCGAACCGCCGATCTTCTGATTGGCAAGCTCTAGGCTTTGTGGTTTAACCCACAGCGCCACCTGTGTCCTGGAGGTACATTCTTAACTTGAAACTGTTCTTAACCTGAAGCACCACTTTAGCTAATGAGGCCTCTTGCTGCTGCCGCGCCGTCGGAACACAATTTCTGTTCTCATCCTGAAGCAAAGTTCTTAACTTGAGGTACTATTTCTGGGTTAGCAGAGTCTATAACCTGAAGCGTATGTAACCTGAAGCATATGTAACCTGAGGTACCACTGTACTGTGTACAGTTCTGGTCACCTCAACTCTGAGAATTGCAGCTATATGAGGAGAATAGGTGTCTCCTAACAACTTTCAGTACCCTTAATAAACTACCATTCCTAGAATTCCTTGGGGAAGCTGAAACTGCTTTAAATGCAGTGCTTTTTTTCTGGGGGGATGCAGACATACACATACCCCTAAACATTTTGTGAATCTTGGTTTGGCCTCATTGAGGGGCAGTATTTCAATATGAGTAGGAAAATGACAGTACCGCTAAACATTTTTTTAAAAAAGAAAAAAAAGCACTGTTTAAATGTATAGTGCAGATGGGGCTATAGGCAGAGTATTAATGACCACAAACAAACATAACGTTTGCCTCTAGCAAGCATAATTTTTTGTTTCTTGACTTCATTGAAATTCATATGATTTCATTCCCCCAAATAAGGTGTAAACATAAAAATGCTAACTGAAGCTCCTAAAATATCATTTTTACTTACAAAAAATGCTTAGAGGTTTTATTTACAATTTAAGTTGTATACAAATTCTGTTCAATTTAATAAAATAAACCAGGAGGGGCTTCATAATTATTTTTTAAAAATAACAAATTATAGGCCCTGCCTATGGGCTTACCACTTTTTTATTACTATAATTACTGGAATAAAGAATTAGCTGGTATTATGTTTGATAACTTACAGTGAAATCTGTGGCTTTATCTGTAAATTTTAAAGGGTTTGATTAACAGACGAGAATGGATTCTTTTTTAACTTTTGCATAAAATGATTTTTTTTTTTTGTATGAGCTGTGCCAGAGGAAGTTCCATTTTTAGCATCTATTATATGCTTGAAATGCACATAATGGAATTCAATCCAAGGCATTCATTCAAATGAATAGTGAGAAATTGGGACACAGCATGAAGAATGTCGTGTTTTTGCCTCTTAACAATTTTAGCTTGAGCTTTAAGCCAAAAAAGCAGTTTAGAAGCCAGAACTACTTTGATTAGACAACTGATGCATCAACACTTTGATAGTATTATCTGTAGACTTACAATTTGAGAGTCACAATTAAATAAGTAATTGTTACTATGTTGCAATTTACTGTTGATAGTGATGTGATAAAACAATGACTGCCTCCGAACTCTATTATCCGACGAACACAGAAATCACTTTAAAAAAATACCCTGAATCAGAAAGGCAGTATTCTTATTCCAATCGCTAGTGTAAACTATTCCAGAAGAGTTCTTCTGAGGTGACGCTTTCATCTTCAGTAAAATAACTCTTTCTTAACTGGTTTGTAGCTTGCAAGACTGCGATTTCCAAACTGGTGCCAGAGTCTTGTGGTAGTTTTGCATTGTTTTGCACTGCGAACACCACATTTGGTGCTGCCCTCCCAAACTGAGTAATTGACTTTCAAACCGGAGACCATAGGTATGCCAAACTTCAGCCTCACTTTGCAGGGGATCCAGAATTTCAGGGTCACATGTTAATGAAGCTTAGATGGATTTTCTTATGTCAGATTTCATGTAAGGCACGTCACTTGATGATCAAGAGATGTCAGCAATCTTTAGTGGAAAACCACTGTATTCTTGTTCTCTGCCATTTGGAGTTCTGGAGTTAATTTTGCTGGCAAGTGAGCACCCTCCTTATGTAACAGAGCTATATAGGAATCCATTATACAATCCACTGATTATAACAATCTGCTACGATACTAAGCTACATCACCTAGTAAGAACCATGGCAGTGCTTAAAATTTAATTTCTGGAAAACGTTTTGTAAAGCAATCTCAATCAACAAATTTTATGGGGATAATCCAGTCAGCATCATTCACTTTAGGATTACTCCTTATTGAAAAGTGCTCTTGGCCGTACTTATCTGGGAATAAAAGCTAAATAGTTCAGCTAGCACAATCAAACTCCCTGAAGTTCTTATCTACCTGATATACATTTTAGGCATCAGTGATCGTCCTATTTAAAAGGTAAAAGGTCTATTCATATAAAGGGCAATCAATTGCATTGTGTTTGTTTTTTTGTTTACCCACATTTTACCAATGACAATGATGAAGACAGTTGAGGATGGTAAAACAGTTGAATTGTTCTTTGATAACTCAAATTCCTTATCAAATTAAGCAAGCTGTAAGCTTCTCTTCTCTCACTGCAAGCGTATTTTCAGTGAATTCATGTTATGAAAGCCACAAAGCTTTGCAGATTTACCGGGGATGAACCCCACTGAGCAAAGTAGGGCTTTTATTGGAGTGTGTATGCATAGGATCAGACCTTCAAAGCCCCAGTAAAATGAACAGCATGAAAGGTAAACACAATGGATCTGGGTGCACTCTGAAGATTCCTTCACCATATACCTATACTCCCACTTGGACTACTGCAATACGCTCTACATGGGGCTGCCTTTGAAGGTGACCTGGAAACTACAACTAATCCAGAATGCAGCAGCTAGACTGGTGACTGGGAGTAGCTTCTGAGACCACATAACACTGGTCCTGAAAGACCTTTATTGGCTTCAAGTATGTTTTTGGGCACAATTCAAAGTGTTGGTAAAAGGGTAAAGGGACCCCTGACCATTAGGTCCAGTTGTGGCCGACTCTGGGGTTGCGGCGCTCATCTCACTTTATTGGTCGAGGGAGCTGGCGTACAGCTTCTGGGTCATGTGGCCAGCATGACTAAGCCGCTTCTGGCAAACCAGAGCAGTGCACGGAAACTCCATTTACCTTCCCACCGGAGCAATACCTAATTATCTACTTGCACTTTGATGTGCTTTCGAACTGCTAGGTTGGCAGGAGCAGGGACTAAGCTACGGGACCTTCTGATCGGCAAGTCCTAGGCTCTGTAGTTTAACCCACAGTGCCACCAGCATCCCTTGGTTGGTGCTGACCTTTAAAGCCCTAAACAGCCTCAGTCCAGTATACCTGAAGGAGCATCGCAACCCCCATCATTCTGCCTGGACAATGAAATCCAGCTCTGAGGGCCTTCTGGTGGTTCCCTGACTGCGAGCAGCGAAGCTACAGGGAACCAGGCAGAGGGCCTTCTCGGTAGTGGTGCCTGCCCAGTGAAACGCCCTCCCATCAGATGTCAAAGAAATATGTTTAGTTAGGGAAGCTTTTAATATTTGATGAATTATTGTATTTTAATATTCTGCTGGAAGCCATCCAGAGCGACTGGGAAACCCAGCCGGATGGGCAGGGTATAAATAAATTAATAAATTAATAAATTAATAAATTAATAAATTAATAAATTAATAAATTAATAAATTAATAAATTAATAAATTAATAAATTAATAAATTATTATTATTATTATTATTATGGTTTTTCAGCTATTTCTCTTCACCATTGCTAGCCAGCACTTTCCCTAGTGTATAGCTGGCATGTAAAAAGTCCAAATTCAACTCTTGACACCTTCAGGTAGGAGTAGGAAAGATTCTTGTCTAAAACCCTGGGGAACAGTCACCGCCTGACAGTATTGACCAGTGATGAGGAACCTGTGGCCTTCTTTGACCATTGGTCATGTGGACTGGACTTGATAGAGTTCATCAATCTTAGTACAGTGGTACCTCGGGTTACATATGCTTCAGGTTACATACACTTCAGGTTACAGACTCCGCTAACCCAGAAATAGTGCTTCAGGTTAAGAACTTTGCTTCAGGATGAGAACAGAAATCGGGCTCCGGGGGCGTGGCGGCAGCAGGAGGCCCCACCAGCTAAAGTGGTGCTTCAGGTTAAGAACAGTTTCAGGTTAAGAATGACCTTTGAACCCAAGAACCTAGCAGAGTGCCTCTCCCAGTATCAGCCATTTCAGGCCTTGTGATCAGCTGGGGAGGTCCTGTTGGTGGTGGCACCAATCGGTGCTGCTCTGCTGACGCTGGCCCATGACAGGGCCTTCTTGGTGATGGTTCCCCATTTGTGAATGCTCTCTCTGGAGAGTTGCAGCCTTCCTCCCTCATGTTTAACATGCACGGGAAATATTAGACCAATTCCTCTTCACCCAGGCATTTGATAACTGATTTGTGCTGTTTTTGAAAACCTTGAAAGTTTCAGCTGTGAGGGTATGTTACTGTTTCTTAATGAAAACCAAACCAAACCATGTTCTTAATATTTTTAAAAAATTTCCAATATGCGTAACAAGAACAAGAAGAAGAACTTGTCAGGAATGCTGCTTCCTGTACTGTTGGAATAGGTGACCCTCCCAACTCTCAAATTCCATGATTCTGTGGGGATGAGTCATAGCTCAGTAGCAAAGATCTTCGAGATAAACACCTTTGCCAGAGATCTTAGAGAGATACTGCGAATCAGAGTAGATGTACCAATATATCATATCTTCACAATATGTTGAGCCATATTAAATAGACTGGATCATCACCCTCTCCCATCCCTCCAAACTAAATATTCTTTTTAAAATCCCTTTTACAAGACAACAAAAGCTACCTTTGATCAGTCCCATTGAAAGCAGCACACTGGGACATTCAAACGGAGCCATGTTTGCTCCAAGGTGCTTGTACTGCATTCATTCACAAGTATTTTGGTAATAAAATGGATTTGGAAGACAAAACCCACTGTTGATATCAAACTTAAACCTATGCATACCAGAAGGCCTTTCAGTTGCCACATAACACAAAATGCACCAAGTTGTATCTACCACTACATTGGCTATTTTTCATTTTTGAACATACTGGATCATGTGTTACTATCCTCCCCTGCCCCTTGTTATATTAATTATGTTAAAGAAAGCGCACTCTGTTCTTATTTTGTTTTGTTTTACAATCAGAAAATGGAAAAATGTAGCATTTTGGTTTGTGTGTGCGCCATGATGTGCACAGAGGTCAGTCTGCAATGCCCCCTGCAGGACAACCTAAGCATTTATTGGGGTGAATTACTGACTTGAGCATTTAATTCATGCGTTTGAGCTGCCTGAAATGCTTCACCACTCGCCTTCCCTATCTCCCCAGCCACTTTCATTTGCACCAGCTTCAGATCTCTCTCTGATATTCTCTGGACTGCTGGAACTGCTGGATGCAGAATACATCTTCCGAGTTTCATTTATACAATCAGTCTAACTGCAAAGATTAGGTACACATGGCATAGGAGACTGTACAGGCTGCATGTTTAGGACTGTATAGGATGAAAAGTGTACAGGTTTCCTATTTAGGAAGGAATATAGGAAGCTGGCTTCTGCCAAGGCAAACTGTTGGTCCATGTAATTCATCCTTTCCTCCACTAACTGGCAGCAGCTCTCCAGCATTTCAGATAGAGGATAATCCGAGTCCTAGCTGAAGATGTGAGAAATTCAGCTGCTACACACAAACTACTACCACAGAACTACAGAATTCCAGGAAGTGCCTTGGTTAAGGGTGCCAAGAGTTGTTAGTCTGAAGGAGCGTCTCTACCCCCATCGTTCAGCCTTCTGGTGGTTCCCTCACTGCGAGAAGCGAGGTTACAGGGAAGCAGGCAGAGGGCCTTCTCAGTAATGGCGCCTGCCCTGTGGAACGCCCTCCTATCAGATGTCAAGGAAATGAACAGCTATCTGACTTTTAGAAGACATCTGAAGGCAACCCTGTTCAGGGAAGATTTTAATGTTTGATGTTTTATCATGTTTATTCTGTTGGGATCCGCCCAGAGTAGCTAGGGCAACCTAGTCAGATGGATGGCATATAAATAATAAACTATTATCATATTATTATAATACAGTGGTACCTCATTTTTTGAACGTAATCCATTCTGGAAGACCATTTGACTTCCGAAACATTCGAACACCGAGGCGCAAAGGGTAGTATGCCTATTCGGTAGAGAAAATTGTGAAAAACAACAGATACATGCAGTGGAAGCCGTTCGATTTCCAAGGCGCGTTCGAAAATGGAAGCAATTACTTCCGGGTTTTTGGCATTTGAAAACAGAAACATTCGGCAACGGAGACGTCCAAAAACCAAGGTACCACTGTAATTATTATTATTGATCTGCATCCTCCTCAGAGAGCTATACTTTGCAGAGTTCTCTGGGAAGAGAGATTGCCTGTTTAACTACTCTAGAAATGGTAGCTCTCTGAGGGGAATAGGGGGTCTCTCAGAACCCTTAACAAATAGAGTTCCCAGGATTCCCTGGGGAAAGCCATGTTTGTTTAAAGTTGGATGATACTTATTTAAATGTATCATATCTTAGACCAGGAGGGCGCAACTTGCCTAATTCCAAAAGCCCTCTCGGGTGATTAGCTGAGTCCTCTGTCATTAGCAATCTGTCCCTTCCCTTATTGGTGGGAAGGAAGAGCAGGTGAGCCCACCCACCACTGATATCATCCCCACCCACAGTTGAGATGCAGTCTTCCTAGATATATTGCCTCTGAGGGAATGCAAAGGAAAAGGTTGCTCACCACTCCTTTCTATTGCAAGCCTGCAGGCAAGACTTGATTTGTTTTGAGTTGTTGTATATTCAACAGACAGGGGGACGCAGGTGGCGCTGTGGGTTAAAGCCTCAGCACCTAGGACTTGCCGATCAAAGGTCGGTGGTTCGAATCCCTGCGGCGGGATGCGCTCCCGCTGCTCGGTCCCAGCGCCTGCCAACCTAGCAGTTCGAAAGCACCTCCGGGTGCAAGTAGATAAATAGGGACCGCTTACCAGCGGGAAGGTAAACGGCGTTTCCGTGTGCGGCTCTGGCTCGCCAGAGCAGCAATGTCACGCTGGCCACGTGACCCGGAAGTGTCTCCGGACAGCGCTGGCCCCTGGCCTCTTAAGTGAGATGGGCGCACAACCCCAGAGTCTGTCAAGACTGGCCCGTACGGGCAGGGGTACCTTTACCTTTACCTTTATATTCAACAGATACTGAAGGAAGTATATGTTTAACTTTCCCAGTGAAATCAATGGGCCTTTAAAGCGTCTATCATAAGCTAGAGTGTGCGAGTGACATTTGTCACACTTGATAGCATAATATGAGGTATATAATTGAATCAGAATAAGTACTTGTTGCGCAATGAATGTATCATGCACAAAAGACTCCAAGGCAAAAGCCCTCTGGCAGAATGTTTGGGTGAATACATTCAATGAACACATTCAACTTGTTTCTGCTTTTCTAAATTGGATGACTACAGAGTAATATAATAGGCAGTAATGTCAAGTGGGGACGTATATGTGTGAAGGAATCATTATGGCAGGCTTCACAAACCTGGTGGCCTTTATCATCATCATTTACCCACCCTTAACCTTGGGTCCCCGGGCAGGTTACAGCAATTAAAAATTAAAAACTAAACAGATTGTGATCACAAGCATAGGGTGGACCCTGAAAAGAGGTGCCTCTTCAGCATTCAGTGAAGGTTGTACTGTATAGTGAAGAAGCCAGACACACCTCTATGTGGTTTACAAGAGATATTAAAATTATCCATAAAAACCAGCTAAAAACAATTTAACACATTCAAAAATAATTGTGTTAACAATAAAAGATTGAAACAATCCAACTGGATAGGCTTGCCTAAACAAAAACGTTTTCAGCAAGCGCCAAAAAGATTACTGCCTGTTGTCAACAGGCAGGGAGTTCCAAATGTGGGTGCTGTCAGAATAAAAAGTCCATTTCTCACAACTGCAGAATGATGTGGCACATCTGCTGATTGAAGCGGTTGAGTGGGTGCATATGGAGGAAGGCGACCCTGCAAGTAAACTGGTCCCAAGTATTTAAGGACGTCCCAGCTCCTGTTCAAAAGCACGTCAAAGTGCAAGTAGATAAATAGGTACCACTCTAGCGGGAAGGTAAACGGCATTTCCGTGCACTGCTCTGGTTCGCCAGAAGCAGCCTAGTCATGCTGGCCACATGACCTGGGGAAACTTTCTGCAGACAAACGTTGGCTCCCTTGGCCAGTAAAGCGAGATGAACGCCGCAACCCCAGAGTCGTTCGTGACTGGACTCAACTGTCAAGAGTCCCTTACCTTTTTTTTTTAAATAAAAAAACCTATAAAGTAACTAGATGATTAGTTTAAAGTAACTGGATGATTACTAATGTAACTGGATGATTACTATAAAGTAAAGTAACTGGATGATTACTATAAAGTAACTGGATGATTACTAATGTTGCAGTGTGGGATGTTCCTGTTCATCAGCCCTGTCCATGCTTTCCTTCACAAGGACCTGGGATAGCTCAGTCAGTAGAGCATGAGACCCTTAATCTCAGGGTTGTGGGTTCAAGCTCCACGTTGGGAAAAAGATTCCTGCTTTAGAGTGGGTTGGACTAGATGATTCTTGTGGTCCTTTCAATTCTGTGATACCCCATTCCATTCTCACCACACCTGGCTTTGCCTCCCCTTCCTCGCCGCAGCATTCTGTGCCGCCTGAGCACACCCAGTCTTTGCTGGATGGTTCTGGGTGTGTGTGTACGTTTTCCTGTTAGAGATGCGTTGCACTCCTGCCAACCTCAGGGTTGCCCAAAGCCCTCTGCGGCCAGCCTTCCTGTATGTGGATGGGTGCCCTTTTGCCTACACGCTGCCCCTCAGAGCATTTGGATTGCTCTCAGTCTCCATGACGACCCCAGTCCCTGCAATTCAAAAGAGCGAACCCAAATTTTGTTATGACTGATCTGTCTTTTATGCAGGAAGATAATGCCCTTTCTACGTCTCTAGACTGAGAACGGAGAGGAAAGGTTGGCATGGCAATTATCAAAAGACCTTGAGCAAGCCGGCTAGGGAGCCCCACGGATATGCTGGATGCGTCAGCTTGGAATGAGGCGGAAATTGTTCAAGGGCTCTCAGAGAAGAACAGAACCAAATCTCAAACATTAGGCTGACGACACAAAGTGCTGTCAAAGGAACACAGGAAGCAACCTTAGGCCAGGTTAGGCTATTTGCTCATTTAGCTGGTATTGTCTGCTCTGACTGGCAATGGCTCTCCAGGGTCTCATACAGGAGTCTTTCCTATCAGTAGTAGGGCCGTAGCTCGGTGATGCAGTATCTGCCTAGTGTACAGAAGGTCCTCAAGTGCGGTCCTGGGTTCAGACTCCTGCTTGAAACCTTGGAGAGCTGCTGCCAGCCAGTGTACGCAGTATTGAGATGGAGCCCAATGCTTTGACTTAGTATGAGGCAGATTCCTACATTCCTACCTAGCCCTTTTACTGAACTTTCCTGGAATAGAACCTGCTGGGACCTTCTGTATGCAAAGTATATTTGTTCCAGTAGACCCAGAAACAGAGGTCTACTGCAGTTGGCTGTGCCAACCAGATGCCTGTGGCAAGCAAGCAGGTTTTCAGCACAAGGGCCCTCTCCCCTCCTGTAAAGGGACCCCTGACCATTAGGGCCAGTCGTGGCTGACTCTGGGGTTGTGTCGCTCATCTCGCTTTATTAGCTGAGGGAGCCGGCGTACAGCTTCCGGGTCATGTGGCCAGCATGACTAAGCCGCTTTTGGCGAACCAGAGCAGCGCATGGAAACACTGTTTACCTTCCCGCCAGAGCGGTACCTATTTATCTACTTGCACTGTGTGCTTTTGAACTGCTAGGTTGGCAGGAGCAGGGACTGAGCAATGGGAGCTCACCCCGTAGCAGTGATTTGAACCGCCCACCTTCTGATCGGCAAGTCCTAGGCTCTGTGGTTTAACCCACAGTGCCACCCACGTCCCCTCCCCTTCTGTAGTTTCCAGCAACTGGTATTCAGAAGTAGTGCTGCCTCCAGCTCTGGAGACAGAGCTGAGCCATCATGGGTAGTAGTAGCCATTCTGAGTGCCAGTTGCTGGAAACCACAGGAGGAGAGAGGGCTCTTGCACTTGGGTCCTGCTTGCAGGTTTCCCACAGACATCTGGTTGGCCACTGTGAGAACAGGGTGCTGGACTAGATGGGCCATTGGCCTGATCCAGCAGGCTCTTCTTATGTTCTTGCATACTTACCCATAGAACTCAATGTGTCTTACTTCTGGGTAGGACTTGCACAGAATTTAACTGTCCATCTCAGTGATTCTAGATTAATGCTGCAATGAGGTAGAATCCAAATACAGTGTACCTCGGTTTTTAAGTGTCTTGGAAGCTGAACATTTTGGTTTTCGAACGCTGAAAACCCAGAAGCATTTGCTTCCATTTCCAAACGCTTTTTGGAAGTTGAACAGCTTCTGCTGTGGTTTTTTTCAATTTTCTCAGTTGACTTTGCCAACTGCCCTTTGTGCCTTGGTTGTTGAACATTTCGGAAGTCAAACAGACTTCTGGAATGGATTACGTTCAACAACCGAGGTACCACTGTACTAAGTAAAAGCATAGATTAGTTAGAAGGGTTCAGAGCTGAGGAATAAGTACAGTGGTACCTCAGGTTAAGTACTTAATTCGTTCCGGAGGTCCATTCTTAACCTGAAACTGTTCTTAACCTGAAGCACCACTTTAGCTAATGGGGTCTACTGCTGCTGTCGCGCCGCGAGAGCCCGATTTCTGTTCTTATCCTCAAGCAAAGTTCTTATCCTGAAGCACTATTTCTGGGCTAGCGGAGTGTGTAACCTGAAGCGTATGTAACCCGAGGTACCACAGTACTGTATGGTAGGGTAGGGAGTTTATGGATTAAAATTATACACAAATTATAAACACTACCTTTGAGTTACTCATAAAGCCTAGTTTGGTTCCCATCCTAAGCACATATAACCCAGAAGTAAATCTCACCGACTGACTTCTGTGCTTAAGGTTCCACAGTGTGTTACTCAGGAATGAAAAATAATGGTCATCTTTTGGCTTTACTGTGCGGACCAAAGTCATGATGCCTGCCAGGGATAGCTTTGATAACAGGGAGGAACAGTTGATCTTTCAGCCGGCTTGGTAATCAAAAGAAAAACACTGTTGCGGAAACACAATGAGAAGAATGAAAGGACGGGGCTTTGCTACCGCTCTGTGAAAGCCAATTAAGTGTATGGAGGGGAAGAGGTGAAATCAGAGCCATCGATGGATTTATTAAGCCAGAACAACAAGCGCAAAGTCGAAGGACATTCCTCCCACACGTTCTGCTTTTAACTAGTTTCTCATGTCCCCTTGCCTGCGCAGGGAAAGATATGAAGTTTCCAGCTGCAATACAGTGCAAGGGTAAAATGTCTACTTGGGGAAAACAATTCAGGTAAGAGGCTACCTGGGTTTGAATATAGCAGCCTGCTAATCAGGCCCATGGCCCATCTAGTCCCTGTGATCCTGTTCTCACAGTGGCCAACCAGATGCCTGGGGGAAACCAGCATGCATGATTTAAGCACAAAAGCACTCTTCCTTCCTGTGGTTTCCAGCAACTGGTATTCAGAAACATTGCTGCCTCCATTTCATGGCTAGTAGTAGCCACTGATGGCCTTCCCTGCCATGTACAGTATTTGCACAATCCTCTTTTAATACCATCCTTGGTTGCCTCAGGAGAGTGAGGAAAATTCACAGGGATGATTCACACCCTGGCCGGCACTTTCTTGATCTTCTGCCCTCAGGCAGAAGTTATAGAAGCATGATTAGTTGCACCAACAGGGTAAAGAACAGCTTCTATCCGTGGGCTGTTAGGCTGCTGAATGAAAAGATTACAACAGGGCAACTGACTTTCGGGTTTAGTGGGTATGTGTCAGTAAACGAGGGGAATTAAGACTAAGAGAGCTGAGTGGGGGGTGCTCATGTAATCTCACTGTATACAAGTTGTACAAGTGACAATAAAGTATTTCAATTCAATTTCAATTCAATAAAGCCACCAGCTTGGCAGCCAGCTCTGTCCCCTATGGGAGTGAGTTCCATAGGTTGCCTATGTGCTGTGTGAAGAATTACTTTCATTAAGACTGCAGCTCTACATATGCGTTTATCTGGGAGTAAGTACCATTGAACTCAATGGAGCCTGGAGAAAACAGGCATAGGTTTGTAATGCAACACTTAATAGTGCTAAAATAGGAATAAAGCAGGGACACAGGTGGCGCTCTGGGTTAAACCACAGAGCCTAGGACTTGCCGATCAGAAGGTCGGTGGTTCAAATCCCTGCGACGGGGTGAGCTCCCGTTGCTCGGTCCCTGCTCCTGCCAACCTAACAGTTTGAAAGCATGTCAAAGTGCAAGTAGATAAATAGCTATCGCTCTGGCGGGAAGGTAAACGGCCTTTCCATGCACTGCTCTGGTTTGCCAGAAGCATGTGGCTTAGTCATGCTGGCCACATCACCTGGAAGCTGTACGCCGGCTCCCTTGGCCAATAAAGTGAGATGAGCGCCGCAACCCCAGAGTCGGTCATGACTGGATCTAATGGTCAGGGGTCCCCTTTACTTTAGGCACAAAGCATCACTTTGTAATTCAATTCTTCCATTGAAGAGTGCTTAGTATTGTGGCCCAATAAATCTGTTGTTCTGAGGGGAGGCAAGGCAAGTAGGTATTACAGTGGTACCTCGGGTTAAGTACTTAATTTGTTCCAGAGGTCCATTCTTAACCTGAAACTGTTCTTAACCTGAAGCACCACTTTAGCTAATGGGGCCTCCTGCTGCCACCACGCCGCTGGAACACAATTTCTGTTCTCATCCTGAAGCAAAGTTCTTAACCTGAGGTACTATTTCTGGGTTAGCAGAGTCTGTAACCTGAAGCGTATGTAACCCGAGGTACCAGTGTATTATTATTATTATTATTATTATTATTAATTTTTCATACTGCCCTTCATCCAAGGATCACAGGGCAGTTTACAATATAAAAACACAAAAATACATACCATAATGACAAACAAAAACAACCCCTCACATATAGTTTAAAAGGCCATAGATTGTTTAATTAGCAAAAGCCTGGGAGAAGAGGAATGTTTCTGCCTAGTGCCTAAAGATATGTAATGAAAGTGCCAAGTGAGCTTCTCTGGGGAGAACGTTTCATAAATGGGGAGCTGCAGCCACAGAAAAGGTCCCTTCTCATGTTGCCTCCAGGCATTTCACAGAGGAGGCACACTAAGAAGGGATTCAGACGATGATTGCAGGGTTCAGGTCAGTTCATATGGGGAGAGGTAGTCCCAACAGGCATTGAGGTCCTTGAGGCATTGTGGTATCAGCTGTTTAAGGCAGTATAGGTCAAAACCAGCCCTTTGAATTGGGTCCAGAAAGTTAACCTGCATTGGTTCTAGTTGTTTGTGGGGTACATTTTACAAGGACTGCCCCTTCTGAGATCTCTGAAGTAGGTACAGTCTTACCCACCACGACAGCAAAGCTGATCTACTCAGAGACTAGATTCACTCTGCTGCTGCCTGTTGCGTGCCGAGGTCCCCAAGCCACCCAAAAACAAACTCACACTTCACACATCAAATTTTGTTTAAGGTTTTTGGCATGATTTTGGCCACAGCTTTATTTAAATACACAAATGTGAGTGGTTGCTTAGGGATTGGTTATGACTATCTGTCCCCCCCCCCCCCGGCTGGGGACAGAACTGACTTCCAGACACCACCACAAGCCAGTAAGGGAAAACAATATCGGGGAGAAAATGGAGCTGAGTCACAGACCCTCACCTCTCCCCGCATGCTTCCGGGGGCTTGCACGGCCCAAGCCTGATGCCAGGGGCTTGGACGAAAGCATGGCAAGCCCCTGGATTCCTTTAACGGAATTCCCTTGCAGCACCACCATTGGATGGGTAGGCCCAGCCAATCCTTACCCCTCCACCAACCAAATTTTAACTAATGCCTAACCGCAACCTTACAAGTTGTGACGATTTGCTATGCAGTAGGCAAAACCCAAATGGCACCAATCAATCAGCCAAATGGACAAAATTCCTACCAGGCCCCTGCCCCAACAGCAGGCGGGCCCATGACAGGCACAGCAAGGTCAAGGACAAAAAAACACCCCCAATTCAGGGAGGGTGGGTAGGTGATCCGGTGCACGCAGCCCAAGAGGACGCCCAAAGCTGTGTGTCCAGTAGTTAAAACCTTTGTCCCCACCCCCAAATTGGCAACATTGAAATCTCCCCAGAGACTCAAATTACACAATCACTGCCTGTGGACATCCAAACAGAACTGCCCAGCAACAGTGGGGTGGCCTGCTGGCCCCACCGCAACACGTGCTCTCTGTTACGGAGAACACGTTTTACCACTTCTTGTCTACTTCCACTTTCACTGAAGCCCTGCTTCGTATCTACACAAAGAAAGTTCTGGATTTTTGCCTTGAACAGCCAATTGCAAATCTTTTCTTCAAAGTTCTTACAGGGAGCAATGCAGCCCTGAATCAATCTACTTAGAAGAGACTTTCTTTAGAAATTACTGCCAGCTAAGTATGCTTAAGATTGCCACCTGGATAATATAATTTAGAGATAACAGATTAATAAGGGGCCCTAATATTTTTGGGACTAGAGAAACAGCAGGAAATGTAAGGAATTGTTGTGGCAACCACAAAATACCCATTTCATAGAAGAAAAGCTAGTGATGCTCAGAACACTCCACCTGTAGGTAAAGCACCTATATTCCTAAAACAAACAAACAAACAAACAAACACAAAAAGTTCCCAACAGAAAAAAATAGGGAGAGGAGACCTTGTCAAACACCAAGGGTAGTGTCTGAGAGTAGCCAGGTGCCCAGAGATGTTTGCAGCCTCAGTGATAGAATAGTGTATTGATACATTATTTGTTTATATTCTTCCTTATTGTGTTGCTCACTGGAAGGACAGATCGTGAAGCTGAGGCTCCAATACTTTGGCCACCTCATGAGAAGAGAAGACTCCCTGGAAAAGACCCTGATGTTGGGAAAGATGGAGGGCACAAGGAGAAGGGGACGACAGAGGACGAGATGGTTGGAAAGTGTTCTCAAAGCTACCAGCATGAGTTTGACCAAACTGCGAGAGGCAGTGGAAGACAGAAGTGCCTGGCGTGCTCTGGTCCATGGAGTCACAAAAAGTCGGACACGACTAAACGACTAAACAACAGCAACAACAACATTGTGTTGGTTTCACCAAAATCCTGCTGTTGTGTGCTGAACTAGGGTAGTCAGGTCAAAGGAGGACTTGAATCATCTCTTGTGATAATTCAGAGCTGCGTTCTTTTATCAGCTGTAGTTTGTCACACAGGGGTCAGAAAAAAAGCTGAACTGGATGAAATTATCCCTTTTATGAAAAGGTACTACTTTGACTATTCTATAAAAAGTTGTGGTTTAATAAGATAACGGCACTCTGCATGTGCCCTGAGGCTCTCTTTCTTTGGGCAAACAGATACCACAATTACTATACCTGGCTTCTGTAGAGGGGAGATCCTTTTAACCTGTTCTGCTACATTTGCATGGACGCCTGGGCCGCAAAGTTATTTGCAAGCCACTAGTAAACCAGATTGTGCCAACCTTTTGCGGCAACCACTGTTTCATTCTAATAGCTTAACAGTTTGGATTTAACAATACAACCTATGTCATGAGCATCTGAGGAACAATGCATTGACAGCTGCTTAAAACACACCTGAAAAATGCATGTATATAAGGAGCCAAAAGTGGATACTAATTCCACCCCATCATGGTGCTTATTCTGTTGTTTCTGTGCAGGATCAGACCAGAAAAGCAGCAGGTTCATTGCCAAAGGAGGCTCCCAGCTTTCCTTTGGCTCCCTAGCTGCATTTTGAATATCTAGAAGCTTTCCCTGTTTTAAGCATTCACCATTATTTTGTTGAGATATACAGTGGTACCTCGGGTTACATACGCTTCAGGTTACATATGCTTCAGGTTACAGACTCCGCTAACCCAGAAATAGTACCTCGGGTTAAGAACTTTGCTTCAGGATGAGAACAGAAATCGACTGGCAGAATCCGAGACGTGGGAGAAGAAACAACTGAGGAGGATTGGGAAAAGTTTAAGGACTATTTGAAAAAACACTATAAGTTGTATGAATGTTAAAAAAATGCACCTTTCAGGAAATTCTAGCTTCAGCAAATGTAAGTTATTGGAATGAAAATTAAGACACAAGAATTCAGAGGTAAAATAATGAAATAACTTTATTGTGTTTAATATAAAACATATAAGAATTGAGCGACAGTAAAATTGAAAATAGGGAACATGATAAAATGGAAGTTACAATAAGTTTTGAAATAAGTTAACAAATTGCTGATGCTTTATAAGACAGAGAACGCAGGGTTCGGAGGATGTGAGGAAGTCCTATAGGTTAGATGGAAAAAGAATATGGAAATTTGTTATTTATATCTCTCTTTCTTATAACCACTCTTTATTCTTTTTTCTGTATTTCTGTACCTTTAAAAAAGCAATAAAAAAATGTTTAAAAAAAAAAAAAGAGAACAGAAATCGTGCTCCAGTGGAACAGCGGCAGCAGGAGGCCCCATTAGCTAAAGTGGTGCTTCAGGTTAAGAACAGTTTCAGGTTAAGAACGGAACTCCGGAACGAATTAAGTACTTAACCCGAGGTACCACTGTAGCTGGGAACGGGAGCGATAAATCAGCATTGGAGGCTGGGAGGAATTGAGAAACTGGAAGATTGTAGGGTGTTCAGATGCAAAGGGCAGGGGGAGCATTTTAATAGGTGAAGCTTTTCTCATCCTTGAGCTGAACCTGTATGGCAACCCACATTGTGCCAGCTGTAAAGCCACCACCTCTCTTTACCCAACTACTAGAGCTTCAGGAGTTCTGTCTACCTTTATATTAGTTTTCTTGGAAAAGAGAAGGAAGGCTGAACATCAATATTTTTGGAGATGCCCCCTGAGTTCAATGGGGCACACTCCCAAGTACCTGGACATAGGATTGCAGCCTGATTCTCCCTGTATATATAATCCATGAGAGTCCTCAAATTGTGTTGCTTTCCTCGAGACCCTTGAACTAACACTCATAGGCTGGCTGCTTACTTGTACAAACCCCAGACCAATTAAATCTATTATTCATTGCGAAGTTTTCAAATGATAGGACCCCGAATGCTTATCTCTGAGCTCTGCTACTCAGAGAGCTGGAGCTTCAACCATTTCGTTTGATAGCCTATCAAGAGATATGTGCCCCAATAGATATCTGTGAATGAACGAAATGATTGGTTCCGGGCACAGAGCTAGTAACTGAGTAACAATTCACATATTTAAGCAGCACATTGCAAACGTGGGCTGTGATCTTGTGCAGACTTCCATGTAAGACCCATTAGGACATGGTGAGACTTAACTTCTGAGTAAATATACATAGGGTTGCACTACTGAGCTGTGGATTTCTCTATGAGCCAGATAACATTTTTTGAAAAATAACAACAACATGCCCTAAAAGTACATTACAGAATTTCAAGGAAATATTGGAATAAATGCATTCTATGGCTTTTTATTCCCTATTATCACAGACCCCAGTTGTTCTTAATGCTGGATTTGAAAGAGAGTGTGTGGGGGGGGGTTGCAGGAGAGGGGGTGTATTTTCAACTAAATATATGTAAAAAGAAATGCCCTAGCACCCCTTTTCATTTCACCTTTTATATGGATAGAAGCATTGTGTTTTTAGCAGCTGCAAATAAATTTAACATGTGAAGTTTTTTCCCTGTTCAAAAGTGGGGGTGCTGTGATAAGGATTTGTCTCTCAAGCAGTTGTTAAAGACACAAAGCCTCTGTCCATATAAATGAACAGATGAGGCTTTCACTATCACTGCATCCTTATTCATGGAGAAAACTTTACCTGTTGAGTTTCTACCCAATTGTCCCCTGCACTTAGCTTCTCTCAATAAATTAAAAAGCAAGGGGAATAGCTGTCACTCAGTGGCAGAGCATCTAGTTAGCAGACAGGTGTCTTCAGGTACAGAGCGGAGGGACCCCTGTGTGAAACCCTGGAAAGCTGTTGCCAGTCAGTGTAGGCAATACTGAACTAGATGGAGCCATGTATATAATAATATATTATTACCTGTGTTTCTGTGCAAGAGTTCCCAACTTTATCCCTCCCCACCCCAGTTTGAACAAGTCCCATTGTTTTTGATGAGATTTCAACACACAGAGCTGGTTTCAAGATGAGTAGCTCCTGTCCTCAATGCAGAGTAACCTCAGCACCCCAGAATGCCCGGTTTTGGTGGAACCTAAATGTTTTAAAAGTGTACTTAAACTTCTCTGGTTTCCATGGGGTTTAGGAGCATGTGTGCTGCCAAGCAGCTTTTTAAGGAGATATTGAAATGTTGCTTTTGCTTAACTACACTGCAAGGAACCCAAGGGCCATTGTGTTTCAATATACAATTACCACACCGTGAACCAGTGCACCAGTTGTTTGCTTGTTGTGCAACGTTACACTTTTGGGATCATTGGTTTTGTGTGTGTGTGTGTGTGTGTGTGTGTGTGCTCAGAGGCACCTAGATTTAATTTAAAAGATGTTGAAGCACCCACAAACACATTGAAGCACCCACACTCATTTCCCAATCCGGCTAAGTGAAAGTATTGCTACAATAACACACGGTTTCTATTTCTTCCCTCGCTCTCACTCCACCCGTCTTAATGCAAAATAAGTAAGAGGCATAAGTGCAGTCAAGAGTTCTTTTTATTTTTCAGCAACTCAAAGGGGAAGCACATTTACAAACTGAATGAAGCCAGGAAAGGTGGCACAAAACAATCAAAGCAACCACAGTTTCCCACAAATTGATAGCATTTATGAACTTGTACTTTTTGAACATTATTGCAGTGTATGCTTAAAATTCAATACATCATTAAATTCAGCACATCATTATGCAAAGTTCTGTCAGAAAACATATAGGCATATTACACAGCAATTCTATACAGATGAGTAAGAATTAGAAAATTAATTGAACTGAAAGGGATGCAACAATCTCGAAACAGATCTTTAATAAAAGCAAGGCAACGATTCCCCCGCTGCTTTAACATTGAGAGTTACATGAAAAATGATCTGTGGATGAAACAAAGAAGAAAATTAGTTTTATGTTCTCTTATATTCTAACAATATAATATCACATAATCACACCCAGGCTTCCTTACTGGGAAACACTTGCCTTTAGCAAGACTGATATAAACAGATAGAGCATTTCCTATTAACTGATTGCCTGTGCTGGGAAAAGCTGCACCTGTTGAATTTTGCCTACTATGCAGCCGTTAAAAGCACTGATCCTTTGACTACAAAAAGGTGGCAATTCTAAATGAGCTCTACATAACAGATTTCCTAAATCAAAGGCTAACTCACTTTTAAAAAAGCATGATTCACTACACTTTGAATTACAGCCAAAGCTAACCTGCTTATTAGATTAAAGAACCTGTTTTTAAGTACCCTTTCGCATTCAAAAACCTAACTGGCATGCAAAATAATAATCTTTAGAATTCATGCAAGTTTCTCATACAAGCGGTTTTGCAAATCAACCCTACAGCCCAGTTTACTCAGAAGTCCTCCCCCCCCCCGCTCCCCACATTTTGCCTGTGGAAGATGTCTTGCCGCAGAAGAGCAGGGCGGTGGAGCACCTCAATCGCCCCATTTTCCCATGCCGTATGCCTCTTTAGATCAGATTCTCAAAGAAGTATATGCATAGGAAAAAGGAACAACGAGCAAGTATGGAGAGGAATCCTGCAGTTTGCAACAGAGGTCACCAAGAAACCTAGAAGAAAAACATACATGAAATACACACAAATATATTCCCTATGCACCCATTTACATTTCCACATGAGGCAACATTAATTTATTTGCAGTGCCCCCATTCACTGCTTCTTTCAACAGCATCTAAAACACAAGAACTAGATATCTCAAAGAAAAGACACTCACATATGGACCAACGTGCGGCAGGAAGAAAAAGACTGAACAAAAAGTGATTTCGTTGCTTTAAAGAGTGGCACAATGCAAGAAAACTCCTCTGTAACCCCAGGAAATCTCTTACTAGTGCCATAGCGTTGCAAGAAAAAGTAGAAAAATCTCCCCAAAAAGTGCCCGGATCACCGAAGGCGCTGGACTTGTCTCCTGCTCCCAATGCGAAGAGGAACTCCTCACAATGATCTTACCTGATCAGTTGCCGGGGCTCTTCAGTGCTCCACGTCCCTCTGCCTCAGAATTTATCCTTTGACCAAGACCTTGAGGAGGGATTACAAGACAGTGTTGCTGTTTTCCGAAGCGATAACCATCCTTCCCCCTTGCCAAGGCCTCGGCTGCACCTGCAGATGGGGGCCACGCAAGAACTGTGCTTTGCTGAAGGCTTGGGAAGTATCACTTTTGCAAGAGAGGGGAGGGAACGCAGCTGGCAAAGGGGGGGCTGATCCAAGCCATGGGAAGGCACAGCCCAAGGTGCCCCGTTATCGCCTGTTTTTCATTCACGGACGTCAGCAATTTCTGAAATGTTAGCCTGGGAGAGGACTTTCAGTTCTGGGAAAAGTTGTTTTTCATTTTCTTCCTTTTGTAAAAAAAGAAAGGCCTTTCGTGCTCACATGACTGTCAAGGCCAATGCTTCCCCGTGTTTTTCTAAGCGCTAGTCAGGATCCCTGAAATTTTGTTCTTTATTGCTAATAAAGGAAGACATTATTTACTGTGCACAGAACTACAGTTCCTAGAGTGGTATAATAATCAACCCCCTTTCCCAGGGAATGCTGGGAACTGCAGTTCTCTGTCAGGAGTAGCTGTCTCCTAACAACTCTCAGCATCCTGAACAAACAACAGCTCCCAGAATTCTCTGGAGGAATCCATGACTGTTTAAAGTGGTTTCAAATGCATGGCTTTAAATTTGTGTTGTGATTGTGGCCTATGGTGCCCCGACTCGTGAACAGTTGGTGAAGGATTTTAGGCAGTCTAAACGTGACTTTTGCAAATTCCAGAAACTCTAATAGTTGCTGATAAACAAAAAAAATTCCTTCCAGTAGCACCTTAAAGACCAACTAAGTCAGTTCTTGGTATGAGCTTTCGTGTGCATGCACACTTCTTCAGATACACTGAAACAGAAGTTTCCAGACCCTACTGATAAAGTTGCTGATAAAGTGAGATTTGACTAGGAGATCCTTATTACAAAGATATCTTAGGGTTGTGGTTGTTGTTTTTAACCAGCTCTTGAAACATGTTTATGAATTTATATACAGCAGACCGTATATCCTATTTTCCAGGGACACCCCAAATTTACAGAAGCCATCACAGTTTTTGATTTGATCCCAGAAGGTCCTGCTTTTCCTTAGGACGTCCCTATTTTCACTGGAGAAATGTTGGAGGGTATGGAGTTATGTGACCCCAGAGCCAAGGAGATAAGTAACTATACAACCTTTAGAAGATATCTGAAGGCAGCCCTATATAGTTTTATTATGCTTTTAAAGTGGTACCTCAGGTTAAGTACTGTACTTAATTCGTTCCGGAGGTCTGTTCTTAACCTGAAACTGTTCTTAACCTGAAGCACCACTTTAGCTAATGGGGCCTCCTGCTGCCGCTGCGCCGCCAGAGCATGATTTCTGTTCTCATCCTGAAGCAAAGTTCTTAACCAGAGGTACTATTTCTGGGTTAGCGGAGTCTGTAACCTGAAGCGTATGTAACCCGAGGTACTACTGTATATGTGTTGGAAGTCACCCAGAGTATCATCGTCATCATCATCATCATCATCATCATCATCATTATGAAATAGGGCATCCCTATTTTCAATGGAGAAATGTTGGAGGGTATGTATACTGACTTTTCTAATTTTTTTGGTAAGCTGTTATGGGTATTTATTGCAGAAGACCAAGATATATTAAATGGCATTGTCATTATTGCTGCAATTATATACCCGCTTATCTGGCTGGAACTAAAACGTATTGAACTCTGTGGGTTTTTCTTCTAGGTGGACATGCACAGGATTGCACCTTTCTTTCATTGAGCTCAGGGTAGTGCCCATGGCTCTTTGGCCCCTATTTTGTCATCACAGCAGCCCTGTAAGAAAGGCGAAGGTCAGTAACTTTTTATCAAGCTAGTATTGAAGTGCTTTTAACCACATCTTGATAGGGTAGATGATACTGTTTATCAGCCTGCTGTGGAAAGTTTCATGCAGCTGCTAAAGGCCAGGTGGGCTTTTCTCCAACTTGGCTGCATTAGCTGCAAACTCTATCTGAAAGAGGGACCTGCTGAACTTAGGAGAACTTTCTTCTGGACAAGATATGCACAGTATTGGGCTGGAGAGATTTTAAAGCAGTCAGAACTGCAAGGTCAAAACATTAATATATGATGGCTGCATACACAAAGACCACATAGGCAGAGAAGACTTCCTGGGATTTCAAGCTCTAAAGTGGAAACATGTAGGGAGCCTCTGTAACATATGAAGTTGAGAATCATATAGTGCCCAAAATGATCAAGTTCAGTTCTCACGAAAGATGATTTTCAGAACTTAGCTCTGCAACTGTCCCTTCATGCTGTCTTGTGTGCATTGCAGGGTTTGTTTACTTGTTGGTGGCAACTTTAGGCATATTAAAATTGTGTCCCTTGGAATGCTGGGGGTATTATTCAGCCAATAAGATGCTAAGCTTCCTCCACAGACACCTAAAGGGAAGACAGAGGTTTCTTTTAGTACCCTTTTAAAAATTACCCCATAAAAGCGGCCCTACTGTTAGGCAGATTGAGGTGGCCACCTTGGGGGGCAGGTGCTGGGGGCAGAGGTGACACTTGCCCTGGTTGTTCCTCCTGATCTCTATGACTGTTCCTTCTCTTGGAGGAGAGACCTGGGTGTGCCAGTCAGCCTGTCCTGTGCCCCACAAACTAGCATGCTGTCCTGAGGTGCAGGAGAAGATGTGATTCCTTCACATTTGTGGGACAATTCAGGAATAGGCCTCAAGCCTCTTAAACCAGGGTTGGGGAAACTGGGTCTCTTCAGACATTGTTAACCCCCATCAGCCCCAACCAGCATGGCCAAAATGGTCAGGGATGATGGGAACTGGAGTACAACATTAGAAGCGCCACAAGTTTTCAAACCCTGACCTAAAGAAAGCTCAGATATTTTAAGTTGTTTTATTCTGCCCTTCCTCCAAGGAGCTGAGAAAGGCATATAGTATATGCCACATATAGTTCCTCAAGTCACTTATATATAATCCTGTGAGATTGGTTGGGCTTCCTTTATGGATGACTGGGAATATCTTAGACCACCACTCAAACTATTATAACCATAGGTAAAGGTAAAGGGACCCCTGACCATTAGGTCCAGTTGTGACCGACTCTGGGGTTGTGGCACTCATCTCGCTTTATTGGCCAGGGAGCCGGCGTACAGCTTCCGGGTCATGTGGCCAGCATGACTAAGCCGCTTCTGGCAAACCAGAGCAGTGCATGGAAACGCCGCTTACCTTCCCACTGGAGCAGTACCTATTTATCTAATTGCACTTTGACATGCTTTCAAACTGCTAGGTTGGCAGGAGCAGGGACCGAGCAACGGGAGCTCACCCCATTGCGGGGATTCGAACCGCCAAACTTCTACTCGGCAAGTCTAGGCTCTGTGGTTTAACCAATAGCACCACCCGCTATTATTTGGGGAAAGCTGGCACTTTTCTTCCAGGTGCCCTAATGTCTTAAACTTTTGATTTCTGCCTGCAACGAACCACATATTATAGGCTTATTTATTTATTTTTAAAAGCATGCCCTATCAGAGTATACATTATTTTGTGCTGCATAATGATGACAAGGGAATTAAAGGCGGGCCAAAGACTTTCGGCACTCCTGCATTTGTGCACCAAGACACCCAAGCCACAAAGTTCCCAGGAGAACAATAAATCACACTGACACGGAATATTTTGGTTTATGGGTTCAAATAGGCCACCACTTTATTGATTACAGATGTGCATGGTTTGGCTTAGGCACTGGGGTGAAGCCAGGCTATATCTTGACTCCTGCCCATCTACAGGGAGTCCACAGAAGGGTAAACCACTGATAGGGGGTGCCCTATAACTTACATCAGATAGTGGCACCACCTCGAGGGCTCCCTGTAAGGGCTGTGACATGGCCCTAGCCCACGCCCAAGCTTCAGATAGTACTCACATCCCGGATCCCTTTAACAGATAGTACTCACACCCCGGACCCCTCCAAACAAACAAAGGCATACACAGTGCCTAACCTCACAAAAGTTGTGACAATTGCTACTAGGTAGGTGGGAGCCAAATGGCCGGTGCCAATTTGCCAAGTGGAAAAAATTCCTATCCAGCCACAACAACATGGCGACTGACAATTGCCATAGCAAGGTCATCTCAGAGCAAAGCATGAAAAGAGGATGGGCAGGCAGGGAGACATGACGAAGAGGCAAGGAAGAGGGAGCTGGCTGGCTGCACTAAGATTAAATGGCCCACGGCCACACCCACCTTGCAAACTGATTGGCTAGAGCTGTCTCTTAACACAGGTGAAGTGGCCGGCCTTTGAATAGGGGCGAGGTGGTGTATCTCCACCCCTACGCTAGAAAACTATTGAGGTCATGAGCAAGAAACAGGTTGTGCCCACACTGCCAGCATACTAGGTCTTAAACTGAGTTAGACCCTTGGTCCATCAAGCTCAGTATTGTCAACACTGCCTGGTAAAATCTCTACAGGGTTTCAGGCAGGACTTTTCCAGCCCTACCTGAAGACACCAGGGATAGAACCAGGGACTCTCTGCATGAGAAGCAAGTGCTCTAACATGGAGCTACAGCCCTTTCTCTTAAATCCAGGTCAGTGAATAGGAGTGCAAACCTAGACTATGGTAATTATTCTTAGTTCATTAATTTATAGTTCAAGGGCCGAATCTCACCTGTATAGCACATGATCTTTAAAAGAAACCCTGGAGAAAATGAGACCTTTCTTTTGTTTATGAGAAATGGAAGCCTAGCCAAAGGGGGGGAAAATGTGTGTGTGTTTAGAAAAGGCTTCATATCTTTGTGTACATACAGTGTGAAATGTGAGGAGTTTACCAGCTTGAAACTGTTCTTTGTTACATGCTTATCAGAACATTGCTTTCTCACTCTGGTTTTCTGTTAGATCATCTAAAGCTGTGGAGACATGGAATGCATAAACAAGTGATGCCCAGATCTCTTTGTAAGTAGCACAAATGCAGATGGCCCGGAAGCGCTGGGGGGAGAAAACAAAACAAGCAAGGTATTGTGAATCTGAAGTGTAACAGCTAGAAGAATGCAAAAATATAATTTGTATTCTCTTCCATCTGCAATTTCTCCACTGGGCCCAGAGAAAACCTGTACAAGAAAGGGGCAGAGAAAAGAAAAGGGGAAGCTCAGCTGAACTGTGCTTTGAAAGAATCAGAAACATATTAAATGCTCCCTGTGACAATGACAAGTTCCTATTAACTGTAGGATATATGTGACTCACTCATCAATGCAGATTCTGGCTAGGACAGTAATTCCCAATTGGTGGCCTGGGGACCCAAAGGTGTGTCCATGGCACCAATCACATAGCAAAAATTACGACAGAGGTATCAACATTTTCAAAAGTACGGGGTCCATGGCTTGGCTTTTGAAAAACAAGGGTTCTGCAGTACTTAGTTAATTGGGAACCACTGGGCTAGGATGATCAGATGGATGCAGTGGTGAGCTTCTTCTATCCTTTTAAATCCTCATCTATGGAAGAAGGCGTTTCAACATCTTTGGCTGGTCATGCAGCACTGGCAAAAATGGCATAATCTTACCTTGCACACAGAACCTAAGGGATCCCTGGCACTAGGGTTTTTTACACCTTGTCTCATTGAGGGCATGGTCCACTATGCAAGATCAGTACTGCATTGTGCACTGCATTGCACCGGCCTTAATAATAATACAGTAATAATAATAATAATAGTCAGGGAACTGCCATCGGCTCAGAGGCAAGAGACAGATGGGCAGTTGTGTTACAGGGAGCCTCTGAAAATCTTCCGGCAAGGAGGAAAGCCCCACCTCCAGCGGAGAAGAGGAGCAGGGACCAGAGGATGCTAGTGAGAGCCTTAACACGGCTCCTGAGCAAGCCGGAGAGGAGGGAAGCACGCCCTTGCCATCACCCATCCTGCGCAGTAGTCGAGGCACAGGGAGGGGCGGAAACGGTTGGGGGTAAAGAAACTTTAATGTTGGGAGAGGTACAAAAAAAGGCCACTCCCGGATTCTGCTAGTGATTGAGTCAGACATGTACTTGTGACGCTCTTCACTGTAAATAGTTTGCACCAAAATAAAGCCTGTAAAAGACAGGTTGGAGTCCTGCCTGGTTACTCTCGAGCAACCGCAACAGCCATCTGACAATAATAATAATAATAATAATAATAATAATAATAATATGGGTGGCTTCCAGCATATAAAAAATAATAATAGTAAAACATTAAACCTTTAAATACTTCCCTATACAGGGCTGCCTTCAGATGCCTCTTAAAGGTTATAGAATTACTCATCTCCTTGACATCTGATGGGAGGGCATTCCACAGGGTGGGCACCACTACCGAGGATGCCCTCTGCCTGAATATTACAATTAAGGCTTCAAACAGCTTTCACAGCTCCTTACAGTGACAACTGCACCCTGTTGTCTGAGCTTAAGCAAGAGCCTTTTGTTACTTCTAGGTAACAAGTGTGTAGCCTGGCAAGACTATCCATCAGGCAGATGGGCCAGGAGGTGCCAGTGCTCTGCTCGACATCTCTAGGTAGGACCGGGAGAGACACGTGCTTGAAACCTTGGAGAGCTGCTGCCAGTCAGGATAGACAGTGCTAAGCTAGATGGACCAGTGGTCTGACTCAGTAGAAGACAGCTTCCTATGTTTCTGTGTTCCTATTCTAAAAAAGGTTCATGCCATCTCATCCCATCTGCTGCCAGCACAGAAATTGACCCAGCCACCATGCCCCACTGTTCTGAAGTAGAGAGAGCCTTCTTCCACTTCCAGAGAGGTGTTATGTGTTTGGGGAAGGAAGTGCCATCCAGCAGCTTCTGGGCTAACCTTAAAGGCAGCCCCACACAGGGTGAACTATGATAATCCGGTCTTGAGGTTCATAGGTCACTGTGGCTAGGCCATCTGTGTCAAAGACCAGTTGTTGACTGCACACCAGCAGAAGCTAATAAAATGAACTATTTTCCACTGTAGCCACTTGAGGAGGGCTGATGGCAAAAAGTTAAAAGGTAAAGATCAAGGACCCTGTTATGTACTGAGTTGAATAGGATCCAAACTGCAGCAGTCTGATTGGTCCTAGAACAATAGGATCCAAAATGCAGCAGTCTGATTGGTCCTAGAACAATAGGATTCAAAATGCAGCAGTCTGATTAGTCCTAGAACAATGCAGCAGTATGATTGGTCGGCAGGAGCCACCCAATCCAGCTCCAGATAGAAGTGAATCCACAACCTGATTGGCCTACAGGAGAATTCCGGAATTAGCCAATCACGTGCAGCCCATTGTGTAAATAATGTATGTAAAGCAGATACTCTGAGGGGACTTCCATTCCCTCCTCACCACTATGAGCTGAATAAGGAGCATGAAATCCACTCTCGACTCTGAGTATATTTCAGACCCCTGGAAAGTTAAGTCCAGTCAGAGGTGACTATGGGGTTGCAGTGCTCATCTCGCTTTCAGGTCAAGGGAGCTGGCATTTGTCCACAGACAGCTTTCTGAGTCATGTGACCAGCATGACAAAACCAATGGGACACCGTGATGGAAACCAGAGCACACAGAAATGCTGTTTACCTTCCCACCGCAGCAGTACCTCGTTATCTACTTACACTGGCATGCTTTTGAACTGTTAGGTTGGCAGAAGCTGGGATACAGCAACAGGAGCTCACCCTGTCGCAGAGTTTTGAACCACTGACCTTCTGATCAGCAAGCCCAAGAGAGCACTCCCAACCTGTGCACTTGCTCCATTTGGGGTGGCTGTAGTACAACATTGTCCAGAACACGCAACCACAAGGCTTCCATTTGGCTTTCATCTTGCCAGGTTATGGCTGACCTGTCAGAAATGGATTTCTGGACTAGATGGCTGTTTCTCAGAACCAGTAAGACCCATAAGATCACAAGTACCATCCAGCAGAGACTACCTTTTACTTACTGTAGTTTGCTCCTCACCAAGCTACACTTCCCGGCACCCTTACCACACTACATTTCCCAAGATTTTTTGGAAGAAGCCAGGTGCTTTAAAGCCAGCTGTGATTCCTACAAGGGGTTGGACTGCATGACACTTGGGGTCCCTTCCAGTTCTATCTTTCTTAGATTCTACAATTTTATAGTTATAAAACCAATGATTCATCTGTTAACTAATGACATATGCAAAACTTATTTTTGCTTATTTTTGGAAAAATTATTTGAGGGAAAATACATAGTAACCTTCATGGAAGCTGCAATTTTAATTCATAGGAGCTCAAATAAGGAGACCGTTTTCTTCTTTTAACCTTATTTTGAAGGGGAGTTCTGTACAGAGGCGATTTAGCCTTCAAGAGAGAAATCTAAACCGGGGACCTTGATGAGAGAGGAAGAGTTCACATAGCCTTGATGCAAGTTACAGATATCAAACAGGTGGAGGAGGGCGGAAGACACGCAGGCGGAGGGAGAATTATCTTTTAGCTCTTGATGTGGGAGTATCAGGAAAATGAACCTTGGAGAAGGGAAAGCATCTGAGCGAAAACACAGTGACACAGCTGCAGAGTTATGGATACAGCAAAGCCAAAGGCCTGTAATTGATGAAGGTCACTTGCTTCGCAAGCTGTGTTTTCGTAAGCGATTGCTGAACATGTAGGCTCCAAAGGCAGTGGGAAAGAGAGCAGAGCTTGTGCAGGGTCTAGCGGCTCAAATGGGGTTGGGGAAACTGTGCCCCTTCAGATGTTCTTGGACTCCCATTAGCCCCAATCAGAATGGTCAAAGCTCAAGGATGATGGGAGTTGTAGTTCAACAACATCTGGGGGCTGCAGATTAGCCACCACTGGGCTAAAAAGAGAGAGCCATGAACCAGGATGTCCCTGGGTAAAATCTCCCCTTCCCCATGAACACCAGGGACAAGCAGCAATGAGATCAACTCGGGGTGCCTTAAGTTGGATATCCATTTACCATGTCAATGCCCATGTACGTTTTACATGTATGATGCCATGCTCTTCTGTACCTTTGCTAGGAGCATCCAGGCACTTGTTCTTCCTCAGTACACAGGCACACAAACACACACACACACCGCCACTGCTGTACTGCTGCTTTTCCTGGGAATGACAACAAAACGGCAAATGTGATTCAATGCATGAAGCACATTGCAGTAAATAGAGATGCACACATGCACACACACATCCCAGCTCCACATATACTGTACTCTGATGGGGTCTGTGTTGGTGGTGAATGACCAGGAAAGGGATCTTGGCATTGTGGTAGATCGTTAGGTAGATGCACGTAGGGACTCAGCGTGCAGTAGCTGTGGAAAAACTGAAGTCACCCCAAAAGAAGGTATTGGAGCACGCCAAATTGTTTGCTCATGTGCACGCACCAAAGTAGGTCTACTTGAAAGGCAACCCATGAAGGTCTACATTGTTGCATACCCCTAATTATTATTTTTGTACAATAATAAGGTAGAATAGAAGACTATCTAATCATAAAAGGGATGTGGGTGTGAGGGGGCTTGGCTGCCACTACAGTAGCAAAGGAAGGCAGGGCCGGAGGGCCAGGGTGCACCGGAAGCTGGGGGGGGGATCGTAGGGAGGCAGTGGGAGCTGCAGGGCTGGGAGTTGCTGGGAGTCCCAGGCATTGCAGGAGGGCGGAGCCTCAAAAGTCCAGCAAAGGAAGTTTTGACGTTATTTCCCTAAAAAGCTCAACAGCTCTCCATCAAAGCTCTGCCCCAGGCAGAGGAGTCCCTCACTTCTGAATTTGGGGGTCCCACACTTCTGAATTTGCCACCACTCTACTATCTATAAACGCAAGGTGTACAATTACGGCCCTAGTAAATAGGGAAACAAAAAGTGCTGTGAAAGAAGATACATTTTTGTTTTTGTTCTTGTAACTGTTGCCAAGGTCTTATTAATGACAAGATTCAACCTATTGGGTCATGCTGCAAATTAGGTGTAAAATGGAAGAAAAGCAGGCAAGTTTGGGAGGAACCGAGTCAGTTTAGCTGGATGCGACGAGTGCATTTAAAATAATGATCAGAATGGCCAAAACTTCTGAAGAATAGGATCAAGCAGATAATGAGGGGAAAGTGTCATTAGGAAAATGTGATGAGAATTAAATTGCTTTTTAGCAACGGGCGTACTCTGGAAACAATTTAATACTCAAGTGCAATTCCCACATGACAATCTATTCGCTTTATCTTGCTTGATCCTGTGTCTCGGGATGGTAATTTGAAAATGTCCTCAGCCCTTCTGATGTTTCCTGGACTGGATGTGAGATTTTAAAAGTTAAAAGCTGGTCCAAATAACAAAAGCACTTCCCTTGGAGCCTTTCTGATCCATAAATGCAGCAATGCTTCTGAATACCAGTTACTAGAAACCATTGGAGGGGACAGTGCTTTTGTCCTCAGGTCCCGCTTGCTGGTTTCCCACAGTTTTCTGGTTGTCCACAGTAAGAACAGGAAGCTGGATTGATGGGCCACTGGCCTGATCCAATAGGCCCTTCTTATGTTCCTAATAAAAGGGACGCGGGTGGCGCTGTGGGTTAAACCACAGAGCCTAGGACTTGCCGATCAGAAGGTTGGCGGTTTGAATCCCCGTGACAGGGTGAGCTCCCATTGCTCAGTCCCTGCTCCTGCCAACCTAGCAGTTTGAAAGCACGTCAAAGTGCAAGTAGATAAATAGGTACCACTCCAGCGGGAAGGTAAACGGTGTTTCCGTGAGCTGCTCTGGTTCACCAGAAGCTGCTTAGTCATGCTGGCCACATGACCCGGAAGCTGTACGCCGGCTCCCTTGGCCAATAAAGCGAGATGAGCACCGCAACCCCAGAGTCAGTCACGACTGGACCTAATGGCCAGGGGTCCCTTTACCTTTTATGTTCCTAATAACAAATATGGTGTAGGCAGAATATGGCTACCCTCAGATAGGTGAATGGACGTTCTGTTCCCAGAGAGGAAATAAGCCTTCTCTCCCAAAAGCGTTGCTGATATCCAGGGCAAAAACTGGATGTTTTAGTCACTGGAAGCCAGTGGCCACTTACAGAAAAGCAGCTTCAGGTTTATTTAGCACAGACAAATAGCAAGTCAATAGTGGGGATGCTCAGTCTCCTCCACACAGTACTATTTCCTCTCCAAAATGTGGGTTAACTCTGTTGCGAGGAGAAGCTACAACACGGTCTCTTGCTTTTCTGTGTCATAAGATGCTTGTGCAGGGGTGGGGAACCTGTGGCTCTCCAGACAATGCTGGACTTCAACTCCCATCATCCCTAGCTATTTACCATGCTGGCTGGGGCTGATGGGTGTTGAAGTCCAACAACAGCTGGAGCACCACAGGTTCCCCATTCCTGACTTAGGATGGGCAGAGCTAGTTCCAGCTTTGAGGAGTCTCTGGGCAAAGCACCCTTTGATGTCACCTTCCTTCCCTTCAGGGCCCTGTTGGCCTTACTTTGCAATTATGGGTAGCAGAGACAGATTTAAGGCAGCATTACTAATAACTTCCCACTCACCCACCATCGATGTTTGTAAACAAAATTTCAGACAATTGCATTTTTTAATCCCACCAAATCCATTTCCATCCTCTTTAACAGGTTTCTTAATATGTTCTGCTATTTCCCCCCTTAAACTTCAAACCCCGCTGTGGACTTCACATACGGAAAGCAACTTCACATATGGAAAGGTTTCCAGTCCTCCTTAAAGGAATCTAAATTTGTGTCTCTTATCAGTGATGTAGGTTTTGCCATTTCTGTGCACTCCAAGGTTTTCATCAGCTATTCTTCCTTCTTGGGTATTTTCCCTCATCCTTCCACTTCTGTGCATAGAGATTCCTGCTGTGGTTGCATACATAAATGCAGTTGAAGCTTTCTTTGACATAGTGAATTGAGCAGAATGGAAGGCAAAGAGGTGGGGAGTGCTGAGTTTTGAGCTCGCATAGGGCTGAAATTTGAAAGACGGAAGTGCCTATGGGTAGCAGCTGTGCTGGGGGACTGGGCTTACTTGCCATTTTAATTTCCCCATTTTAATTTCCCACAATGGTACACACAGATCATCCAGGGGCACTGTGGGAAATAAAAATGGCAGCTAGATCCAGCAACATGGTGCTGCTTAGAGATTAGGAGGTTAGTTTAAACTTGGATGTTAGGAGGTTTAGTTTAGTTAGGAGGTTGGAGGTTAATTTAAAGGTGGATTATAGAGCTGCTCTCTGTGATTGACCTGCCAGGTGCTGATGTCACCCTGCAGTCAGGTCAACTTGGGCTAAAGGGTTTGAGTACACAGTCAGTCATGTGACTTCTCAGACAAAGGCTGTACTCCTCCTTTTCCCCCTTTTTTTACACTTCTGCTTATCTGGGAGTAAGTCCAATTGTGCAGGATAGGACTTCTGAGTAAAAATGCCCTGGACTGCATTACACATACTGGATAATAGCTGAAATTTCAGGTTTCTGTGTGTGAAAGTCAGCATCTCATTAGAAGTTACCAACATCTAAAGTCTGGGTAGTGGTTGTGTCCCATCATTTTCCTCTAGGGCTTTCACCAATGCCATTTATTTATTTATTTTTTAAAAAGAATCTTATGCTTATTATGTATTAATTTTCATTTACTGATAGCTGCTTTGAAGGCCTGTTAGGGCCATGAATATTTAAAATGAAAATGAAAATAAAAGCAAACTAATGAAGAAATGCTAATCTTCCTAAAATGTCTTTCCTTTCCCTAAAGTACCTCCTACACTAGTTTGCATTGTTCAGTACAGATACATCTGAAGATGCCAGTGAAAATTCTCCTTCCCCCAATACGAAGCTACTTCAAGATTGAAAATAAGGGTGCTGGTCTTCCCAATCCCTGTGATCTGTCACACGTGTGGTTTATCTAGTGCAGACTAATACATAGGTAATTATGACATAGAGTTCAGATCATTTCAAAAGGGAGATGGCAAACTGTCCTGTTTTCAGACTTGTTTCTGGTGAACAGGATGACCTCTGTTTGTGTGTGTATGTACCAAATTTTAATACACAGACGCATGCTCATAATTTTGATGCCCTCAATAAGCAATGCCCAACAGCCTTTTCTGTGCACAGATCTACACCACTAATTTTCCTCTCTTTCTCTGTATGTGTTAGTTGTTTTCAGATGATATGTGCACACCATAGCAAAAGAAAAATGGGCATATTGCAGGGCTGGCCCTATCATTAAAGTGAGTGAGGTGGCTCCCTCAGGCAGCTGAACTTGGGTGTCATGAAAATAGTTTGTTCCTCAACTTGTTGTTACTGAGTTTTTATTGCCAGGTTGGGAGAGAAGTGCTTGTGGGTTTTCTGTCACAAAATAGCTTGAAGGGTCTTCTCTACTGTACACCTTGACTTGTGGTGCTGATGGTACTATTTGCTGCTCTGCCTCAGACAGCGAAATGTATTGGGCCAGCCCTGATAGGCCTAGTGTGTGAAGACTGGCACCACAAATAAGCAATGCACAAATAAGCAATTATATAATGTGAAGGTTTGGTCCAATGCCAACTGGTTCAGTTGCATCATTACCCTAGGCACGTCCACTCAGAGGTAAACTACTCTTAGTTCAAAGTTAATGCCATTTAATACTAGGTAAATGGGTATATTTAGATTGCAAAAACACCATGGCATAGTTTGAGAGAAGATCCGCAGGCCATGGGAGCAGATTCTAAAACTGCTAAAATCCAAGAAATTCAGTTGATGATTCATGAAGACTCATCCATGAATCATAAACTGAATCTAAATGTCTCATAAACTGAGTCTGAATGTCCAAGTGGCGAGTATAGCCTTGATTCTTATTCAGTAACATGTGGTTTGGGAAGCTGTTCTTATAACAACTAACTATTTTTCTTTCTTTGAAGCAGATTGGGAATGTTGCAGTCTAAACTGGCAAGCTTGTATATATTTTTCTCAACTTTTCTCAGATTGTTGTCCCTGGCGCTATCTGTGTTGGCCTGCCTGCATTATCAGTTTCCCAGCAATTTCTGTAACGGCAGAAAAGAGACAGGGCAATTAAAATTCCTGCTTGTATGAGGCTGCCTTTAAGAGTGCAGTTGAAGGCTAGAACTGCAAAAAGCTTGCTTGACAATATTTTTTATTGATTTATTGGTTCTGTATCCCATCCTCCTTCCTCTAGGATCCTAGGATCTAGGCTCACAGCAACCATAACATATTATCAATCTGAAACAACAATTAAAATCATCATCAACAATGAAATACAATGCAGCAGACATTACTGAACTCTTCTCCAAAGACCTGAATGAACAAATATGTTTTATGTTTCAAGTTGTTACCCAAATGACAGCAGTGTAGGAGACAGTTGGATCTCCATATTGAAGGAATTCAGTAACCAGGGTGCCACCACTGCAAAAGCCCTGTGGGTACTGAGGAAAACACTACTATAAGTACTTGGGTCCCAAGTAAATCAGAGTTTTGTACACCAGTACCAACACCTTGAATCAGGTCTGGTAGCTCTCAGGAGTGCTCATATGAGTGGCTACAGAATTCATCATAAGGGAACTCCCAGACAATCCAGTTTGATAGTTCCCATATGGCTGCAAAATTCTTTGTGTGATTTGAAGGTCAGGTTGTTTGCATATCTTCCCTGATGGATCTAACCCAAGATTATATAGTCCAGCATCCTGTTTTCCACAGTGGCCAAGCAGAAGCCTATGAGGAGCCCAAACACAGGACATGAGGACAGTAGCTGCTCTAGTAAAAAGGCTGAGGGGAAGAAAAGAGAAGACAAAAAGACGGTTTGCCCCATCATGCTGGGTGCTGATGTCAGGCCAGAAACCCACCATCCATATACAGTGGTACCTGGGCTGGCAGACTGCAGTCCTGAACACCCTCCGGAAACTGGGTTTTGCCCCTCAAGCCCTTCTAAGTCTGGGCTTGGGCCAGGCAAAAGCTACGGTCAGGCAAAGAATATTAGACACCGAGAGACAGCAGGACTGTGCAATTGGAGAAATTCTATAGTCTGCACCGGCAGTATATCTCTTCTTTCTTGTATCTAGGGATGCAAGAAGGGCCTTTACACTTGCCAGAAGCTCGGCTCTTCCCTCGCCGGTCCTGCATGGAGCCTTTAGAAGGGTCCTGTATGCTCAGAGATTTTGCACCTGCCCATTGGGAGAGATAGGAAGCCCAGAACACTTGTTCTTTAGATGTCCTTTTTATAAAGAGGCATGTAGTAAGATCTTGGATCCCCTACTGGTGAGGCTCGCCGACCTCCCGCAAAAGCAAAAATTTGACCTTTTGCTGTTAGGCAAAGGTAAGAAGATGACCTGGATGGTCGCCAGATTCTGTGTACAGATCTGTAGGCGCAGACCATCGCCCAACTCAAAATAGTCCGGCATGAAAATCCCCAAACATGGCTCCATGGATGATTCTGAGTCAACTCCCTGGGACAGTTTATTGTTTACATTGTTGCTAAATTTAGTGTTGTACATTGTTTTAATTGTCTGTTTTAACCATATCTGCACAGCAGTTTCTAATGTTGTGAGTGTCCTCTATTTAAGAGGCTTCTACTCTGCAGCCTCTTATAGTTGTTTTAACTGCGAGTCTTTTAGTTCTTTTGCTCTTACAGTTGTTTTAACTGTATGTGCTTGTTTGTTTTTAGTTCTTATCTGTTTTAATTATCAGTTTTTTATCCATCCACTATCAGTGTTCAATCTTGTATTTTATCCAGACGTTTTATCCTATGCCTGTTTCCTTGTCCTCATTTGCTCTAACAATTATCGGTTTAAAAAATTCTAACTGCTATTTTATCTATATGCTTTTTAAATACGGTCTGAGACCGTAATAAAGTTCATTCATTCATACAGTGGTACCTTGGGTTACATACACTTCGGGTTACAGACGCTTCACGTTACAGACTCCACTAACCCAGAAATAGTACCTCGAGTTAAGAACTTTGCTTCAGGATGAGAACAGAAATCGTGCTCTGGCAGTGTGGCAGCAGCAGGAGGCCCCATTAGTGGTGCTAAAGTGGTGCTTCAGGTTTCAGGCTAAGAATGGACCTCCGGAACGAATTAAGTACTTAACCCGAGGTACCACTGTATTGGGGACAAACAATATTTTCAAAAGCAGCTACAAAACTTTTTCTGACCCTCCCCCCAACTCTCTCGTTCACTAAAAAGAATCATTCAACAGACATACACGGGCTATTGTCATGCCCAAATGTGCATGCATATTTTAGATATGCTTCTAGGAACTAATGTCAGAGACTTCAGCTCGAAACATTGCAACACCTTGAAAAATGGGTGTGACCAGCAATCAGAGCAGGCCACATGTGTGCACTGCAGGGATTAAGTCTCTACAATACAATCTCCAAACATCTGGGAGCTACGGTGCATGCTGAGCCATAATGATCTCTCCTGTGAGCATCAGTGCCGATGCCCTTGACTCCCCAGGGGAAAGACTCTGATGTCGATACAGTTCCAATCATTCCGAAGCATTTCCCTCCAGCTGTTAAATGATTTGTTACCCATTTCTGAAATGTTAACACCAGATATGTTGCAAGACTGCGGGTTATGATGAAAAACACCAACCTCGATGACAAATCTGACACATGCGTCGCAAGAGATGGAGGCCCCATTATCCACTTTTTCATAAGCGCAAGATTAAGAAAGGTTTGAAATTTGAGTGGACTTAAAATATAGCTGGGAAGGGACAGATAAGACAGCAATCTCCCTTGAGGCTTTCACCTACTTCTTCTCCTTCTGAGCTTCAAGCTACCCCTTAATGTCTGGGGCTTAATCTTTAATGTGCTTTTTAGACTCCAGACAGAATGAAGTCCCTGTTCTGTGCAAGATAAAACCCAATTCCACACTAAGAGCAGCTAAATTGACTATATGCAGGTGCACAATTGTGCATCTCTTGAGAGGAATGAAAAGCAGGGGAAAAGGAAGGATGACACAGAAATTGACTGCTCACTTGCCGTAGAACAGCCCACGCCACTGCAATGCTCAAAACATTATTTGTGTGTGTGTATGTACACACACACACACACACACACACACACACACAATATGAGCTTTGAAGGCTCAGAAGACCAGACTCAAATATTTTGCAAGCGGGTCACATGTGGCATAATTTAAGTCCTGCTCAAAACAGAAGCAAGTTAAGTGAGAATTGCAGTCTGTGGCCTTGGAGGTACTTGGTCCATGTGGGATGAAGCAGGGGAAAACCAGACTTTTCTGAGCTCTTGCATCCGTCTGGCCTTTGCCAACTCCCTTGCTTCACCTCTGTGCGGCACCCCAAGCCATTCCAGAAGGTCCCCTCTACCCTAAGGTATGTAGGTGCAGGGGGAGTATGGCAGAAAGGAAGAGAGAGGAAAACCCTGTTTAGTGAGTGGGGTTCCATTTGTGAGAAATAAGGCCCAAGCCATTGCCTTTGCTGCAGGCAATCTCTGTGCACACAAAAGAGTGGATGGCCCACCACCAAATCTCAATTTCACTGGAAGATCATCAGGGTTCCCCCCCCCCCACATACATTTCCTGCAAATAGTCTGGGCTGATGTACGGATCCTCTCCATCTTGCCCTGAGAATCATCCTTAGACCCTACACAATAGCCATCAGTAGGATGGAGCTGCTCTTGTGGTGCTCTGAAAATGATCAGGTCTGCTTTCCTGACACCGATACAATGTCCATTTGTTTATTTATCTTACCATTATATCCTGCCTTTCTACAGTCATGGAACCCAAAGGGGCTGTGGTTCCAGGCACTGGCCATACCCAGACATGCTTAGCTTCGGCAAAATGGTGGACCATATCTTGGGACCAGTCATTTAAAGCAGGATGGGGAATCTCAGGCCTGGAGGCCAACACACATTCAGTGAGAGTCAGAGAGAGTTACAGCCTGGAGAGATGGGGGGTAGCTGGGGAATGGGGGTAGCCTGGAAGGAATCCTAAGGGTCATCTTTAAAGTCCAAGCTGCACTCACTCCCCAGCCAACCTCCATCCCTCCAGGCTGTAACTCTCTCTGACTGTGTGTTGCACTCTTCTTGGTTGTTTTTTTCCTGCCCAGATGGTGTCCTTGAGCCCTGATAATGCCTCTTGGTTGCCTGGAGAACAGAGAGGAGTGAGCGAGTGTGTTTTTAAAAATCAGCTTGGGTAAAATTAACATTCACTGCTGTGCCCCCTTTGCATCTGGCCCTGGAGACCACTGGATTGTGGCCACCAGAAGGGAATGTGGCCTTCCGGTTGAAAACGGTTCCCCATCCTTGATGTGAAGGCAAAGTGCTCTGCACAAGCTTTAAAAAGCAAATGTGGCTCCCCGCCCTCTTCCTTAGCACAGGCTGATCCTCTCGCTGCAGTAACACGAGCTTCTGCTTATGTAATTTCAAGCGGAAACAGTGGTGTTGGGTCAGATGCTGTGACACAAGCTTCCAAAAACATTTGCATATATATATTTTTAAAAGGTTTCTGCTAACCAGCAACACTTAGTTGGGCATGACTTCTGTCACTGATGAGTCACACAGAAATTTAGCTGGCTGATCCCTGACCCATGGGTCCCTGGAATTGTAATGCTTGGGGTGGTGGTTCTTTTTTTTTAAAAAAAAAAAATGCTTTCCAAATAAATGGTTTCGAAATGAATTTGTGCTGAAAAGGGCATTTAGAATGGGGGTTGTCATTTTTTGCATTCTGCTGCAATGCTTATAACAAATGGGAAATTACCGGTAGTGCAATAATGGGTTCATGGCATGATTCTCTCTCTCTCTCTCTCTCTCTCTCTCTCTCTCTCTCTCTCTCTCTCTCACACACACACACACACACACACACACACACTGGGATAAGGAATTTAATTACATTGTATTGGAGGTGAGAACTTGGCTTTAGGGTCCTGTTTTGTTATTATCTTGGATATGGTTCCCCCCCTCCTCTAAAGTTCTCCAGCTGACACTAAGAAATCAATCAGTTGTGATGGACTGGTGGGCAGCTCACAAGACAATGGCCTGGAGACAAGAAAGGTCAAGGCTGGAATTATATTTTGGCAGCTGATACATTTCTTCTTTACCAAACAATATAAAAGGTAGCTTGGCAAAGCAACACGAGTCATTACTTCTGAAACAACCGTGGAATATTTGCCTACATTGTAAATGCTTGCACATAATTTCTTTGTGTTGGTTTATCAACTCCACCTTTTCTCCAAAGATCTCAGGATGGCATTCATGGCTCCTCCACTTTATCATCACAATGGCCCTGTGATGCTGACATGGGACCTGACTGGAGGACTGGACTAAGCAATGGAGGGGAGGGCAGGCAGACAGTAAACAAAATGGTGGCAGTTGGCACTGTGGAAGCAGCAGCAGATTGGCTGTGGAGGTGCCAGTCTGCCACCCCCTTCCGATCTGCCACCTGAGACATAGGGATCAGCTTGGTTAATGAGATAACTTGGACCCATCTCAGCTTAATCTACCTGAGTGGATTGTTTTTATCTAATATCTAGCTCTGGGCTCCTTGAAAGAAGGACAGGATGGGCTCAAATTTGTTCCAGTGCAGGGTAATATTAAAAATACCCTCAATATATATTTTAGCAAACTGATGCATTAAAAGGAATGAGCCAACTGCCTTTTGATTACAAAAACTTCCCTGCTTACTTGGTGGAATAACCATTCCCTACTTGCTACTGGATTTGGCTGTTTCAATCCTGTTAAAGTTAGCAGGAATGCTCCATTATTCAATTCAATTCTATTCCACAGAGCATCTCATAAACATGGTCAATAAACACAGGGAACTATTTGGCAAGAGGTAGTTGGAAGTTGCAGCAGGTTTGTTGAAATCAGTGAGACAGAAGTGTCCAGTTAAAGGCTTACGTAAGCTCCACTGACATCAATGCAACTGAAGCCTGTTTCTCACATCATAGGTCCAGATTGGTTCCTGTTTGTCTGCAGCCTGTGGGGTTTGGTAACTTAATGTAGAAACCACACAGATAGGCGTAGGGTCATGAGAGTGAGGGAGTTTGCGGCAGTGGGTGAGTGAATGTATGGGGGTGTGGAATTTGTATGCATCTTGAATGTGTGGAAGTGTATTGGGTGAGTCCAATCATATTTTATTTTATGGATGTGGAGGTTTTATTTTATATACTGTATTTAACTTTTATTGAGTTTAATTTTGTTTGCTCTTCTTTTTAGACCTTTTCCGGTGAAAAGCATAATATAAATACTTGAAATACTACTACTACTGTTGTTGTTTAGTCGTGTCCGACTCTTCGTGACCCCATGGACCAGAGCATGCCAGGCACTCCTGTCTTCCACTGCCTCCCACAGTTTGGTCAAACTCATGCTGGTAGCTTCAAGAACACTATCCAACCATCTCGTCCTCTGTTGTCCCCTTCTCCTTGTGCTCTCCATCTTTCCCAACATCAGGGTCTTTTCCAGGGAGTCTTCTCTTCTCATGAGGTGGCCAAAGTATTGGAGCCTCAGCTTCAGGATCTGTCCTTCCAGTGAACACTCAGGGCTGATTTCCTTAAGAATGGATAGGTAATAATAGATAATTGGCACTTGCAAAATTGAGACCACTGTTTCATATTACGACTGTTATGTGAAGCATTTCTTGAACATGTCCTACAGCACTAGATGGCAGTATCACCTAACTAAAACAGATACTTTCCCTTAGAGTTTATTGTCAAAGATGGAACCTTATCATAATTTACTGTCTTTGAACCATTATTTAACAAGAAGACAGAAACAAGGAATTCGTTGAATCACTTTGCTCTGAAGTCTGGGAACATTACTGACCACATCCTGAGAATTCAGCCTTGATCGAACTGCCTCATTAACTTTAGCAAGATGTCTGAAAACTGAGCATTTGGGGTGGGGAAAACACTCCTTTCTCTGTAAGTTTAAACAGAATGCAACATGAGATATTAGATGCTTTATAAAGTTGTAGTGGAATGGGGAAGTATAGGATAAGTTATAGACAGGTACTTGCCATGTGATTACTTACATACAAGTAATACATCAAAATAAAAAGCACTTGCTGCTATCAATAATAAGGTGTTTCTCATTCACTCCGTCAGTGAATAATGAAGCCAAAATGGAGACAACAACAATAACACACTTGGAGTTTGTTTTTTAACAAGTAGATCAAGCTGCCAAACCCCCCCAAAAGTCTAGCTTTCCCCCTGTCGATAGCACTCTTGCCAACAAGATGTTTGTAGCTGAGTAAAGATAATGGGTGCCACTACCTCATTTTGCCTGGTACTGTTCCTCTGCCTTTTTAGATGCAGTCTAAACTTTGCAGGAGAAGCTTGCCCAGAGTGGAGATAAGTCATGAGAAAAGGCTGGATTTCTATGTGCCAGGTCAGGAAAGGGGAACCGGGTAGCAACCCTGATAAGGGGGTAGGGCTGTAGCTCAGGGGCAGAGGATCTGCTTTGCATGCAGAAGGTTCCAGGTTCAGTCCCCAGCATCTGCAGGCACGATTGGGAGATGCTCTGTGTCTGAAACCCTGGAAAGTCATTGCCAGTCAATATTACTGGACGAGATGGACCAATGGTCTGACCTGGTATTCTATTTATTCTAAAATACTCCTAGACTGCTTTAATATTTTTAAGTTCCAAAGTGGTATACAAAGAAGCAAAAACAGACCATGAATAATATAACCAGTTTAAAAATAATATAATACACAGTTCCAGACTTTCTGCCGTGACCAATAATCTACCTGTCCTATATCATTACTTTGATAATGTATGAGTAAATAAAAAGGTCTTTAGCATATGCTGGAAGCATGAAATCATCCAAGGAGAATGTTTTGCATGGCCTCTTCAGATGATCTCACTGTCTAGGCAACTCTTTGTGGGAGAAGGTCTGTCTCTCAGGTGTCTCCCATTCTCAGGTGTAGACAATGGTCAATTTCCTTATGTCTTACTTGAGTCAGGCTATGAAAACAGTTAGTTTAAGATCTGTGAGTTTGCTGGTTGATGATAAAGGTTCTCACAGCTTCCATCTCCAGATATTCCACCACATGGCTGGCCTGGAACAGGCTTAATCTATCAGGTAGAAAGAGCTGAAGATTTGCTCACCCCCTGTCAGGTAGATCCTATCCATGCCTTTCTTCTAGAGACTACCTGAAAAGGAAGTGGAACTAATGGGAATACTAGGATCAGACATGGTCTACTGGGAGGTTATTTCCAGGGCAAGGGCAAAATTTATTTAGAATGCATGGACTTGGAATGAGCTTGCCTCCAGTGAAACTACCATACTAGCAGCCCATTTTCTGATACTCCTTTGTCCATAATAACTTCTTCCCAGTTTTACTGTAAAATGTTGAACTTTGACATTTGAAGATAGAATCCTCATGGTGTTCCAGGTAACATATTAAAAATGAAGCTTTAGAAGCATCCAAAAGCACAGTGGAAGTATATGGACTTGTCAATCGATATCTATTCCTGCCATGGTCATTGTTGTTCATCTCACCATCACCACCACCTCAGCTTAAATGATCAAGGAACAGCATCTTCCCTTTTCGTTTTCATTTTCTTTCCATTTCTTTCACTTTATTTGTCCACTAAAATTTTTCAATAAAATATAAATATTAAGAAATCTTCCCAACAGCCCATTTCCTTTAGATTATTTACTAATAATCACTATGATGAGTAGTCAGATCTAACCATAGTGATGTCTGCCTTGGTTATGCACCTTTGAAGATGGTTTGAAAATTGTGCTGGTACAGAATGCGGTACCTCAAACACATTTGAGAGTTTTGCACTCATTCTACCAATCTTCACCAACCTGGTGCCTTCCTGATGTTTTGGACTACAATTCCCACCAGCGCCAGTCATTGGAAGGGTACCATGATGGTGAATGCTGTATTCTACCTATTCTGTATTGGTTATTTTGGCTCTCTAGTCATTGACTTGCAACTATTGATTGGCTGAAAGTTGAAGGTGCTGGTTTTTTACTTTTGCCCTGAACAGTTTGGGACCAGGTTATACAAAGGACCACCTATTTGAGTCTTTCTCAGTGATAGCCCCACACATTTGAACTCCCTTTATAGGGAAATATGTACAGTATGGTCTGATCAGTGCTGATCTCTCTCTCTCTCTCTCTCTCTCTCTCTCTCTCTCTCTCTCTCTGTGTGTGTGTGTGTGTGTACAGTGCTTTTTTCTTTTAAAAATGTACTCTTATTTTGACTCAAGAAAATCACAATTTTATAGTTCAAATCAGGAAAAATAAATACAGTAAATAGACAAAAGTACAAAGATTCACAAAATGTTTCAGGGTATGTGTACCTCTGTGCTCCCCCAGAAAAAAGCACTGTATATATAGCATATATATATACTTTTTTATTCCTCTGTTTTGCTAAATTGGGCTGTACTTAAAGAATAAGTAAATTAGCTGTCATGCTGACATGAATGACTGCATTTTTAATATGATGTGCTTTAGAGACTTGTAAGTACAGTGGCACCTCAGTTTAAGAAACTCTGGAAAACCAGAAATAGTGTCTTGGTTTAAGAACTTTACCTCCGTCTACGAACGGAAGCCGAACGGTGGAAGGGCACCGGCAGCGAAAGGCCTCATTAGGGAAAGCGCACCTCAGTTTAAGAATTGATTTGGTTTAAGAATGGACTTCAGGAATGGATTAAGTTCGTAAACCAAGGTACCACTGTATTAGGACATTGCACCCTGAAAAGCAAGTTGCACATCTTTTAAACAAATAAATAAAGGTATAGACTCTGCTGGGATCTTTGGGCAGTAATCCATGCTGATCTGTAGAGTGTTTATGTAACTGTGACCAAGGGAGGTAGGGCACATTTTGTTCCTAAGGATGGCTTCTCCCGCACACACTAAATTATTATTAATAGTACATATTTTATACTCCATCTTTTTCCTGGACTCAGCAGCTGTTTCTACACTATCAGAGATTATGTTGGACACCCAAAGAACTGCAGGGATATGGGTGTGCTGCTATCATGGGCTGCTATACTTATTCATTGGGGAGCAGAAAGGCAATTTGAAGCAATTTTGCTCAGCAAACTCATAGTATAATACCAGAAGAAGACAGGAGACCATTAGTTACTGTCTCAAACCCTTAGGGGCATCTCGGAGAATTTTCTTCCTTTCTTTTTCTTTTTCTTGTCTGACTGAACTAATAACATTTGGAAAGGCAAAAAGGAAGGTCAGCTCCTGCCCTCAGCTGCAATATAAAATGCTCCTTATCAGTGAAAAATGGCCAAGCAAATACCTCTGGCTATTAACTACTCAGGGTTGCATTATATCTTGCTACCACTAATGATCTCTCCTCTTCAACTTAAATCTTTAATGTTTTTTATATATATAAAAAACCCCTCTGTCTTAACTTCAGTTGCATTGGAGACTACTGTGGATGCTACATTTTTAATCAGTTATTCTCCCTATGAGTAAAAGACCCGCTTGTCAGAGTATAAATTATAGCTCAGGAGAAGTCCAGGACATAATTAATGCCTTCTTATGAGAGAGGGAAGAGTTCCAGCCACTCTGAAAGAGGCAGTTGTTCAGAAAGATTTTTTGGATCATAATTATTGGCCAGTCACAAATCTGTCCTCCTTGGTATTTGAGGTAGCACTAGCCATGGTACAACTCTAGATGATTTTGGATGACATGATTTGTCTGGACCCATTCCAATCCAGTTTCAGGCTTGGTTTTGGCACCGAAATAGTCTTGATCATCCTGAAGGAGAGAGAGGTGGTTCTATTAGACCTCTTGGTGGCATTTGATGCCATTGATCATAGTACCTTTCTGGACTTATCTGGGACCATGAACATTGGCCCTGATAATGGGAAATCGTTCTCAGTTTCACCTCAGCATCCAAGATCCAGCACTGGCTACATGTTTTCAGATCTATGCCTCCTCATTGCAACAAGGGCAGACCACCATATTTATTTTTCTTATTTTTACATGTATACCCCACCTTTCTCCTCTCATGGAAAAAAGGCAACATGTATGTGGTATATTGTGAATCGCCCTGAGACCTGTGGGTATAGGACAGTATCCAAATTTATAATAATAATAATAATAATAATAATAATAATAATAATAATAATAATAATGTACCCTGGTGGTTACCAATCCAGGCATTTACTATAGACCTCCTTAGTCTCATCAAGGTGGTGGACCCATGTGCCTTCTGACATATCCTGGGACTTTGATGGTTTTCTTTTTCTTTTTTTTAATTAAAGATTTTCTTGTTTTACAGAAGTATGTGTAATGTCTCTCGTATTTTTTCCATGTAACATTTTTACTAATCAGTTTCATTTGTTGAGACATTAGGGGAAAATAAGGGGTGGAGGGGGGGGAAGATGGGTGGGGGTGGGGTCGGGTGTTTCTATTTTGCTTAATGTATGTAGGGTTTGGTGTCAGCGTTGCTCGTGCAGGTTCTCTGCTGTTCATTTGTGTTTCTTTGGTGGTGAGAGAGGTTGGAGTTGGCCTAGGGTGTGGTTGTTTGTTTGTGATTGGCTGTGGTGATCTTTGTTTTCGTGTTTGAGTGGGGTGGGTGGGTGTTTTGGATCAGGTTAGCCATATTGATTTCTATGCTGTTGGTGGATTATTGTCATTGTCTTGTTGGGCTGTGATATGATAAAGGGGAGCCTTCTTCTGTTGTCCCCGTGTCAGTTTCAGTTTATTAGTTAATTTTTCTAGTAGGGCTGTTTCCCATACTATTTGGTACCATTGGTCCATGCTTACTCCTGACAGGTCTCTCCAGTGTCTGGATATATGGTGTTTCTGGCTGCTGAAAGTTGATGGTTTTCTTTTAACCTTTTTCTCTCTGTCCGCTTTTCTTATTTTCTTTTTATCTGCTCTTATAAAGCAGTTGGCACAATGTTGTTGCTGTATACCATCAGGTGTGCTGGTTGACTATTTGCAGCTGGGGAGAGAGGAGTGGCTGGAGATGGACTACACCAGGGGTCAGCAAACTTTTTCAGCTTTAAATAAAAGCACACATTCTACTCATGTAAAAACACACTGATTCCCAGGCCATCCATGGGCCGGATTTAGAGGGCGATTGGGCTGGATCCAGCCCCTGGGCCTTAGTTTGCCTACCCATGGACTACACTGAGCTTTATCTTGAGAGTGGAACAGCTTCTGGTAAAAGTTTATAACAGCTCTCCCTTCTGTGGGTGAGTCATGTGGGGTTGTGGGGATGTGGGTGGCACTGTGGTCTAAACCACTGAGCCTCTTGGGCTTGCCAATCAGAAGGTCGGCAGTTCCCAGTTCCTGCCAGCGTAGCAGTTCGAAAGCACACCAGTGCAAGTAGATAAATAGGTACCGCTATGACGGAAAGGTAAACAGTGTTTCCTTGTGCACTGGAACTCTTTGTGGTGTCCCGTTGCGCCAGAAGCAGTTTAGTCATGCTGGCCACATGACCTGGAAAGCTGTCTGTGGACAAACACCGGCTCCCTCAGCCTGAAAGTGAGATGACCGCTGCAACCCCATAGTCGCCTTTGACTGGACTTAACCGTCCATGAGTCCTTTACCTAACTCAGAAGAGATTTGCCCCTCTGGGATATCACTTCGGAGACTAACAGGGACTCACACTCCCCCCGATGCCACCCATTGGAAACTAGAATATTGGCCGGCTTCTGAGAGAGGGACAGGCCTGAGACCCTGACCTAGGAGGAATGCCTCTCTGTGGGAAGTTGGGTATGTGTGGCACCCCCTGAAATGAGAGATAAGAAGAGGCATGTGACTAATTAGCTAATATCTTCTGACTGAGCAGTGGGTGGGATCCGTTTGACCATTGGCTCTTATTTACTACCAGTGGCCCTAATTACTGGATTTTAGTCAGTCTGTAATAGAATTAATGCTGCTCGCACTATGGCCCCTTAATCTTTATTAATTGTTCCGTGCTGAAAAGCTGGCACTCTATACTCGAGTGTATTGGAAACCAGGCACTCAATGCTTAACAGCAATTGGCTGCTATAAAATATCCATTAGGGATGCAGTCTGTTAATTGCTGTTATGCTGGTGGATTTGGCAAGAGGGTGGGGTGCCCCGTCCCTGGAGGAGGGGGCAGCAAAGTCATGGGAGCTGCGACCTCAGCTGTGATAGGTAGGGGGAGGCAGGGCAATAGAGGGCAGAGAAAGAGTGTTAGATACAGTGAAAGTATCACTCCTTCTGGTCTTCCCTCCAGCCAGCAGAATGTTAACCTCCAACTTGGAAAGGCCAGGGACTGAATGGTTTGGAAGCTGCAACTAAAGGAGCAGCAGTGGTACAGTGGTACCTCGGGTTACAGACGCTTCAGGTTACAAACGCTCCAGGTTACAGACTCCGCTAACCCAGAAATAGTACCTCGGGTTAAGAACTTTGCTTCAGGATGAGAACAGAAATCGTGTGGCGGTGGCACAGCGGCAGTGGGAGGCCCCATTGGCTAAAGTGGTACCTCAGGTTAAGAACAGTTTCAGGTTAAGAATGGACCTCCAGAACGAATTAAGTTCTTAACCCGAGGTACCACTGGCCCATATAAGTTCAGCACAAACAGTTGGGCCTGGTGAGCATTTAAGGTCTCCAACCCTAATCTGCGGATTGCCATCTGATTGGATTTTATTCTGACTCTGATCTGATTTTAGGATGTACCGGTAATTTAATTGATTGCCTGCTTTTATATTAATGTGTTATACATTTGATATTAGCCGCTCTGAGCCCGGTTTTGGCTGGGGAGGGCGGGGTATAAATAAAAAATATTACTTTTATTATTACTGCCTGGATCGATGGATGACAGACAGGTGTGTGTGTGTCAAAACTGCCTACCCTGTACAGGTAAAATGCACTTTCATTCCTCCATCCACTTTTGCCTCTGGCCCTGCTCAGCATTGGCATGTGGCCCCCAGAAGGGAATGTGGATTTCTAATACCATCAAAAGCCCCTCTTTTGAAAGGATTTCCAGAGGAGCACAGCAAGGCTTGTGCTCGCTTGCATTCGAGCTACCCTGCAAAGCGTTTGAGAAATTAAAGCAGGAGAAGAGCAAATCCCTCTCTTGCTGGAGCCATTCACATTATGCCAGCCAAGGGATCCATTTATTGGAATTGTCTGTATAAATATCTCATCACCATAGCCCTGCATTTAATTTGGCTCTGAAGTGAAGCTTCCAGCAAATGGAGCGCTCTCTCTCTCTCCTCTCTCTCTCTCTCTCCCATTGTTGCATACAATTATTACACCTCAGGCTCATGCCACACTCACCCAGGTTCTGCTCTTAACTACAAGCCACCAGGAAATGAATTCAATCTGTTTGTTTTATTTAAAAGAGTTTCATGTGAACATCTCCTATGGATGTCTCTTGAACTCAACCTAATTTTAAGAGAGAGAGAGCAAGAACAGGCTGGGGGTGGGAGCTAAGACAACGAATGTGGTATGACCCTAGTCAAATGACCTAAAGAAAAATTTGAGAGGGCAGTTCTACAGGTTTTTTTCTTTAAAGCATTCTGCCAAGTTTAGATAAGTCAGCTATAAGCTGTCAAGATACTCTCCTCCCCCAAACTGTTCCCTCCAGTTCTCCCATCCTAAAGAAAAGCAGAGGTAGTAATTACACCGTTGAACCCAGCAGCAGGGAAGTTAACATCTCACAGCTTTTCCAACTGCACCTTGATTAGCTTTTCAGTGCTAAAATTAAAACTGTGAGAGCTCAAGATAAACTGCCTACTCAGCGAACCCTCATTTTTGTTTGCTTAAGAAAGAGAGAGAGGGATGGAAAGAAGGAAAGAACGAATAAATCACCCTGATTTTAGGAAAGTCCATTAAAAGTAGACAATATGCAAAATCGCTTTGGGCATTGCAACTTCAAGGCCGATGGGGGGTGAAGAGCAACGTGCTCTCTTTCACAGATTGCATCTTATCCCTAGCAAAGAGACAGGATATTGGAGCCAGACTGACAAAATTCAAAAAACGAAAACAAAATTCCACCCCGCTTTCAACCAATTAGCTTTAATTCTGGAATATATGTGAACTTAGTCTGACGTACATGTCAATGTCTGAAATATGATTCCCCCCTCCCTTTTGGTTCGTAATTCCAACAGCCATTTGTAAAAACCAGGAAACTGTTCAAAGCTAAATTCATCGGTAATGGAAACAGTGTGATGTAAAATTGCTTATTGGTTTCCATTATCATATTATATTTGAATTCTCCTTGCACTGAATTCCCCTTGATTAAAATAAAGAGATTCATTTTATCCCTACATTTTTCTTTTTGTGAAAGGAACTGTGGGACTTCTCCTTATGCTTAACAAAAAAATTCTTCAAATTTTCTGATACACTTTTTTAGACTGCAATATCCCATTAACGTAGGACCAGACCAATCACATTTACTGTCTTTGCATTTAATGTGCAGGGTCTTTGTTGTTGTTGTTGTTTTAAAAAAGTGCATAGAGCATCAGCTGGGGGCAGGAGTAGGGAAGGGTGGAGGCTGATAATTGCCAGGAACATAGTGGGGAATGATAAGTTTAATCCTTTCCTCTATGATGCACTCCTGAGGAAAATCCCCTTTCTGAGGCTGCTACTTGCATTGAGAGGAAATCCCCCATTTTTGCCAATGCAAATAGCCTATTCAAGTGAGTACAGCAGGGGAGGAAAGGGTTAAACTGGCCTTTGCCACCTGATCATTATTAGGCTCCCTACCTGCCAGCAGTTAATTTAATATGCACATTAAATGCAAAGACACATTTAACATCACACTTCCTTCGGCACCCTAAGACATCTTATTAAAATGAACATGATCCCACCCACTAATGACTTGGCATGGAGTTGCCACCACCATTCCTAAAATGATGCTGACAAAGAGATGGTTGCTGGGAAGAAGTTTAACATTGGACAAGGTTTCAATGCCTTGTGGAAGAATTCCCCTTTCATTAAACTAAGGTTACCAGACTTTTTTCAAAGAATCCGGGGACACCTTTTTTTAAAAAAAAGAGAGAGAAAAAGTTAATTTAAAAAATATTATTTTTTAAAAAAAGAAGTAATATCTTCTCTTCTGTGGTCTCCTCTGTCGTGTGGCCCAGGCCTGCTCTCTTGGAGCGCTAGCCACCGTGGAGTAGGCTTGGGTTGGGCCTGGGCTCAGCCACGTGTCCTTGCCTTCCTGGTGCTTTCCTACCTCTTTTCCTCAGCAGCGGCAGCAACAGCAGCGCAGCAAGGTCAGGATTTCCCTCTTTTTTCTCCTTCCTCTTTCTCTCTCTTCCTTCTCCTTCTCCCTGCATCGGTTCCAGGGTTTTTACTGGCCCCAGAGCGCCGCTGGGCAGTCGACCAGGTGCTCTCGCTCCCAGCTCAATTTGGGTCATGGGGGTGGGTGTGTCAGTGGTTCCCCCTGTTGATGCGCCGGGTATCTCCAGTTCCCCCTTGGCAGTGGTGGCGGCAGCAGCAGTCTCAGCAGCCCAGAGCCAGACTGGTAGAGCAGTTGGCTATGGCTGGCTTCAGGAGCTGCTCGCTGCCGTGGCCCTTGCCATTTTGCCTCACCGGAAGTCCCCATATGATGTCTCTTGTGCCGTTGAACCAATCACACAACTTTCATTCCCTACTAATAAATCTACAACACTTAAAACATAAATCCGGGGACATTAAATGAAATCCGGGGACATTCCGGGGACAGATTTTGTCTGGGGACAGATTTGTGAATCCGGGGACTGTCCCCGGGAAACGGGGACGTCTGGTAACCATACATTAAACCAGCCAGTAGGAATTCTATTTCCTTCAGAAATTCCCTCCTCTTCCTGAAGTGTTATAGTCAGTCACATCGGGAGGTGGGACGCCACACATGGCAGCTCAGAGCAGACAAAATTATTGGATATTTTATGAACAAGGATTCCACTGAAAGCCTGATCTTACAGTGTTCTAAACCACTGCTCATTTATGAACACTAATGTGCATACTTCACAGAGGAGCAAAGCAAAAAAAAGAAAAGTAGGAAAAATAAAGCAGGTCCCTGCCCTCCAGAGCTCACAATCTGAGAAAGGGAGAAACAAGAGTGAAAGGTGATGAACATCAACTTTCAAGCCAGGCTTGGGCCTTGTTCTAGTTGACAAAGAAGTCTGTTAGGTTTTCACATTCACAGACAAGTTGAAGAGGAATTTGGGAGGTTTTATTTTCTGTTGAGGGCCATGGTTCCTCAGTAGTAATCTGTCAGGAACCTCATGTCAGCAGTGGGTGGGGCCAGAATCAAGTGTAGGTGGGACACCACTCCTCACTACCCAATCCGGAGGTCTGGCTGCCAGGGGAGTGACAAGTCACTCTTGTCAGAGGTCTGAATTGCTTGCCTGCAGGGGACTTTCAAAATTATGTCAACGGCAGGAGACCCACCCCCTGTGTGAGAGAGCACTGGGTCTAGGAGAGAGTAAATGAGCTTGCATGCCTATTCTCACTTACCTAGCCATAAGTCCCATTGAACACCACGAGACTTACGGTACTTCTGAGTGCACACATATAAAGTTGTTCTGTCAGTCACTGAAGCTTTGCACCAGAAATCAGCAGCTAGGATTGGATGACAATGCCCTGGTGATTGTGTGAACTAACCAGGGATAGTATGCTGGTACAACAAGTCTTGTCGGCATTATTATACCGGAGACAGCAACTATTGCTAACAGTTGCAATGCTTTTGTAAAAAAAAACCTAGCATACATGTGCCTGAAACAATACGTATCATGTGTCAGAGGAAGTGCGTGACCAGGGGGAATTTATGGCCTTTGAAGACATTTTGGCCACTATGCAAGAATTTATATCAGCACAAGTCTGATATCAATATTGAAACTTGTGGGCAGCATAGATTGTTCCTGGTTTGTAGTGTGGATTTTTTTCTTGGCTCAACCCATTCACCCAAGAGGGGTTCAGCACTTCAGCGTTTCTGGGTGACACAATCGAGACCTCAGAGCATGACTGGAAGCCTCCATTGTGTCACTTAAAGACAGGGCCTCAGCCTTTGCTGCCCCATATTTGCCTTCTCCTCTCCACAAATACATTTGGGAAAGGATGGTTTAGAGAGAAACTGAGAGGAGGAAATGTTAGGGGAGGCTGGTGCTAAGATGAGCTAATGTAGGAGAGTTTGTCTATTGTTTTCAGAACTGAGAGTTCCAGCTCCACTTCCCAATTCTGAAATTTGTTGCCACCCCTAATTGAAAGTAACAGGACTTGGGGGTGGGGGAATGCTTCACTATGGCTGGATCATTCCTGTGGTGTTTGCACCCTAGAAACCATGAGCCTTAAAATGAAGTGTAGTTTCATGCTTATTGCACAGAAGAATTTGATTTATTCTAGATCCAGTGCTTGACTAGGACTTGTCATTTCTAATCAAAGTCATTGGAAAAACCCCAGAGCTCAAATGAACCAAGGTGACTGCCTTGTTAGAAAGATCCCTTAAGGAGCTGCGATGATTATCAGCCTTTGAAGGGTAAGCTAGTTATTTCAAAATTTTGAGGGAGTGTCAAGCTCAGGGGCAGTAGGCTTTTCCAAGTATCTCTTGGAATTAATGTTGATGTGTTGTTGCGAGGATTGCAGCAGATGTAAACATGCTTCCCAAAGTTGATCTGAGCTTTAAATAAAAACATGACAGGCTATCTTGGTGGAATTCCTGTCAGACATAGACAGCTTTGTGTCAAGCGTGTATCTTCAGAAGATGTTATCTGACAATTACACAGGATAGAATCTGCTACCAGGGAAGAGCGTGCAAGTAGATTTTATGAAGCACCTCTGGGCTGGTTAACCTTCACTAGGTTAATTTAAACTTTCAACTCCTCTCATACTGCCAGAATCACATGCAAGTAGGTCATATTTGTCTCAACAAGCAGCTGCGTTCAGGACTGGAGCCTCCGTGTCACCAAGGCAGGGATGCAACATGTGAGTCTGCAAAATGAGGGGAAGCAAAATCATTTGAAGGTCAATGTGATTACAAATGAGCAGGGAAGAAACAGAAAACTTGTGGCCCTCCAGGTGTTCTTGGACTTCAACTTCCATCAACCCCACCTGATGTGCATACCCAGTGTTTGCACATGTGGGCGTTTGTAAACCAAAGTGCTGCACCAACAAGCACAAATCAACCCTTCTGCTGTGCCACAAATCCAACTTAATGGTGTAACATTGGAAAATGTCAATCACTTTTCCTACCTGGGCAGTTATCTTTCCATATCAATGCCGAAATCCAGCATTGTCTGAGCTCTGCGAGTGCGGCTTTCTCCTAATTGAAGTGCAGAGTGTTTGAGGACCGGGACATTCACAGGAAGACCAAAATGCTTGTTTACAAAGCTATTGTACTACCAACTTTACTGTACGCTTGTGAAACATGGACCACTTATAAACGCCATCTCCAACTCCTCAAAAGGTTCAGTCAACGGTGTCTCTGAAAAATTGTACATATCACTTGGGAAGGCGGGCAAACTAATGTCAGTGTACTGGAAGAAGCAAAGATCACCAGTGTCAAAGCAATGATTCTTCAACATCAACTTCGTTGGACTGGCCATGTTGTTTGGACATCAGATTATTGTTTTCCAAAGCAACTACTCATTTCCAAACTTAAGAATGGAAAGTGGAATACCAGTGGACAACAAAATGCCTCCTCCCTACCAGACACTTGTGCTTATACACCTGGATATGCAGGAAGGAAGCACCATGGAGAGCTCCTAGGGAGCTGCCATGTCACAGCATATGTTTATTGCACTCTTATACCACTCAGCTCCTTCCAAAGAATGCTGGGAACTGTAGTTTCTTAAGAGAACTAAGAATGGTTAGGATACCCTTAGGAAACGACAGTTCCCTTGAGCTTGTTTGGAGGTTCTAGCAGGGGAGTGCACCTTTGACCAAAGAATGGTACACTCCTTCTATTTGGGATGGTCATCCTCTTCCACCAAGTGCGTAGCTTCGGGAGGGACGCACATGGAGCGGTGAGGGAGGAAGGGGACACCCGCCTAGCCAGCCAGATCAGCCAAATCAACCCCGGCAATCAATGGGGTGACAGATGTCATAGCCAGATCACCCTCACATGTGCTTAAAGTATTGTGTGGATGTAGCCCCAGACTTTGCTTCCTTGTCGCCCTGCTGCCTTGCCTTGTGGACTTTCCTTGGAAGAACAGGGCATGTGAGCATCTTGGAGGAAGGAAAGAATAAGATAAAAATATACTAAACTATAGCAGTTTCAATTTGCTTTTTAGCCAGCACTGCCTTATCCTCAAAGAGATTATGCAGGAGTTAGTTTAATGTTTCTGGAAGATTCCCTGTTAGAGATCCCTGCTCTATAATCAAAAATATAGTTCTCAGCATTTTTGGGAAGTGGAAGAGAGAAGAAGCTAAGGAGAATCTGTGTCTGTAGCATATCTCTGCAGCAAGGGGAAGCAGAGGACAACAGGGCAAGGGCTGTAGAACACAGCTAGGTGACATGGTTTGCATGTAGAAGGTCTCAGGTTCAATTCCCAGCATCCCCAGGTTGGGCTGGGAAGGTTTCCAGTCTGAGCTCTGAAAGAGCTTCTGCCAATCATTGTTGGCAATACTGAGCTGGTTGGACTATTGGTCCGACTCTGTGTAAACCAGCTTCCTATATATCTAAGGCTGGCATTCAAAATCGGGAAAGAAAGATGAAAAGCTACATTTCAAACTAAAGGGTACCATGTGCATTATTGATTTTTCCTTTCGGGGGGGAACATGACTGAAAACAATGAAGGATGTTATTGTGAAGTAGAGTAATTGGCTCGAGTTACCACTTGATGTCATCCTGGTGCTACAGAAAGCAGCTGAAAGGCATTTGCCAAACCCTGACTTGTGCAGAAAATATGTTGGGCATGGCTGTTGCAGGCAGCTTGGCATATTTCTTGTCTTAAGGATTTTTTCTTTAGCTCTCAGCAGAACTTTGCTGTCAGTCTCAAAACTTTACTGAAGACAGCTTAATGGGAAGGCAAGTCTACTTTTCCGGCACAGATTCGGGGGGGGGGGGGAATACCCAAGGCTTTCCCTCGTCTGAAAGAGTATAATGTGGGTGAAGATAGCATTCTGCTGAGAGATTCTTCCTTTGGCTTAAAGTCAGCTCTGAGTATTTGCAGAACTTTGGTTTTAGTCTGCAGAGAAAGGTAGGAAGTGTGAGATACTTCAGAAAATATGGTAGCAAAAGGTTAAGGGGCTTCTGAATTCCATGGCACTAACAATCCATTTGTAACTGGAAACTGCCTCAGCCATACTGGCAACCTCAACTTCACAATCAAAGCATAGATACCCAAGCAAGTTTTAATGTCACCCCCCCTTTTTTTTTGGTCAGGCATTGTTATCGATTTGATTATAATTCTCTTTCTTCGGGCAGTTACTAAAAGAACTAAAAGAAATCTGGGTGGTGATAGAGGGCAATTCTCTGGCTAGTTCTAGTTCAAATATATTTGCAAAAAATCAAATAGGTTTTCATTTCCACCTTCCCAGTTGTGAATTTTGTTAAATTTAAAGACTGGGTGGGTAGGTATTGCTTTTAAAACTATTGAGTGTTATGAGTGTTCAGGTTTTCTTTTAATAAAAAAATATATTCAATGCTAAACATGAAATCCCAAGCCTCAATTCCAAATTCCAAACCTTTGGAATTCCCAAGTACTGTCTATTTTGTTGCATCCAACCCAATTTCACTCAGAACAGACCCACTGAAATGATTTTCATTGAATCTGCTCAGAGCATGATTAATATTAGATGCAACCCTTTAAATTTGGGAAGCATTTTCACCATATTGCAGTCCATCCATGCCTGCACTCAGTGACCTGGAAAAGTACTAGATGATCAAAATAAGGGACACTTTAGTACATACTTTTGCATATTAGATCTGTTTACCAATTTTGCAATGATGCACAACTGGTTCAAGGGACACCCAGTTGTTGATGTAGTAACACAATGCACAGTAATGCTGGCCATGCTGGTGCTAACTTTCCTATATCTTATGCCCATTTTCCTAGCAGCATCTATTTTAACCCACAAGAGTTTATTTTTAAAAAAAGAAGTAGACATAAACAAATCAGGGGGATGGCCTCACTTCATGGTAAGATTCATGGTCAAGATTCAAATAGTCTTGGCATGCTTGAACACGATGACAAAAGCTGCAAGATGAAATTCAACAAAAAATACATACAAAATCCTGCATTAACCCCCCCCCTCAAAGGCACAAAAATATGGTGGGGGAGGCCTGGCTTGGCAGAAATATATGTGAAAAGAATCTTAGTTTCTTAATTTATCACAAGCTGAACGTGAGCTAGTAAGAGCATGTTGAACCTGCTGAGAAAGCTAATGGAATATGCATGAACAGAAGCACAGTGTCTAGATCAGGAAAAAAGTTCCACTCTATTTTGTCCTGATCAGATGGCATCTGAAGTACTGTACCTAGTCACAGGCACCACATTTTATGGACATTAGCAAACCAGAATGCATCCATAGGAGGACTTCCAAGAGGGTGAGGGGTCTGGAATGCAGAGCTGATGAAAGAGCTGGGCATGTTTAGCCTGGAGAAGAGACGAGCAGGGAGACATAATAGCTGGCTTCAAACCTCTGAAGGCTGTCATGTAGATTTCACATTGTCGAAGACGGAACGGATTCCTTCCCTGTTACCTCAGAAGGCGTGACTAGTACTCTCATATGCATCTAGTTGGCCACTGTCAGAAGAGGATGCTGGGTGTAAATGCTTCTCTTTAACTAGGCCTTTGGCTGGTTAACATTCTACCCTTTGTGGGAAGGGAGTCGTTAATTTGTTTTTGTTCTTTTTCTTCTTTTTATTATGCATGTTGTTTTCTCATTTTGTATTTTTATGTTGTGAACTGCCCTCTGATCTTCGGATGAAGGGCGATATACAAATTTAATAAATATTGAGAATACATAATAATTCAAAACATTGGGAGGGCTCCGGGTTGGGTATGGATGCAAAGGGATTGCATTGGAAGGAGTAAAAGTAACCTTGTAGTGGGGGGAAGGAACAGGGGGTTGGGAATTCAGTTGGGAAGCCAGATGAAAGTTGTGATGGGGGATGGAATCAGCTGTACTTCACATTCTGTCCAGAGAATAACAGGAACAGGAAATAATGTGTCCAGGGCTATAACTTTTTGCATCTCAAAAGCTCACCATTCTTTCCAGCTGCTACAATCCATGCATCATCATTACCGTGGTTACTGAAAACTGAAGAGATTTCGCTTTCTTCTGTTGATATCTTTTAGTAACGGTTTTCATCACACTTCATCAAATGACACTTTGTTATTTTCAGCTACCACAGTGATAAAGGCAAAAGATGGGCTTTAATCACTCTTCGCTGAAGGAGCCAGGATTACTTTAAATCAAACTATCTATACAATCCCCATAGTCACAACATGCCAAATGTACAAAGCATTCATGCCGTATCAAGAACAAGCCAATCTGAATTATTTTAAATTGAGTGCCTGTATCCTTAGATTTCATTTCATATTTACATTCCATTTTTCCACAGTCAGGTTGTGCTTCAAAGCTGTAGTTGCATAACCTCCAACATTTTCCTGATTAAAATAGGGACGTCACATTCCATAATGATAAATTTACTACTTACTATTTATACTCTGCCCATCTTGCCCCAGCCACTCTGGGCAGCTTTCAACATACATAAAAACATAATAAAACATTAAATATTAAAAAAAAACCCTTCCCTATACAGTATTGCCTTCAGATGGCTCGAGGGTCAGATAACTCCATACCCTCCAACATTTCTCCAATGAAAATAGGGAAATTAGAAAGAAGAAAAGAGGGACATTCCAGGATCAAATCAGAAACCAGGACAGCTTATCTAAATCAGTGACGTCCCTGGAAAATAGGGGCATTTGGAGGGTCTGTAGTTCTAACAGCATATAAATAACATTTCAATCAATACAAAATAAAAAAATTTCTTCCAGTAGCATATCAGTATCTGAAGACGTGTGCATGCATACGAAAGCTCATACCAATAACAAACTCAGTTGGTCTCTAAGGTGCTACTGGAAGGATTTTTTTTATTTTGTTTCGACTACTGCAGACCAACACGACTACCTACCTGTAACTATTTCAATCAATATAAGTCAAGAAACAGTATCAGCACCAATATCTCAAGATCACAATAATAAACCAATAAGCTGTTCTCTATATCTTGTGTGCACATAAGTGTATTTCTCCATGGGGAATGACCATACATCCTGCACCCATTTATACAACAGGGGCTGACATTTTTTGCTTTTTGCCCTCTCCAAATTCTAATCCTATTGTGATCTATCTATCTACATACACGCTGGCACAGTCCATCTGTAATGCTAAAATGAAATATGGCATAGCACAAATGTGTAGGTGTGTCAGCTCCAGATAGGAGATTGTGGTCACTTTGCTCCTCTGGTCATCTGGTGGTTTTGCTGCTGAGATTTAAACCCATAGTTTGGCTCTGTGTGTCATCCCAACCTGGTCTCATGAGCTGTGAAGCCAGAGCAAAGTGGGATAATCCACAAGCCCAGGTTTGAATGGCATGCTAAAACAAACCATAGCTTAGTTTACAGCAGCAGCAGGATTGGGGAAAGAGCAAGCTGCTGTCCAGCAATTCATTCATTTGCACTAAGCAATGGTTTGACCTAGCATTAAATGCAAATAGGTTCAAAGTTTTTGATTTCTGTGTAGAAACTCTTCTGTGACACAGCTCTAAATCTTTACCAGTTTTTAGTCTGAAAATCTCTTTCAGTTTCAGAATAGACCCCAGGGCCACATGAAGGAATCACAGTGAACAGGTGGCCCCTGACCATGTGCAGAATGTTTTCACTTTACAGTTGAATAGCCCTTGCCTGCTCAATCCACATTTGTGACTGAAGAGGTAAGCACCTTGTCGAGAGACAGTTCAGCATCCAATCTGGCCTGAACCCTGGCACCAATTAACTTCTAACTATATTTAGAATTGAAGCACTGGTTCGGGTTAAGTCAGGGCTAACACCATGTTAAAGGAAAAGAGCTTTTTTAAACTTCAATCCCTGGAATGGTCAAATACCTAACAGGGTGCAATCTGTATTTGAATCATACCTCAAGCGACTCAGATTGAGGTTCCTTAAACTCTCTCCAAGGTATGAGAGACAGAGTCACCAACATTCTGACCTTTCAATCCAGAAACTGACTTTATAAAGCCACAGTAAGGGGGGAAATACTTCTGAGTGCATTATCTGTTCGCTGTGTCCTAAATCTTACAATTTCCTTCAGAGGAAGGGAAGACTATTTTTAATGGTTGTTTGAGTGAATTCTAATAATACCTGTTAATGAACCTCACATTTTAAGGCCAAATTATCTTTATTTTTATTTATGGGGTTTTAACCCTGCTTTTCTTCTCCCAGAGGTATGATTGCGATGACTTGCAATATTCCAAAGCAACACACTCAGACTGAAACAATCAATGAAATAAATTAGGACAGAACAGAGCAAAATTCAGCCAAAAGCATAACAAACTGTCTGAAAAGGGAGGGGGGATAAAGCCCAAATAGTTACCTAAGAAACAGCAACAAGAAACGTATTCATCTGATGCTGAAAATTGCAATAATTGAAAAAAAAATTATGGGCAAAGTGACTAAATACTACTACTACTAATAATAATAATAATGAAAGTAAAGGATCATGTTTCAGGAGGTACTTATGTATCACAAGAAAGGAATAGATGCCTCACCCCAAAAGGTCAATAGGATTCAGATTTGCATAAAATTTGCAAATTTAAATATGTAAATTTAGAAATAATTATTTTAAAAATATCAGGAGCAATACAGTGCATCTCACCATAGTGGAGAATACTGATCAGGTAACCTGGTGTCCCTGCTCAGCCAGCTTTCCAGGTGCTAGCGAGGGAGGGGCTCCAGCTCTCCCTTCTTACTTTATTTTTAAACTGGTTTTGGAGTGGACAGCACCTTAAAAGGTAAAGGGACCTCTGACCGTTAGGTCCAGTCGTGGCTGACTCTGAGGTTGCGGCACTCATCTCGCTTTATTGTCTGAGGGAGCCAGCATACAGCTTCCGGGTCATGTGGCCAGCATGACTAAGCCGCTTCTGGCGAACCAGAGCAGCGCACGGAAACACCGTTTACCTTCCCGCCGGAGCGGTACCTATTTATCTACTTGCACTTTGACATGCTTTCAAACTGCTAGGTTGGCAGGAGCAGGGACTGAGCAATGGGAGCTCACCCCATCACAGGGATTTGAACCTTCTGATCAGCAAGTCCTAGTCTCTGTGGTTTAACCCACAGCACCACCCGCATCCCGGACAGCACCTTAAACAGAGGAAAAACAGAACGCATGGCTATCCTAGCCAGCACTCTTGGGTTTCCTTAATCTGGGTGCTGCCAAAGAAATTCTCCTCCCTCAGACCGTAGTAAGACTCTCCAGCTGACCACAGGAGCTGGGCTGGACCAAACAAAGTGGACAATCCTTATGGTATCTGAAATTAGATATGGTGGCAGCCCATGGACTGATTCCACAAATGTATAACTTGATTTTCCTCAAGTTATTGTTGACTAGCAGCTCAAGAAAAAACCTGATAAATGTCATGTGACGCTATCAAGGTTTTATCTCCTTACTTAGGAGACACACATGGGCAAACCACTCTTGTCTTGTAGAGGCTATAGAGGCCAATCTGCTACATGATGACTGTTGTACACTCATTGCGGGGTTTATGTAACCCCACAAGAAGATGGCAGACTAGCATCTAGTCATGTGCTGAACCAAATCTTCCTTATTTTGAAATGTGGAATAAAAAAGTTTCAACTATTTTTTTTTTAATTTCCACAGTCTCATGTTCTTTTAAATTTGGCCTTTGGAGCACATCCAGTCTGTATTGGTTTCAGACGTTTGGCCTGGCTGTCCCAAAACAGAAAGTTGCCTCTAACAGGTTTGATTTCAGCTTGCCCAGTCAAATTCATCTCCTCTTCCTTCATGCCCCTCCGCAATATTCTCTGAAGGTTTTCCCAACCTGCCCCCCAACAGCAGATATGGGGGCAAGAAGTGCATGCTGGGAGAATAAGGAATGGGAGCGAAAAGCTGTTATTCCACTTATGCAATGACTTTCTGGATTCAACCCACATCTCTATCTGACCTGTTACACCTGCTCCTGCTATGCTCTGCCTTGCTACATGCACAGCACCTCTATGAAGTAGGAAAGCATTTTCTATGGATAATATTATCCCTCCTGTACTTGTAGACCTTTATCCTCAAATTGCTCTGTGTTTCTAAAAAGATGGCAAGGCCCGGTTTCTTTGTCATTTGAAACTTTCACAGACTCAGGCTTGCATGAAAATCTGTGACGGGCTGAGCGCTCCGTGAGCATCTAAGTTAATACAAGAACATACTGGCTTTTGTTGAAATGGTTTATGGCATGACTGAGTGCGCCATCTCACATGTGTGGCTGGGAGCCCACAGCGAGCGGCTGTCACTCACATTGCTGTCTTTATGAGCAATTTTGTCAAGCATATATGATTCCAATGAGTTTTTAACAGCTGCGGAAGACAGATAGAGAAAACAGTGAAAGCCTCCAGGAATGGGGGTGGGGGTGGGGGGAGAACGGAAAGGAGAAATGTGACTGTATTACCATAAGAAAAACTAAGAGACACAAGCCCAGGATAATTGAGTGTAAAGGGGGGGAAGTAGGGATTGATTGAGGTGAAGAAGGTTGTGAAGCGCTTAGGAAGAGCTGATTTACCTTTTCACATTATGCCTCAGTGCATGAGGAAGTGAAGGGAGGAAGGGAGAAGAGCATTGTGATGGCTGCTGTAGTTTTCCTGTGCATGCATTCCTGGGCCTATGAGCCTTACTTCTGAGGACACATGCATAGGATTGAGCTGAAGCACAGAGCTGTGAACCAAGACAATGGGCCTCATCTGCATTATTCATTCAATAAAGCAGTATCATATGGCTTTAGGTAAAAAGGTAAAAGGACCCCTGGATGGTTAAGTCGCGGGGATTCAAACCGCCAACCTTCAGATCGGTAAGCCCAAGTGGCTCAGTGGTTTAGACCACAGCGCCACCCACGTCCCACTTTAAACATACCACTTTAAAGAATCATTATTTCCCCCAAAACATCTTGGGAACTATATTCTGTTAAAAGTGCTGGCATCTGAGCACCTTCCTCCTTCACATGATGAACACATGAAAGGGGATTATGTTCTCTTCCCACCCCTGCGCTATTAGCGAGAGGATACCTATGGCATCTCCAGTAGCAGCACCCTCAGGGAGAGTCTGTTTGGCCTCCCCAATAACAGCATTATATAACATAATTTCCACTTTAATAGTACAGTGGTACCTTGGTTCTCAAACACCTTGGTACTCAAACAACTTGGAACCCAAACACTGCAAACTGGGAAGTAAGTCCTCCGGTTTGTAAACTTTTTTCAGATCAGAAGCCGAACATGCTCCGTTTTGAGTGTTACACTTCCATTTTGAGTGCTATGCTGAGGTCTGTCTGTTGTTGCTATTTATTTTGCGTTTTTGCGGCTCTTTTTTGTTTTGTTTTTGTAACTGTGTGGAACACAGATTGATTGTGTGACTGCAGTACATTGTTTATTGCTTTCATTTTATGGATCAGTGGTCTCATTAGATAGTAAATTCATGTTAAATTGATGTTTTAGGGGTTTTTTTAAAAGTCTGGAACGGATTAATCCATTCTGCATTACTTTCTATGGGAAAGCGCACCTTGGGTTTGGAACGCTTTGGTTTTGGAATGGACATCCGGAACAGATTAAGTTTGAGAACCAAGGTACCACTGTATCAGAGTGGATGCAATCCTATGCTAAAAATACAAACAATATTGCAAAGAAATGTTGCCATTTAAACTGCTAGTATGAAGAACCCTGTCAAAGAAAAGAAATATCCAGTCTCTGCTTAGTTGATTCCCTCATTGTCTGGCTTCCTCTATGCTAACCCTGAATGACTCTTTATCTCACCATTCCGTTGCCAGAGTAAGGAAGATCCATCAATTACCTTGGTGTTCCAGCAGCTATCATTGCTGCTGCTCTGAAAAAAGAAGCCCCAGAGCTGTGCTCCCCTGCCTTTCCCTACAGTAGTTCAGCTTCGGGAGACTACTTTGCTAGTGTGTTGAGTCTGGGGTCTTCCAGCACAATGGCACCTGCTGAGCACCAGATGGTAAGAACATAAGAAGAGCCTGCTGGAGCAGGCCAATGGCCCATCTGGTCCAGCACCCTGTCTCACAGTGGCCAGCCAGATACTAGTGGGAAACTCACAAGCAGGACCTGAGCATGGGAGCGGGTGGCGCTATGGTCTAAACCACCCAGCCTCTTGGGCTTGCTGATCAGAAGGTCGGCAGTTCAAATCTGTGCAATGGGGTGAGCTCTGTCAGTTTATTTTATATTTAAATAGAAAATTCTACCCCACCCTTCTGATGCCTGCCAACCTAACAGTTTGAAAGCATGCCAGTGCAAGTAGATAAATAGGTACTGCTGCAGTGGGAAGGTAAATGGCGTCTCCATGTGCTCTAGCTTCCGTCACAGTGTCCTGTTGTGTCAGAAGTGATTTTGTCATGCTGTCCACGTGACCCGAAAGGCTGTCTGTGGACAAATGGCAGTTCCCTCGGCCTGAAAGCGAGATGAGCGCTACAACCCCATAGTCGCCTTTGACTGGACTTAACCTTCCAGGTGTCCTTTACCTTTAGGACCTGAGCACAAGAGCACTCTTCCCTCCTGCAGTTTCTGGCAACTGGTTCAGAAGCATTTCTGGTTCTGACCATTGAGATAGAGTAGAGCATAATCATCAACATAGTAGTTACCTTATCCTGATTGCCTTATTCCCCCAAAGGATAAAGAAGCAGAATTGCCCCTTAGTTAATCTTAAGGACTTGAATGAATCTCAACAGTTAATATTCACACGGAGATACTCATTAATACATATTTGAAATAATTCCTAATATACTAAAAAGGGAACAGGAGCAGAAGAATGACAAATTGATATATGAGGAACAATATATGTGACACGGCTGATAAATTATCTTCTAATATGTTAATGAGTTTCAGTTAAAGAAGTTGGCAAGAGAAGATTTATTAAGATTTAAAAAAATAATTTAAAAAAATGAAATGAAATGGTATGAATGAACGAATCCCTCTGTACTGGGAGAGGCAGATGGATAACATTTGAAAGAAAGTTTATATCCTTTAATTTTCTATATCCAGGAAAAAGAAACGCTACGCTAATTTTCCAAGCCTTTCAAATATGCATACACGCTTACTTCATTTGACTAATTAAAAGTTTTAAAAAGGTTTTATTAACATAAATTTCTAACAAACAGAATGAAAAACAAAGTCTGTATGATTTGAAATCTACATATTTGATTAATTCTTTATTAAAAGATATATATATATATATATATACACACACACACACAGTTTAGAGCTAAACTGAATATTAGATAAAAGTTCTTATCTGAATATTTTAACTGATTAAAATATTCTGTATTAAATTGTAAAAAAAAAAATCCTCTATGAAGTTTTTGTGAGCTTTTATAACCAAACCAAAGCCAAGCAGCTTAATTAATGGTCAATGCATTTATGGAAATCACAAGAAGAGCCCTACTGGCTCAGATCAAAGGCCCACCTATTCTAGCTTTCTGTTTCTTACAGTGCCTCTACAGATGCCCATGGGTTCCACTGTCGTCCCCCAGCAACTGATATTCAAATGCTTGGCCAGCATTTCCTAACATTATGTTTCCCACTCTCATTTCTAGATTTCAGCTCCATCAGACATTTTGAAGAGATAATGGACTAGTCCAAAGAAATGAAAGTACAACAGGACTTTCTGCTATATAAGATGATACTGGTTCCATTGGATTTGATAGCACCTATTTCCTTTAGGTCAAGGGTGCCTGTGCTGGAGAAATTAAATACAATTCACACATGCAAATCCATTTTGGCAAAAGGAGATTGTTGTTATGGGTCCCAGTCCCAAAGGCCAGGCAACAACACAGTTCAAGAAGAAAATATGTCTTCTGAGTGTGTATGGAGTAGTAGTCTTCTATTACTGTTACTCTGCAAGTGAGCAAATACGAGAAGTATTCCTGATGAAAGGAAGCAAGAAAGTTTATCAGAAAAAGGCTGCTAATATTTGTTCTTGGTCACATAAAAACAGATTCCCAATGATCTCAAATGTTACATGTGAGAAAGAACTCTCAGGTGCTAGGTCCAAGAACTTCCTTTAATTTTCTAGCTGTTTTTTATTTATTTAATGCATATGTTTTTTATTTATTTAATGCATACTATCATAAACATGCAGAAAAGCTACATTAAAGTATATCAAGTATGGAATAAAAATACTGTGAGGCATCTAAAATGCAATACACAAATGAGCTTTTCAAAATAAAATACACAATGCATGAATTCAAAAATGCCTTCCAGTAAATCTGGAACAGCTTTCACAGTTCTTGCTCCCTCTCTTGAATTCCCAATTTTGCTTATCTCTCTGCCGCCTTAGCACTTATTGTGTTCTTTGTGACATCACAGCAAATTAACCAATGGCGGCACATTCCATGGCAGGCCGGCCACACCATTTGCTCTTATATTTTGCCAAGAGAACATGTTAATTCATGCAAAATGGTTTGAGGAAACCAGCAAGCATTCTGTTTGCCCCTGTTCTTCCTTTTTATTTATTAATTGTGAATCTTTATAAGAAATTTGAATAATTATGGCAGTAGGATGAATTCCACCAGGAACTGGCTTATGAGACTGACTCACCATTTGAAGTAGATACCTATCAGCTAACTAGTACATTATCATATTGCAGCATCCAGGAAAAGTAAAGTACTTGGAAGTCCCATTGATGTAATTGTGAAAGACTATATCGTTGGTGAGATTCCATAATGGAGCAATTGCCATATCCAAACCCCTCTGGCTTAATGTAGACAGAAGGGAATCCCTTTTTGGGAGATGGCAGGGGACACAGAAGGCCCTCCTTGCCCAATTCTGGCCCCCCACTGCTGGTGGGACTTCTATGGCTCCAAAACTCTCTGGGCATACTGGTGTTGTGTGTACTCTGGTGCTATAAGTGCCATCCCTCAGGTTGACCTTCCTCTTCATTGGCAAAGTGGCAATTATGCCTGTTTCAGCCAGTTTTAGGATTGTTCCCTAAAGCAGGTCATCAACTCTCCCATCAATGCGACTTTTGGCTGGATAGTGTCTATTCATTGTGGAGATACACTGTGATTCCTAAGGCATCACAGATATGCAAACATTTCTTCTCTATTCTTGGGACAGCATTCTATCGCATCCGTTTAAAATTCACTCCTAAATCTAAAATGGGATGTGGCGACGGGATAGGCAAGAATCTTAATTGCTTCTGAAACAGCAGCAGATGAAACACAAGCCAGTGTAAAATAATGTAGTAGTTAGAGCACACAGTATCCACTGGGAGAAGTGGTCCTTGAGGTACAAAACCACTGATTTTAATGGAAGCTGGAAACTAAGTGGTAGCCAGTGCAGTCAAGCGAGGATTTATGTTGAATACTGAGTGTTACATATTAACATGAAAAACAATACTGCATATTTGGATTAATGGGGAAATAACAATATAATGGCGGGGAGGAGGTTTTGTTAGGGTGTGAAACCTAAGACGCTGGCAAGTTAGCAATGTCATGTGACTTTAAGTAGTCAAGCTCGTTAAGTTGTTAAGTTGCTCAGTATATAAAGAGTGTTTGTTTTCTCTGCCTGCGGGGCGTGAAGCAAAAATGTCTGAAAGCTCCGGAGGTGTTTCTGTTATCTGTCTGCAATAAACCTGTCTTTGGAAAGACAGGCTTCCCTGTGTTGTTATTTCTTTGCTGCTGAGACTCTGAAGCTTGTACTGCAACAAGAATCTCTGCACTGGACTTAATTAATACTCTGCAAAGAGAACTGTTGCTGGTTGCGCAGCGGAAGCATTTACTGGACCAGTACACAGACTCTCTTAGGTTATGGCTCCTTCTACGTTTCTACAGCTGTATTGTGTGCAGAGAAAGTGAAAGCAGCTTTCGGATGAGAGAAGACCGGCTTGGTCGTAAATCCAGCTCTTAAAGGAACTGAGAGGCTGCAGAAAGTTGAGAGAGCTGCGTAAGTGAAGATTTACAGCTTCATTAGCTGCAAAAGGCTAGCCTGACCTCCCGTTGTGTTTTTGTTTTGTTAATAAAAACAGAGGACGGTGGTAGGTTGCTAGTGAAGAGACGGAGGGAAAAAAGTTTAAAAGGCTTCAGAGGAGGCTGGAGGCGTCTGAAAAGTGAGTAAAACAAATCCCAAGGGGAAAGAGAAGCAAGGGCACACAGAGGGAGTAGCAGCAGACCCCAAGAATGGCAGTGGAAAATTTCCAGGTTCCCTTTACAAAGTTGAACTCTGCTAATTACGTGCAGTGGTCTAAGAGGGCTCAAGTCTGGTTGGAAGCCAAAGAAGTGTGGGCTGACTATGTCCAGAGGCGAAAGCCGTTTGTGGCTGTTGCAGCAGATGCCACAGCAGAGCAAGAGGCTGCTGCACATGCTCAGAACAGGGAACATGATAAAATGGACACTAAAGCTAGATGCATGTTGATGGTATCGATAGAAGATTCCCAATTACCTCATGTGGAAAATTTAAGGTCTGCATTTGAAATTTGGGAAGCTCTTAGGCGAATTCACCATAGAGCCACCATAGAGCGTGGGGGAACTAGCAGGCAGAGCTGTAAGGAAGCCTCACAAGTGTCTGCTATGGCCAGCAAGTCATGTTTTCGATGTGGCAGCAGGTTTCATTTGATAGCAAAGTGTCCTGAAAAGCAACAGGAATTTCAACAGTCCAAGGTCAGTTTCCGGAGCTACAGGGGAAGACGAAGTGAGAGCTACAAGAATCAACGATCCAGAGGGGGAGCAGGTGCTGATAAGGGACTATCTGCAATGGCAGCACAACAGAGTCCTAAAAGGAGCCAACAAACCTTGAAGTGGATAATTGACAGTGGAGCAAGTCACAGTTTAGTTCCAGCGACATCTAGTGGCAGCTTGAAGAACTGCAAGACATTGCCAGTTGCAAAAACTGTGACTATAGCAGACAATAGTAAACGAGAAATGAGCCTTAAAGGCACAATTTATGTTAATTGTTTGCAAACTAACCTTCCTGTTTTTGTTCTTCCAGGAATGAAGAATGGACTTTTGAGTGTGTCATGCCTGGTAAAAAGTGGTTTTAAGGTTGAGTTTGAAAATGATGTGTGCACCATTTCGAAACAGGGGAAGGAGCTAGTTAAAATTCCCTGTGAGGATGGGCTTTTTGTTTTGGATGAAGAGCAGTTAGCAGCAGGTAGATGTTCAACAGGTGAAGCGCAAGCTAAGTGTGTAAATAAGGCTCCTCATACAGGTTGTGCACATCTACTACACAGAAGGTTAGCTCATATATGCTTTAAGTATGTAAGCAAGATGCCAGATTTAGCTGAGGAGTGTAACATTAAACCCTGTCCAAATTTTCTGGATTGTTGTGCTTGTAAACATGCTAAGGTTAAGACATGTAACTATCCTAGATCTGACAGAGTAAGCAAGAAACCCTTTGAACTTGTGCACACAGATGTGTGTGGCCCTATGCCAGTCAAATCGCTTGGAGGTGCGAGATTTATGCAAATTTTGGTGGATGATTTTTCAAGGGCTAGTTGGGTTTTCTTTCTGAAAGAAAAATCGCAAGCAGCTTCCATCCTGATGGATTGGATTGAAGAAGTCGAATGTAAATTTGACACCAGGGTGCGTAAAATACAATCAGATCGTGGTGGGGAATATGTGAACCACACGCTGGAGACGTGGTTAAAAAGGAAAGGTATAGTTCATAGACTTACCAATCCCTATTCACCACAGGAGAATGCAGTTGCTGAAAGAAAATTTCGAACATTACAGGAAGCCATTGCTGCTTTGCTGTTTGATTCTGGACTTCCACAGCGGTTTTGGGCTGAGGCTGCACTGTATGCGAATTATACTTTTAACAGAGTGTACAATAGCACAGTAGGCAACACTCCTTACTTCATGCTATTTGGAAAAAAACCAAAAATTGATCATCTAAGAGTTTTTGGATGTCGTGCTTATGTGCTGGTGCCTAGGGCACAACGTAGGAAAGGCGATCCTAGATCTAAAGAAATGTTTTTCTGTGGTTATCAAGCAAACACAAAAGGTTGCAGATTTGTGAATGTAGAAGGCAATCAAACGAAAATCACAATCAGCAGAAGTGCAGAATTTTGTGAACAGGATGGTTGGAATAAAATTCATGGAAATCCTGACATACTATTTGACGTGGTGAACAGTAACAACGAAACTCAGGCCCCAGGGCAGGTATTAGTTCCAGAACAGGCTGAGGAATTTGAGTCTGAGGACAAGGGTGAGAAATCGTTTAGTTCACCCAAGTCTGTAAAGTCAGAATCTTCTAGCTCTTCTCGTTCACCTGTACAGCAAGAGAGACGTGTAAAGTCAGAATGTTCTAGCTCTAAAAGTTCACCTGTACAGCAAGAGAGACCTGTAAAGTCAGAATCTTCTAGCTCTAAAAGTTCACCTGTACAGCAAGAGAGTGTAAAGTCAGAATCAGAAAGTTCTTCAACTACTAGTGACAAACAGGTGACGACTAGTGATTCTGGGTCAGAGCGGGAAACTGAAGGAACATCACAGGAACTGTTAAGGCGTTCCAAGCGTGCCAACAAAGGTATACCTCCTGAAAGGTACCAAGCTATTAGTGTTTGGGCTGGTTTGGCAAATTGCGAACCTGAAAGTTTTGAGGAGGTTGAGCAATTACCCCAGGAGGAGGCCAGTAGGTGGCGTGAGGCCATGCAAAAAGAATTGAATTCTATGAAAGAACTGGGTGTGTTTTCCATCACCAAACTGCCAGAAGGTACCAAGGCAGTAAGTTGTAGGTGGGTGTACAGGATAAAGACAACAGCGATGGGGAAACCAGAGTACAAAGCAAGGCTTGTAGCTCGAGGTTTTACGCAAAGAGAGGGGTTACATTATTCTGAAGTCTATGCACCCACTTCAAGGAGTGAAACCCTACGGGCACTATTAGCAGTTGCTGCTCAGAAAGGGTTCAAAGTGAATCAATTTGATGTCTCTACAGCTTATCTTCATTCAGACTTGGCTGAAGAGCTCTATATGGAGCTACCGCCAGGGTTGAAAGTTGGTAAATCAAATCAGGTATGGAAACTACATAAATCTATTTATGGACTCAAGCAATCTGCTCATAATTGGAATGAGTGTTTGAATGACGTTTTGGTAGGCATTGGTTTTAGCAGGAGCAAGGCTGACAATTGCTTATATTTCAGAGGTTCAGGAGATGCTCAAGAATCTTTGCTTGTTTATGTAGATGACCTGATTTATACTTCAAAGACACAAGAACAAGTAAAAAAACTAGCCAAAGAGTTAAATAAACACTTCAAAGTTAAGAATCTTGGTGATGTAAAGGTCTATCTTGGTGTTCAGATAGATAGGACCAAAAATGGCAGTTTTCTACTGAATCAAAAAGGCAAGATATTGCAAATGTTGAAAAAGTTTGGCATGACAGAGTGTGCAGGTGTTAGAACACCAATGGAAATGGGTTTTGTAAAAGACAATGAGTTCAAGGATAGTGCTGAATTCAAGCGTGCTGAAATCTTTCAGTCAGCACTGGGAAGCTTACTTCATCTTTCGCAATGGAGTAGACCAGATATTGCTTACGCTGTTAACTTACTCAGCAGAGAAGCTTCAAAACCTAGTGTAAATGCATGGAAAGGAATTCAAAGAGTGTTAAGATATTTACAATACACCAAAGATTTTTGCCTTGAATTATCTGCTGAAGGACAAGCACAGATTACTTGTTGGGCAGATAGTGATTGGGGAAATTTAAAGGATAGAAAATCAGTGTCTGGCTGTGTAATAAAATTTGGTAACTCTCTGATTGGGTGGAGATCCAAGAAACAGAACCTGATTGCTTTGTCGTCAACAGAAGCTGAGTTCTGTGCCTTATCTGAGTTATGTAGAGATCTAGAATTTTACAAATGCTTGGCACAAGAGATGTATGAAAATACCATCACTCCAATCACTGTATGGGGTGATAATCAACCGTGTCTTAAGTTAGCACAAAATGGGCAGTTTAAAGGTCGTACAAAACATTTGGATATCCGCTTTCAAAATGTTTGTCAAACGGTAAAAGCAGGAATTGTTAAATTAAATTACTGTCCCAGTCATGAAAATCAAGCTGATGGTTTTACAAAACCGCTTGGGTTTCAGCGGCATGAAAACTTTTGTGAAGAAATGGGTCTGAAGTAATTTTGTTTTTTGTATTGCCAGCGAGAGGGGGTGTTAGGGTGTGAAACCTAAGACGCTGGCAAGTTAGCAATGTCATGTGACTTTAAGTAGTCAAGCTCGTTAAGTTGTTAAGTTGCTCAGTATATAAAGAGTGTTTGTTTTCTCTGCCTGCGGGGCGTGAAGCAAAAATGTCTGAAAGCTCCGGAGGTGTTTCTGTTATCTGTCTGCAATAAACCTGTCTTTGGAAAGACAGGCTTCCCTGTGTTGTTATTTCTTTGCTGCTGAGACTCTGAAGCTTGTACTGCAACAAGAATCTCTGCACTGGACTTAATTAATACTCTGCAAAGAGAACTGTTGCTGGTTGCGCAGCGGAAGCATTTACTGGACCAGTACACAGACTCTCTTAGGTTTAACAGTTACAAAGTCCCTTGCAAGTCAACAATAATCTGGTTTTTAAGCTGATAAGGAAAAATCCTGGGGTGTGGATTTACTTCACTGCCCAGCTCGTCGGGGTGCCACTCCCTGTGGTTCTCTCCGGTCAGCAAAAGGAGGAGTCTCCAGCCAAGTTAAAGAATCAAACAGCGGTCAGTAGACCTGATCTTTGTTTGTTGCAATAAGGTTCAAACGCACAAAGAGTAGGAACCCCGAGCATGGGGTTGCGTGAACCTTTAAGACCTCTCCCCATTTCCCATAATACATTTTTCAACAGCATCATCAATACATCACAGATATGTCACAAAGTAGGAGTGTTTGGCATGTAGAAACATGAGCCCATCACTCACCCCTGTCAAGAACCCTGGTTCCCGATACCTTTTAACTACCCTCTTCCCCCCAAAACAGTAAGAGTATTTACACATCCCCCTAGCTGCAAGGCTTTCCTGTGCTTCTCCTTTGAAAGTATCAGGATTCAATCCACCAACCTGATGGGTTTCTGTCTGGGATATGTGCTGCCCTTGATTGCCTCCTGGCAGAGGAAGGGGGCATGTGGCTCACCTTGGGTGTCATCCCTGAGGGGGGTGACATCGCCATGAGCGGTGCCCCCCTAGGACGCTCACTGCTTGCTGCGCTGCGCCCCCTGGGATGCTCAACGCTCACCCCACCACCCTGTGGGATGCTCTCTGGCCCGCCCCCGTGGGCAGCTCACCCTGCCCCACCCCCAGGTGCCGGAGCGGCTAGCTCCACCTCTATTTGTGTGGCTAAGTTCACACCTTGTGGAGGGGGAAGGAGTGACCTTATGCTTAAGGGATTATGGAGACAGGGGGAGACCTGGATTCCCCTCTTCCAGAGGAGTCATTAGCCGTTGGAACCAAGGAAATCCGTCAAACCGTTGAATGTTGGTGGTTATTTGATTCCACAGTGATTCTGGTTGCGAACGGGATCCGTTCTGGAGGCCTGTTTGCAACCTGAAAAGCCCACAACCTGAAGCGCCGTAACTGTGCAGATGTGCAATGTGATTTGGCACTTGTGCACACGAATGAAGTGCGATTTAGTGCTTCTGCACATGCGCAAGTGGCGAAACCCAGAAGTAACCCTTTCTGGTACTTCTGGGTCACGCAACCTGAAAAAACGTAACATGAAGCAAACGTAACACGAGGCATTACTGTATACAGTGGTACCTCGGGTTACATATGCTTCAGGTTACATACGCTTCAGGTTACAGACTCCGCTAACCCAGAAATAGTACCTCGGCTTAAGAACTTTGCTTCAGGATGAGAACAGAAATCGCACGGCGGTAGCGCAGCGGCAGCAGGAGGCCCCATTAGCTACAGTGGTGCTTCAGGTTAAGAACAGTTTCAGGTTAAGAATGGACCTCCGGGACGAATTAAGTTCTTAACCTGAGGTACCACTGTATTGGGTATTCAAAGGAAACAGTAGGATACATGATATCCGCTTATTGCTACAATTTTATAGACTGTTTTTCTGAGCCTCTTTGCTGTTGTGTATGCGTGGTGCCTGTGTCGATGGTCGTTGTCCTAGCCTTAGTTAGAGGCTGTGGTTGGGACTTGGGATTTTGGAAGTCGCTTACCTGCCTCCGTATTCCTGGTTTTAACAAAGCAGAAGCTGAATGGCCACCTGTCATGTGTGATCTAGTGAAGCCTTCTTCATTGCAGGGAGTTGCAGAAGATCAGCGTTTCCCAAAGTGGGTGATACTGCCCCCTGGACGGTGCTGGAATGATCTGGGGGGGGGAAGGGGAGGTAGTAGCCTTGAGTGCAATTGGTGGGCGTTGAATAAAAAATAAGAGGGTGGTGGAAGCATTAAGAAAGAAGAGAATGGGGGGGGGGGACACACGTTTGTACATGTCTCATCTGTTGTGTAATGATGCTTACCGCCATGTAAGGCACCATGGTGAGATGGTGACAATGCCTTCCCTGGATCTGGCAGTTGTGCTGAAGATGAGGGGTTTTCTCCAAGCTTGGGTCGACCCTTTTTGCCTTCACCTGGGATTAGGAAGTGGATCGCAACTTGCCTGCCTATATGGCCAATGGCAGGTGGGCTGCAGCACTGGGCCCGCCCCTGGGGAAGATCTGACTGAGCCAGCAGACTTGTTCTCTTAAAGAAGGTGGATTTCCAGGGGAGCGCTGAGTTTTCTTTTTTTCTGAAAAGGGGGGAGCAGGCCAAATAGGTTTGGGAACCTCTTCCCAGGATCCCTTCCAACTCTACAATTCTGTGAATTTTATGATTCAAATGAATTAAAGAAAAAAACCCCATAAATTACTATAGGAATCAATACAACAAAGAATCTATTTTTAATAATGAAAAACTTAAATATCCTTGGAAGACAAACCAACAAGACATTTAGGGATAAATCCAACAAGGAAGCTGAATGATCTATACAGAAATATATAGGAATAATTATGATTCATTAGTTAAATAATGCGTGTTGTTAATTAAGTAGTAGGAAAATTACAGGTATATCCATCACTCTTTGACAGAGAATTACTCTAGTTTAAATGACACTGATGCCTAAGACAAACTTCCATTTCAGTTTCTCACTATTAAATTTTTGGTCCAGTAGCTTAACAGATGGCAGCAACTCTTTCTGAAATTGATCAGGAATTGGGGGCAGGAGACAGAACTAGAATGAAAATATTGGTACTCAGTTTGAAGCTCAACATCAAAAAAACGAAGATCATGGCCACTGGTCCAATCACTTCCTGGCAAATAGAAGGGGAAGAAATGGAGGCAGTGAGAGATTTTACTTTCTTGGGCTCCATGATCACTGCAGATGGTGACAGTAGTCACGAAATTAAAAGACGCCTGCTCCTTGGGAGAAAGGCGATGGCAAACCTAGACAGCATCTTAAAAAGTAGAGACATCACCTTACCAACAAAAGCCATGGTTTTCCCAGTAGTGATGTATGGAAGTGAGAGCTGGATCATAAAGAAGGCTGATCACCGAAGAATTGATGCTTTTGAACTATGGTTCTGGAGGAGACTCTTGAGAGTCCCATGGACTGCAAGAAGATCAAATGCATCCATTCTTAAGGAAATCAGCCCTGAGTGTTCACTGGAAGGACAAATTGTGAAGCTGAGGCTCCAATACTTTGGCCACCTCATAAGAAGAGAAGACTCCCTGGAAAAGACCCTGTTGTTGGGAAAGATGGAGGGCACAAGGAGAAGGGGACGACAGAGGACGAGATGGTTGGATAGTGTTCTCGAAGCCACCAGCATGAGTTTGACCAAACTGCGGGAGGCAGTGGAGGACAGGAGTGCCTGGCGTGCTCTGGTTCACGGAGTCACGAAGAATCGGACACGACTAAACGACTAAACAACAACAAAAAAGAAAAAGGAACACAAATAAGTGTACATAGGATTGCAGCCAGTTTAGTTGTCATAGGAGGCTTTCTGAATGAATACAGTGCCACACCTAACTATTTTAAATCTTGCGGCATGACAGTTTCCTGTTAAGGAATGGAAACTTGGTGTTTTTTTCAAGAGAGTATTTCAGGTTATTTTATATTTTAGAATGCATATATTTATTATATATTTTTTCTATTATTCTTTTCAAACAAGCTTGCAGTAATCAGATGAAAAAGTAGTAAAAGAATCAAAACTGCTTTTAAAAATCTATTACTGTAAAGACAATCAAGTACAATGGAAAGGCTGTACTGTACACTGATTTCCCCATTCATTTCTTTGGAGCCCTGCCTGCAAATATGAGAGTCCCAACTAGTCAGAAATTCAGCCCTGTCTCCTCTCACTCCTCTCATTCATCATTAAGTGTATTGCCAAAGGCAGAGGAAGAAATTCAGCTATCCCTGTTTTTTCCACATTTGGTCTTGCTTCAGTTCCCTGAGAGAAGGTCTGACAGGGCAAGGGATCATTTCCTCTAAAGCAGCTGCAGCCATCCAGATGGTCAGGGTGAAATAATAAGACAATTATAATTAATTATTATTATTACACAAGAATTGGATATCAGCAGGCTTGCCGTAGGGGAATCTGAAAAATGAATAGGTGGACACTGACTGTTGTTTGAGAGGGATAGATACAAAAGCAGGTGAATGGAGGAATGGAATAGCTTGGAGGATGGCATTGAACAGAAACGCTCTGTACTGCAACATTTTGTTGCGGATCCCACTTGCGGTTTTCAGCTGCCTGTTCAGGATAACAGTAGGTAAAGCTGCAACCCTGTATATTGCCTCTTTTCTCTTGAATCCAGGGAGTAAGGAGCAGGGCCTGTCAGAGAGGGCTCAGAAGGGCCTCAAGCTCAAAAGGAGGCTCGGATGCATGTGACGATCAGTTCAAATGCTTGGGTTAACCCAGCTGAGCTCTGCTATTGAAGGACTACAGGGACTGGGCATCTTACTTCGCTCTTAGGCCCAGACCCACCTGCTGCAGAACGAATCCAAAGGCCTGCTCTGCAGCCTGAGGAGGAAGAGAACCGGTTCCTATCCCATGCTGCTCTGCTTTGCTTAAGATCGCAAACTGCAGTGCATGCAGGTATACTCAGCACCCTGAACACTCACTCTCACACACATGCAAAACTCAAGAAGCCAGTACATACAATGTATAAAACTTATGAGTGTGCTAAAAATGCACAAAACCCGCTTTTGTTTCTCATACTTCAGAAACGCTCAGCACCATCCAACTCAGAACACGTACCTGTGGCCACAGAGGTCTAGCTACACCCGGACTCGCAGCTGAGAGGCAGAAGGAGCTGCAAGTCCTCTCAATAAAGGAGGACTCCCTCTTGTCCTGCACTACATCCTGGGTGTGTGTGTGTGCAAGAAATCCCCAGTTGATAAAGTCTTGCAGCTTTAGGCACCGCACCAAAATGTTTCACAGGCTCTCAGGAAAGTCCAGAAAAGCATTTGTTAAAGAAACACAAAATTCAAATTATGCCTCACTCTATTTTTGGTGCTTTCATTTGTTTCAGAGGTGTGGTCATTTTAACTTTTACTTGGTCTTAGGAGCCTCGAAAGCTAGAAGTGGACTGGGCCTCACTGGACGTCTGAGGTGGTCTGACAAGGGACATAGAAATGATCATAGAATCATAGAATCATAGAGTTGGAAGAGACCACAAGGGCCATCGGGTCCAACCCCCTGCCAAGCAGGAAACACCATCAGAGCACTCCTGACATATAGTTGTCAAGCCTCTGCTTAAAGACCTCCAAAGAAGGAGACTCCACCACACTCCTTGGCAGCAAATTCCACTGTCGAACAGCTCTTACTGTCAGGAAGTTCTTCCTAATGTTTAGGTGGAATCTTCTTTCTTGTAGTTTGGATCCATTGCTCCGTGTCCACTTCTTTGGAGCAGCAGAAAACAACCTTTCTCCCTCCTCTATGTTTCATCCTTTTATGTATTTGAACATGGCTATCATATCACCCCTTAACCTCCTCTTCTCCAGGCTAAACATGCCCAGCTCCCTTAGCTGTTCCTCGTAAGATAGCTGGCAGCTTGTTGTTGTTTTCATCCTCTCAGCTTTGGGATAAACATTTTAAGGTCATTTCTCTCCATTTCATGAATTAGTAAAGTCAGAATTAATTCAAAATTTCAAAAAGGCCCTGTAAAGGGAGAGAAATCAAAGCCAAGCATTGAGTGACAGTGAAGATTCCTGGAGCTGTCACAAAATGTGTGTGTGTGTGTGTGTGTGTGTGTGTGTAGGAGATGCATGGCAGTCCATGTGGTCCCTTTTGGCATTGGAGTGGTAGACATATTTTGTTCCCAGTGCAGTATTGTTCCCCAGCTACCGGTTCCCCAACAGCCATTCATTCATATGAGGGAAATAAAAGGGGAATCCTGTATCCCTTCGCAACCTAGAATGAAACAGACAGTTAGTGAGGTTGGGGTGGCAAGCTGAAAATCAGCTTTCGTGTGACATCCTTTCCTGAACTTATGCTAATTTTAATCCTTTTATTAATTATACAAGCCTTCACTGGCAGTCGCTAGCTGGGACAGATTGGAATAACTTCAATGGAAGCTTTCACTGCCTACCCTCCAAACGATGCCTTTTGTGCAATTTCCCCGTTTGTTTCCATGAGTCTTTGATACCAGCAGTGACCGGTGGATGATGCCCGCACTCAGCAACATAAAGCTTTTTACATTTCACACAGCTAATGTGCTCCGGCCTAATTAGGTTTAATTGTTATACATGGCTGCCTTCATCCCAATTCAGCAGAGGTCAAAGGATGCTCTGGAGTGCAAATTTGCCACAAGCGCTCTGTTTTGGAAATCCTTTCAGCTTCCCGAAGAATAGCATCTGGTCGCGGGGACTTGTCCCTATTTTGGGTGCCCGAGTGTTGCATCATCTGCATTTGAGACATTGTGTCCGACACGGAGAGCAGGCCCTGAAGGCTTTCTGAGGACAAACACTGGCTTCAAGAACTCTCTGTCCTCTTCCAAAATGAGAAGTGTCATATATTTGAGAAGACGGACTTGTGACACTTTCAGCTAGAGATATCTGCAGCCTATTTGGAAAGAATGTGGCTCGGTTATTGTTTGACTGTTTTTTTTGTAGCCCAGTCCAAAATAGTGATGGACAAATCTATCAATTTCAGTGTCTCATTTTTCTGGGTTTAAGGTCCCTTAGTCACATTTCTGAATCAGTTTAGGTCCACTCAGAGCTGGAGGGCAGTTTCTTGGATCCCAGTTTCGGGTGGTTTTGAGGGTTGATAAATATTTGCTTAGATGCTAGTAGATATGGGTGATGTTCTGTTCTCGACATCAATTTGGGATTTTTTAAAGTCCACCTGAATATCCATCAGCATTTTAGTATGAATTTATCCTGATGTACAATATTTTTGGTATGCAACTTTGTGAATATACATCACATGCAAAGGAATGTTCCCTAATATAATGTATTATTATCTGTTATTTTCACTAATACATACATTTACAAGCACACTTTACCCTGGTGTATGCATTTTTGTACACATTATTTGGCTGCATAACTGCACTACAGATTTTTAAGAAGTGTACATTTCAAAGGTTAGCTGGGTTTCAGTTTGCCTGTTGTTCCTGAAAGTGCAAATTAGGCAAATTTGCCTTTAAATGTGAATCAAATCAAATTTATCTAGTTAGTCTCTGTGCTTGTCACCGGCTCTCTTCCAACTTTTCTGGGCATGTGCAGAGGGCTCAGGGGAAAATGCAGGGATTTCTGGAGAGATTCCTGCTGTTATTTTATTTTATCCAGACCTCTGTGAAAGTGAGATGAGATCTGGCTTCTGTTTCAAGCCCTCTAGCATGGATAGCAGGATTGAGGGAAAGCCAAAGATTTCTCTCATTTCCTTTGAGATTTGTACAAGGTAGGGAACAGCACGAGTCTCTCGCCTATGCTCAAGCTGCCTCTTATCTTCTGCAAAGTGTGTGGAAAGGAGAGCTTGGGAGAGGGAATGGCCACCACTGGCCAGCCTTCTCACCTTTTGGTCTGAGGCACTTGGCCCTGACAAATAGATTTTTGTGGATGCCTGGGCAAGACAAGGTTTAAGCCGCTTTGCTTAGGAGGAGAACCGAAGCATTAATGTGAAGAGTGAATTTGGACTAGGAAACATCTCAGACATGGGAAAATGAAAGGAGAATTGTGTACATCCGTGATGGCGAACCTTTGCCCTGCTGGTAGCGGTTGTGGCTGTTGTACTCCAAGTCCCATCAGTCTTAGATGGCATCTCCAAAACTTAGGGAGTTGTAGTCCAGCAACACCTGAAGACAGATAAGAATCCTCACTCCTGACATATGCAATATACAGTGGTACCTTGGGTTACATACGCTTCAGGTTACAGACTCCGCTAACCCAGAAATAATGCTTCAGGTTAAGAACTTTTCTTCAGGATGAAAACAGAAATCGTGCTCTGATGGCGCAGCGGCAGCGGGAGGCCCCATTAGCTAAAGTGGTGCTTCAGGTTAAGAACAGTTTCAGGTTAAAAAGGGCCCTGTGGAACGAATTAAGTACTTAACCCGAGGTACCACTGTAAAGCAATCAAAACATTCCAAAGATCACATTGAGGTGGTAAAGAATAGATAAGTGAAGCATGAGTCCTCATTACTTTTGGAAAGAATACATCTATAAATGCCAAACATACAGGATCAATTACAGCAACAGACTTGGAAAGTTAACAATGAGAGTCTTTATGCTTTGGAGAGAGTCTGTGTGACATGATATCTAAATAAAGAAATTCTGAAATATCAAGATAAAGTTCAGGATTGTGTTGCATCTAAGGGATAAACTGAAGAGATCCTACCATTTTCTCAGTTATTCCAGCAGAAATTGCTGGTGGAAAATGTTCCATTTATCTTGCACGGTTGTCTCCAGAGTGCTCTATAAATAGCAGTTGTACCTGGCACCTGCTTCCCTCTTAACTGAGAAATGGAGCAGCTCCGACATAAGATTTACATACAGGTGCACATTACTTTTGGCACTTAATCACTGTGTTCAAAGGCCTCTCGACTGAACACCTGAGATCAAGGTTCAAACTAAGAAGTGAGGGCAGGAAACCCTGTGAAAGGTGGGGCTGCCTCAATCAGATATAAAAAAGGGGTGAGGGGGGGGGGCTAATCTAAAAGATCAAAAAGCAGGAAGGTAGTGGGGCTGCCAAGCTCTCCTCAACCCATAGTTTACCTCTGTGCTGGGGCTGGAAGTGAGACAGCTGCTGCAGGCAGAGAGCCCTAGACGTTCCTTCTCATGCTGTTGCAGGCAGCCATCCCACACTGTATGCCATCTAGCCTGGTGAGAGGACCCCCTGAACTGCATTTAAACCAGGTTGCTGAGGTGTTTTTGAAATGCAATAAGACCTATACCAGCAGACAATACTTCCAGGAAGATAGGGGAAGAGACTGGCCATCATTGCCATCCCTGACATTTGTCTTTTGTTGCTGTCAGCTTCCTTTGGAGGTGAGATGTGGAAACCAGCTGTATGCCATCTGCCCCTCCCTGGCACCCGAAACTTAGTTGTGTGTGTACCTGATTTCTAGTTTGGGGTCCACTACACCAAAGGCATGGCTCCTTGCTGATCTGAGTTGTGCTTCTGGTCCATGGGGAACAACTAATAGTACTTCCCCAGATGATCTTAGTGATCACCCTGGGACATAAGGGATAAAGCAGGCCTTATTGTGCCCTGCTAGATGCTCAACACAGGTGGTGCTGTGGGTTAAACCACAGAGCCCAGGGCTTGCCAATCAGAAGGTCAGCAGTTTGAATCCCCATGAGGGGGTGAGCTCCCGTTGCTCAGTTCCTGCTCCTGCCAACCTAGCAGTTCGAAAGCACGTCAAAGCGCAAGTACAGTGGTACCTCAGGTTACAGATGCTTCAGGTTACAGATGCTTCAGGATACAGACTCCGCTAACCCAGAAATAATACCTTGGGTTAAGAACTTTGCTTCAGGATGAGTACAGAAATCGTGCAGCAGCGGCGCGGCGACAGTGGGAGGACCCATTAGCTAAAGTTGTACCTTGTACCTCAGGTTAAGAACACTTTCACATTAAGAACAGACCTCCAGCATGAATTAAGTTCTTAACCCGAGGTACCACTGTAGATAAATAGATACCGCTTCAGCAGGAAGATAAATGGCGTTTCTGTGCGCTGCTATGGTTCGCCAGAAGCGGCTTAGTCATGCTGGCCACATGACCCGGAAGCTGTACGCCGGCTGCCTCAGCCAGTAAAGCGAGATGAGCTCCACAACCCCAGAGTCGTCTGTGACTGAACCTAATGGTCAGGGGTCCCTTTATCTTAGATGCTTGACAGACACATGTGTTTATAGTTCCAGACAGTGAGTGAAAACAAGAAAGTTTATTGAGCCCCTCACTGACAGCCTTTTTCAACTTTGGGTCACCAGACGTTGTTGGACTACAACTCCCATCATCCCTAGCCAGCAGGACCAGTGGTCAGGGATGATGGGAGTTGTAGTCCAACAACATCTGGGGATCCAAGGTTGAGACAGGCTAGTCTAAAGGTTTCAGCTGGCTGGAAGTAGTCAAGCATTCAGTCTCCAAAAGTGACTAGCCAGATTCCTTTCAGAGCTCACAAGCATATTGCAGTGGTGATAGCCACCCCTTATTTCACATGCCACCCCCCTACCCTTGCCAGGGTAACTCTCTGCTAATGAGAGCTAAACTGTCTCTGTTCAATTTAACTGTCATGTTTAAGACTGCTTCCCAAATCATCCTGCGTGACTTTGTCAAATCTTTTGGAAAGCCATATAAAATAGCGGCCCTCACCACATGACGTTTTTGTGTTTTCTGCAAGTTAATTATACATTGTGTTAAGAAGTACATTTTCATTTGTCATGTTCGGAAGTGGACTATAAATTGAAGAGAAAAGAAGAAAAGCAAAGAGCTCACGTTCTGGGAATAATGTTGTTTAGCAAACCGTCTTTATCATAAGACCAACTGCTGTCACTTTTGCAGATATGACAACTTTGAAATTGACATTCCCTTTTTTAAAAAAACAACAGTTTAAACATGATCTACATTAAATAGCCCAAAATGAATTCCTAGTAGCAAGATTTGAAACACAAAGGTGCAATAAATTATTTTGTCAAACAGATCAAGATATTTTTTCTTCTTTGCTTCCTTTTCTATTTCTTTATTCTCATCTCTTGCTTCTCTTCTATTAATTTCTTTAGATCAGTTGGTTTTTATTACATTTTATGTTGAAAAGTGCCAGTAAAAATGGATCTTTTTTAAATAAAAAAGATCATTTTATATGTATCAATAAAACAAATTAGCTTGACAGCTGTGAATCTTGCAGTATTGTCAAAATGGGTGAAGAAGCATTTTACCAGTGGTGGGGAGGACAGAGCACACAAGAATCATTTGTAATATTTAGTTTGGCTTTAGGCAATTATATTTAAGCATAATGGCTTTTTTAAAAGTAAATTTTCAAGATAGCATTAATGGTGTGTGTGTCTTAAAAAAATTGACTCAAATTAATTCAATATTAATTTATTTTAGATATGCCAGAAGCATCAGCCTATGATTATTAAGTTAAAACAGACAGCAGGAAATGGAAAGCCCTTCCTTACCCTGCCAGAATGCATCACTGTGTGTATCCAGAAATCTGTGTGAGATGTTGACAGAACAAGGACAGAGAAGCAAATAACAGCAACTCTTTCCTCCTCGCAGTAAATGTTGTCATTTATATTCCAAGTTTAAAAAACAACAACAACCGCAACTTCCTCGCTTGTCATTTGCTAACTCACTGAACTCTGATTTCTGCTGAAGACCTAATTGAGAGAAAAACGGATTACCCATTATTAGGAACATTACTATCAGATGTTTAATTCATATGCGAATACTAAAAACCATGCTTGTTATGGAAAGCCAAGACGTTCCTGCTGGCGACTGATTGTGAATAATCATGGATTGCAATGTGCAATTCTCTCTCTGTGATGAAAGAAAGAAAAGTAGCTTTCAGAGTGGGGGCTACTTGGGGTGAAGGGTAGAGAAGCTTGGAGAGGGCCAGATAGAGAAGCTTGGAGGGCCAAATTTGCCCTCCTGGGCCGGAGGTTCCCCATCCCTGGAGTAGGGTGTAGCTAGCTGGATTTCTGAAAGGGAATGCTCCTGATGGAAGGTGAGGATAACACTGCCACATTTCATTACAGGTCCCACTTTGAGCGGGGGAACCTGTGGCTCTCTGGGCATTGTTGTACTCCAAATCCCATTGGCTCCAGCCAAACGTTAGGGATGATGGGAATTGTAGTCCAGCAGCATCTGTAGGGCCGAGCATTTAGAGGGACACTGCTGCTGTGATATTAGGAGACTTTTAATTCTGGGGAGCAAACTGTGAATTCTGACTGCCAGCAACGTTAATACAACAAGGCAGCTTGGGGGGGGGCGGAACTTTCAGTTACAAGTGAGAGCAGAAGTGGTGTGGTAATGGGGGCTTGTTGTTGTTTTCATCTCAGCTTTGGGAGAAGCATTTTAAGGTCAATTCTCTCCATTTCATGAATTAGTAAAGTCAGAATTAATTCAAAATTTCAAAAAGACCCTGTAAAGGGAGACAAATCAAAGCCAAGCATTGAGTGACAGTGAAGATGTGTTTATGTAAAATAAACACCTTGGGCTCCAGTATTAAAGCTGAGGAGAGGAATCCTGCTTCCTTTGATCAGAATGCGCAGAAGGGTTACCAGATCAAAATTTCAAAAATAAGGAGCCGTCTCGGAGCAGAGGTGTCTGTGCTGCACAGCTGGGTTCTGAATAAAGGAATCCATTACGGGCCAGCAGGGCCTGGTGCTCTAAAACAGACCTGATTAAGAGAGTTTCCCAAAGAGCATCTCAGGCAAGCTGATAGCCAGATATCCTTTGGCAGGAGGGCCTCCGGGAAGTGGGTGGGATGCAGAAACACTGCCAGAGTCCTAACATAAATATATGCAAATTAATACATCTTCAGTTATTTTAAACACAGTAGCCTAATAGGTTTTAAGTGTGTTTCTTCAGAAGGAACAGCTGAGTAGAATACTGCCTGCACGATTTCCCTTTTATCTCCCCAGGTAGTGCTAGAAACTTATTTTTCCCTTTAAAAAAAGAGAAAAGGAAGAAACTGCAAAATTATATATATATATATATAGAGAGAGAGAGAGAGAGAGAGAGAGAGAGAGAGGAATAAAATAATAACAGCAAACCAGTGTACCAAATTGCAATCTTACTTCTATGAATTGCAGAACTGTATAGTTGGAAGGGTCTGGGATGCGGGTGGCGCTGTGGGTAAAACCTCAGCGCCTAGGATATGCCGATCGCATGGTCGGCGGTTTGAATCCCCGCGGCGGGGTGAGCTCCCGTCGTTCGGTCCCAGCTCCTGCCCACCTAGCAGTTCAAAAGCACCCTTAAGTGCAAGTAGATAAATAGGTACCGCTTTATAGGTAAAGGTAAAGGTACCCCTGCCCGTACAGGCCAGTCTTGCCAGACTCTGGGGTTGTGCGCCCATCTCACTCAAGAGGCCAGGGGCCAGCGCCAGGGGCCAGCCACATGACACTTCCGGGTCATGTGGCCAGCGTGACATCGCTGCTCTGGCGAGCCAGAGCTGCACACGGAAACGCCGTTTACCTTCCCGCTAGAAAGCGGTCCCTATTTATCTACTTGCACCCGAGGGTGCTTTCGAACTGCTAGGTGGGCAGGAGGGAAGGTAAACGGGGTTCCATGTGCTGCTCTGGTGCCGGTTCGCCAGAGCAGCTTCGTCACGCTGGCCACGTGACCCGGAAGTGTCTGCGGACAGCGCTGGCTCCCGGCCTCTAGAGTGAGATGAGCGCACAACCCTAGAGTCTGGCAAGACTGGCCCGTACGGGCAGGGGTACCTTTACCTTTACCTTTTATAGCTGGAAGGGACCCGAGGGTCATCTAGTCCAACCACCTGCAAAGCAGGAATCTCAAATAAAGCATCCATGACAGATGGCCATACAACTTCTGCTTAAAAACCTCCAAGGAAGAGAGTCTCCTACCTTCTGAGGGAGATCGTTTCAATGTTGAACAGCTCTTACTGTCAGAAAGCTTTCCTGATGTTCAGTCAGAATCTCCTTTCTTGTAACGTGTTATATAAATGTCAGGTGCTATTTAAATACCCCATACATAATGGGCCTGGGATATTTTTCTGAAGACAGGCCCTCACAGGCAGGGCTGCTGTAGCATCTGGCATCATTGGGCAACCACCAAGAACCCCCTACCCCCTTTACACCTGCCTGGCACCCTTTGGTTCTGATGCTTCAATGACTGTGGCCAGTGGGAGCCTGCTTTTCACTTTGCATCAAATGTTGGAGATGCTCCAGCACGCATCAAATGGTTTTTCCAATCTACCAAAGTGCACAGCGAAACATAGCCTGTGTATTGGTACCCTTGTTGCTGGCACTGCCTACCACAGGCTAAGCCTGCCAAGATCGCTAGGGGGCAGCAACGCAGGGCAGCCCCATCAGAGGGCATTATGGGAAAGCCCCTCACACACCACTCAGCCCTTTATTCAAAGGGAAACTGCACATGGAAGTTAACTGGTTGATGTTCATATATATACACACACACACACACTTTGTCTACAAAGTACATTTCTCATCACATCTTTCCTTGCATGTGGAGTAAAGAAAAGAAAAGAATTGCTTAAAGCTGTTAGTCTATGTTTCTGCTGCTCAGAACAACACCATTACCCCCAAAAATACCTACAAAGAAGAAATGTCAGAGTGGAGAATACAGAGCTACATTGACCAATGGCCTTGAATTGGTAGAAGGCCATTTTATTTGTTTGGTTTCTGCTCTCCCAAACAGTTTTCTTCTGTTCAGCCCACTGCTTGAGGATGCACTTCCTGTGTTCTTCATATGAAAGGAATTTCGTATACCAGCTGGATCTTGCCAATGTCCTAGCATCCTGTTCTCACAGTGGCCAACCCAACCAAGCAGGATTCAAACACAAAAACACTTTCCCCTCCTGTGGTTTCCAGCAACTGGTGCCCAGAAGCGCTGCTGCCTCAAGTTGTGGGGGCAGAGCATGTTGTTGTTGTTTAGTCGTTTAGTCGTGTCCGACTCTTCGTGACCCCATGGACCAGAGCATGCCAGGCCCTCCTGTCTTCTACTGCCTCCCACAGTTTGGTCAAACTCATGCTGGTAGCTTCGAGAACATTGTCCAACTATCTCGTCCTCTGCCGTTCCTTTCCCCTTGTGCCCTCCATCTTTCCCAGCATCAGGATCTTTTCCAGGGAGTCTTCTCTTCTCATGAGGTGGCCAAAGTATTGGAGCCTCAGCTTCACGATCTGTCCTTCCAGTGAGCACTCAGGGCTGATTTCCTTAAGAATGGATAGGTTTGATCTTCTTGCAGTCCATGGGACTCTCAAGAGTCTCCTCCAGCACCATAATTCAAAAGCGTCAATTCTTCAGCGATCAGCCTTCTTTATGGTCCAGCTCTCACCTCCATACATCACTACTGGGAAAACGGACCTTTGTTGGCAAGGTGATGTCTATGCTTATTAAGATTCTGTCTAGATCATGTATTGGTATTGGCTGGTATTGGCATTGAGGGTCTTCCCCGCCATGAATTTGTCTACTCCTCTTCTAATGTGATCCAAGTTGGTGGCCATTGCTGTCTCCTGTGGGAGAAAGTGCCATAGTTTAACTATGTGCTGTGTGATGATAAACTTTCTTTTAGCTGTCTTGAATCTTCCGATGTTCAGCTTCTAGCCCCCTTCCTGCCTTGACCATGTGTTGAATACATGGACATTGGCAAAAGGAAAGGCTATGTGTGGACAACCTCCAAATGGGTAGGCTTCCCCAAGATATGGAACCTCAATCACGCATGGTTCCTGATCTTGTAGAGATATATGCATGTGAGCTTCCTTGTCACAAGCACTAATCCTCAATGTATGGAAGCAGTGGGAAGCTGAGCCACTGGCAAAGGTGTATTGCCTCTTACTTTTATGGAACTCACTTTATATCATGGATGCATGAAGGCAGCTTGCTTAAGAACGAGATACCTGACGAAGCTTACTTTCTGCTTATTGTAAGATCGCTTAAAATATGCCGCTATTTCTATAATTTATACTTAACATACTTTTTTTTAAAAAAAATGGGTTGGCATAACAGAAGGTGGTATGAAATAATATCATTCACAGCCCTGAAATGAAACAATTCAAAATCAATCATTTTGCTCCTTTTTTATGCACCAAAAAATAAAATAAAAAATACTCTTGGAATTGGACTATAGAAGAGCAAAATGAAAATCAAGTGCATGTACTGTTCCAAATAACTAAGAGATAAAAGTGATTGGCCAGTCATTCATATGTTAGCCACAGGGAGTAATTTATTTAATGGATTACTTACTGCAATTAATTTGAAAGCGGCTGTGGGGGTTTTTTTTCCACCTGATGCAAATAAAATTCTTTGGGGCTGTGTTCAATGAAGGAAAAATACAGTCCAAACTTCAGTGACAAAATTCTACCCTCTCAAAAAAGACTTAAGCCTCTTTCTTATGTTATCCTACTAATTATATCCCACCTTTTGTCCAAAGAAAGTTCAAGCCCACTCAGTTTTATCTTCTCAAAAACACTGTGAGGTCAATTAGACTGAGAGACAGTGACTGGCCCAAAGCCACCCAGTCTGTGGACTTCATGACTGAGTGGGACTTTGAACCCTGGTCTCCCAGGTTGGAATCCAGCACCCTAACCACTGCACCCCATTGTGTCTCATGATCCAACTACAAGAATGTTACTGTAGCAACTTTAATACCCTGCAACACACCTACAGGAGTGGTTGTCATGTGGGAAAAACAATTCTGTGGCTTCTCCCTAGGCTAGCATTGCCTGTTAAGAAGCTAGGACAGCAGTTCTATAAGGAGTCAGTGTCTGGGCATCCCATATTGCCACAACAGCACAGAGCAGTACTGCAACAGCTCCCATCTCCATGTCCTCTGTGAAAAAGCATCCCTAGGGACTTTCCACATGGCAGTGCACAACTGCAAATATCTTTGTTGTATGGCAGAGATGGGGAGCCTGTGGGTGCCCAAAGGTTATTGGACTCATATTGGAATAAAAAACATATCAACGTTGGGCATTTTAAAACTTGTGGAAGCTGTGGCAATTTTTATTTAATCATTTTGAAATTTGGCACATTTATAGATCTGTCTCATCAGGTAGATCATGTCTGCCAAGTTCCTAGTTAAAGTACCATTCTTACGTGCTGTAGAATCTAGAAGTTTCTATTTGTTTTGACCCCTTTTTTAATTGCAAAGGCTTAAAAAGGAGTTTCACAGTGCAATCTGTAGGGAAATCTCATTGTTTCAAGTGCAGCTTACTTCCAAGTAAGTGTGTGGATGTATAGGATTGCAACCTTAATTTTTTGAGAAAGGCAAATAGCACAAGACTCCCAATAAAATATTCAGAAGCGCTAATCAATAGTAGCCAAGACTGTTGCATTCCAAGGGAAAATTAACCAACTGCTTTTTGCAGCAACCGATGGGAATGAAAGCTACTTGGAAGTTGTGAGAATGGCCCCTTGAGTGTTAAATTAGGCTGCTCCTCAAGTCTGTCTGCAGGGAACATAGGCGCACAAGGGAGAAGAGATCATTTTATTATCGCCACGGCCAGTTTTCTGCAAACTGAGTGAAAAAGGCAAGCAGCATCTTGATGGCTGTATCTTAGCAACGAGAAAGGGGATCAAATTAATTTTTAATAAGCAACAGCTTAAATTTTCAGTGTGCCAGAGACTTCTTGAAGGCAGAAGCTTAGAAATACATTTCTTCTTTGTGGAAGCTTAAGCTGAAAGGGAGCCCAAGGGTGATTAGGTGAGAACTTCTCTTCTGATCAGAAAAAAATCTACACCTGCAACATTCCTGGACAGGTGCCTTCTTCCAGCTTTTCTTTATCCCCCTCCAAGGAAGGTGGTTCTGCACATGCCTCCCACAGGCAGGTAATTATGGTGCTGATTTATTCTTGCAGGAGGGAAGCTTGTCCATGATACTTAACCTCATTTTGCCATCTTCTATTTTAAACCACTCCTTTGTGTCCTTAGAATGAATACAGTATGGTGAACCATTCCCCTCTCTCTGATCTCAAGAGCATATCCTCACTTTACATACCTGATTCTTAGGGCGAGTCTATATGTTCAGCAATGTCTTATGGTCAAACACTCTTTTAGAACTGTACACTAATTCAAAACTGTGTTTTCTTTTTGTGTTTGTGTGTAGTAATTCTCCCCTATCTAAAACATTCTTTGATAAAAGTTTTCCGTAGACTTCAGTTCATAAAACCCAAATTGAATTGTCTTGTTGTGCTAGAGCAGAGATAGTGAACCTTCAGTAACTAGTAACATGTGGAAGGCTACAGTTCACTTTCCCTCTGCAGTAGCTCAATGCTTTTGACTCCCATGCAGTTGGCATCTCTGGTACAGTTTCAAAATTAATTTTGCTACTGCTGGCTGGCTGCATGTGGCATGCAGTGGTTCCTCTTCCACTGGCATCCTGTTTCAGATATTTCAGATCATCATTTGTGAAGATTGTTTGGGTGTAGCTTGGGCCTCATGCCCAAAAGTGTATATGTCGCTGTCAAGAATAATGAATAAAGTCAGATCAGATCAAAGGGGAAACAATCTTGTCAACAATCCAAAAGAGAAGGGAGGCGAATTCTAGTCCTGCTTGGTGGGGTGGGGTGGGGGGACATACCACAATACCAGAGGGATTATATAGGCTTGTAGTGTTAGCAAAAATGTCAGCTCTCCATTTTGCTGCCCGGATGTCTTTGTTGTGAAATGAATTATAGGGAAATGGCTGAAAAGTTCAAATTCAGAAATGATTAAAATTGTCTCAGCCATAGAAAACTTCAAATTCTCCCATTTCATTGCAAAGGAAACACAAAGCAACTGGGGGGGGATGTAATTAATTACGCATTGTTTGCATATTTTCTGGATCGGTTTCTGTTCTGGACATGAAACGAATAAGCAAGCACCTGGATTTTCCACTCCCGTTTCCATCAGAATTCTCTGACATCCCTAATGGACACACATCATGGACAAAAATCCAGGGAAAATGAGGATAACATTTACATGTAGAAACTGATTCTCATTCCTAGAACAATACCCTAACCCAGTGTAACTTTCCCAATACACCTAACCCAGTGTAACTTTCCCAATTTAGAGCTTGGTTGGCCACTGTAGGAATAGGGCTGCTGGGCTTGATGGGCCTTTGGCCTTAATCTAGCAGCCATCTTCTAACATTCTTATGCTGCTGTGGAATTGGATTCAAAAATGCAGCCTAAGGAACAGGTTGTTGTTTTTAAAAGGTGGCTGGTGCCGTTATACTAAGCCCAATAGAGCAGTCTCCAGTATTAGTCTGTTATTTAATTGAGTTCATTCTCTCAGCAGTTTCCCCAGAACTGCTGAGCAAATAATGGCTGAAGGCTTGGCTGACAAGTCTGGTAGATTTATGTATTAGTAAACCATCCAGATCAGCATTCCTTGAAATGGGTTTTTTAAAAAGAAAAATCAGACACTTAACATATTCACAGTTGCACACAAGTTTTTTTGGGGGGGTTTTGGCAACTGGTGTTGCTGCACCAGGCAGTGCAAATCTAGGGTTCAGCTAATATGGCTGTTGCTTTCTTTGCAGCTTAAAGTAGTATATCTGGTTCGGATCCTATGTGTTCCTAGTGGCACTGTCAAAAGCATGGATGGGGAACCTGGGTTCCTCCAGATGGCGCTGAATTACAACTCCCATCATCCCTGACCACTGGCTATGCTGGCTGGGGCTGATGAGTCCAACAACATTCAGAGAACCACAAGCTTCCCACCCCTTGTCAAAAGCATGATAATAGAAGTAGAAAACAGAGCTAACAGAGCAGCCCATGATAGACTTGATAGGGTTTCTATCAATTCTGCCACCACCTACACGCCATGATGTTGCTCCTGATGGTTGCACTAATCAATAAGCAGCAACATACAAAAATGCCTGGATGATGCCCCTTAAGCCATTCTATGCCCCTTCTACTTGCTGCCAGGAAGAGTCCAATGCATAGCTGATGCCATAGTTCAGTCATTAGGATATATGGTACCCATCAGAACTCCCTTCAGGGAACAGTTAAAAATTCCCAGACACTCAGGACACAAGTTGGTGCTGTGGAACAGATAGAGGAAGAGCAGTTCCCAGCTGCTTCTTTTTATTTAAAGCAAGAGTGAGGACAACCAGGACAAGGTTTATCACAACACTGCTGGCTACTGCTCCATACAAAGCCCATTGAGTCCTGGTCTATGCAGCTAAATTGTGATTTGGGGGATTATAAAGTCCATACATATGTCTTTTATTTGCTTGTTCCTGTAGCAGGCCATTGGTGTGTAGTGAATCAAGTATAGCCAAACCTCAGATGTTGAACGTCTCGGCAGCTGAACGCCGACAACCTGGAAGTGACTGCTTCCGTTTTTGAACGTGAGGCACATTTCTCATTTTTTAAAAAATTAGATTTGCCAGCCTCCCTTTGATCCTCAGTTTTCAAACGTTTCAGAAGTCGAATGGATTACATTCGAAAACCAAGGTTTCACTATACTGTATAGGCATTAGCCTTTGCCTCCAACCTTCATTATTTTTTTGTATCCAGTAGCACTGTTGGTTGTTATTGCTAGGCAGCTAAAAGGTGGTCAGTTCAATGTTTTCTCATGGCAGGTATGTCCCGCAGCTTCTTAGCATAGTTCTGCTCTTCCTAGTACATCACAGAATCAAAGAATTGTAGAGTTGGAAGAGAGTTTGAGTTTCATCTAGTCCCCCCCAACCCCCACAAAGCAGGAATCACAACACATAGCCCCACATCCAATTTAAAACCATACCAAACCCTGCTTAGCTTTGCTATTGTCATCTGGCAGAAGCTTGCTCCCTAGTGCAATGCTATTGTTTGAAGTGTTTCCCTGACAGCCTCACTTCTACAACAGGACTCCAGCCATTCTCTGCAGCACCAAGGGGGTTTACAATCATGCTTCTTCCTGACAGAGAAAAGGCATGCAAGTTTTTCAATATCAGCCTTCCTCAAACTGAAGCACCCCAGAGATCTTAGACTACCACCTTCATCAGCTCCATCCATCAGGGCAATGATCACAAATAATGTGGAGTCCAAAAAAAAATAATAAAAAAAATCTGGAGCATGTGTGTGGAAGGAGATTGGAAAAAGCCACCTGTTTGCCTGGGGGAATGATGGCTATTTTCTGACTGTGTTTTTGCAGCCAGGTGATTTGAACCCCTGTATGCACATAGCCCTAAAGTCTCCTAGTTGCATAGCTCCTGTTTGCTATACCACGGAGGTCTATCCTAAGGAGTATTATGGTGTCTTTTAACTGTTGCATTCTGTTTTGCATATGTGGTGTGCAGGGTGATGGCCTGAGTTTGTTCTTCTGTCACCATGCATTCATTGATTGGTTCCTTCCATGCATACCTGCCAATGTTGCTGCATTATCACTTGTTTCAACTGGCATTGTTTGACTGGTTTGCCTAGCTGCTGGCAGTGCACAGGATCAATTGACATTATGTAGACATTATGTTTGGACTCATCTACACAGCTGCAAATAGAACATTTTAAGTGTTGTAAAGGGCAATATACAAATGTGACATCAGATGGTGACAGTGGGCTATGCAAAATTCAATGTATTTTTCAAATTTTTTTAAAAAAGCATTTTCACAGCGTTTTTTTAATTGTGTGTAGATTCCATCTTGGTATAGCTGACGTAGTGAGTCTGTAGTACCAAGCCTCCTTTCCATGTCTTTGACCGGACTTCTCTCTCTCTCTTTCTCATCTTTCCAACTTCCTTTGGCACCTTGCATTACCCATTCTTGGCGATCTTATTCATGTTCATAGTTTTGACATATTTCGACAAGTTATTAAAAAACTCTTTCACCACTGGTGGTAACAATCATACTTCAAACATTTCTTTTTTTACTAAAACATATCTTAAGATTTCTGTCTGATGCTCTGCCCAGACGCTAGTCAACCATATTCATATTCAGATGACATAACAATGCATGTGTCTTAGTTAAAGCTATCACCAATTCCCTTGCAACAATTGGCATTTATATGCACCTATCAAATCCACTAAAGTAACCAACTTAATTTTACTAGCCAGCTTCCTTTACACCTATTTGTGTCAGCCATTTAAAGAGAACCAACTTTTGTAAGGTTTTCTTGCTTGGGCCCTGTGGTGGGAGACCAAGCAAGTGAACACCCAAGAGATCCAAGATTTAGAACCTCAAAGCCAAAGTGAGAGCATTTGGGTCAAAATTAAGGGAGAGAAGAATAACAGTGACCTCATTGTGGGAGTTTACTATAGATCCCCAAGCCAAACGGAGGACATAGATGATGCCTTCCTGAAACAGATGGCCAAGCATGCAAAAGGAAGGGAGATAGTAGTAATGGGGGACTTCAATTACCCGGATATTTGTTGGATGTCAAACTCAGCCAAGAGCATAAGGTCAAACAGATTCCTCACTGGCCTTGCAGACAACTTCATTGTCCAGAAAGTGGGAGAAGCAACAAGAGGAACAGCCATTTTAGATCTGGTCCTAACCAATATTGATGACCTGGTTAGTGGGGTAGAAGTGGAAGGATCATTAGGCGCGAGTGATCATGCTCTTCTGAAGTTTACTATACAGCAGAAAGGAGCAGCCAAGCATACTAGGACTCAATTTCTTGACTTTAAGAAAGCCGACTTCATAAAACTTAGGGAAGTGCTGGGTGAGATCCCATGGACAGTAATACTAAAAGGAAAGGGAGTTCATGATGGCTGGGAGTTTGTTAAGAGGGAGATAGTAAAAGCACAACTTCAGGCAATACCAATGAGACGGAAACATGGAAGGTGCCTAAAGAAGCCAGGGTGGCTATCTAAAGAACTTTTAACTGAGTTAAGATTAAAAAAGGATGTGTACAAAAAATGGAAAAGGGGGGAAATCACCAAAGAGGAATTCAAACAAATAGCCAGCACGTGTAGACACAAAGTCAGAAAAGCGAAAGCACAGAATGAACTCAGGCTTGCTAGAGAGGTTAAAAGCAACAAAAAAGGCTTTTTATGGGTATGTTCGTAGCAAAAGGAAGAACAAAGAAACAGTGGGGTCACTCAGAGGAGAAGATGGTGAAATGCAAACAGGGGACACAGAAAGGGCCGAACTCCTCAATGCCTTCTTTGCCTCAGTCTTCTCCGATAAAGAAAACAATGCCCGACCTGAAGAATTTGGAGCAAATGATTCAGCAGAGTAAACACAGCCCAGAATAGAATAACTAAGGAGATAGTACAAGAATACTTGGCTAGTTTAGATGTATTCAAGTCTCCAAGGCCAGATGAACTGCATCCAACAGTATTAAAAGAACTGGCAGATGTGATCTCAGAACCACTGGCAGTCATCTTTGAGAATTCCTGGAGAACAGGCAAAGTCCCGGCAGACTGGAGGAGGGCAAATGTGGTCCCTATTTACAAAAAGGGGAAAAGAGAAGACCCAAATAATTACCGCCCAGTCAGTCTGACATCAATACCAGGGAAGATTCTGGAGCAGATCATTAAGCAAACAGTCTGTGAGCACCTAGAAAGGAATGCTGTGATCACCAATAGTCAGCATGGATTTCTGAAAAATAAGTCATGTCAGACTAACCTGATCTCGTTTTTTGACAGAATTACAAGCCTGGTAGACGAAGGGAATGCAGTGGATGTAGCCTACCTTGATTTCAGCAAGGCATTTGACAAGGTGCCCCATGATATTCTTGTAAAGAAGCTGGTAAAATGTGGTCTTGACTATGCTACCACTCAGTGGATTTGTAACTGGCTGACTGACCGAACCCAAAGGGTGCTCATCAATGGTTCCTCTTCATCCTGGAGAAGAGTGACTAGTGGGGTGCCACAGGGATCTGTCTTGGGCCTGGTCTTATTCAACAACTTTATCAACGATTTGGATGATGGACAAGGGCATCCTGATCAAATTTGCAGATGACACCAAACTTGGAGGGATGGCTAACACCCCAGAGGACAGGATCACACTTCAAAACGACCTTGACAAATTAAAGAACTGGGCCAAAACAAACAAGATGAATTTTAACAGGGAGAAATGTAAAGTATTGCACTTGGGCAAAAAAAATAATGAGAGGCACAAATACAAGATGGGTGACACCTGGCTTGAGAGCAGTACATGTGAAAAGGATCTAGGAGTCTTGGTTGACCACAAACTTGACATGAGCCAACAGTGTGATGCGGCAGCTGGAAAAAGCCAATGCAATTCGGGGCTGCATCAATAGGAGTATAGCATCTAGATCAAGGGAAGTAATAGTGCCACTGTATTCTGCTCTGGTCAGACCTCACCTGGAGTACTGTGTCCAGTTCTGGGCACCACAGTTCAAGAAGGACACTGACAAACTGGAATGTGTCCAGAGGAGGGCAACCAAAATGGTCAAAGGCCTGGAAACGATGCCTTATGAGGAACGGCTAAGGGAGCTGGGCATGTTTAGCCTGGAGAAGAGGAGGTTAAGGGGTGATATGATAGCCATGTTCAAATATATAAAAGGATGTCACATAGAGGAGGGAGAAAGGTTGTTTTCGGCTGCTCCAGAGAAGCGGACACGGAGCAATGGTTCCAAACTACAAGAAAGAAGATTCCACCTAAACATTAGGAAGAACTTCCTGACAGTAAGAGCTGTTCGACAGTGGAATTTGCTGCCAAGGAGTGTGGTGGAGTCTCCTTCTTTGGAGGTTGTCAGGGAACTGCCATCGGAGCCAGAGGGAGTGGGAGGGCTCCAGAGGGGTTCAGGAGAGCGTCCCGGGAGGGAGAGAAGCAGCCCATCTACTGGGGAAGGAATTCAGCATAGCACCAGTGGAGAAGGGGGGCAGATGGGGGAATCGGCGAGGTGGCTCCATGACTCCTCGCCGGAGACCAGCGGGGAGAGCACGGGTCCTCCGCTGCCCACACCCTCCCTGTGCAGAAGGCTTCCGCGCAGGGAGAGTAGGCGGCGACTAGGCGTCAAAGAGCTTCTTTGCTGGAAGAAGTTCAAGAAACGCCCACTGACGGATTCTGCCAGCGACTTAGACAGCCACGGGTGAGAGGCTGTCCAGACAGAAAGGGTTCGCCCAGGTAACCTAGCCAGGTGTGGTGTCGATTTACGCACGAGCAACCCCTAGAACCATTACAGAGGTCTTTAAGCAGAGGCTTGACAACCATATGTCGGGAGTGCTCTGATGGTGTTTCCTGCTTGGCAGGGGGTTGGACTCGATGGCCCTTGTGGTCTCTTCCAACTCTATGATTCTATGATTCTAACATGTAAGTTGTTATTTACATTAGTCTGCTCCATCTGGAGTAGGGTGGCCATATTTCAAATAGTAAAAACCAGGACACCAGAAGAACAGAAATTCCCCCCAACGTCAATTCCGCCTTTGAAATCCTGGTAATGACCAGGAAAATCCGGACATATGGCAGCCCTAATAATCTTCATTTTGGTGGATGGGTGGGTATGAAAAGTAGCGTATTTAAAAAGAGAGACAACCATTACTTTATCAAGTAAAAATATATTATAAACAAACAAATTCTAATGCATTCATGTAGATGTATAGTTTTATAGATAAACCAGAAACCCATACGTGATATTTTGAATATTGTGTGTATAGTATACAATACCACATGAAGTTACTTTGCACTCTGAGTACATCTTATGATTTGCAAATAGATATTACAAAAGTTACTCCACACTTTGGAGAGCAGGCAATTAAACTTTTTTTTTCAAATAAACTTTGTGCCAAATTAGTTATATAAACTATTGGAACAAATGGTTACAAAATACAAACAAGACCAATAATTGTGTATTGATGAAGGGTATTTTTTTTATAAAAAAAAGTAAGTGGCTCATGATTTTTGTGATTAAATGGACACTTGTGTACTTTTTGATGTCTACTGTGTAAAATGGGATTATTTTAGAGCCCTCATTTGTTTGCATTGGAGATATGAAACGCTTAACACTTGTATGAACAGGTTAAACGGCTTTATACCCATGCACATGATGAATGTCTTACTTAATATAAAGACCCTACATAGAGGGAGCCATAACAGGGAGCAGCCTTGAGGCTCATTTAAGTGAGATATACTTTTTACAATCATTATTTCACAAAAAAGATTTTAAATTATATAATGGGACCACTTCAAGTCATCTTTTCTTCTAATATATAATTATTTCACTGTATGAAAAGTTATAGAAATCAATCCCACTGTCATGGAGCTAGATAGAAAAATAAAAGCAGTCAACAAAACCTGAAGGTTAGAATAATACCATTTCAGTTACACAACCCCTTTTTTTTGTTATACATCGGTTAAGGAATGGTTCTCTGTGAAACTCCATTTGCTTATAACTTTGAATAAAGAGAGACAAATGAGTCATCTTGGCTATACAAGTGTAAATCTGAAATAACTCCATTGAAGTCAGTGGACTTGGACTGGTGCAATCAAGTTCATTATTGTAGTTAAAAGCCAACACTAAGCCTATTGCCCCCAAGTACACTAAAGAGTGTCCGCCATTAATGCAATTGACTTCTAGTGTTAAACCCAGGGAAGAAAACTCTGGTCTTCATATCAAGTTGGATGCAACTCAGAGTTTATGAGAAGTGCTTGAAAATAAATTACTGCAGGACATTAGAAAACAAACAAACTGCCTCCCCCGCAAGTTACTAATGCCAGTCAAAGGAATGATTAATCATTCTGTAAAAATTTGCATTGTGCTCTCTGAAGTAGGAGTAAAGTTGCTCTAAAACAGTACTGTTGACAACAGGATGTGGCCGTCCTTTTGATTCATGTAAACATCTCTCTCTTCCATCACTCCTAATGCAATAGAACCCCTTGGTCTGGTTAAAATAAAAATTTGAAGACATAATTCTGGATGGCAGGTTCAGAAATCTTTCCACTTTTTGTAATTCAGGAAGAGGGTCCTTGATCAAGGTATTTCCATCTACTATGTGAATCTGATCCAAATGGAAATGTTTAAGCCACCTCTCCATGTGGATGTCATACAGGCTTCGCTGGATAGCCTTGTATTTGGTATTAAGTGCTCCATTTTTAATAACAATGTCTTCAAAGAGCTGAACAGGCTTGTGGCTTTCCAGCCTGTTGTAATAGACTTGGGTATAATCAGAGATAACTCTCTCTGTGGGGTCTCTTAGAATAAGCAGCAGTTTAATGGAACTATTCATATCATGAATCCTTTCGGGAGCCTGTGGCGAGGTAAAATAGCCTGGTGTTTTCTCAATAGTTATTTGATTTTCATATGAAAATGGCATCAGGCCCCTGTACCAGTCAATTCCTTTCACGTAATTCTCATCCCAGTCGAAGAAGTGAACTTCAGTAGCCGCTACCACGATGTTTGGGTGAACATCCAACATTTCAAGTAAGGCCCTGGTCCCTCCTTTGCGAACTCCGATGATGATTGTGTGAGGTATTCGTCTGCTCGTTCCGGGAGGTCTCACTTGTGCTGAATAGTGTTCACTCTTATTGCTGAACAGCATCACTTGGGACTTCAGCGTCTCCATGAGAGCCCCATTCTCAACTGGAGCGCCATGGGCATGAGTCAGCAGAAGGTATGCTGACACCAGTAGAAAGGCCATGTGGAGAAGAAGGAACTCTCAGTGCAAAATGCAGTTGTGCTGGTCTGATGAAACAATGAGCACGTGTCTCCGCAAGGAGGCAGCTGATGGAACTGGGGCCAAAGCAGCAACAAATTTCTCAAGCATCTGTGGGACAGAAAGAACAGGACAGCAATCAGCATCTTGTTTACCTGAACTCTATAGCAAAAGACTTGCATATGGAACCTGACACCTCTAAAAAGCCATGACAGAAAAAAACAACCCAACATACATACATATAGAAATAGTGAGACTTGTGCTTTCACCTGCAAGTTTTGAAGGCAAGTGAGGTTTGGTCATTTTGTTCAAAATAGCACCACTTCACAGACCAGGGATGGAGAGACCTTCTCAGCCCAAGTGCCACATTCCCTTCTGGGCAACTTTCTGAGGTCCAAAAGTCAGGGCTACAGCAATAAATGTCAATTTTTACCATTCTACAGTAAGCTAGTTTCTACACACACTCACAAACCACTTTCTTGGCTACATCGAAACAAGCAAGAGGCGTTATTAATGTTCAAGGACACAGGCCAGTCGGGCAAAAGTATTTGGGATGTGAAACAGGGTTTGTGTGGCCTAGAGAGAGAGAGTTCTGAGGCCAGATAGAGAGAACCTGAGGGCCAAGTTTGGTCCCTGGGCCCTGAGCAGCTGACAGAATGAAAAAAGGTGAAAAATAAAATTATTCATTTATTGGGAAATCAAGAACCCTGTAAACATGTTGAAGTGGGGCTGTTCAGCAAGTCTTAGTTAGTCTTCCTCCCCAAAAAAACTTCCTCCCAAAAAAGAGACCAGAGTAATTATTTTTTTCCTTTTGGATCTAGTGGGAGACCTCTATATCATATCACAAGCAGCTTTCAATCATCTCCAAAATATTAAAATTCATTTGCTCTGTGGAATGAGGGAGGCTGCCATTTAAGAAACAAGCTCAAGCTCCCTTGGATGTGTTGAACTAGTTGTACAGTTCCCATCCAGAGTTTGTAATTACAAAGTTTATCTTCCAGTTTGATGTCCTTTCATATATTCACGTGTTTCCTACTAAATATGTTCAACATATGAAAGTTATAGACATATTTGTTTTGTGTTCTATTGTTTTGTACAGTTAATCCGTTCACCAATTATTTGTTCCCTACTATGCTAGAAATCCCTGGGGAATTATTTCCACCCCTTATTGAAATTTAGACTTGCAGTGTATGAACAAAGTTATGAGCACCTTGAACTGTCAAGACAATACTCTTTAGGAGAGTTGGCTGTATTCTATTGCTCATTTCTCCTATTATTTTCAACCTCTATGATCATTAGAGTTAACATTGCAATAGAAGTTCAATGGATGTAGGCCCCCAGGAGGATATAACTGTCTTTGGCATTGCAAGTTGGTAGTTTTTAGAAGTTTCTCCATGTGGTAGGTCACAGGCTCAGAGAATAAGACCCACACAAAATGTCAACACAAAGAATCCCTCATCTGTTATTTTGGGAAGGTTACATTTTCAATTTCAGCAGGTCAGGTTGAGACTGTAGCTCTGTTGAAGGTGTGAGGCAAATGATAAAATAGCAATAGGTAAAAGCTAACTTGGTTCCAACTACCTGAACAATAGTCCAAAGATAATGCCAGCTGTCAAGCAGTGAATCTTTTGTCTGTGCAGCTTGAAAATTTGTATATTTATGCAAAATGAAAGGCACTTCTTTGAAATGGAAATAAATGCCATGTTTTAAAAAAATAATGACAATTTTCCAAAGGAAGATGGAAATGCCATTGAAAACAATGTTCAATCAATGACTTTAAGTGTAAACAAGATCTGGTTTCATATTGATTCACAATGTCCTAATTAAGTCTATGGAAAGGCAAATCATTACACATGGGAAAACAGTTCCCTTTCAATATCTAGCACTATGGAAATAAAATGATTCTTAGTCAGACTAAGCAAGTATTCTTGCTGTAATAAGGAATATTTTACTTCCACTCCACAGGCTGTAACACACACATTTTAGAAACTCAAATTATTATTTACTGAACATCATCATGAATGTTAACACAAAATGTTTACTCACAATCATATGGGTACTGATACAAAATATTGACTGCAAGTGTCATCTGTAAACACACTGTGCTTGAGAACAGCTTTGCGTCTTATCTAAAATTCCTCTCTCTCACACACACACACCTTACAGTACTGAGCGCACACACAGCTATGATATGCCATTCATAAGTTTTGGCTGGTAGCCCAGAAGTGGCATAGTGTGAGTTGCCAGTGCCTAGGACAAGACACAAAAGAGGGCGGCATCACCATGGGAAAGGGGGCTAGCATATCGCGGTGGATCCTCCTCCCCCAATTTTTAGCACAACCTCTGAGATGCGGGCTCTCCCAGGTGGTGCTGGACACAGACTCCAACTGCCCAACTGGAGCCCCTCCATCGCTGTGGCTCACCCTGCACCAGCCATTTCAGCTCTCTATAGGATATTCACAGGAAGCTTCACCAGTGCAGCCTAAGAGCTGGTGCACTGTCAGTCAAGGTTCACACAGCTGACACACTGGCAGCGTCTCAACATCCCTGCAACTGCCTGCTCCCATGCAGAGGCCTGGACTGGGGGCTCTGTGATGCCACAGGGGCCCTGTTTGCCTCTGAACCAAAGTGGGAGCATGAGAGAGCCAAGGGGGCCAACTGGCACAGAAGCAATCCAGGGTGCATGGCAGTGGTGGCAGCCATAGCATGTGAGAAGCATGTGGTGCATGTGCCTCTGAGCAAAGGTTGCGGAACTAAGGTGCTGAAAGGAGTGGGCAGCGAGATAACTGGCTGCCTGAGAGACGCTCATACTGTGTTGCTGGAAAAGGATACATCTCCCTCCCAGTTTTGCAGCACCTTTGGGACCGCTGCAGTGCAGTGCTGTAGCTTGGGTTACGCCCCTAATAATTTTTGTGCCTGAAGCAGCTGCCTCTGCACCCCCTCTCAGACGAACATCAATGGGCCCAGCTGCACCCCTATCTGGACAGGAATAATAATAATAATTTTATTATTTATACCCTATTCATCTTGCTGGGTTTCCCCAGCTAATCTGGGCAGCTCCTTGCAGAATAATAAAAACTCAATAAAACATCAGATATTTAAAACTTCCCTAAACAGGGCTGCATTCAGATGTCTTCTAGAAGTCAAATAGTTGTTTGTTTCTTTGACATCTGAAGGGAGGGTGTTCCACAGGGACGGCGTGACTGCTGAGAGGGCCCTCTGCCTGGTTCCCTGTAACTTCGCTTCTCGCATTGAGGGAACTAGCAGAAGACCCCTGGAGAAGGACCTCAGTGTTCGGCCTGAGCGATGGGAGTGCAGATGCTCCTTCAGGTATTCTGGGCTGATGCCATTTAGGGCTTTAAAGGTCAGCACCAACACTTTGAATTGTGCTCAGAAAAGCACTGGGAGTCATATAGTGGTGTTTTACTATTCAATATTTTATACATGCTTTTATCATTTTTAGTTGTTTTAAATTTTTCTGCACTATTGTTTTTTGTTGCTGGTTTTATTTTGATGTTCTTTTATTGTAATTAAACACACACACATACTGTTTATATGGTATTTTATGTCCATGCTTTATTTTTATACTTCCAGATTTTCACTTCTATCTGCATTGTCCAGATAACATTTTCTTAAAGAGCAGTAAAAAGGTAAAAGAGCAGTACAGTAATGCAAATAAATAAAGGATTACTTTATTTATAGCCTGCCTTTCTTCCATAATGAAATTTAAGGCAGAATGCTCTGACCAGACCCAGACCAACAAGATGGTCCTCAGACCATGACCCACTTGCAATTTCTTTGTAAATGAAAACTGTGATTCCCAGTATGATTTGTGCTTCCATAGGCTAACCATGGAAGTATGAAATACATTCAGTCCTTGGACTCAGCTATACAGCAACAAATAAAACATTTTAAATGTTTCGTAAGGTGCAGTATACAAATGTGACAATAGACGGTGACAGTGAGCTATGCCAAATTCAGTGTATTTTTCAAACCTTTTTTTTTTTAAAAAAAAAGTATTTTCACAGCAGTTTTTATATGTGTGTAGATTCCACCCTTGTCACAGACAGCTCTAGCAAGTTTGCAGATTCATTTATTATTCTATATGGCAAAAGTTGCTGCTGAAATAAAACATTACGTAGGAATATATTATGAGGGATAATCTGATTCGGAATGCATTATAGAGCTGAAGACTAAATGGATCTAAACTGCCTGTGGGAGCAATTCCATTGAAACAACCATTCCAGATTCAGCCTAAGAGAATTGATTGATTTTGATGAAGCTCAGAGATGTTAGTTCCTGTGGTTATGTTATAATTGATATGTGACTATAAAGACGGTTTAAACTAGATTTAGATTACAATCCTATTACTTTGGAGTAAGTCCCATTGAACTCAATGGGGCTTACTTCTGAGTAGACATGTGTAGGACTGTGCTGTTAGAGCAGCTAATTGAAATGTGTTATCTAAATAATATCTGTATTTTATAATCTTCGTGGAATTAAATGCACAGTTTCAGAAGGCAATATGAATGAGTTTGTATAATAAAAACAATGGATTTGAAATTGCAACACTGCACATTCTCCCTATCTCACAGTACATTTGCAATAGCTCCATGGCGCATAATTAAAAAATTAGTTCTGTCTCTCCCACCCCCCAGCTCCCTAGTACAGCATCAGAATTATAGCACCTTATTACATGTTATGTTTTTCTATTATTTGGTAATGTTGTTGCTTAGATACAAAATGATATTGTGTACATTAGGCAAAAAGAAAAAGCAACACATATTAAGAAACCAAGGCTCATGAATGAAAGATGGCAAGATATTTTGAACTGCAGGAAATTTTAATCACAACGTTTGTAAGAATGAGGCCTAACAAATGATCTTAACTACATAGACAACAGAAGCTGAATCAATTTAAATTTGCATTGTGGAACCCTTCAGTTTGGTAGATCTCATAGTTTAGATTTTGCTGCGTTGAAGTTTGTAGGCCTCTAATAAGTGTTTATATGATGACACTTTTTTATTATTATTGCTATACCAAACCTTATTTCCTTGCAATGGTCTCATGAGGTAAATGAATATTCACATAGAAGGCCAAACAAAACTGAGCACAGAAAACAGAAATTGTGGAGGAAAGAATTGAAGGCGCTTGGCTAAGATCACTAGAACTTACTTTGCTTTCATAAATAAATGCAGAATGTTATCTGCCTTTTGCACAAGGGTGCAATAGGCAGCCATTGCTGTTTGAAAATATTCAAATATCCATTCTACCATTCAGTGTAAGTTTTTTGTTCTAGCCATAGCCATGACAAACCCACAGCAACAGTATGAATAAAATACAGATCATACATCCATAATATGAGCCAACATCCCCAACGGAAGAACAACCATGATGTAAGAGAAATGTTACCAGAGACACCAACAAACCCAAATCCAGCTTAATTTCAGATTAAACCTCTGAATCAGCACAACAATTTATAGCGATTTTATTTAATTTCTTTTTCCTGATTCTCACCCCCCTTTTTTTGCAGCCAGTGCATAGAGGGTCACTCTGTGTGTTATGAAACTATTTCCTGACAGTTCAGCAGTGGAACAGACTTCCTTGGGAGTTTGTGGACTCTTCTTCATTGGAGGTTTTTAAGCAGAGGTTGGATGGCCATGTGTCATGGATGCTTTAGTTGAGATTTCTGTTTTACTCGGGGTTGGGCTAGGTGACCCTCGGAGTCCCTTCCAGCACTACAATTCTGTGATTCTATGATCAGAACTACAAACATGCCATGGGAGTCCCTTTGGCTTCCTCAATAACATATTTGAAGGGCCTGCCTCCCAAAGGTAATTCAAATGGTGTGCCTGTATCACATCACGTGATTGATTATGTGGGGTGGGGCTTATATGCGATCCCCAAATATTTTATTCAAGTTGGCATCCCTGACTGGATATATGGCAAATTGATACTTTACAGGGTTTTCGGACGGCCCAGAAAACTCCCTCCACTCCCACTAGCCTTCCAAGCATGTTTATTAGGTGGGAGATGGTCAGGTTGAATTGTGTTCTTTCTGGCTATGTTAATGCATTTTTAAGTAGAGCAATGCCACATTATCATTTTAAAATTGTTTTATTTTTTTCTTCTGCCCCCCCCCCCAATTTTGTAACCCACTTTGGATAAATTCCTGCTCAGAAAAGAGGTATAATGATAACAATAATAATTATATGATAATAATAAGGCGTGTTTGCGTACATACACATCTGCTGCTCAAAGAAAAAAGTTCAGAATACCGCATGTGCATGGCTCTTTGGAACATTGCTAATGTACATTTCAATTCCTTATTTTATTTTTCTTTCAAAGGCTTTCCCCTTTTATTTAGACATTGCCAGAGAGCATTACAGATACAATAAAGGATAGTGAAGTGGTAAACTCAAGCACCCAAAGTCTGCAGTGAAGCTACATGGTTGGTACTTGTGTTAATGAGGCATCATTTCCATTAAAAGCTCAAGAGTCAGGAACCTTGAGGAATAAAGGGAAGGGAAAAAAAGCCAACAACTTGGTGGCTAAAGATATGAGTTGCAAAGCAATTGCAATTGGCTCCAGGCTTCCTTCTTACCAGGTACACAGACTAGAATAGATTAAAAAGTAATGCTATGGAAGGAATAAACTATAAGTACATTAAATGGTTAGCAGGTGATGTTTTTAGATAGGCATTTTAGAAAGATTTATTTTCCCCAAGGCTAGAATTATTCCCCCCTTCCTATTCCTGATAACTTTAGGTGTAAAATTCCCTGATGAAAAAGTATAGCTTTGAGGAAATTATCTTCATTTTCTCTGCCACCTTGTCACAAAATAAATGCATGTATACGCCCACAGAGTTGTGTATCAAATTCAAAAGACCAAGTGTGATGGTTGTACATCAATCATTCTTTCAATATTGATTTGTGGTTTCCAAGCAATCAACAAAGAACAAATGATAATTGAAGCCATTTGAAAGGGAACTTTCCCCTGTACAGGTCACATTCTAGAAAAGCTAAATTGGTTTAATGAGATTCAGTCCTCTAAACGATGCCAGTTTCAAAACATGCCGTATATTATTGCAATACAGGCTATATACAGCAGCTGTAAATTATACAGATCTATAACAGGTTCTGTGACTGAAGGGATTTGGGGAAAGATAAAGAGACACACTATTTCCCCCCTTTTTCAACTTAATTTTTTTTTTAATTTAAGATAAAGTAGGAGTCTTTAAAACCCTACTGTACTTCAAGGGAAGAAAGACCAGCAAGATTTGCATGGCTTTTCCTACACGGCCTGACCCAGATCTTCATACTATGTTGGCCCAACCAATTGGAATGTGAGTGTTGGGAGTTGTCCTGGCTCACCCAGTAACTAATGGGCTTTTCTAGCAAAAGGAAGGTATAGCCAGGAAACCTGCTGCCAGGAGGCTCAGGTGCTCTGCTGCTAATTCTCACATTCTGCTAATGCAGTTTCCCATATTTAAGCAGGCTGAAGCTGTCTTTCCTGCAAGAAAAGTACTGGGTTCTTTAAAGGTTTCACAGACTGGGCCGTTAGACAATTCACCAGATTCTTGAAAGGGTGGTCCTCAAGCCCTCAGAAATAAAAAAAACCTTCAACTCTGGCAGATACTGCTGAGCATTCTGCACTTAAAAGATAGAAATCCTGTCATCTGTGAAATGATTGTGAATCATTTTCCATTAGCAAAGGGAGCGGGGAAATGTCAAGAGAGAGAAAAAAAGCCAAAGAGCCAATAATTTAACAAGTACTTAAATCCATGTTGATGCCATCTATTCTTGGTCTTTTTGGCCAAGCACACTGCATATTTTCAGTACTGAATGCAAGAAATGAACAGATGGTTAAATAGATAAAATAATAAAACATCTTGCTAATATCGCTATATTAATACATTCGGCTTTTTCTCACAGTAAGGGCTAGCACCTTAGCACATCAAGCAAACGTGGAACAGCTCATTTCAGGCATATGAAAAAAGAAGAAAACTGTGTTGCTCCGTAAGGAAAAACAACAACTTCCAAATCTGCAGTTGGGCAATACCTTTATCAGGAGAAGTATGTGGCAAGCTTTCAAGTTCTTCAATTCAGGTTGCAGATCCCAGAGGGGGTGCCATTTTTCTGCCTCCTGGGTGACATCTATGGTGTAATTAACTGTGACCTCCAATTCACAGGTGTATATGTGATGGGAAAGTTATTTCAACTATTACCTAACACTAGCACAGCGCACAATACCCATTGTATAAGTAGAGTACCAATATAAAGTAGAGAAATCACATGTATTCCTGCCTAATTTGGAATGGTGAGGATAGTACACTGCACAGATTCATTTTTGGCTGACCCTCCCGCAATTCTTTATTAATGTTTTTCTATCACATTTACAAAGGAATCAAATATATTGCCTGCACTATGGCTTACATTTGTTTGCAGACAGTCCAGTTCTGCCAAGATGAGCTATGGCTTGCATACTTCCTTTAGATAAGGCTCTCCTCCTCAAAATGAAATTTTATTTGACTGGCCTTAGTGCTCTGGTACTTTCCTTCTCAACATGTTTCCTAAGTTTGAGATTTCTTTGAGCATAAAAGGTTGGACTAGCATAATACTCTTGTCTTGACCCATCTTTAGTACAAGGCAATTGATGGATGCCTCACTTCTTTCTCTAATCAGATCCATGGACTATTGGCAAACCTTTACATTTGTGCTCCATGGAATTGCTGTAGAATAACATTTGGCTCCTAAACTAGACTTGATGCCTCCACAGAGGCTTTTCTGATTGGATTTTTCTCTGAACAGAGCTCTTGCCTATCAGTCAACTGTCAGCTTTAACTGACTAAGATTAAGTAGTTGCTGATATGTACCACAGAGAGTGCAAGGAAATGGACAAGAGAATACACAGGACTTTATTTCAGAAGTCTGAAATCAATATTTCTAAAACTGTGTTGCATCCCTGAAATCTTTCAACTGCATGAATCAAGAAGGGTTAATGAAAGTACTGAGCAAAAAACAAAAAAATCACACACCAAACACCTCAGGATCTTAGTGTACTTTTAAGTACTTTGTGCTAAAATGCATAATGAATCTTAAATATAATTAGGCTTTTTGGTTGTTGTTGTTTTTTAAAAAGAAAAGTCTATATTCCAATCACAGTATAAGAACATATTTATGCCAAGTGTCTGATGTACTGAAAATAAAAAAGTATCACATTGAATAAACAGTTTTCAGTATATCTTTAATAGTAATTTTAGAAAACTCTAGGTCTTTCTAGCTTGAAGGCTGGTAGGCACGTCCAATATGGAAGCATTTGCACTGAGCATAATTAGCCCTCAAATCAACAGTTGCCAGGGGGGAGCACCAACATCAAGATTCAGTTCAGATACCGATATTGCACTTTGGGAAGCAGCTCGTATCGTCCTGAGGTGCTTCATAGTCTTCCTGGTTTGACTCAGGGTCCGGATCCCACTCTGCCTCAGGAAGAACCAACTTTTACCATCTCTATTGTTGAAGCCTCTTTTGCAGGATAGGAAAACTACTGAGAAATTTCAACACACCACTTGCGCTAACCACAAGTTTGATTCATGTGCTGTAGTTGTACAGTCTTGGGTTCCTGTTTATGTACTTCCTCTCAACTGTCTTCCTTTGTACTTTCACAAGCCTCTGCTATGCCTGCACCAGCTGAAACCTTTACTGCACCGAGATCATTAGGTGATTTATTCTATGCCAAACTTTTTTCAATTCAACAGTCCCTTTTACCTGGGGCCTTTGTCCTATGGCTACTATCTATAGTATATTTGTGACATATTAAACCATTAGTTTCCTGCAAGCTGTTTCCTGTAACGCAAGCAGACAGCATGGCTTCAGATCCACTGCCGATTCAAAGCAATGCTAGAATATACTCTGCCTCTTGCTCCCACTACTGTTCATGCCAGCTTCAGAAAGAAGCTGAGTATTGCTCCTCTTGTGTTTGAGTTTGAGAGAATTCAGAACACACAGTGCTGCTGATGCTAACACTTCTGCTACTGCCATTACCAGACCCACCATCATTTGTCTAAACCTATCAGTAGGGTTGGGGGCTAGGGCACCCCATGGGTTGCCAGGTGCATGTGCCTCTCATGAATAACAGGGTGTGTGTGTGTGTGTGTGTGTGTGTGTGTGGTGCTTAAAAGGGGCTTAAATTAACAATTTCATTCTGGCAGAGTCAGAGAAAGGCACGCACACAACTGGGGGCTGGGCCTGAGTGCACGAGAGAAACAAGCAGACTGAAAAATAAGATAAAATAGCTCAGTTTAATTGAAAAAGATTCACATGCGAAGTCCCAGATCTAGAGTGTGGCAAGCATAAAAACTCTACTAAAAAGGAAAATACAGGAAGAACAAACTGAACATCACACATGAATACCAGCCCTAAAACTGAAAGTAGGAGAAAAGAGGAATAAGACTGCACAATAATAAAAAAAAATGTGCAGAAGTACTGGAACAGAAAAAACCAGAATGAAAATAAAGGTGGTAGATGTAATGTGTTATTTCTGGTAGACTGAAAATGATTCAGAAGTATAGTCAGTAGGAAGAGGGATACCACCTAATTCAGCAGAACTCTTCTATGTCTGCTCAGGAGAGAAAACTTGCTAAAGAACAATGAGCATTTGAGACAAATACACATATGTTTCTCTCAACTTCACTCTCATGAAGCATTGTGATTGGACAGCCCTCTTAAATTCTAAACCTCTCAGTCAAAATGGACTATCCCTCCTTCCCTCTCTGCCCACACTTTCCCACACATTCAAGGGCATTTCTTGTAAACTTGGTTTCCTTTGTCACAAAAAAATGATAGCAATGGGTAGGTGGGTGGGTTGCAACCAAGTCATCAGAATAGAACAAAGCTTTTGGGATTCCCCACTTCAACTTATGGGACCTTGTAGAAACCCTGTCTCACCTGGGACAAGCCCTGAAATGCTATGGGGCACCCTGGTTCAGAAGCCACTGCTAAAAAAACAACAACAAAAAACAAGCACTCTAGAACAGAGGCAGATGAACTTCAAGCTTGAGAGATCTATTTTGCTAGACCCCAAGCTCCACCAGCTGGAGACAAAATAGTGGCTTAGGACAAGGGGCAGACATCCACTTAGAATTAAGGAATCTTAGCACAGGATTTCGTATTGGTACTGAGGTCACAATCCTTTCACTCAAAATGCATTCTTGATCCTGCCCCTCACCACACCCCAAAAACCCCAAGCCATGTGTTCCAGCAATTTAATTTGGAAAAAGGTTATTTACATTTTTAAAAAACTGAGAATCAGAAATCCTTGGTGCTCTTCTGCATATCATCCAAAGATCAACTACACTGGTGTTCTGCCCACTTCAGATTTAAATTGTAATTAGGGGCTTGCATATAGCAATGACACCTGTATTATTTACGGGAGTTTTCTCTCACTTTACAACACTGTCAGCTGAACTACTTTCAGTGCTGAATTTCAGTTCAATCTGAATTAATATGGTGGAATTTTAAAACTATTCAGAAATTGAGTTTATAAAATGATAAAAAGGCCTCTAGCTGCATGAAATCCATGGGGTGCAATATAATTAGAGCTTGGAAAAGTTTTAGCTGTGACAAATAATTCTGCTGACACTGATACATCTTAACATTGAGGTAGGAGAATCTGGAGTGAAATTGGGAGCTGGACAAAGCAGCAGTAATACTTTAGTAACTTTCCACACCTGTGTAGTTGCTTTTCTTGTTGCTAAAATCATATTGGTAGAAACCAACCTAAGAATCAATACATTCCAGTAACATTTTACTACAATGTTTCTGCAGATTAGCACTGGACCACATTAGGATTGTTGATGTTCAAACTCTTAGATGTTAACTAAAGTTTTGGGGAAAGGGAAGAAAAGCACTCTTGTAGACACGTGGGGTTGCAATCCCACTCTGTTACAATAATGCAAGTATATACAAATAATACAATAATGCACGCTAATCTCAAGAACCAATAGGAGGAAATCCACATTCATCATATTTAAAATAGCATTACTTTGAATGTGCTAGAAACTTAATGGCATGTATCCATTAGGGAATGCTTCTGTAAATGGATGTAGTAAATAAATAGTTACAAAAAGTATAATTTGATGTAGTTATCAGTAGAAAGGAGCAGCACTGATAATCACATGTAAATCAAATATGTACTATCATGGAAGAAACATGTATGCGATTGTACTTAGACATTCTGGACCTGAGACAATTCCTTTCTCTCCTCTACCCATAGTGTCTCTTTGTTCCCCTATCAGTACTTTCTCCTTTTCTGTCTCCTTCCCTGCCTGCATCTGGTCCATTGCCATAAATCCATTGCCATAAATTTTTTTGGTCTTTTTTTCTTAATGCACCATTTATTTATTTTTGTTTGGAAGGAAGATGTCTTGTACCAACTCAGACAAAGGTCCATCTAGCTAACTATTGTCTACACTGTAGGACTGCCCTCCTGTGGAGAACTATTTATCTACAGTGACTTGACATGCAGAAAAGGCTCCTTTCACCCTGCGACTACAAACCAACATTTTGGGTATGTGTTTAAGAACTTCTAGGATGCAAAGGGCTTTACAATTTTTTAAATCTCAATTCATCCTCACAAATGGGCATTTAAAAGGGTACAAGTCTCCATTATGGAAGGGCCTTGGTTTTTCATTGACATTATATAAAAAGGATAGCTGAAAGTTTATCTGCCATGCCTCTCCTATGAAGCAAGGGTAAGTCATGAAAAATAGGAATTTTCTGCCCGATTGCCTAGAAAGTCTTCAATGTGACATTTCAGTTAAGGAGACAGATTAGTGCTCCTAAAAACTATGGACACAGAAATGTCACAACAGTCATTATCCATTTGTATGTAACTATTCTATTTGTATTTAGACGTTTGATCTCCTTGAAGATACATGGATCAGTGGTCTCTTTTTGGAGTTTAGACAGTTGACCTTAGTGTAGTTTGGAACAAAGGCAGGTCTGTCCTGAGAGATTTATACTTTTAAACAAAGTGTAGATTTGGTTCTGTAGAACATCTGACTAATGATTTCAAGTGTTGTGAATTTGGAATCATATATGTCATATCAATAGTCCTAAATATCCGATTGTCCATTTTAAAAAGTTTAATTTACATTTTTATCACAATCATGTTTGTGGTGGCACTTTAGGGCAGAGCAGTACTTTACTTCAGCAAACACAACAACAAGAAGAACAAATGGGCTGTAATTTGAAGTTTGCTCCAATTGGCAGTGGCCCTGTGACAATTTAGCCAGTTGTAATTGGAGATGCCAGGGACCGAAACTGGGACATTTGGTATGCAGAACATGCACACTTCCACTGAGCTACAACTCTTCCTTTTCTCCTGCATTCTTTCCTCCCCATCCATTTTACTCCCAGTTTTCCCTAGTTAGGTTCCCACAGTTGGCAATTGGTCTTGGGCAAAGTTGAAGGAAAGCCACGCCCACTTTTGTCCTTCCTTCCTGAAAATGTTCCCATGCCTTCCTGTTTTTCTAGAAACACTGCACTGGGAACTTAGTTTTCATGAGGTAACATGTCTAGCACTTGGAACTAACTTCTTTAGTCTTCGATTTCACATTTTTGCCCTGGCTATAATATGGTTAGATCATAATTTGGGGAGCTAAAGACCCTTGACACCTGAGGTAAATATTTTAGGGCTCACTCAAATTCTTTCATCTGTGACATGTTTTAACTGATTTCATTTTTGTTTGGTTTTTAAATTGTTGTAACCCACCCAGGGACCTCATAGTGAGAAATGGGTAACAATATTATTAAAAAATAAATGTGAACTGCTCATTTACTACATTGAAGTATGAAACCAACAATTCATGACAATTGCCAAATCTTCAAATGGCAATTCCAGGCTAGGAACTCATTTGTAAACACTAAAAAAGAACCTGTGTACATGCATGAAAAAATGTTTAAGATTATTTCATTTCGATTAATTAGGTTGGTTACACTGAAACTTTGTCATAAAATGCCTCTGATCTCATAATTTAGGCCAGCAAACAGGAAAACAACAAATCATTTAGAGTCATTTAATTTCTTTTCTTTTGTGCAACACATCAGGAAAAGAACAATCTTGATTGTAATCCACCTCAACTAACATGCACTCAGGGTTTTTTTGTTTTGCTAAGGAAAGTGATACATGTGATATAAGACAATTTAATCTAGAAGCTGGAGGAAAGATGACAAGTGGATGAAAAGCAGCCAAGTCAAACAAAAGCACATGCCATAGATGCTCTAATACAAACTGACTACTGCCTTTCTGGAAAGAAAACACAGAAGTTAATGCTGATGCTGAAAGGCAACAGGCTGAGATCAGAAATACATTTTCATTAACAAAAATTACATGGCACCAGCTCAATCAGATACACAAGGAACATAATGCAGAGCAATGGGCTTACATTCTTCATGTGAACATAGGAAACGGAAGCAATAAAGATTAATTCAGAATGTGTTACTACTTGATGTACCCCTTAACAAAGTCTTCGACAAGCCATCTGGAGGACAAAGGAGCTATTTTATCCTTGGATTATATTGACAAATTCCACCACCACACACAAATACACAACCATGTAAACCAGGAATGGAGAAAACTTTTCAGCCTGAGGGATGCATACCTTTGTGGGCAGCCTTTTAGGAGCTGTATCCCAGTGGTGGGCAGGGCCAGAGGAAAATGTGGGCAGAGCAAGGAAGGTAAATTTTACCTCCATACATCAGAATAGATTTGAACATACAATCCTTCACCCAGGCAGGCAAAAGACATATTCAGGGTCCAATACAAGGGAGGGTTCATTGAGGGTGTGGCCTGGGGATAATGGGCGTGGCTGAGGAGGAGGTACAACTTTGGGAGAGTCTTGAGGATCAGACAGAGAAGGCTGATGTAAACGCTTGACATATAGGGATGCATACCGAAGGAGCTGGCATTAAATTCCATTATTGTAGCTGTACTGAAATAGCAGCTGGCATCCTTCATGCTAGCATTTTACAACTGTATGAACTAAAGCACGGTTTAATGATGATGAAGAGACAGAACATTTCTTTGCTTTTCAAGGTGTGTCACACAAACTGTTGCATTTTCAATGGTCTCTGTGTAGCTACCTGGTCATATGCACCAGTGCTTAAACAGGTAACAGTCTAACAGTAAAATAAACTTGGCACCCATGTACAACTGAGTAAACTGGAACAACCATACATTTATAAAAGAGAGCAAGTCAAAATGACTTAAAATCTCTACCTTGCCACAGGCAGCCCAATAGCAAAGAACACATAAATTGTAGGTGGCTGTGTTGGTCTATTAGGAACAAAAAAAAATCCAGAATATCCACAGTAGCATGATACCTTTACTAGGACCAAGTAAAAACCACAAACTAGTGAGCTTTCAGGTTCTCCAGAACTCTTCTTCTGACATGAAGTTCAGTAAAATGATATGGGTGGGAGAAAAGAAAAGGCTAAGCATTGGCAGTGGACACACACAAAAATGCACCTACTTTGTCTTTTATTAATTCTTAACTTGGTGTACCACCTAAAATTAGTATCCAGCTTTGCTGATGCCATATTTCTTTTTTTCTGCCTTAGCAAAGGTCATAGCTTGTGGGTTCTGCTGAGTGCTGAAGACAGATCAAAGCACTTATTAGTGTTTATATTTTCCTTCTCCCAGTATGTCTCAGTTTAGCACCTAGCAGGGTCTGATCTAATTAAGGCTGCAGTTTATGTGAACATTTGCCCGGGAGTAAGTCCCATTGAACTCAGTTAAGAACTATTTCTGAGCAGACTTGCATGGAACTGCACTGTTAAGTCTGCATAACACCTCCTGTGCTCCATTATAAGATTTAAAATAATCTGCTGACTTAGGGGCTTCAACATCATGCCTAGCTCCCCAGCCACTGTTGTTTTGCTTAACATTCCCGCTTAGCAGAAATCAATCACTTCCCTATTAGTTGGTGACATTTTAATTGGTCCTAGCTTCTGTGTTTTTTGAATAGTGTTAAGGGCACCAGTGAAGCAGTATGCAATATGAAAGATATACCCCAGAATTTCCCAGATATACCCCAGATGACTGAGCATTCTTCCCAGGTTTCACATGACTACGCTTGCTTCAAAAGCTGCATCCCAGTATCATCCAAAACATTTCAAGGGAACCTGGGGTGTACATCTGGAATGATACATCCAAGCTGCTTGGGCCATGGCCTTGTTTTATCCCAATATAATGAGTATGGCCTCACAGTGCCACACCACACTGGTTGCTAATAAAAAAAAGTAAAATTAGCCTTTCTTCCCATATAATGACAATTGCAAAAGGAAGGAAGAGGCAAGAAAAGCTAAAGGCTTCAAGGGAGTTTAAATGCAAGAGCACATCTCTGTCTGAGCTTTGTTGTTTGTAGTCAAAGGTCTTTACAATATAAACAATAAAAAACAAACAATCCAATCCAAGAGCAAGTTAAAAACATATTGATTTTTAGAACTGCAAATTATCTAAACTTTAATACTGTAATATAATTTGGATTTTTTTTTAACCCACCTTGACAGTATACTGTTTCAGGTTTATAAAAGCGAATGAAATCTGGCTGTGACATCTGTCACTCCATAGATCTTTAGGGCTGATCTGCAGATGCTTGTGCATGGCTCTCTTTGTTGATGACCACTGGCCTTTTCACTACTATATTTCATTTTATGAGATTAATGAAAAGTGTTGCAGTGAATGATAACTTAACTATTATCATGAAGTGCCCTTGTGGTCATTCAAGAAGGTAACATGCTGTCCTTCAGTTAACAGGCCATACAGACACTTCTTTTAATCCAATGCCTTCAGAACTGATTTAGTGCTGATTGATTTACCATACTATTCCTTTCAACACTTATTTTCAGTATTCCTTTCTGGGCTAAAATTGCTTTTTTGTGCCTCTTTATCTGAACATAAAAATGTAGGGATTAAAGGCTTAGTGGTCAGCTAAATATATGTTCAAATACTGTAGTTTCCATAGGTTCTTCATATCTTTCTTGGATCAAAAGACCAGGGTTATAGCAATCATTAAACATTAAAAAGACAAATGTGAAAACTATTTTGGTAAAAACGTCTGTTTAGAAATTGATCATATTTGATCATATTATCTGACTACCACTTACGTTTTGAGTTTTTTATTCCCTTTGTGCTTATGATTGGCAAAACTTGCTCTATATCTTGTAGCCTATCTCCCTCTCCAGTAATCATTCTTTTAAAATGAAGCTATGTTGATTTTTGTCATTACCAACTCTCTTTTTTCAGAATTATTTATAAAATGTGAAATCTCCATGCCTCAGAAACATACATACAGGGGACAATAAATCCAAATTTGAAATTGAACTGTAAGTTATACAATAAACAGAAAGAGTTATTTCTGTTTATAACTCACTAAGAAAGCAATGAAATTGAAGAATGCAGGCTATCAGTTAATGATGGCAGCTCTTTCTGAATACAGTGTGTATATATATATGGATATTTCCCAAAAATACATTTAAGAAGACAGAGCAGTTTCCTTCTCTCAAAATCTTAACTTTTGTATGTTGTGCTATTCTTTCTAATGCTGTATTATCATTGCAAGATACATTGTGGTGGTAGCATTTACATTTACTAGGTAAAACCAGTTTCATGGTTAGGTCCTGCTTGCTATTCAGAGTGTGTATGCGAAAGAGTAATTAAATTAAACAAATGCAAAACTGACTAAAGGATACATTGTCAATAATGATAATAAAAATAAAGAGGAGCTTCATAGGAGCTTGGAGTCTGCTACTGTAACAGGTAATGTTCCAGGCATAGGAGCCAACTCCTAGAGGACAACAAAGTTCCTTCACCCCCCCAAAAAAATATTTGAGGGGGCCGTCCCCCCCTCATAGTTGATGGGCACTGCCATTCAAATAGTGTGTGTGTGTGTGTGCGCGCGCTCCATCTTGTGATCAATAAATGATGTGGGGTGGGGCTTACCTTCCCCCACCCCAATATTTTATTAAAGTTGGCCCCCCTGGTTCCAGAAGCATCCAGAATGCTATCTGGTCTGTGGTTAATGGATGAATTTTAGTTTCTAAGGACGGGTACTGGTGACCATTTTTGTTCTTGCACCTCATTGCTGATAAGTGGCGAGAATGGGCCTTTTTTGTAGTAGTTTTGTAGTAGTAGTCTATAGAATGCTGTCTCCAGTGAGGCCTGCCTGGCACCAACTTTGTCATCATTTGGGCATGGGCAAAGATCCTTTTGTTTTCCCAGGCATTTGGGCAGCACTGATGATTTTTTTACTTTCATGCCTATGTATTTGGATTTTTTTACTTTCATGCCTATGTATTTTTTATTACTTAATTTTATTTTATTTTGAAAATTATTCTTGTAAATTGCTTCAGGACATTTGTTGGGAGAAGCAATTTATTTACAAGTTCAATAAGCTATCTGCTGTCAAGAACTGCATCAACTGAAAATTCAGGAACCATGAACTGTTTTAAGTGTAAGTACTCCCACTTTCCCCTGGCACATGCAAATGTGTGGGAGCCATAGGGCAACAGAAATCCAGCAGATTTATCTTGTTAACGAAGCAGCAGGAAATATTGCCTAAGATCTCTGAAGGGCCAGGAATGCTAGAGAGGAATGACAAAGGAACCATCAGAGTATCCGCCTTGCTGAGATTCAACATTTAACATGAACCTAGTATCAGGATTAGCTAATATGCAAAGCATAGTGGTTTGAAACTCAATAGTAAAGACGAACTAAAAAGGGGAACAGTTTCTTGCAGAAAAGTTCGGCCCCTGTGCACCCTCTACCCTCCCCATCTTGATAATCTTTTGAGGCCATCAAATGGGGCAAAAATGTTTGACTCCTCTATATAACTATGTCAAGAATGGCCCACTTTTTCCACATTGTAAAACTCAGGCAGCTGGAAGAGGATATAAAAGAAAGAGTAGATGATCATGGTAGCTCCTGTGAAGACTTGCTAATCCCTGGAATCAGTATGAAGCCCACAATAATATAAAAATACAACACATAACTTACTGGGGAAGTTCAAACCTAACTTTTCTAATCCTCCATGCTTTAAGGATCAGGAATGTGCCCCAATTATCTACCTTTTTGTTTAACACTAGAATTGCAAATGAACTGATGGTTTAACCATCCTTTCCAAAAGACACTTTAAAAAGTGCTTCACTCTGTCTTTAATTTCATTACTGTTTAACCTGCTTTAAAAGTTTCCAAAAATTCCTTTAGCACCCCTTTCTTTATCCCTCCTCTCAGTCCCATGCATGGTCAATAAGCAGCTGCGGATGTGTGAGAAAGCACATATTTAGCACAGAAAACACCCCAGCCTTTATGGGCTATTAGGAACTAAGACTAGGAAGAGAAACATAACCCTGAATTTAGGTAGCCAGAAATGTAAGTGCATGAATGAAAAGACCAATGCAGGTAATTAGCTGACTCATGACTCAGTCATACTCCACGGCACCTTTCCTTCAACATCCTCCCTTCACTCTTTGCAGACACACTTCTCCTATAAACATTTGATCAACAGCCAGTGTCTTCTGGTCATTGTTCCAGTAAAACCTCCATTGCATGTCCTCTTTCAAGCATCATCCCAACTGGCTACCCAGTCTGTCCTAGGAGCATAACCAACAAGGGAAACAAGAAGGGTTAGGGTAACACTGAGCTAATGAGGTCTCACCCTTGATCATGCTCCACCAGTGAATCTCTGGGCAAGACAGATTTGTACTCCTCAGTTAGTTGGTGTGTTGTCCTCCATCATAGTGGTAGTTCTGTCCTGCCTTAGTGGGTTTAAGCTGGGCAAAAGACCACACTGGAAGTTTTCTATGAAATCCCTGCAACCACGTATTTATTCTGCTGCATTGTAAAGAGAGACAAAGCACTCAAGTTTTCAGTGAACAATATTTATATCATCACAAAACTCAAGGCAATTTTGCTTTGAGTTTCTATTAAGATGACTTAATAATAAGACTGCTTCAGGAACCATAATTATAGGACTTTCAGAGGAATAATTATTCACATTACAGTTGCATATTATATAGCTGCTTATGGGTTTCAGAGCAAGTCTCTTTATGTGACTGAGTAGGCAGCAAGATCCATAAAGACTGTACTTAATCATTAATTACAATTCTCTGAATATTAGTTATGAGAAGACTATAGAAACGTTGATGCTATATTTAGGGGCCAAAGAAAGGAAACAATGCAGCCTTTAGGGTGTATAAATTAGATCATGAACCATATCATAAACCCAACAGTGTATCATATACGGAATGTTTATGTGCGGTAGAGCTCCCTGCAGAGAAAAAGGTTGTGACCCAGAGCAGCAATTTGCATGAATGCAAGCGAACTATTTTCCAATTCATAACTTTCTTTGTACTGTTCACTACCGCAGACAAAGAGGTAAGAGAAGTCAGTTCTTAAACTAATATGCCTGTTTTGGCTGGATCAAGCATGAGCTTTCCAGAATGCTCTTCTGCAGTACTTTTATTCTTCTTCAGTGAGTACACAAAGGTATGCAGTGCTGGCACCTTTTTTTTGTTAAAACGTGTGGCACTTAACTGTAACAACTTTATGGTGAGTACTGGCACCTCTTTTTCTCTTCAGTTATGTGTAGCTGCTCCCTTACATTCATGTAACATGTCTATAATGTTAGCCAAAATTTATCCACCAAACCTTTCACTCATTAGAATCACATTAGCAGGAGTTGTTAGGGACAATGGCTCTGTATTATTATTCCAATCTGCATATATGTACCCTAGACAGAATTCACTGTCTCTCCTCTTTGGTTCTCTAAGAGTAACTTGTTTCCTTCATCTAACAATCTAATTAAAATATGCTGTACTAGCTGCTAATCATATAATTCAAATGAACTATAGAACTTGAATAAAATGTACTGTACATTTGATGGTTATAAAGTGCCTCTTTCAAAACAGTAAACAAGTAATGGGGTAATTTGCAGGGCAGCCTTGGTCACAGGTTTGTCTTCCTTGGTATGTAATTTCCCCCCCATGATCAGATTATCCTACATTTTTTCTAAATGCGTCCTTGGTGGAGTTGACTATTTCAGCACTATTTTCCTAGTTTGATCCAATGACCAACAGAACAGCCAGCATTAGAAATAGAATTAGTTCTCTGAAGAGTGCATCTTGTGCCTTTTTGTCTATCAAATTAAGCAGGAACAAAGCAGGCTTGACAGATAGGGGGTTTCCAATGATGTTTAACACATATGCCCTGTGTCAACGTGAATTGTACACATTTGTTTAAAAGGCTAGTTCTCAGCAAAAATCCCAGCTGAGGCTTGATCCTGTTTCAATTGTCACCAGTTTTTTTGGCAGATAAAAGCAGATGTTTAACCGCAGGTACACCAGTTACAACAGATGCAAGGCACTGTATTTTGTACTCAGGAATCTGAATCTGAAGTACAAAATATCACGTGAGAAGAATGTTGAGAACCAGCATTTTCTAATGTGTAGTTCAAAGTGTTGTAAAGCTATATTTACTATTCAGGACCAGGCTTAATAATTAGATCAAACTGAATTTTAGAATATATTAAAATATAATAGTGTCAATGGGTTCACTGTAGAAGGCTCTTAATGGAAGAAATGGAACATTTATTCTGCGAGGGGCAAGAGACTTTGTGCTGGCCATGGTTTTCCCCACCTCCATTGCCCTACTCTCCAGCCCCAGGAAACTTGGGGGAGGGTATTTCCAAAGGAATAACTTTAAGGGGTGTGAGACATTGTTTGTTCTCATGGGGTGACTGGTTTCACCTGTGCAGCCCCCACCCCTAGCCTGAGGAACTTTCAGAACAGAGTTGCTGCCCTGTGCATTATATTGAGGTTTCAACTAGTCTGACATGATGAATGAATAGGGAGCAGAAACAGAGATGAGGAGAAGAAAGGGCTACTTAAGAGAAATGACACCTTTAACATCTACCGGTACTTCTGCCCCAGCATGCTGCCACCTTGCTCCCTCAGTAAGGAAAGGCAAAGAAGGGCAAAAGAGCCTCACCTCCTGTACCCTCAATCAAGTCTATCTGAGCAATAGCCTCTCCCAAGTCATTGCTTTAAGAACAACAGAAGCTGGGAAGGGAGAAGAGGAGTTTAGGATACATTTTTTTAAAAAATAGTTGTGTATGGTTTCTCAATTTAATTCTTCTACATGGTTTTGTATGTATTGTGGTATTTCATGCATTGTGACTTGCGGTTTTTTATTGATTATAGTTTAGTAATTATTTATTTTAATTGTTAAGACTGAATTTCTGTATAGCTATTTGCTAATATTTTTATATTTACTTTTACTGTGTACTATTGTATTATAGAATAATAGAATTGCAGAGTTGGAAGGGACCCAACTAAAACATCAGTGACAGAAAACCATGAAACCTCTAATGCTGCCATCTGTAGGGTGGCCATATGTCCTCTTTTTCTAGGACACGTCCTCTTTTTTCATGGGTAGAGTTGTCATAATGATCCATAGTTTAAGGTAGAAGTTGGCAAATGTGTCCTCTTTTTTGCTCTTCAGAATATGGCAGCCCTATCCAAGAGAGTCTGTTCCACTATTTAACAGCTCTTACTGTCACTTCCTCCCAAGTTTCCCAATTCTTCAACTTCATTAATGAGTTCCTGATCAGTTAGTGAGGACCAGGTCCAAGACCCTTGTTGATGAACCCCTTGTTGCTTCTTCCACCTTCTGGGAAATGGAATTGTCAGCGAGGCAATGGAGGAAATGGATTACTGAACATTACTTTATTTTATATGAGTTGTTTATTTTAAAGTTATGTTTTTATTATGTTACAACTTTTTTGTATTGGATCAGATTATTATAAGGTGTGTGATTCTTATATTCTGTGGTTACAAACCACCTAGGTGGTATACAAATTAAAAGTGAAATGAAATGAAAAATTATCAAGCATATTAACTAGATAGTTCCATCATTTCCAGAGGTGTTCCATCATCATCACCACCACCCCGCCCTTCCCTGGCATAAATTGTTTTGATATTCTTTTTTAAAACTTAACTCGCAGTTAACAGAATGATCTGTTTCCCCACAGTGATTACGCTTTGGGGGGGAAATGAATGGTGCTTTATCTCCAATAGCATTTTAATTATGTATTGATAATCTACAAGATAATAGTTAAATGTTCATAATCCATGCGGGAGACAACAGACCACTTCAGGGATTGAAGGAAGAAAATACTTCTGTAATTATAAATGTTTAAAGAACAAGGGCCAATTAGTTGATGATTACTGAAATTATGTTGTCTGTTCTTCAGACCTAGCCAGGAACAAGCCACTGTGATAAACTAGTGGTTGGTTTTGTTTTTTTTGGTGTGTTTTTTTTTTGCTTTACAAAGGAACATGACAGGGGAGAATGCACTCAACAAAACAACTTCAATCTTGGGCAGCATCTTTTCAAAATGACACAACTTACACACCACCACAATTTAATTTCTTTTTTTTCCTGAGCACACTTTTAAATATCGGTATGTTTTAAGTGGTTAACAATTAAAAAGACCCTTCAAGTGAAATGAACAGCCTAAATGAAATTACTGGCTCAATATTTTATCTTGAAATTATGAAGAATACTGCATTATTTTATCTAGGCATCTTCATTAGTATACAGTACACAGTCCTTTAAATCTATTTCCTAAGGCCACCTCATATTTTAACCTTACAACTCCGTATAATAATTCAATATAATATACAAATATGGGGTACAATTCAACCAAATACCAAGTATACCAAGCCTTTTATAGATGTATCCAGAGGTCCCAGTCATCTTCAAGCATTGGCTTGCAGGCTACCATCATAAAAAGCATGCACTTCTCACAGCTAAGCAGGTGAGCTGTAATGAACCTAACCCAGTAGCAGCACGTTCAGACGTCATGGGGATTCCCTCTCGTACACAAAGAAGGGATGGATGGTGCTTTATTTTTCCATCAGCTTCTATAGTTCTTAAATACACCCAACAGTTCTTATTATATCTTACAATATTATTTATTACAATGATAAGTTTGCTTATCATATGTAGCTCAATTGTTCCTGCGCATTTTTGAGTACAATACTAAATTTAAACTCCAGACTTTAAAAAAGACAAAACAAAAACAAAACACAGGCAATTGTACAAAGATCTAAAGATATAAATTGCACAATGTGTCATTAGGTTTCTTCAAATTCACAGTACTACTGTACCAAATGGACAGATCTTTCTTATTTCAGTAAGTGGTTTCTGTTCCTCAAAGGGAAAAAAAGGCATATATATTAATTATTTCAACATATTCTTGTCAGTTGTACAACAAAATCACCGAGAGGCTGTTTTAATTCTCTGTTCCAAATGTGATACTTCACTGCTGAACTTGTCAGACCTTGATTAATATTCCTTACAATTTACATGACATGTTTGCAATTTTCAGAATTTGGTCACTTTTTAATTAATATTGGGAAGAACTTTGCAAATTGTTTCATCATTTATCTATCACACAGAATTGTCACCTACGAAAGGCTAACACTGAAAGAGAAGTTAATTAACTAAATTTTAGTAGTTTCTTAAAATAAGCTACTGTTTTATAAATACATGACATAATTCAAAGTTAAGAATAAATGAGAAAATGTGGGCCATTACATTTGCAGGTATCCATTCTAAGAAAAGCACTACAAATGCTTGAAAATGAAGAACCTGGTATGTTTTTTTGATCTGGGGTGGGGTGGGGTTTGGCTGCTTTTACATACTTGGTCTTTGTAATGCAGAGCTACTTTATAAATTATATTTTGTAAAGATCACCCAGTCCACCACGGACATATTATTTGCTAGCCTACTGTGGGATTCCCATGGGGCATGATAGAAAGAATTCCCCTGTTTTGTTGTTCTCAGGTTTCATCAGCCCAGTTGGCACAGCCAATGACTGGGGATACTTGCTTGTCCCTAGTGTGTAAGCTAAGAATCACTCTGTTGGATCTGACCAAAATGCCTATCTAGTCCAGCTTCCTGTTCTTAAGAGTGGCCAACCACACACAAGCAGGAGGTAAGGACAGCAGCACTTCCCACACATACTCCCCAGAACTGACATTCAGAGACGTACTGCCTCTAATACTGGAAGTGGTACACAGCCATTGCAACTAGTAGTCATTGATAGTGTTATCCTCCATGAATTTGTATGGTCCTCTTTTAAAGTCATCCAAGTTGGTGGCCATCACTAGGCCATGTAGTATTTAATTCCATAGTTTAGCTAGGTATGTGCTATGTGAAGAAATATTTCCTTTTGTCTGTACTTCATCTCCCAATGTTCATCTTCAATGGATGGGCCTGGGACAAAAGCTTCTTTCTATCTATTTTCTTTATATTCCAATTAGGTCAAATACTTGAGAAGTGTCCTCCAGTTTGCCCTCTTACATTCCTATTGCTAAGAGTCCAGAAATATGCCAATTTCTGTAGTTCTGACTGCAGAATTCCTTTTTATATATTGCAGATTTCTTGAAGCCTTTCTCCAAACCTGCTTTTACAGAGGGAACCAGCATCTGTAAAGTAAGGGGATTAGTCTAAACACCTGGGTTCTTAAATTAGGGCTTAGAGTGGTATCTCAGTTTGATTGTTATTCTGAACACTAAAGAAATATGTCCTGGATCTATTCTGTGCCACAACTGTGACAATCTGATTGCACAATATTAAAATAAGCTATTGGCAAACTATGCTGAGATAGAGTTGTTACAATTACATTTTTTTTCCTTTTTACAAACTAGTAAATTCTCATTTCAGTTTTAATGAGTATACTCAGTTTTAATGAGTATAATGAGTCGAGCACCTTTATTTACACTGAAATTTGCAAGAAATGGGAAAGGAATTTTTTTTAAAAGAAAGGTAAGCAGATCCTTGAATACATGCAGTGTATTATAATAGTAAAGCATAAACACAGAGTCAACCGTAGTCAGTGTATCAACTCTGTGTTTAAACACACATGTTAATAACATATGGTAGGTAGAGAAAAGGAAATGTATTGATAATTTTATTTTTTTATTTATTTAGGCCCCTTGACTTGAAGTAATGCCAGACAAATCTGTCTTTTTTTTAATATACAAGCTTGGTGGATCAGGGAAATACCGTGGACATAATGTATCTTGATTTCAGCAAGGCTTTTGACAAAGCTCCCCCATGGCAGTCTTGTGAAGAAACTGGTAAAATGTGGACTGGGTGAGGTATCCGTTTGATGGATTTGTAACTGGTTGACTGACCAAACCCAAAGAGTGCTCACTAACTGATCCTTGACATCCTGGGGGAAAAATGACAAGCAGGGTCCTGCAGGGTTCTGTCCTGGGCCCGTTGTTGTTCAACATCTTTATAAATGACTTGGATGAAGGAATTGATGGGATTCTCATCAAATTTGCAGATGACACCAAACTAGAAAGGATAGCTAATGCCACAAAAGACAGATTCAGGATTCAAAATGACAGTAACATATTGGAGAACTCATTTCAAACTAAGAAAATGAATTTCAATAGGGACGAATGTAAGCTTCAACACCTAGGCAGGAAGAACCAGCTGCCCAAATATAAATTTGGGGATACCTGGATTGTTAGCATTATGTGTGAAAAGGATCTAAGAGTCTTAGCAGACCAAGAATTTAACAGGAGTCAACAGTGTGATGCAGCAGCAAAAATGGCTAAAGCTATTCTAAGGTTGAATCAACAGAAGTATAGTGTCATGATCAAAGGAAGTCATAGTACTGCTTTATTCTGCCTTGGTCTGACCACACCTGGAGTACTGTGTCCAGTTCCGCAAATCACAATTTAAGAGGATATTGACAAGCTGAAATGTGTGCAGAGGAGGGCGGTCAAGATGATAAAGTGTTTGGAAACCAAACCTTTTGAGGGAATTGGATATATGTAGCCTGGTAAAGAGGGATGCTAGTGGCGTTGTGGGTTAAACCACAGAGCCTAGGACTTGCTGATCAGAAGGTCAGCGGTTCGAATCCCCGCGACGGGGTGAGCTCCCGTTGCTCGGTCCCTGCTCCTGCCAACCTAGCAGTTCGAAAGCACGTAAAAGTGCAAGTAGATAAAGAGGTACCGCTCCGGCAGGAAGGTAAATGGCGTTTCCGTGCGCTGCTCTGGTTCGCCAGAAGTGGCTTAATCATGCTGGCCACATGATTCCGGGTGGAAGCTGTACGCCGGCTCCCTCGGCCAGTAAAGCAAGATGAGCGCCGCAACCCCAGAGTTGGCCACGACTGGACCTAATGGTCAGGGGTCCCTTTACCTTTACCTAGTTTGGTAAAGAGGAGACTGAGTGGTGCAATGTTGCTCTAGAATCCACTTAGAAGTTGAGCCATCACAGTTTGGGTCAGCTCCTGTTTCAGAGAAGCCTTATGTACAGCACATTACAAATGGGAAGTTATCTGAGTGCGCCTTATTGTGGCCAGGCTATCCATGCCTGGAATTAGAAATAGCTGGGAAACAATACTCTGAACCACTGCAGGTACCTCGGCCTTCAGTAAATGAGCAATCCAATCCCAGACTACACAGCAGCTCCTACAAGTATAGTGCAACCCTATAAAGACCAGGCTGTTTCCTAATTTCCAAACCCAGAAATTGTCCAGCCACAGCATCTCTTCATCAAGGTTTAGCTTCAATTTATTATCCTTCAGATAGCCCACTATAGCAAATAGAAACTAAAATAGTCTTTTCTACAAATAACATCTTTAATGCTATCTCCCAGTTGTAAACACCGCAATACTACCAAATGTGGAAGAAAGTACTGTTAAATCATTTACGGTACATCTTAAATATAGAACTTAATTTTTAAGGAATATGATAATAATGTTTTATTTAAAAATTCCCTAGTATTGGTATTAAGGCCATATTTAGTTATTAAACAACCATTCCATAATAAACAAACAAAAATAATATAGAATAAGTATATGTACAAAGGAAAGCATGCAGCATACAATAATTAAAATGCTAAGTATCCTTAACTTGAGTGTAACATAAACAGCAGCTGATGAGATTACTCCAAATAAAAAATATGTTTGCACTACACCATGTACCGTATCAAGATTTTCTTAGCTGAGTTATATCATGTCACCACTTCAAAAATTGTGCAAACTTAAGAACCATACTTATTTATGTCTGATTTGTAAATACTGAAAAAAAGGGAATATGTTATTTATCTGTTTCTTCCACAATGTCTGCATGACTCTTCATCAACCCTTTTTGAAAAATAATTTCTTGATTTCAATTAGCCTATACTCCAAAGCATTTAAACTGCCAGAATTTAGACCACTGTTAAAATTATAAAAATTATGGGCATATTTATGAATATCTTTTCATAATTTATGCTTCAATAAATATGAAATGTGTATCCATGTTCCCTTTTGTTTCAACGCTTCTATAGCGTTAACATCCATTAATTATTTATATGTTTTAGATACCACTAATTATTCAATTGTTATTTATAAGGCCTTCAAAGGGTGTCCTGTTTAAATTAAAAACCAGTATCTTCTTTGCATGTAACATCTTACTTGTAAGGATTGAAGGAATGAGAATTTTCTGAATAAAACTACTTTATGAGGCAATGATTGCATATACTATAAATCAGTAAGCATCAATAGATCATTTTTCAACAAACCATCAAATGATACCACAGATACTGTTTAAACCAGATTATGCCTTTACAGTATTAAAGTATTTACTTATTTACGATTCTTCTGATACGAAAATATATGATAGCAACCCGGTTTAGTTAACCAAATTCTGTGTTACTACAATTAATTCCATGATTGCTGTGCACCTTATATGATCTCTGGTGTTCTAGGTATCAATTTATAAAAGCTGCTTGTGCAACTTATAGCAGGGTTCCCAAACTGTGGCCCACAGACTACCAGTGATCTGTGAGCTTCATTCAGGTGGTCTACAGTATGTCTGTCTGCAAAGAACAGTGTAAAGCTCTATGGAATTCATATTGTATGATTTTTTATATATATTTCATTTTATTGTACAGTGGCACCTCTGGATATGCACACCTCTGGTTGCGTATCCCTCAGGATGCAAACCCGGCAAACCCGGAAGTATTTTTACGGGTTTCGCCACACATGCATGTGCAGAAGCACTCTACCATGCCATGCGCATGCGCAGAAGCTGCACCTCCGGTTGCAAATTCCTCAGGATCCAACTGGAGCTCCGGAACGGATCCCATGCTCAGCTGGAGGTACCACTGTATTACATCACTTAGCACAGAACATTACAATTGCTACAACAGGCAAAAAACATCATTTAGTGGTCTTCCAAGACCTTCAGCAATTTTCAAGTGGTGGTGGTGGGGAGTTGGGGAGCGACTGGCATAAAGAATGAGACCTTAACAGAGCCTTGGAAAGCAATTGGTCTTATCTTCTCCATGCTGCTAATTCACTTCCATGTCAGTGTCACCCTCTGATCATATAAATAAGTCAGAGATTGAATGAGCTAAGATTCTGCAATGCTTTCAGTTTCTTAACCATTTATTGTGAAGGGCCAATTTCTATGAGAGTTTTCTCTTGGAATCCTTTGCATTCAAGTGGATTTAGAATCTGAATCTCTATTCCGCCCCCATACCATTCTTATTTAAATAAGAAAGAATATTTTTCTTAATGTATCAGTTCTAGGTTTTTTTAAAAAACCAATTATGTTTGGTTTGCATTGTGCCCACACACTAACAGCATGATAATCTAACATTTAGATGGTTGAGTAGTTTGAGGTTTTTGTTTTTTGTTTTTAAAAAGAGACATTATTCCTGAGCTGTATTTCAAATAAACATATGAATGCACAACAGGAGAAAAGCAGAGGACAAAGCATACAATTTGATGAAGGTTACTATTATTGCACAATAGGATTTTAATTAGTTAATTGCAGTGATGTAGACAAGGGCAATAGGGCACTGGACACATAGTGAAGGAAAGGAAACACCCCGTCTTTATATGTTTGTGGAAGTGGAGATGCAAGATAGCAAATTACCGTGGCAAAAATGGCAACACAAAGCAATCAACATGCTGCTATAGTAGCTTGCTATGAAACTGCATGGATACTCTAAACTTCTGCCATGTTTATCAATACAGGACAAAGAATGGGAACTCTTTAAGATCAACTGCCCAATACTTAATAAGCTATACATAAGTCAGGTTACAATGTCTTGGTTCCATGCTACAGTAGAGGTTAAAATACATGGATAAGTGGAAGCTAAGACATTGATCCAATGAGTAATCTCTCCCCTGCATCTTCCTTTCAAAGTGTAGGGTGGGCACAGCTATTTGCAAGGCAAGCAGTCCAAGTCTTGCCTACCCAGAAGGGACTCTTCACTGACAGGAGGTGCCAACAGAGGCAATTCCACTGCAGGTGGTTTTAGGCTTGGCCCCTCCCCAAGATCTGAACCTCTACCTCCCAGGCCACTGGGCCCCTCTTCAGGGCCAAACAACTTCTGGGATTCCAGTCTTTCCTCCCACAGCCTGCTAGGTCAGTGTGGCCAAACCTGGCCCTCCAGCTGTTTTTGGACTACAACTCCCATCATCCCTAGCTAACAGGACCAGTGGTCAGGGATGATGGGAATTGTAGTCCCAAAACAGCTGGAGGGCCAAGTTTGGCCACCACTGTGCTAGGTCATTCCTCAGGTAATCCAGTTCAAACTGCCCCATCTTCCCCCGGTCATCTTCCACAGTTGACCACCTGCTCCAAGACGTCTCCACAGAACTCATGACACTTGCAGATGAGAACAATCTAAGTATGAACTAAGAGACCAATCCTTGATTGTGTCTGCTTTACATATGGCATTTCCCTGATATAACACAACATCCATTCAGGGGACAAAGAATATATGGAACAGTTATGTCACTGTGTGTGAGATTTTTTTAATTAACACTTTATTGATAATTATTGTGAATCTATGGGGGGGGGGAACTATTTGGACAGCTCAAAAGTGTGCTTACCTGGATTTATTGTGTAGCAATTGTTAGAAACTCTTGGAAATGATAGAGAATTGTTCCAGTACTGTGACAGGAGGAAATCACATCATCAGCCCATAGAGTAATGTTTCTTTCTGAATTTATTAAGACCTGTAAGGAAAATATACACATTAATGTCTTAAAACACAGCAACATACCCCACAAAACCCTCACCTACTGGGCAAGGTAATCTTTAATAGAATTCTGGGTCAGAGGAAATCCCCCAGGTGATGTGCTTAGCAACAATATGTGAACATCTGATTTAGCAACTTTTGTTTTCAGTGAGCAACGCCCACTGTCTTAATGCACAGTGCATCCTGGCTGAGCAAGAATATGCTAAAATATGCCTTGGGATATTAACACACAGGCATTGAAGAAGGTAAAAATGTTAAGCATTTCCTTGTGTAGGGTTTAGGGAAAAAAATGTGTTTGTGTGTATCCATTCTGAAGTTTATATATGGGCCACATTATATTTTAGTGGGTGATCAAGACTAAGTAGGATTACTAGAATACAAAAAAAAAAAAATGTTTCCCTCTACCCATGAGAAAGTTTTAGTAGGCTAATTAAAATTTCAACTGAGGTAGGCAAGAAAGAATCTTGCTATTATGAGAAAACGGTGGCTTCAAGGGTACAGCCATGATGCATGAAAAATCATCTGCACAACAGTAGGATTATAAATGCACACTATTTCCTCAGAATCATTCAACGTAAGTTTCTTTTTCGCATCTTGGAGTTTCCTAGAAATTATTCCTTTTTAAATAATAGCAATTTTGAAGTACTGACAACATGGAGTTGATTGATACTTTTTGCAATAGCAGTTAAGAGCATTAGCAATAGATTTCAGCAATCTCCTAACTGCATCTTTCAGAAAAACTTGCAGTCTAATATACAATGCCACCTCACCCTGTGGGATGCTGAAAAAGAGCATGCTTTTCTGCTCCTTTAAGGATATCAGCAGTCATCGGTAGAGTTTACATGGCTTTCTTGTCAATACCTACTGGTAGCAGTTGGTGGAGAAGTAGATTCTGTTATGATATGCTTATTAATCAAGCATGACAATAGCCATTCAGGATTAAAATTTCAATACCACCATATAACAACAACAACAACAACAACAACAACAACAAAAGAACATCAGATACATCATCATATCATCATAAGACCCTAATCTCTGAGTGAACACTTGCTTTCTATCGTACTGCAGGGGAGATTTTATTGATTTATTTATTTAGGAAAATGGGAGCATAACTCACAAATCACATAACTTTGTTGCATAGCTGTAATGTGTGGCTGTGCCAAAAGTTCAGAGAATCAAGGGGGGGGGGAGAGAGAGAGAGAGAAAGAGAGAGAGAGCTGCTCAAAAGGTTTCAAAGACTATCAAAGGCAGATTTTCCTGGAAATTTGTATTACAATACTGCATTTGCATAGTAAATAAATGCAAAGCTATTTAAGCTGCTTCCATGTGAAATGTTCCTTTATGGTTTTTTTGGAAGCCAAAATAAATGTTTGGTAGGTGAATCTACGTCAGTCACTTGCACTGTGAAAAGTATTAACAAGTAATGCTTTTTCGAGTACTTCATAATGCCAGAACTGACCTGAAGGCAGCTCCCCAATGTCACACTGAACTTTATTTGCTTCATATCTGACATGCTCCTAGATGTTTTTGAACAATGAACCTCAGTAGTGGCAAGGTCTAATACAGCACTTATTATATTAAAGTGTGGTTTAAATATCAATTGCTCCTATGTAAATGCCAGGGAATAAAATGACATTGGTGATATTTTCAAGGCAGAGGCCACAATCCAGATAACTAGTCACTATGGGACTAAGCTAGGCAAGACAAGTGGGGCTTTTAACTCATTAGTTTTGAAAAGTAACCCTCTTTTCCACCCACATGGCAAATCTTTTATAAATTTAACAGAGTTGCAAAAGTGAAGTGTGAAATGTAACATTGGTGCTTGCTATTCAACAGGGTATTTTAAAGTCTTCTTCATAGGACTTTTGCTTTCCTTTCCAGGAGCTATGTTGGGGTTAGATCATAATTGAAATGATGCCCACCTTTACGGGGAGAACTCTATGGTGCTGCTGAGCCAGACCTTAACCTACTAGCCCATTCCAAATGTCCAATTAGTTTGGGAAAGCTGATAACAAAAGAAAACTATGTTCCTTATGCCCAGGTCATTAGCTATCTTTCTTATGCAAGCATGACTACAAAAAAACTGGGGAACGTTTGCTTTACACACCAAATCGTGGTTGTCCTTTAATTATCACTAAGATGATTGTAAACTAAATTTTCTTTAATAGATAAGCTTAAGAAAGCAGGTGCTTTATAATCATATATGAATAATATTATTTTTACTTAGAAACCAATTATTTCTACTAAAACTTCATGTGTCAATAAAATGTAGCACAAATGAATTTGTTAAAATTCAAGGTCATCACAATATAGATCAAACAGAGGAATACCTATATTTAAGCTACATTTTTAACAATCAAAAGTGTATTTATTGTAATTACTTCTCTAAATGTACTTTGAACTTGGGATGCTATTTTTCTATATGTGAGAGAATAAATACACTTTTGTTAAACAGATGATACCTAGATAATTTGATATATACCTAGATATACCTAGATAATTTAAGCTGACTCTAGTAAGTGGTAACTGGGGACCAAACTGCATCTCTTTTGGTTATATATGGCAATCTATGACACCAAGCTGGCATCTGTACATTAGTCTTAAGGATTATTAATCTGCATAAAATGTAATTATAAAGTAAAATTGTTTAGAATTAGTAAAACATATTCTAAAACAATTACATAATCTGGTATGGCAGTTGTAAACTATATAAACTGGTACGGAAATTCTCAAAATTCCACTTGACAGAAAAGCTAAGAGTTGATGCTATTACTATAATAGCATCCTCCTTGGGTATCCCTGCATCAAACCACACACCCAGACCCTCCTTTGTCCTTGCAGATCAGAACAGTCCCTAGCTGCCAAATTTTGATATTGTGCTCATACTTATCCACCATAGCAAGCATTCGAAAATCCTTTGGTAACTTTGTTATTAGATACCTTTAAAGCCTTTGATACATTAGAGTGGGGCTATCTTTTTTAAACCCTGGAAGTGTATTATTTGGGAAGGAATTCTGTATAAGCTTCAGCTCAACTGTATCAGCGTAAAAGGTCCACTATATAGACTATTGGCCTGGACAGAAAACCATGGTTGCACTGTGGCACAAATCAGGTTGGTTATCTCTTTCTGCTGCCCCGCAAACCAGAAATACCTTTAAGGCATCACTATCAGGTGAAGGTCATTGTGCACCAGTTGAATTTGTACACAGATGTGGCCCTAATGTTCTGTGATTCAATTGCAGTGCTCCTTAAGCTCAATGAAGAACTCCTGGCTTTGAACCAGTGGCAAACCTCCATACTATTTAAGATCTGAAATGATCATTAACCCATGCCTGAGAACACAGAATAGATTTGTATCTGACATAAGATACCCATTTGCCATAAATGCTTTTGTTACTTGGGAGTTCAAGTTCCCCCAATCTCAACAATTTTTTCACATTTTGCCACCGACAAAACAGATCAAGAGATATCTGAAGAAATGGTAAAATAAAAATTTGTCAGTTTTAAGGGAAAACTGCTGCTGTACAAATGAAAATAGTCCCAAAATGCCTATTTTTATTCCAAACCATCCTCATACTGATCGTTCCATCTGTTCTTATGCACTTCCAATTGGTTATTGATAATGTTATGTTTCAGTGCAAGAAGAAGAAGGCACTTAAATTGCTGTATCAGAAATCACAGCATGGAGGTAGGATCTTTCCAAACTTGGCTAAATATTTTGCAACCTTTCATCTTAGGCAGATCACTTATGCCAGACGTGTTTGCATGTAATCCCTCTGTCCCTCTGGTTACTTTTCGATATGCAGGAAGCTGCTTAAATGCTGAAGCATTCCAACAGGCATCTGCCACTCCCCATGTCACTTGCAACCAAGAACTGTAGCATGCCATTCTGATTGTACAGTGTGGGACATCATGGTCATTGCACAGCCTCATTTTTCATTTTGCTCTATCATTCCCTGTCAGAGGAAATTCTACGGCAGTGTATTTGTATTCCCAAAATTTATGTAGCGATAGTCCTGGTGATTTAAGAAATCAAAGATCTTGTGACAGAACCAGAAATTGGACCAGCAAAGTCATCCCATTATTGCCTTTCCAGCCTTGGGGTGAGTTGCTGAACAAGAGAACTGTAATAGCTTAACCCAGTTTCATGCAGCTGCTTGAACTCAGAAAATAAAAATTGCCTTTGAGGCTCTGTCATGCTAGTTGTGCCAACTGTGAATGTTAATGCAGGACAGAATGTGAAGAGAAGAAACTGAATGTACAACATTAGTTTCATATGTTCCTCAGTGTCTATGCCACCCCCTACTATGCTGAACCAGATCTTTCAAATTGTCCTGATCAACTCCTACAGTCTATTATCTCAAGTAAGTAAAGGCCAAGCAGCAGGAGGCTTGCATGAATTTAACGCAAAAGTGTGAATCACAGAGGCAAAATTCAATAGAGATTTGTTTTAGTAGGGAAAAACAGTCAGACATAAAAACTGATAAAATGCAAAACAATTAATTGCTATCCCAGGTGTGTTTATTTCAGTAATACAGGGTGACACATTTTCAAAAAACTAAACAAAACCCACTGCTTGATTTTCTACAAAAAATAATTCAATTTTCAGAAATTTATTGTTTCTTCAAATGATTAGCAATGATAAAGGGATACATGTAATCCCGTTTAGGTCACCCCACCCCCAAATAAAGGCTCCTAGAACATATGCACCACCCACGCACCTCTTTTTCTGAAATTAAAACCACCCAAAAAACAAAAGAAGGAACTAAGTGAATACTTTTTAGAACTATCCCCATGGTGTAAGGGAAAACCACCACCCTTTTAAATGCTGGCAGTATTCATCCCCTTGGAAAGAGTTATCATGTCTGCACATTTAATCCAGTTCAGAAAAAGTAGATGGTTTCTTTAAAATATAGAAAAGACGCCCAGCACAGAAGTCCTACTGCTAAGTCATCATTTACAAGATATTTAGAACTATTACAGTAAAACTTGGAATTCCTACATAAAACGTTGAATTTGTTTGAAAGTTAAAACTACACAAGTGTTGATTTCCCTATATATTCATATATTCTAGTTCACTTACTTCTTGCTAGCTTGTAGAAAATTTTAATATGTTGTATAGGCCATTTTAAATCAACATGACATGCTTTCTCATATATATATATATATATATATATATATATATATATATATATATATATATGCTTTCGTAGATTTTCACGGGTACAGGAATGCAGGTTTTGGTGTCCTCGGGTGTCTTCCCGTGTAAAAGTTGGGGTGTTTAGGCGACGTTTCGACGAGGTCTCACTCGTCATCTTCAGGCTGGTGCTTTCGGCTTCTTGTTACTGGAACAGAGCGGGATCTCAATGTTTGAGTTCCTATAAATACTGTAGAGGGGGTGTGGTGTCTAGCCTCCAATGTTCTGGGCAGAGAGGAAGTTCCCAGGCTAGTGTGCCTTTTCTTCTTTTGTTCCTTAATTACTTGAGAGATACCTTGAGTGATTTCTTGAGTGATATCCTGAGTACCACTTAGGTGGGTCATTAGGTGTGGATTAGTTGCTAAAGTCTTTGTGTCTTGACCTCTTGAACTTTGTGAAGAGTTTTCCTGAGAAGATGGCTGTATTGCACTTAGTTGTGCTTTGGCTTGGCTTCGTGTATAGGGGCGAGCTGTGGTTTTGTGGCTTGTGTCAGCCAGATCTGTGTAGGGATTGCAGGGGGGTGCAGCATCCGGAGGTGCCACCATGGATTGGCTACTGGATGGTGTCAGTAATTCATCTGTGGAGAGGGTCTGGGTTTGGGTCTGGTGTGGTTGATTGGTGTTGGCGTTCTGTGTGCCTCTGGATCTGGTGTCAGTTTTTGTGGGGAGGGCTAATTTCCAGATGTCTGGCAAGCGGGATGTGTCGTCACGCTTGTTCATGTTGTGAGGGTGTTTCTCTATCTCGATGGCTTCCATGATTATTCTCTTGTGGTGATGTTCCGTGTTAAAGAGCAATTTGGAATCTGCAAAATTAATTTCGTGTCCTGTTTCTTTCATGTGTTGGAAAAGAGAGGAAGTTTTTTCTTCTTTTTTGACGGCATTCTTGTGTTCTGCGATACGTGCATTTATTCGTCTGTTTGTTTGTCCAATGTACGTGGCTGGGCAGACTTTGCAGGGTATTTCATAGATCCCTTGGTTTTCCAGCTGGATTTTATCCTTGGGGTTTCTGAGGATATTGGCTATTTTTTGGTTGGTGCAAAAGGCTGTTTTGATATTGTGTTTATGGAGGATTTTGCTAATTTTATCTGTAGTGCCCTTGATATAAGGAAGGAGGGCCATGCCATTGTTTTCTTCTGTGTCTTGGTTTTTGGGGGGTGTTTCCTTTTGGATTAGCTTCGTAATCCTGTTTTGCTGGTATCCATTGGCAATTAACACATTTGAGAGATTCTGTAACTCAGTTGTCAAGTGGTCTTTGTCAGCCAGGCGTTTGGTTCTGGAGATGAGAGTCTTGGCTACGGAGTTTATTTGTGCAGGGTGGTGGTGTGATTGTGCATGTAAGTAGCGGTTGGTGTGTGTTTTTTTCTGGTAGATAGTGTGTCCTAGGGAGCCATCAGGTTTTTTGTAGATTAGGACGTCAAGGAAGGGAAGTTGGTTGTTGGCTTCTATTTCCATAGTGAATTGTATTTTGGGGTGTAAGTTGTTGAGATGTGTGAGGAAGCTATCCAGTTTTTCCTTCCCGTGTGGCCAAATTACAAAGGTGTCGTCAACATATCTGAGCCAAAGTTTGGGTTTGTGTTCTGACTTGTCTAAAGCATTGGTTTCAAAGTGTTCCATGTACAGGTTTGCGATGACCGGTGAGAGGGGTGATCCCATAGGTGCTCCTTCTATCTGTTTGTATCTTTGTCCATTGTGGATGAAGTACGTGTTGGTTAGGCAGTGGTTGGTCAGGTCCAAGATGTATTCGGGGGGATTGTATTTGTTTTGAATAGCTGTCAAGGCTTCATTAATGGGCACTTGTGTGAAGAGAGATACAACATCGAAGCTCACAAGTAGGTCATTAGGATGTAGGTTTTGCTTCTTTATTGTTTCTATGAACTGGAAGGAGTTTGGTACGTGTGAAGAGATGGATTCTGCATAGGGCTGAAGTTGCTTGGCGAGAAATTTAGCGAGATTTTGTAGAGGTGAGCCTATGGAGCTGACTATTGGTCTGAGTGGTGTTCCTTCTTTGTGTATCTTGGGGAGGCCGTAGAGTTTGGGGCATCTGGATGATTTTTCTCTGGGGATGATTCTTAGCTGGATTTCTTCACTGATAGGAGAGGCTTTTATTTTGGATTTGGTGGTTTTTTCCAGATAGGTGGTGGGATCTGTTTTTATAGGTTTGTAGGCAGGATCTTGGAGTAGCTTTGATAGTTTTGCTTGGTAGTCCGATGTGTTCATCACCACTGTGGCATTACCTTTGTCTGCTGGGAGAATGATTATGTTGTTGTCTTTCCTCAGGTTGGTGAGTGCTTTCTGTTCTTCTTTGTGTAAATTGCTTCTGGGTGGTTTGCTGGAGCAGAGGATGTTGGTGACTTCAAGTCTGATTTTATTGGCTTCATCTGGGTTGAATTTGGTTAGGCTAGCTTCGACTCCGCATATGATGTTTTCCGTGGGGATGCGTCTCGGGGCGACTGCAAAGTTGAAACCTTTGGAGAGTACTTTGGTTTCAGTTGTGGTGAGGATCCTGTCTGATATGTTATGTACTGTTTGTTTCATGGGTTGCTGTGGAGGGTGGCCGGGCTTCTGGCGTTTCTCTAGTTTGTGGAGTTTGTTGGTGTGTGTGTCTGTCTTATGTGAGGTCTCCGTTTCAGCTCTCCAGACGGCTAGTTGTTTGCATTTGTCCCAGAGTGCAGGGTGGATTTTGTTACAGAGTTTGAGGTGAAGAGTGAGTAGATCTTTGTTGGTTTGGTCTAGTAGGTATCTTTTCTTGTGTAGTTCGTTTCTGATTAGGGATAGTTCAGTTCGTTTCAGGATCCTTTCGGTGGCTGGGGTTTTAGAATGGAATTTAAGTTGGAAGCATGTGGGAATTAATTTGTTGTCTCGGCAGTTGCGTAGGAACAAGAGATCACATAAGATGGTGGCTCTTCGGACTTCTAGTTTCTCGTAGGTTCTTGTCAGCTGGAAGGTTTCCTCCCCGTAGAGGTAAGATATTTGCTTTCGTAGATTTTCACGGGTACAGGAATGCAGGTTTTGGTGTCCTCGGGTGTCTTCCCGTGTAAAAGTTGGGGTGTCTAGGCGACGTTTCGACGAGGTCTCACTCGTCATCTTCAGGCTGGTGCTTTCGGCTTCTTGTTACTGGAACAGAGCGGGATCTCAATGTTTGAGTTCCTATAAATACTGTAGAGGGGGTGTGGTGTCTAGCCTCCAATGTTCTGGGCAGAGAGGAAGTTCCCAGGCTAGTGTGCCTTTTCTTCTTTTGTTCCTTAATTACTTGAGAGATACCTTGAGTGATTTCTTGAGTGATATCCTGAGTACCACTTAGGTGGGTCATTAGGTGTGGATTAGTTGCTAAAGTCTTTGTGTCTTGACCTCTTGAACTTTGTGAAGAGTTTTCCTGAGAAGATGGCTGTATTGCACTTAGTTGTGCTTTGGCTTGGCTTCGTGTATAGGGGCGAGCTGTGGTTTTGTGGCTTGTGTCAGCCAGATCTGTGTAGGGATTGCAGGGGGGTGCAGCATCCGGAGGTGCCACCATGGATTGGCTACTGGATGGTGTCAGTAATTCATCTGTGGAGAGGGTCTGGGTTTGGGTCTGGTGTGGTTGATTGGTGTTGGCGTTCTGTGTGCCTCTGGATCTGGTGTCAGTTTTTGTGGGGAGGGCTCATGGAAGCCATCGAGATAGAGAAACACCCTCACAACATGAACAAGCGTGACGACACATCCCGCTTGCCAGACATCTGGAAATTAGCCCTCCCCACAAAAACTGACACCAGATCCAGAGGCACACAGAACGCCAACACCAATCAACCACACCAGACCCAAACCCAGACCCTCTCCACAGATGAATTACTGACACCATCCAGTAGCCAATCCATGGTGGCACCTCCGGATGCTGCACCCCCCTGCAATCCCTACACAGATCTGGCTGACACAAGCCACAAAACCACAGCTCGCCCCTATACACGAAGCCAAGCCAAAGCACAACTAAGTGCAATACAGCCATCTTCTCAGGAAAACTCTTCACAAAGTTCAAGAGGTCAAGACACAAAGACTTTAGCAACTAATCCACACCTAATGACCCACCTAAGTGGTACTCAGGATATCACTCAAGAAATCACTCAAGGTATCTCTCAAGTAATTAAGGAACAAAAGAAGAAAAGGCACACTAGCCTGGGAACTTCCTCTCTGCCCAGAACATTGGAGGCTAGACACCACACCCCCTCTACAGTATTTATAGGAACTCAAACATTGAGATCCCGCTCTGTTCCAGTAACAAGAAGCCGAAAGCACCAGCCTGAAGATGACGAGTGAGACCTCGTCGAAACGTCGCCTAGACACCCCAACTTTTACACGGGAAGACACCCGAGGACACCAAAACCTGCATATATATATATATATATATATATCTCAACTAAACATGACACACTAGATCTGCTTTGATTGATACAGCACAGCAAAATCTTCTGGAAAGTATTCCAGAAACATTCTTATTCATAATTTCCTGACAACTGATAACATTGCTATATAAAAAATTTTTGGATGAGTAGTAGGTTACAATAGCTGATCAGTAGCAATTACCACTAAGTTTCTACATTCTCCCCTCTCTCTCATGGACAAATGCTGTATTTCTTTTCTATTACAGATAAGAAAGCATGCTAGGGAACACAATTTTCACATTGTCAACACCATCATAACGTATTGGTGGGCTTAGTGAAGAGCCAACATGTAGATATTTGGTGATTTCAAAATCTTACACAAGCAAATAAGACAGGCAAGGAAGGTACGTTATAATCTAGTGTAATTCATTTGCCTTTATTAAGCAGAATTTCCACAGGGTATTCTCCTAATCCAGCCAATTGCACCACAGCATAAAGATTGAAGAAGCAAAAGACAACTGATAATAGTTCTAGATTTTGAGAACTGTCCAGTAAACTGTTCCTAAAGACCTAACTATTCCCTCACTCCTCAGGAAGGGTTGATTTGTTGTGGCAGAGGCAGGAGAGGAAATATTTAAATATTTTTCTTTGCTACTTCTGTATCCTGAATCCCCAAGACATCCCCTCCGCACTCCTCACCATAGGCTTCCAAATACATGTTTACAAATATGTATTCGGACCATACAGGATGCTGATGCAGTTTTAGAGTGGAAAAGGTAAAGAAAGAGTTTAGCAGAGACAGCTGTAGGGAAATGCACCTCAAATAAAACCATTTTAGTTTCATTTATCATTTTATTTGTGACACTCGCATTTGTTTTGTCTTTCATTTGTTATAGTTCTCATTTGTTTTGTTTTACTTCCATTATTGTTTCATTTGTTATTGTTGTTTGTTTCTCATTTGTTTTGTTTCCACTTTGATTACTGGGAAGACCCAGCCTTTCTTCTGATGCCCACAATCAAAGTTTTCCATCCTTATAACACTGAATTTTCAGGTGCTGTTTTACTGCATCATCCTTGCCATATTTCAGACAATTTGGCCAAAAGAGTCCTCACTTGTTAAGCATTTTGAAAAGGGACAATATCCTCTAAGTTTTCCAGTGCTTTATGTTTCAGATTTGACTATTTTCATGTGTTTTCACCCTCTCTTTCATACATAATGTTATCTGAATGTTCCAATACTACCAATCCGCCATGGAATGCAATATCTCATATCAGTATCCAAATTCTCTCCTGTCAGAAAATGGGATGATAATAAATATTAATATTCATAATAAACATTATTATTTATACCCCACCCATCTGGTTGAGTTTCCCCAGCCACTCTGAGGATAGGAATCCATCAATATCGGGAGGGCCACAGGCTCCCAACATTTGAGCTAAGTAGCACTCCTCTGAGGATAAGGCTTGAACCTTGAACAAACAGTTGCTGATCTGTATATTAGAAGAGGAGGAGGAGGAGGAGGAGGAGGAGTTTGGACTTGATATCCCACCTCTCACTCCCCTTAAGGAGTCTCAAAGCGGCTAACAATCTCCTTTCCTTTCTTCCCCCACAACAAACACTCTGTGAGGTGAGTGAGGCTGAGAGACTTCAGAGAGTTGTGACTAGTCCACGGTCACCCAGCAGCTGTGTGTGGAGGAGCAGGGACACAAACCCAGTTCACCAGATTACCACCGCTCTTAACCACTACACCACGCTGGTGTTATAAACTCTAATAGCATTTAAACAATGGTGAAAGAGTTTAATGGTGGACCCTTAAATCTGATTTAGAACTACTGGTTTTCAGTGTTTAACAAATGGAAGGATATCTTTTAACTGGTAACACCTGATGTGTAAGTTTAGAATTTCTGCAATAAATCCAGCAACATTTTCATATGGCTAAGTAACACTGTTTTCTAGCCTTCTTTGATGGTTGCTTTGGATCTTCCTTTTTTCAAGATGTTTCAAAAACAATTGTTAACATTAGTTTTCTTCAGAGATAAAAGTTAGAAGAAAACGCAAAAGCATCAGTTTTTTCTTTGATGGCATTTACAACTTGCATACATTATTCATATAATTGCATGGATATTAAAATCCAGCAAAAGCTGTTAAAGTTCCACATATTTTATTCTAGAGATATGGTATGATTGCTGTTTTACTGTATACTAAAAAGTGAAACCTATATTTTAATATGGTACAGGCTGCTACAGAATCCACCTTCCTCCAAAATGAATATTGTTAATGAATGTGAAGTGGCGAGTCATATATAAGTTTTTTTAAAAAATACTTATACTCCTAGCTTCTTCACACATTTATTTCTTCTTCATGCTTTAGATTGTCCTGTAACAATCTGTTGGTCACTGTTATGAGACTCACTTCATGTCAGGGAGAGAAGTAAACTTATCCTGTTTACTAAGAATCAGGATCTGTTGGACTATTTGTATCAAATTACAACTTTTTATGCATTGTGGAAGAATCATAATTTTGATAGCCCTGTCAGGGAGCAACTGAATACATCCGGGATATTTTAAATTTGCATCTATGAGGTAAGTTCAAAATTTTACTGATTATAGGCATGGCAAACATACCATATCCTAGTTGTCCTAGTACCTTGAAGGTTATAGTCCACTGAGGGCCACTTTACCAGCAACAGAGTGTGGGGAGTATAATACTGATATACTAATGTGGAAATGAGGAATCAGACAGAGGCCAAGCAGTTCTTTGTGAAAATTCAAGACAATGAGATGAGTCATGGCAAAGGTTGAGGAGCAGTTTGATCAGAGAAGAATCTTAAAATAATGAAGTAACAATTGGGGGGTCTTGTCAAAAAAGAAAAAGGTGAGTCAAGCATCCAGATGAGAATTAGTGTGTCATAGAGGCTAAGAGGCTGAACAATGAAACAATGTTCTCAGTTCAAATCTTACCTCTGCCATGCAATCACAAGTCATTCTCTCTGTCTTCTCTCACACTCAATCAGCAATATAAGGAATGATACCTTATCACTGTTGTGTTGTAACTAAATAATGCACGTAAAGTGCTTTGGACACTTGAAAGTATTGTAAAAAAGTATCACCATCCTTTTATTAGATCTGATAAGAGATGTGGTTATGAGGCAAGGTAAGACTGTAATACGGAGTAGAGTGAATGACTGCAACAAGGAGGAGTAGATTCGTATAGAATAAACTCTAAAGGCTGAAAAGGGGCTGGAACTATTACAATTTAGAAAGACAGTAATGGCTTTTGCTGCCACTGCAGTGGTCTTCAAAGCAAGGTGCCTGGCAGAAGAAGCAATATCTAAAGGGGAAGAGTTGAATTTTGGTGAGAACAAATAGATGGAGATCAAGAGATGAAAATATAATGGAGGACAATTACTTTCTTGATGAAAGAGGAGCAGTTTCACAAGAAGCAGGAAAAGGGAGCCAGTAAATAAGGGTGGGATTTGGGAAGGGTGCATGTAGGTGCCATGATGGCAGAAGCAACAAGCAGTAGGCAGAAAACAGTACAGGGATGGATAGAATAGAAACTACACAGACTAAGAAAAAGTTCTAAGGAGGAAGAAGCTGGACTGTCAGAGCAGCAGAAGTAACAAGATTGAGTATAGTTAATCAACTAATTTACTAAATATTTGACAATCCTATATCACATGTATATCTCTCTATGAAAGTCTATGTCAGTAGACCAAACTACAATCAGATTTATATTTTAAGTTTATTGTCTATCTTCTGTGTCTAACAACTACATCCTGAATGCTGCATCTGAGAGAATCAGTGCTCAGGGCACAAACTTCACACATTTTTCAGTTTTCTTGCCAACCACAAAAGGATTTTGCTTTTCGAAATGAATTACCAAAGCTAAAATGGTTCTGCTTCTGACAACTGTCCTAACAAATGGTACTATATGAATTTTCATTCTGTATACTGGACATGATTTAAGACAAGCAGAAGAATATATATGATTAAATCTGACTAGATTTATGCCTAATGTAAAAGGTGCTAAAAAAAACTACATAGCGACTGCTGTTTTGTTTGTGTTGCCTTGCTTTTCATGACCCCTTTTTGCCTTTTGATCTTCTATCTGCTTCTTGCCCCTCTAACCATCTACTGCTACCTTGGAATTCAACTTTTCACCTGTCTCTGACTCTGTACCTTTGACCCACATCTTCTTGAGCCAGTGCTTGACCTCCTATATTCAATTTAATGCCCTGCCAGCTCTTTCCAACCTAAGCCTGAACTCTAGTTGCATCCTGCCTTGGAGCTAAGTCAAGGCTTGACACCACCTGAAATTGCAATCATCAAGTAATGAACACTTATGTGTGAACTAGCCTGCAAATTTAAAGGTGAGAGACATGTGCAAATAAATTGTAGAAAGAGAACCTACTCTGCATGGATAGAATCACAGAACCATTAAGAGATAGTATAACACACGGTGCATCATTGTAGTCACTCTTTGGATTCTACACTGAAATCATGTTTGTGTATAAGGAAATGATAGTAAAAAATTACTAGCACACATGGAAATGATAGTCTTAAGGTCACAATTTCCTCTTCATATAGCTATTATTGAAAAATAAATTATGCCATCTAGTATCACAGATAAATCAATGCTGACTCGTTCTTTTCCTTATTTGAATATTATTTTAGAAAGATTCCATCACCATAGTAGTGACCTGCAGGTACAGAATCTTTCTTAATGACTGATGAAGTCATGCCTACATCTCCTAAAGCCAGCCTACACTATAAATATTTCTAACCTAGAATCAGCTATACAGAATAAGATCCAGAATATTGAAGCATGCCCTTCCATTTCCCCCCTAATGTTTTCCTAATATCTATTTTAAATGTATTATCAAGGTATGCAGAATGTGAATGGCTTCTTTTCCTCATGTATATATGTCACATCAAATTACAACAAAACAAGGCTCAAATCTGATATTAAGCCATCTGAAAACATAACAAAGAAGAGGAAGAATGCCAAGTAGAAATTTGTGTCCTAGATGCAATCTTACATCTAGTACATTTTTGACACTTGAAGTTACTGAGGGCAAAATTTCCTCTCTAGTCCTTGAAACATCATTGGCTCAGTGTTACAATGGATGCTGAGTGGATGTTCCTTATAAGGGGAATTTGTGCTTTGCTCATGATCTAGATAATGTAAACAGCACAACTATATAATTATTATTATTTCCTTGCATTGACTGTGCACAAAACTAAACTTGCATTGTACAAAGAAATTATAAACTAAAAACATTGTCTACAACTGTACACAGTAACTCCGTTTTGTAATGAAAAAAATCATATCCCTAAAGGAAACTGACGGGTATTACTCTTTGGCCAGGGAGGCAGCTCTGTGTGACAAGCCAATTTTCATGGTTCTAGTTACCCTAAAGGAAAATGAAAGGTCAGAACCGACATAATTTTTAATGGTGGCAGCAGATTAACTGTCTGCAATTTTCCTAGCCAACTAATCAAGGATTAAAAGCTTCTTTTCTGAAAGGGTTCTCTCTCTCTCTCTCTCTCTCTCTCTCTCTCTCTCTCTCTCTCTCTCTCTGCCTCTGATTTTATGCCCACAAAACACTGTCCTAGTAACTCTGTTGTGGGCACATTTCCCCTCAAAGCAGGGAATGACAATCTGCTTTCAAAAGCCTATATTTTGGAATGAATCCTTGCCAGAAGACATCAGGAAGTCCTGCCAGACTATATCTTTTTGTACCTTATAAATGTGAATAAAAATCCCCAGCTAACACGATTATAGCAATGAGACTGAACATTTGGGATATCCCTCAATTTCATTTCTTATCCTTTAAGCCACGAACGAAGGTGTACAAGAACCAGCATTTACTACTGCTCCGTAGCTCTCCAAAATAAGAACTTTCATGCATGCTTGGCAAGGGGCAGCTTGTACAGTGAAGTACCGGTAACTCTGGAGAATTTCTCTTTGCTCACCACAAGGATGAGCAGCAGAGATACCATTTCTGGTTTGTTTTTTTGAAAAATATATTTATCAGCAACCTTTGCTGCCGCCTGTATTTTAAAGGAGTAACACAATCCTCTTCAGAGTGGTTATAGCTGAAAGACAATTCCCAAGAAACTGACAACCCAATAGTATCCATGGGATGGGGGATCAAGCGGTAGCAGAAGCACAATTTGGGTAGATCTAGGGATAATAAGGAAAGGCTTTGCTGGAAAAGTGGGATTTAAAGAAGAACTTTAAAAATAGTAAAGGTGTAACGGCTCAAGGAGAGGGCCTTGGCACAATGAAACCTACAAGACACAAAAGGAGTGGAAATGAACATAAGGTAAAATAAGTCAGAAACAGGAAAATAGACTTTGACAGTCAGCACCATTTGTAAACCATGGAACATAATGAAATCACCAAAGGGCAGAGAAAAACTATATATATAGATGGGGAGGGAAACCCAGGGATTTAAGTAGGGCAGGGTTAGTTAACCTGTGCTGCACCAACATCTCAACAGGTGCCTGTTTCAGCCGAAGTATATAAACACCTGGACAGCCAAAGGTTAGCTGCAGAGTGGAGAAAACTAGACATTCCATAAGAGAATTCTGAATGCCTGAACCAAGTGTTTTAGCTTACATTATAAGGTTCACAGTGAGGTGAAAGCCATACAAACAGTGCACAAACAAGGTTGTGTGTCAATAAGAAGTGTTGCTATTAAAACTGGTGGTGGGTAGCTGACATCTGGAAGATATCACAAAAAGGGAGTGCAACTGGAAAACACTACCTTTTAGAAAAAAACAATCTTTTACACTAGCTTGCACACCATCAAGATTACCACTTGTGCATTGAAATTTTATGGTTATGGGTAGTTAGCTCATCACGCCAGACTAACCAAGTAGCGACATTTTGCATGGCAAGCTGCATGTTAAACAAATATTTTGACCACTGAGAAAAATCCACATGGTTGAAACACATTTGATCTTAGGCATGATTCATTAATTACTGTATTTTTTGCTCTATAACACGCACCTGACCATAACACGCACGTAGTTTTTAGAGGAGGAAAACAAGAAAAAAATATTCTAAATGAAACAGTGGATATATGATTTTTGTGGTTCATGCTGTGGCCACAGACATGTGATCTGACGGTGAGTTTGGGGTAGCCCAATGCAAAAATCCTGAGGATCCATGTGGATCCATGCTTTGTAACCACGTTTTTGCGCCATTGCGGCCCCATGAAACAGTGGGTGCGTGTGTTTTTTGGTGCAGGCTGTAGCCATGGATATGCTATGTGATCTGATGGTGAATTTGGGGTGACCTAGTGCAAAAATCCTGAGGATCCATGTGGATCCGTGCTTTGTAACCACGTTTTAAGTGGGGAGGGAAGGAAAAGAACTCAAGGGACAAGGAGCACGCGTGGGGGGTATGGAGAAGGATGCTGCTGATAATGCAGGAGAGGCTCCTCTCCGGCTTTGCTCCTTTAGAACAAGCAGGCTCTGCGTCTCTCCCTCCTCCCCGGCAAGGAAACCATGATAGTAACCACTCTGAGACAAATCAAGAAAAATTGCGACCAACACTCTCCCCCAACAAGCGCAGTGAGGTCAAAATACACACACACGCAGAGAGGGAACTGGCCCTAAAGTCGCAGGGCGCTGGGGGAGTGAACGGGAAGCAAGAGAAGGAGAAGGAGCCCTCACACACACAGAGTGTCAATTCTAAAGTCGGAGGGACAGCGCAGGGAGAGTGAACGGGAAGCAGGAGGAGGAGGAGGAGCCCTCTCTCTCACACACAGAGTGTCAATTCTAAAGTCGGAGGGAGAGCGCAGGGGCGCAGGGAGAGCAAAGGGGAAGCAGGAGGAGGAGAACGATAGCTCAAGGACACACACACACAGCCCCTACAGTGGCTAATCCAAAATCGGACAGCAAAAAACTGCAGGCAGGGACAGAGAGTACGGGGTTGTTTTAAAGCAGCCAACCCCGCTCTGCTTCTCTCCCTCCTCCTGGCTAGGCTGGCTGAAAAGCTTCGCTGCTACTTAGCAGATCAGTGGGGAGGAGAGAGGAACATAGAGGACGGGTTTGTTTTAAAGCAGCCAAGCCCGCTCTGCTTCTCTCCCTCCTCCCCAGCTCGGCTCGCTGACAGGAGCCGCTTACACCTGCTTTGTTGTTTCAAAGCAAGCCACGGACTGCTCACAACTGCAGCAGATTCCCCCGCCATCTGTAGGCATTCGCTCCATAACACGCACAGACATTTCCCCTTACTTTCTAGGAGGAAAAATCTGCGTGTTATGGAACGAAATTTACGGTATATATTAGTCATGTTAGTTTGTTGATCAGGCATTGCCCTGGATCAACGAGTCCATTTACTATTGCATTTTCGCAATGTTATCTATTTCCTTAATACACTGTAACATTATTATTTGGAACTAATGCTGCATGTCATTTTTTCATACTATTTAGGTGTACTTAGAATAATATTTGTTCTCATACAATCAGTGTTTGAGTTTACATATAAAAACTGTAGCCTGAAAGACAATAACTAAATAAAAGATGAAAACCATTTGTATTAAGATGCAAGAATCTGCAAGAAGCAAAAGGTAAAGGTAAAGGACCCCTAGATGGTTAAGTCCAGTTGAATTCAACTTTGTTGTGTGGAGCTCAACTCCGCCTTCAGTCCAAGAGAGCCAGCGTTTGTCTGCAGACAGATTTCCAGGTCATGTGGCCAGCATGACTAAACCACTTCTGGCACACGGAGGACCGTGACAAGTGCCAGAGTGCATGGAAAAGCCGTTTACCTTCCCGCTGCAGTGGTGCCTATCCATCTACTTGCACCGGTATGCTAGGTTGGCAGAACCTGGGACAGAGCAACGGGAACTCACCCTGTTGTGCAGATTCAAACTGCTGACTTTGCGATTGGCAAGCCCAATAGGCTCAGCAGTTTAGACCACAGCGCCACCCTGTGTAATTCACTGTACAGTGGTATCTCGGGTTACAGATGCTTCAGGTTACAGACGCTTCAGGTTACAGACTCCGCTAATCCAGAAATAGTAACTCGGGTTAAGAACTTTGCTTCAGGATGAGAACAGAAATCGTGGTGCGGCAGCAGCGGGAGGCCCCATTAGCTAAAGTGGTACCTCAGGTTAAGAACAGTTTCGGGTTAAGAACAGACCTCCAGAATGAATTAAGTTCTTAACCCGAGGTACCACTGTACGTATGGATGCTTATAGTAAAGCTACCTGAATATTATTCCAATCTGGTTATTTGTTACCTTGGTAGAGAAATTCAAGGCAAGATTTTCCTGCTAGAAATGACTAGCAAATCTTTTCTTATGAAAATACTAGCAGCCTTGTATCTGGTGCATGAGAATTCTAAGAAGCAGTGCAGTTTGGGAAGCAGTGCTTGAAATCAGTGTAGTTGTGAAAGAATCAATGCATAATCTTTATTCAAAATGATGTTAAATATTCTCCCAAGAAACAAAAATCTGCTCCTTGATCTTAGGAACCACAATGCAAAACTGGTTATTATATCATAAGTGCTGTCTAACTGCATGGTGAGCAAACATGTTCCCAAAATATATAGTACAATATACCAGTATATTCCCAAAGCCCTCCACCAATACCTACCAAAAATGGATTAAAAGGGCATAAAGCATTCTCAGCAGAAAATTATGATAGTCCTATAAAATGTGATAAATTGTTGTGTGGAAAAAATCATCAGTGATATAAAACTGATTTCATAACTGATGCCACTTAATGTGTACCTATCCTCCAATTTGATATCCAATTCATTCCTATTTGCCATGTAGACATGCAAATTATCTCATACTGCATCATTCCTGCTAAAAGAGAATGTTTCTGTTTGCCCACATTAGCAGAATAATTAAAAGCAGAAGCTTAGCAAGTTATGGATTACAGGCAGCACATGCCAAAAGTGTATTTAAGAACCAGTGAAAGATGCAGCTTCAGAGGCTGGAAGGGAGATGAGGAAAGGAATTCTCAAGAGCATCCATGACTTGAATGCCCTCAAGGTCATTTGGTTGAATGAGGTTGCTCTGCAGTCAGATGGCTCAAACAGGTTTAATGCTTTTATATGAAAAGGGATTAGCAGTATGCCAAGTTTATGACTATGAGAAGGGAAAGACAGGAAAAACTTAATACATTCTCATAAAAGAATTATAAGATAATTTGATAATTTTGCATACTTTATATAAGTAATATAATGGGGAAAGGGGGAAGAGACATTTACACAATGCGAGTACTGTAATATCGATATGAAGCCAAACAAAATGCAATGAGCTTTGTTGCAGATCCACAGAAACTAAGAATAATATCACTTCAACAGGCTTTATTAAATTAGTTTCTGAATGTGGTGAAGTGATGCCCATGGGGCAAGACACGATGCTGCACTGCATCACTTGAAAAATGAAAAAATATTTGCATTCCCTTTCATACATATGGAGAACACTATCTTTGTGATGCTGTGGAATGAACAGTGAAGCAATCCACCAGAAAACAATTCTATCAAACTCTATCCATACCACACCCCAAGTATTAGTAAAAAAATACCTCAGCAGGTCCTACTATAATTAATGTGAGGGGGTAGATCTTGAGACAGGATTTCCAGCAGCCAATCTCTTGCATCTTAGCTCCTGGGACAGCAATATCCAGGTGCCTCAGAATTCCACGCAAAAATGCATTAGCTTAGTCATGCTAGCCACATGTATGCCAGAAACCTTGCCCTGCTTTCACATATAAAACCCCTGAGGTCAAGCCTGTTTGTTAGTATGAACCATTTGTTACTACAACTGGTAATATAGACCATATTTCCTGAGCCTGACTTCTGGCCTGACTTCAGCTACCGGTATGTTTCTGCTTCTGTCCCTTGTGAATCCTATCTAAATCCCCTGTAACCTGATCATCAGCCAGACTTTGACCATGCCTTCTGTCTCTGGCCTTGCCGCTTGTGACAGAATCAGGCTTTAAAAGGATTTAGGTAGTTCTTGTATAACAAGCAGGAGCATCTCAGATCTGCAACGTAGGTGGTGTAGATTTCATCTTTTAAAAAATCTCTACGAAAAGGGTGCTATGATCCCTGTCAGTTTTATTCTGCATAATGTGTGTGTGGGAAGATCAAATTACTTCAAAGTTAGCTTTAAAACATATCCTGCTCTTCTCTAATCTTATTTAATTTCCCCTTTCCTCTCTACACTAAAACAATTCTTACAGTAATGCAAGATTAATCATTATCCTATACAAGTGTTAATTCTACTCTTGTGGTGGTTGTGTGTGTGTGTTTAATATAGCAAAAATATTGAGTTAATCTCCATTAAAAAACCCCAAACCAAGCAGTTCTTAAGGTGGCGAGGGAGAATGGTGGAAGAGATGTTTTAGAGCAGGCATCCCCAAACTTGGCCCTCCAGATGTTTTGGGACTACAATTCCCATCATCCCTGACCACTGGTCCTGTTAGCTAGTGATGATGGGAGTTATAGTCCCAAAACATCTGGAGGCTGAGTTTGCCTAAGCCTGCTTTAGAGCTCCAAATAGTTTAGAGGAAAGGTCTTATGAATTCAGAAATACATTTTGCTGCTAGTGAACTCTGATGACTATTCATAGCGAGGACTGTCTTGTCCAAATAGCATATTACAAGGGTACCACAGGTCATTTCTGATATATCCTTCACAAGTCCAGCAGATTAGCAGAACTGGGCAGGTACCCAGTCATATGATGCTAAACAGGAAAAAAACATCATTCTTCCAAAAGCCAATCTGATTCCTAAAGCGGTTTCTTGCTAATCCCAGATCTCAGCTCTTTCCCAAGTTTAAACGACAAATTTTCCTTCTACATCCTAATGTTGCAACAAAGTACCTTCAGCTATCAAGCTATACAGAAGTCTAGGTGGGGACCATTTTGTATAAGTCAATATTTTAAAAAAAGCAGCAGCAGCCTAGAAGACAACTCCATGTTACAATTAAGGCTCATTGAAGGAGTTCCTACCATTTTTGTGGACTAGTCTTATCCTCTTCTTAGTGGTTTAAACTAAAGAGCTTCTTTAGTGCCATTGAATGCCTAGAGGGATTCAGCATTTTCTTCTTTGAAATGAAGACTCCTACAATATATTGTCATGCATCATGGAAGTTCACATTGGAGAAGGTGGCGTGATGCTGTCAAAACAAACAACCCCCAAAACCTAAGGTGGAATTTCTGTGGGATGCACAGAATTAGTTGTACAGATTTTTTTAAAAATACTGGTAAATAGATAATTACCTACAATTGATGCATGCACCAGGAAACTATGACACATCAGAGTAATGAATGAGCTTACATACAAAAAAAAGCCTCTAGGACAACAAGACTTATTCATTCCTAGAACAATAGAATCCTTTTATTATATCCTCAGTAGGAGGAGGCAAACATAAAAAGTTACTGTGCAATTCTACCCTTGGAACACTCTCTCAGGGACGCATACTTTACTAATTTCTATGCCAGGTAAAAATGTTTTATTTGCATGGGAATATGGGCAACATTAATGATATTGCTAAAGTTATTTAACTTGGGTTTGAGTATGCATTATTCTAAAGTTTACTGTATTGATAATGTGCATTATTTAATGTTTTTATTGTGTTTTGTTGTACTATAAAGGTAAATGTACCCCTGGCCGTTAGGTTCAGTCGCGAATGACTCTGGGATTGCGGCGCTCATCTTGCTTTACTGGCAGAGGGAGCTGGCATACAGCTTCCGGGTCATGTGGCTAGCATGACTAAGCCGCTTCTGGCGAACCAGAGCTGCACACGGAAACGCCGTTTACCTTCCTGCCAGAGCGGTACCTATTTATCTACTTGCACTTTAACATGCTTTCAAACTGCTAGGTTGGCAGGAGCAGGGACTGAGTAACGGGAGCTCACCCCGTCACGGGGATTTGGACCACCAACCGTCTGATTGGCAAGTCCTAGGCACTGTTCTTTAGACCACAGCACCACCCTTTGTTGTATTATACATTCAAAAAAGTCTCAGAGTGATTTGCAATTTGTTGTACTATACACATTGCAAATCACTGAGTTTTTTTGAAGTATAAAGTGATATGTGAGTCTAATCAAAATCAAATCAAGTAAGCACCATTGAGTTCAATGGGACTTCCAGTTTCTATAAGATTGCAGCCTCAGAGAATGAGCATTGCTATGGTATTAGGGTAACTATATGTGGATTTACCTGGGAAGGTAGCCCATTTAGGAGAAAGAAAATCAAATCCAAACTCTCACTGCCTTGTGGCTATACTGATCCATGGAGCAAACCCCAGGAAAAATCCATACCCACTGCCTGGTGGGACATCTTCAGGGGAAGAAAAGGCTAAGGGGTAAATATCACACAAATCTAGAGTAGAGTCCCTAAGGAGGTTGGATGGTGTCTTGTATGCCTCCTTCTGACAACTGCTGAAGCCAAGCTGGTGCCAAATGTATTGCTCTGCTTTCCTTTGGATCACATCAGCAAGGTTAAGAGAACGGTCTTGCCATTTGGGCAGCCCAGTACTTCCATATACACTGCGAAAGCGTGCACCCCCGAGATGTCACTTTGGTTCTGCTAACACAGCATAAACAACATGGGAAACAGCAATTATGAGTTACCGGTCTCTGCAAACACAGCAGGTACTGTGATTCTCCAGTGGTTTGACTTCACCCCTGGAGGTGCACTCCATTGTCACCTGAGACAGGTAGACACCAACATCATCTGTGGATTGGTTTCAACTTTATTCAATTTATATTTTGTTGTATTTTGTCATGTTTTCAATATCCTACCACCCACAAGAACCAGTTATACAGCTCTTTAGATACTGACTCTTACATTTCTAAGAGGTGAACAAAAAAGTTAAGTGTGTGCATCTAAAGGCTTTTCATTTAATTTCCTTAAAATATCATAAGATCAATTCTCCTAGATCAGATCAGAGGCCTATGTCTAGTCCAACATCCTGCATTACATGCTGGTCAAGTTTATGTTTATGGGAAACCCACAAGCCAGTACATGAATGCAGCAGCACTCTCCCATTGGGAAAGGTCCATGGGTTAGTAGTAAAGCACACATTTCGCATGCAGAAGGTACCTAGGTTTATTCCACAGTGTCTCCAAGTAGGGCTGTGAAAACCTCCTGACTGAAACCCTGGAGAGTCACTGTCAGTCAGTGTCAACAGTAGTGAGCTAGATGGGACAATGGTCTGACCAGGGCAGATACCTATGTTGCAGCTGTGGTTCCCAACCATTTATTATTCAGAAGTCTGCTGCCTCTGATCCTGGAGACAGAATAAGACATCACAACTAGTCATGGGTATGGCCAAGGGTGGGGGGTGGGAGGCACCTGCCCCCCAGGTCAAGTAAAACAATAGAAATACTTAACTAACTGACCAATCACATCAGTCCTGCCCCCCCCAACAAAAATCCTAGCCAAGCCCATGCAATTATAGTAGTGGTTGATAGGCAGAATATCTCTTGAGGAAAAGGTTCTTTTGTGTGAAGTAATTGACTAAAGTGAAGGCACAAACCATAAACCATGCAGGTTAAGTTTGTAACAATCTGACTAATCTAAGTAAATCTTCAGGAGGCACGAATGCGAATCATAACCTATAATATACTCACAGTCATACTGGGTAGGGCAATTATAATGCACATTATGGGGTTTTTTAAATATAAAAAACACAATCTTTCATATTCCATTTCTATCCAATTCTCATACCTTTCCATTAAGCACATATTTCACTTTAATCTTTACCCCCAAGAGCCATTACATATTAGACTGCATATGGCAGCTATTAACCTGAACTGAAGTTCTTCAACTCGAAATGTGACTACATTGCTCCTTCTAATTTAGGAGAATTTGCAAACGTGGAAGCCTCTCTTTCAGTACCACAAGCCTAACACTATAAAAAAGACAAAAGCTTTCCCTATGCAACTTTAGTAGCATCTTCCCTTTCTATCTAAAAAGGATTTATTGGTCCTGTTTTAAGTCACTAAGCTTCCTTTTTAGGTGTGATATATACCTTTTTAAAGTCTCCCCGGATTTCTACATTTTACACATTAACCAGGATGTCTATATTTAAAACTCTCAATCCTTCTATCTGAACCTTCAATTTTTGAGTCAGAATACATTAAGAAGTGTCTCAGTCAGCTAACCCAGATATCTTAGCTGGGAAGGACATCTGCAAGGCACAGCAGCGAGTCAGAGTCATCAACAGAAATCATGTCAGAACAGACAAGAGTCAACGCAAGAGGTTATTCCACAGAAACCACGAGACTGCTGGCAAAGCAGGAACAGAAAATGGGATGGGTGTCATCGCTAGAGCCCAAGAAGAAATAAATAAGGCCACAAGAATGCTGAATACAATAATCTATTATCCAACACTGCAGTTCTGATGGCAAAAGGGACTTCCAAATACCTCAAGGACTGCTTCTTCCCATATGAACTGACCCGCACCCTGCGATCATCATCTGAGGCCCTTCTTTATGTGCTTGCTCCATGAGAGTTCCAGAGGCTGGCAACAGAAGAATGGGCCTTTTCTGTGGTGGCTCCCCATTTGTGGAGTGCTTTCCCCAAGGAGGCTCACCTTTTGTCTCTGTTACATATCTCTAGGCACCAGGCAAAAACATTCCTCTTCTCGCAGGCCGTTGGCTAATTTAACAATCTGTGGCCTTTTAAACTGTGATGGGGGGGTTATTGTTTTTGTTTATTACTATGTAAAATATGTATAAACATGTAAAATATGTATTCTAGTGATCCCCAAATGAAGGGCGATATAGAAATGGAAGAAATAAATAAAATAAAATATGTGCAATAGAACTTCCTTGCTCTCTCCTATTGTCATGGGCTGGCTCAGTCATATGGGATCCTCATAACAGAGGGTCCTGGTTGCGCGCGGGACCCAAGAGCTCACCTGATAGGGTTAAAATGGGGGGGGGGAGCAAGAAGTCCTGGCCATTCCCCTGGGATCACACCAGGCGATTTTAGCCAATAGCCAGTGGGTGGCATGATCCCAGGGGCTTTAAAAACAGCAGTGTGATGCAAGGAGCTTCACACTGTTGAACACCCGCCCACCCTCCCTAGTTTAGGCAGAGTCGCTTGGCCTTGATTTGGTTTGGGTCGCCTGTTGGAACAGGGGCTGGGGAGGAGTTTTTCCATTTGGCAGATTGGCTTTAGCTATTTGGTTTTTGCCTACCCCTTAGCAAATCGTCACAACTTGTAAGGTGGCGGTTAGGCATTGGCTCAGTTGGATTGTGGGGAGAGGAGGTGCAGCCATCACCTGCCCCTCCAGGAACTGGGTATTCCGTTAAAGGAATATGGGGGTCCTGGATCTCGTCTGAAGTCCGCTTGAGGGGCTAGGGCCATGCCAGGACCACAGAAACCCCGGGGTGAGCTTAGGTTGGTCTTCATCGACCTAGCTCCCTCGTTTGGTTTACCCCATTTGACGATCACCCTGAGAGGTGGGGCCAGTTATAGTGGGGAGTCAATGCCTAAGCCAATACCGCTCACGTGATTGTATGTCAATAAAGTTGTGGCCAAAAATTTTGCCCCAAAACTTAAACTAATATAAGTCTCCGTGTGTATTTATTTTGGGGGTGGGTCTTGGGGCCTCGAGACGCAACCTGACTTGGACAGCCCATGACACCTGTCTCCTTCATCCTCTCATGTGCCCTCATGATTGGCTCCAAGGGGTTGGGGGGACCTCCCCCCCCCCCGAGCAGATTTGGGAAGACGAGAAGACATAGAAGTCCTATTGCACCAGCAGAACCCCACTGGTGTAGGACTGAATAAAACTCAGTGACGCTTACAATGCAATTCTATGCACGTCTACTCAGAAATAAATCTCATTTAGTTTAACGGTACTCTTCAGTCTGTATAGGATTGCAGCCTAAGTGAAATAGCCATAGCAGAAAAGCCTACTAATGGCCCAGGAGGATGATGACAGAGAGAGCATACAGCAGAATAGCTCAGAACTACACTACTAGTGCTACAGAAGTGGTAGACCACATAATTAAATAGAACAGATTAATTGCTTTCCATATTATATGAAAATAAAGAAAACCATATCCTTTCAGCATTCACAATTGCTTTCCTTGATATTCCACAATTGTGAAATACCTGAATGGCTTCAAGGAAGCAACATTTGCCACAGGATAGATATCCTACTATGGGGGTCACCAACATGGTATTGAAGGCCACATATACCCTTGCATAGGCTTTCTCCCCATCCGCTTGCTGAAAATAGGCTTGATAGAAACATTCAGCTGTAGCCAATAGATCAGGCTTGGGTTGTACTTGGTTGCAGTGAGTGTTGTAGTGCTGACCTTAGTTTCTTCAATATGCCAATACACTCACAGACCACAAAACATAGTCACCCTTGCACTACTATGCAAAGTTAAGCTGATGTCTGAAACCATACAGCAACACAGTATTGCAACAGGGAGAATGGGTGGGAGTTCCAAATCGAACTTTGGATTTTACCATTCATTCTCCAACATGTGAAAGGAGGTTTTAATGTTCCCAGAGGTAGGGATGAGACTTGCTGTTGCTACTCCCTTTAATTCTGTATTCCAGGGGAAAATAATAATACTTTTTAATTTTAGCACAAACACTGCTCAAGATTAGATTAAAAGAGTTCAGTTGAATTTCTGGGAGGGTTTGGGGGGTACAGCTCTATATGCTCTAAAACTTTGATTTTTAAAAATGCTTTTACTGCATTTCTTGGTTGTACATGACAGAGTTAATCCAAAATGTACCCCACTGGGCAAAATAAAACCATGCTAGATGTTTTTGTATCCCCATTGGCTTTCACTTGATTAAAGGAACTGCTTCATTATAGGAGCAAAGTAGAACAATTCCCTATGGGATCGAAGGACAATTTTCTAAGTGCAGCACCATGCAAGTATAAGAAAGGTACAATACCATTTTCTCCATACACAGCCATCAAAATTGGATTTTATTAATATTTTGATGAGATTTAGAATGATTGGCTTATCTAGAAAAGTTTCCAAATGCAGGAGACTCCTAATATTTTTTCCTCTATTTTTCCCAAGGCTAGGGTATAAAGCTTTGAAATTTCTTTCTCCTACCAATGACATATTATTACATTATATCTACTACAGATGTGCTAAACAGACATGAATATCACAAGCAATGATTCAAATTATTAGATTACTTCAGTAATTTGATTGTGTAGGCAGTGGCATCACTAAGATGACATTCAGGTACTTTGGAATTTCTACTTCATCACCCAGAATTGGGCCTTGGAGCTGTATTTCTCGACACAGGCAGTCCCCATTCAATATGTGTGTGACCATGTATACGTGAATTGTGCTGAACTTGGAAGGGACCTAGAAACATCACAAAGATGTCACTGAAATGTCACTAAAAGGGTGGGGCGGGGGGAGAACAGGGTCTTTGCAGCCTTTTTCAATAGGTTTTGATTATACAGGATTGCACCGGCGTGCACAGTGCATCAGAACAGCTGACAAAATTCTCGGGTAAATGACTACGTTCTAAAAATACAGAATTAATGGAGCTTCAAGTAAGTTAGCTTTGATCTTACCTTTAAAGCTTTATTTGTGTGCCTGGCACATACATCTGGGCAAGGGCATAGGATCATATAAGTTACATTTGCCATGATGTTCTGCAAAGCAAAAATGTTAGCTTACTTAGGATTAATTAACTGCTTTGTAAAGACTGCAAGTAACATAAGCATATACCACATTTTAAACAGCCTTTAGTAACTAGAGGGGCCCTTCTTATTGTAAGCTATATCTAAATGTAGTACTTTGTGCAGATGCCCACCAATATCCTATAATAGGTAAATACCAGTGTCTTAGAATATTTTGTATTAAGCACCAGAATTTAGTACAATACAGTCGTACCTTGGAAGTCGAATGGAATGTGTTCCAGAAGTCCATTCGACTTCCAAAACATTCAGAAACCAAAGCATGGCTTCTGATTGGCTGCAGGAAACTCCTGCAGCCAAATACTTAGCCCTCTTAATGATTTCCTTTAAAAAAAGTTGTTTAAAATCTTGTGTATATATGTTCCCGTATTGGATATGTATGTCTGAATGTAAACAATTGTGTTTTAGCTTTAGAAACTGTCCAAGTAGCAAAGTCTCTTTTACATATGTGGGATGTTTATGATTATAATGCAATTATGGCACAAATGAGACATTGCCCCTAGAGATGGGTTGCTGAAGACTGCTGCAGTTATCAGCTGAGAAGAGATCTTCAGTGAATTCAGTCTTTCCTTGGACTGGTAGAGTAAAGACAGTGCTTCAGACAACTTGGTTTAAAGCACAGCTGGTAATCAGTAAATGTGTGTGTAATTTCATTTTTACATTTTTGTGTTTATACACTACATTGTAAACAACATTGTTACAGAAGATGACACAGCAAATGGGAAGAATGTCATCTAACAAACTGTCCTGAAAGACTAGTGTTCTTCATCGTTCATTCAAACAGATTTCTCATTGTGAGCTTCTCCCCAAAGGATTTAGAAGTTACCATTCATTTGGAGTAACTTGGTGAAATTGACGTTTTACTGGTGATCTCTTGTTGGTACTCTTTGCTATTTAGCAATTTTGTACATGACTGAAAATTTATATTGGTATGGTACAGGTACTATTTGGATATAACCGGGGCCCTTTATTTGTTAAAAAGTTATGAAATAAAAGGGACCCAATAATAAAGTTAGGAATATATATTATTACTATAGACGTAAAAACAAGTAAACTCAGATTAGCTATTCATAAATGTATCATGGATGCTTTAGCTGAGATTCCTGCATTGCAGGGCGTTGGACTAGATGACCCCTGGGGGTCCTTCCAGCTCTACAATTCTATGATTCTATGGCTAGGAAACAACTGCTCTGAGATTCAACAGAACTAGGGTAATCCTCCAGAATAGAATGGACCAGCATGTCTCACTGAAATGAAGAGGAAAACAGGATTTGCATTGGCAGTAAAGTTCCATTGTTCTAATAAAACTGTGTCACTTCATATTTCAGTTTTAAACAATAGACATACTTGCTATATTCAGCCAGGGTAATTTAAACACATACTTTAGTTTAAGAATAAATCCTGATACCCCAAAAGACCACCTGTGATTCATGTACTTTAAAATGTGAAAGCTTTCCTAGAATTGAAGACCTTGAATACAAATATACAGTGTTCTTTCTTCCTGGCACTGTTTTTTTTTTTAAACAAAATATAATGCACATTGATAATACTGAGGACTTGATTCTAGAGTCTAAACTAGGGAAAACAATTGAAATAACATGGCACACTAGAACGTCACAATCAGTCCTACTTATGGCTCAATAGCCTTCAGTGGAAGTTAAATATTCAGGGATTGTCCACACCCACCATATAAACCCAACTCATGCACTTCCTACACATTTGGCAGGGTTGATGGTAGGGTTGGTTTAGCTGGCCATTCATCAAGGCCTCTACCCCTACAGGTGAGCACTCTGCCCCTAGTACTGTGGTTTAATACTGCTACGAACCTGCTTGTCTGCCCTTCCCAGAAAGGGTCAGTGAATGACGGGTGATGATAAATAGGTGAGAAAGCTGTAGAACCAGATATTTTCCCCAGGAGTTCTCACCAGGCTGGTGAGAAGAAGCAAACAACAGCAAGATGGAGTGACTTGCCTGTACATAACCTTGCTTGAGGCTGTACCTCAAGAACTAAAGCCAGCATCAATATGTTCCACCAAGCCTTCTTGGGTCTCTATCCTTCCATATTTTCTTAAATCCAGTGCCATAATATTTAGAACTAAGTTGTGATGGCAGAATACACAACCTAGTGACATTACTGTGTTTCTTATAGATGGTTATGATTTGCTGAGTGCCATCAAAGCTGTACACCATCAGAACTGCTTCAAAGTTTCCACTCAACTTCATCTTCCAAATCTGACCATGAAAGACAAACTTGACCCCACACTCCAATTCTCACTACTTCACTCCATAGGAGGCATATATGATTTACCCCAGACACAGAATTCTCATATCTCAGTCATGAGAAATGTTTCTTTCCCAATGTCCTCAATGTGTTTCCAAGGTGGAAGCTTCAATGAGGCACTACTGAGTTGCATCGATCTTTCACTCTTCCAAGCACAGCAAGGAAAAAAACACATAGGCAACTGACCCTATCCTCTGCAACCTTGACAATTTTGTAAGCCTCATACTGTCTGCTAGTGGCAACTGAAATTATGCAGTTGACTCTTATAATCACACATGCCTTTTAATACGTAATTTATGAAGTGCAGTACTGTGATACAACATAAGCAAATGCCTATCACTTGCATAATGTCCAAGCAGAAACACATGCTGCTACTCTTGAACAAGTAGGTCAAACATCTGTTGAAATGATTTATTACTACTTATATAGAACCATCCAGGTATATAATGAGGGGGACAGGTCCCTATACTAAGGCAGTTCAACTTTAAAAATTGGAAAAGGATGAAGTTTAGTTTCACTTCATATTTACCTGCATCTTGCTGAAAACCAGTAGCTGTGTAGGAGCTTAAATATTGCGCTTTCCCTATAGTAATCAAGGGACCAGGATTCAACAAATAACTCTGTCATGGCAAATAAGTCACTACCCTCTAAATGGGATTAACTGTCCTTCCCCTAAACACTTGAGATGCAAAGATGGGTGGAATCATCTGAGCTGCTGTGTAGCAATCCCTGCCAACTCCCAGGTTGAGAGGAAGGCTAGGGAGGTTGCTAAGCAGGTATATGGTGAAGGCATCATTACTTAACCACATAGAGACAAACCAATAACCCTCCCTCCAATAAAAAGTTGGAGTGGCAGGTGGGGAAGATGCTTAAGGGTGCTACCCAGTCCGCCTTTGGCCAGCAGTGCCAATAATGCATGCTTACCTCTACAAAGCCTTTTCCTCAGGCTCCCCCTTTACCCACTTTTCTCTAAGGAAAGACCACAGGCACTGGGTGTTGCTGTACAAAAGTGCTCTATTCACCTTCGTGAAGCAGTGACCAGCCATGCCTGAATTGCCCTGTCCAGCCTTTCCCAAGAAATATGGGGAGGGGCACTAACAACCACCAATTTTGGCTTTGCCAACAAGGCCAGCTGACAACCACTGACTCCTGCCAAAGATACAGATGCAACACTATCATGATTATTATTTTTATGCACAACCAAACACCTCTGTTTAAGAAACAGATGAAAACTACTGCATTTTCTTTTATCAAATGCAGCAGTGTCAAGATGCATTCATAAGCTTTTGGGAAGGTATTTTTTTCTAGTTTGGAAAAATAAGGCTAAAGATCAAAGACTGGAAGTTGCTTTGTTCTATACCGTTAGCGGTGCTTCAGTTCAGACTTGATTGCCATTGCTGTCAACCTTATAGTCATTTCTCCCCAATTCTTCACGTTTCAACGTTCCAAAGAGATTTGTCTGCTGTAAAGAGCAAATACACCAACACTCTTTGTTCTCCCCAAAGGACTATGCACCAGTTTCCAGACATTTAAACAAAATGATATTGAAGTGAAGAATCGGAAGCTCTGCTCCAGCTTATTCATGAAGAGATTTCACAGTCTCTGAGAAATGAACTGGAACAATAACACTTGGGCTTCAAATATGGTTATTATCACTTTTTAAAAATGGTATACAATGACCAAAAAAATAATACAGATGAGGGAGAAAAAACAGCTGTCAAAATCTCTCTAGTTTCACATATTCTGGAAGGGTGTGCATCTGGTCCTCTTATTTAAATTATTTTCTCTTCCTTACAAAGGAACTGACTGAGATATCCATGATCTTCAGAAATGAAAGGCTACTCTTTCTGATCTGAGCAGCAAAACACCGTTTCCTTCCTTTCTTTGCTTGAAACATAAAATAATCTCATGTGTGCATACAAATGTACACTACACAGATCACCAAAAGCTTTTCTCCCTGTTGAAACAATTAACTGGAAAATCCCTGATGTTACCAGAGTGCTCTCTCTCCTACTCTCTCTCTCTCTGTGGACCCATGTCTTACACATTGAAGTACTAATTTGGGGGCCTCTCCTGTAGTTGACGTTACTGCACAGCCTAAGATTACTTCAAAATATACCAGTATCATAATGGTCAAACTTGGAGAGTTAGACTGTGATCAATAAATGCCAATGTTATTTTACAAGCTATGGGGAATAAGCAAAGGGAATTAACAAGAACTACAGAATTTGTTATTAGTGTAATATATATTTACACCAAATGACTGACAGGAAATAAAGACAGCTTTGTGACTTGAAGTGCAAGTACAAAAATATGAAAGAATAAAAAGATTATTTGTTACACATTGTAAAGGACACCCACCCCACACTGCCCAGACCATACAGTTAAGCAGTTTGTAAGCATAGATGTGCCTGACATGCATTTCTGTAACAGGAGATTAAATAAACAAGGAAGGCTAAAAGTTCACATGCAAATAGTTCAGCTTTGGTTCTCACTAGAACAAGACTTGTGAAATCACAAACACAGACAGAAGTGAGATGGATGGAACACAATGGTTACTTGTCTATTGAGAAGATGGGAGAAGAAGGAAGAGGTTAGACTCAGGTTTTTATGTTTTTACTGTACACAATTCATAGATGGCTACAGCTGGACTTGAAAATATCAGCAGGATGTGTTGTATGAGACTCTAAAGTTAAGATAATCCTTCTCCTTGCCAAAGTCCTGGAAGGGGCAGCTGAAAAGCCAACTTGGGGGCCAAATTTTATATTTGCCTGTGGAGTCCTAAATAGTTAGGGGGGAAACGGGGCAACTTCCTTGTAGAAAGACACTGGCTGGAGCCCTCTATATCATAAACTGACTAGTCCTGGGGAAAACAACAAACGTGGACTAAAAGGCAAGGGAGAGGGTGATAATGCTAACTAAAGCTGGAGAAAAAAGAGGAATGTTCCTGCCACAAAATGAACAGTGTCAGAGCATTTCAAAAGGAGAAGTATAAAGCAACCTAGGGATGTATCCTAAAAGTTGACTCAGGGTGTCTAGTTATAGGATACGGTTTATCTACAGGCAGAAATCTAAATTTGCAAACTGATCTCATTAGTGTCTAAGCTGGGCATGTGCAACATTAAATAACAGAGACATGATTAATGAGCAACCCTGTATGGTTATGAGTTATAGCAATTGTGTTTCCTGCCAAAGAGTTGTGGAGGAGTTACATGGACATTGTAACAAATCAGGTTGTTCTTTAGCAAGTATCCCTGTGATCCTGGTAAGGACTGAGCTTTGATTCTTCAGAAGAAGCTAGCCAGGGTGCTTACTTTAATTAGCTAGGTGTATGCTTGCTGGAAGGAAGCCATCATTTACTAGAGATTATTAATTACTGGACTTGGGAATTCCTTGCATTGGATATGGCACCATGTTCTGGGGGGTTAATTAGGTTTATGAAGACCTGCTCATGCCTGTGGCTTACCATCATCCTGTCAGGATCAGACTTGGCTTAGACTATATCTGCTGTCTCTGATTTGACCACAATTACACTATCCTTGCACTCACTGCTCCAAGCAAAGCTAAATTATACACAGAGTCTTGGGGCACATGAAGAGTTCCAATTAATCCAATCTTATTGGTAACATTGACTAATAACATATGGTTATTATAACAGGCACTCAAGGTGCAGATTGGCATTTATGCACCCAGGGAGTCTTGCCTGGCACCTTCATTGTATAACTTGAGGCACCAGGTGAAAACGTTTGTCTATAACCAGGCCTTTGGCTGATTAACAGTCTATGGCCTTTTAAATGTATGGGGGGTATTGCTTTGTTTTTGTTTTATTATGTATTGTGTCTTCTCATTTTGTATTTTTATGTTGTGAACTGCCCTGTGATCTTCGGATGAAGGGTGGCATACAAATTTAATAAGCAAATAAATAAAGTAACTTGTGTGTAAATGATCTGTGGTGTTTGAAGGACTTGTTCAGAAAGCATACATTAATTATTGCCCCCACCCCAAATTAGTAAAATGGGTGCTCCATGCATGAACGAGCTAGCAACAAAATGAACCAACAAAGAGTGTGGGACTGATAGAGAAGGGGACTTGGAGGTTTTGGTACAAATTTGCTTTTTAAAAAAGCTCTGGAGTGAACAGGAAAACATATCTGGATTCAATAATAGGGAAGGGGTTGAAGAAGTAAACCCCTTCACTCTGTTCAACCTTCACTCTCATTCCCCACAACATTCATACACACAAAAATGATACCGTGATAATAAAAAAATTTCGGGGGGGGGGAAGTCTTTATCACTGAAGAAAGGGGAACACTGACAATTGAGGATTGTGGGCTTAACTTTCTAAGCAGACTGTAGGGAATATGCACCATTAAACGCAGTGGTATTTTCTTTCTAAATAAATATGCTTCTTTATGACAAATTCAATGAGGAAAAGAAGGGTTTGGGGTTTTTTTTTTTTTAGCATGCTAAGTGCTAAATCTAAAGCAAAAGCAGTGAGCAAGGAAGAAGGAAAACAGTCCTGGATTTAAGTACAGTTATGAAAAAGCAATTATAGTACAATACACACAAAAGAGTGTGTGTGCTGGGGTAGAACTATAAATGTTTCCAAAATTAAAGTAACAAAAACTTTTGAAGGTGTATTGTCAAATGGGAAGAGAATACAAACAGCAATGTAGAAGGTTCAAACAATGCAGAGAATGGAAGCAGTTGAAAAGGACTCTATAAATACAGTAAGAGAGAAAGAGAGTGATGGAAGCCTACGTAATGGGACTAGAAAGAAAGGCTCATCTGTCTTGATGCAGTTTTCTTCGGGATAAACTTGCCTGAGATTGTAGTCTTAGAGAACTACTGTAAAACATTCTCTAATAAACATGAAGGCAAAGAAGACAATAATAAGATTTAAAAGGTAGATTTGCCAAGTAATTTTCTTAACCGCGGTTGCCACCATGGAATTAATAGCTATATAACTCCTGTTTTCTTCTATTAGGTTTTGTAGTAAAAGTACATTGCCTTTCACCATTTTCTTCCTGTGGCATATCCAACTGAGTTTTTTTGTATCCTTGTCACCTTCGCCTTCCAGTTCCAATTCATATTCATGTGCTCTTGCATTTGTCAGCATTCTCTAAATTTCCTCAAAAAAATTGCTATCCTCCATTTCAGTCCCAATTATTTTTGTTTCCTTACATGTCAAGGAAAGAATAGACTTCCCACATTGCAGACTACTTCACACACCAGTTGAGAGCCTATGGATTATAAATATACTATGCCAGGTCTCTGACAATGAAGTTAAAAGTGACATTTGGGTGCACAAGGCACAGATTCCATATTGTCCATTGACAATATATACTATGTACAACTTAATAGTTTTTATAAGGCTATCTATCCTGTGATGACCATATAGCTATTCTTTTTTAAAAATACTGTACATGAACAACCCTTGTAGGAGTTGATGCCTCAGGTCCTGCAAGTTCATTAATGTATACAAGGCTCTCTTTCACCTTGATATTTGACTAATGAGTTGCAACTGCTCAACTGGGGCTTGTTATTTGGGATTATTAATTGATATGATTTTAATCTGGACTCAAATGTGTCGCTACAATATATGAATGTGACCTATTTCCTCTGGTTCAGAGCACACACTGCACCAGGACTTCTCCTATCCTAGATGAGGTCTCATTATTGTCAGAGAGGTTTGAACATTACAATCATATATACCAAGAAAGAATGAGTGACCTGTAAAATCTAAATTAGGAATCTGTGAAGAGACATTACAAGCAGACTTAAGAAACATTTCTCTATGTAATCATCGTTAGTCAGCATTTCAAAAGCTTACTCATTTGCTTGTATCAACAAAACCTACTTCACTTACTTTCACAGAGTATAATTTATGAAAGATTGTGTTATGGCTGGAAAGTTAATCTTGGAAATACAAAGGACAGCACTGTCTTCCAGGGTGTTTAGAACAAAGGCTCTCTCGCTGCTGCACAAAGTTCTTTCTCAAAGCCTCAGAAAAAGAACTGACTGAGACTATTCTGTTTTTACCTGCTGTCATACAAAAGTCTATCAAAGTACTATAGCACTTTCAGCATCACTCCATGAAGACAAAGCTGAGAGCAGCTGCAATACGTATACATTTTAAAGAGCAATGGAGAGAACAATAGTTATTCTTGCAAGTCTTCAAAACTGTTCCTGCTATAGCTAAGAAAATAATTTCATGGAAGTTAGAAGAAAGCTTGTTTTGCAAAGGGTAATGCTGTAGAAGCACACCTGCTGAAATGTATACTAAACAACTTCTATACTGCAAAAAAAATAAAAAAATGGAAGAACAAAACCCCAGGTTTAATATTTGTCATATTTTCTTCTCTACCAATCTTCAATATTGTCCTTTAAACTTATAAATTGGTATATACACTGATTTATGCTAAAAACAATGACTTTCATCCAAATATCCCATTCTGTTTGAACAAGAATTGCAGATTCCCCTCTCAATTTTCAAGTACTCTTCTATCTATCTATCATCTTTCTTTCTTTCTTTCTTTCTTTCTTTCTTTCTTTCTTTCTTTCGGCACAAAAGCTAGCTACCTTGGCAGTAATCTGAGGAAATTGGTTAGCCAAAAGGTAGCCAACCCACAGCAAGATTATCTTCTATCTCATCAAATTGATTCCAGGGGACTCATGTGACTTTCTTTTTTCTTTTGGGCCCAGAGGGTCATGGAAGGGACAGGTAGAATAGGTGAGTTCCATCTTAAGTTATTTCTACCCACATACTTTTCACTGCACCTTGGTAGCCATTTTTATCACCATCTTTAAGTGCTCTTCATGTTCCTAGGCAGTACCCAAGGTGCCTAACACCAATAATGAAATCATACGACAAAAACAATCAAACCAGCAGTAAACAAAGCAGTTAATTTGGAGCCAACAACAAATCGGGGTTCAAAGAGCAGAATACTGTCAAAATGTTATGCCGCTGCTGTAAGAATTACATGGCCCTGACAAGTAGCCACTGAGCTAACTTCAAGGTGCTGGTGTACAAAGGCCTTTACAGCTTGAGACCAGGACACCTAGAAGAGAGTTTCATCCTTTATGTACCCAACTGACCACTGCACGCTGCAGGAGAGGGAGCCCTGCAGGAGAGGGAGCCATCTTAACAAGGAAGTCCATGCTGCAGAATGGTGGCAGCTGCCCTTTGGAGCTCTCTCCCTTTACATCAGACAGGCACTGCCTTTGTTGTCCTTACGGTGCCTGTCAAATATTTTCTTCTTTCAACAAACCTTCTAAGTGGATAATTTTCTTATCACAGTCAGTAACTGTACTGAATTCTAAATTGTTTTAAAACATGCAATTGCTTTAGCTGTTTTTATTTATGTGATTGTTTTATTGTGAAATGGCTTTGATATGCTTTGCAGAAAGCAATTCATAAATAAAATTAAGAATCGTATATCCACAATTTACTTAAACAGAGCAGAAATGATGAAAGAGGAGGTCCAAGCATACATCTCAGGGGAGGGAGCTCCATATTCTGGGTATCTCAACTTAGAAGGTGTGTTTCTACCCACAGAGCCTGAAAAGCTGGTACAGTGGTACCTCAGGTTACATACGCTTCAGGTTACATACTCCGCTAACCAAGAAATAGTGCTTCAGGTTAAGAACTTTGCTTCAGGTTGAGAACAGAAATCGTGCTTCGGTGGTGCGGCGGCAGCAGGAGGCCCCATTAGCTAAAGTGGTGCTTCAGGTTAAGAACAGTTTCAGGTTATGTACGGACCTCCGGAACGAATTAAGTACTTAACCCGAGGTACCACTGTAATGTAGAAAGGTGCCAGCACCAGCATTGCTATGACTGAGAAACAACAGAGACAAAATATCTGGAAAATGGGCACAGTGACTTATATATTGAAAACTGCCTATATCACTGCTATAAATTGTATTATGCTGCCTTGCTCCAAGGGCTGTGTCAGAGGCTGAGGCTTCTTACCCGAATGATAGCTTTCCCATGGAAGGTGGGAAGCCAGTAGCATTGCTAGCTTCCAAATTCCCAGGGCTAATTAGTCATTACTTCAAGCAGGCTGAGTCTATTAATAAAGAGCACTGCCAAGACAGTTAAGAACAGGAGCTGTTCTCCTTATTTTAGCCTTTTATTATAAAAATAGATTTTCTTGTATATTAATAAAACAGGATGGATCCAAAAGTCAAGAGTAAGGATGGATCAAAAATCAATAGTCCATAAAAATACAATCCATTCCTTCCCCATCTCTGCTAAAAGTCCTAACAACTTAATATTAAAGCAGGCAGGCAGATAAACACGAGCACCCCTATTCAGCCAGGAACTCAGCTATGCAAGGAAAGCCAGGCTGAGCTGAAGGTTTTTACATCAGGCACCATGATAACACTTAAACTTAGCAGCCTCCCAAAAATTTCCATCACATCACTTGTCCATAAGTGGATACCAAAGTGGCTTTCCCTTGACCCTCTTTGGAGACTTCTCTATTTGGAGAGTTCTCCATTAAATGGCTAAATACAAGCTGGGCTATCTGGGATATTTCACAGCTGTGTATATGGTATTCTCTTCTGCCCCATCATCTATATCATCTATATCAGTGATGGCCAAACTTGGCCCTCCAGCTGTTTTGAGACCACAACTCCCATCATCCCTAGCTAACAGGACCAGCGGTCAAGGATGATCTATATCTAGGGATCCAATGCTGCAACTCTGCTGGTTCAAGTGACTTCTGTGCCTGCAATGGGACATCCTCTCCATATCCTGTCCCTTCCAGTCTCTCATTCACCCTCACAATCAGCTCTGGAAACTTCACCCTTTGGAGTAGATTTTGGCGGCGCACAGTAGAAGAGAGGGAATGGAAGTTCCACTGGTCCAGTGTAACCCCACTGGTTCAGCACTGAATTCAATCCCTATATCTACACACACATACAAAATCACCATATGAAATAGATCAGCCTGCAAAAAAGTCCCAAGGTCCTTGAGGGAGCTTTATATCAGGCTTCCTGATTCAACACTCTATGAGCCACAGTGAATGATCTCCATTTAACCCTGAGTTAGTAAGGTTCATTTGACACTGACAAGAAATAGAGCCTTTAGTGTCATTGGCGCAGTCCTGCGGAATGGTCTCCCAATAGCGACTCAGCAGTTGTCTTCTATATTGACCTTTAAACATTTGCTGAAAACTTCCCTTTGCTGCCAGTCTTATGCAGACAATTAGGCTACAAATTTTCTATAATAGCTGGTGATACGTTTTACATTTTTTTATGTGGCTTTTATAACTCATACACAGTTGTTGTAAACTGCTTTGATTTTTTATGATGCTTGCTCAGGAACAGCTTATTATGGCTTACGGTTGTTTCATGGTTTGTTATGAATACAGTACTGTACTAGGAAACTTTACGGCTGGGTCTCCCTGCCTCAACCCACTAAATGACAGGAAACACCAGAAGTGTGCATGCACATGAAAGCTCATACCAAGAACAAACTTAGTTGGTCTCTAAGGTGCTGCTGGACAATTTAGTGTGTGTGTGTGTGTGTGTGTGTGTGTGTGTACATATATATATATATGCTTTCGTAGATTTTCACGGGTACAGGAATGCAGGTTTTGGTGTCCTCGGGTGTCTTCCCGTGTAAAAGTTGGGGTGTCTAGGCGACGTTTCGACGAGGTCTCACTCGTCATCTTCAGGCTGGTGCTTTCGGCTTCTTGTTACTGGAACAGAGCTGTTCCAGTAACAAGAAGCCGAAAGCACCAGCCTGAAGATGACGAGTGAGACCTCGTCGAAACGTCGCCTAGACACCCCAACTTTTACACGGGAAGACACCCGAGGACACCAAAACCTGCATATATATATATATATATATATATATATATGTATACATACATATACATACATATATATATATATATATATATATATATATATATACACACACACACACACACACACACATATATATTTCTACTGCATCAGACCAACACAGCTACCTACCTGAATCTAGAACCATTTTAAAATGTTACACAAACACAGAAAGAATGTTGCATAGACATTAACTGCTAAGGCGGCTTATAAAGACGAGTTATAAAATCTCCACAAGTTATGAAAATCCTACTTTCTAATAAGAATAATTTTTTATAAAATCTGAGTATCTTGTATACGTTCTGCTTCTATAACTTAGGTTACTTAATGCATTTCAACCTTTTTAAAAACACAGGATTCTGATGACCAAAGGGAATGAATGTGAACAAGGGTTTGGAGATCGTGCCAGTAAAAGCAGGCACCAGAAGCTAAGGAAAAGAGATCACTTAAATTGCAAGTTTCAAAGCATTTTCTCCCTAACCCATGTGCAGACTTGCTGGCCTACAAATGAGCACTCTGTTCAGTTAACATGCTCACAGACTTAATATGTTTTTGTAAGAAATGTTTGCAATAGCAGACAACTTTGTTTTGCAACAGAAGTTGAAATGGTTGTTCTAACCTGTAAGACAGTAAAAAGAAAAGCTATCAAAGAGTAAATAGCTCAGCTAAGCACTCCTGAACTGTCAGGTTTGCAGTTTGAAGACAGATGATGCCATCTAGTAAGGTTCTGTGCACACACAATTCTTAAAAAATGTATGGCTGCAGCTGACCCCTGAGAAACATATTACTGACATGTTAATCTCTAAACATACTGACGTACAATTTATGATGCCAAGCACCAGTGAATAATGTTCAACTCAAAACTAGATAGCTAGAGAGAACATGCTCATATCATATCAAACAGACCGGTAGTCTTAAGGTGAATTGTATATCATTTACAGTTTGTTGAGCAATGTTGTGGCTAGTTTCGCCCTGCTCAGCTCCTTTTAAACCATGCATCATCTGCAAACATGTAGCACCAGGTTTTTAAGATTTAAAAAGACAAGCAAAACTAAAGCTGCAAGAGTTGATAAAGCAAGATAGAACTGTTTTGTCACACATCATTACAGAAAGGTATTGATATGGATTGATCAACAATACAAAAGGTAATATATTCCACTATTCTTGTTGTCCAATGAGCTCTAACTCGCATGGAAAACAAAAGGTGAGAAACAACACTAAATTAAAAGCACACTAATTAGCCAACTAGTCATGTTTGCTTTTTTGTTCTATTACTATAAGAAAAATAAGTTTTCAGCCCCCTTTCTGTATCAGAAACCCTCTAAGTTTCCCCATCCTGGCATATTAGTACAGCATATGCCAGTCACACTCAACTTAATTCACAGACTAAATTCCAGTCTATTGAAAAGCTCAATAGCTACAAAGTTCTCCAACACTGTCACAGCAAATTTCCCCAAAGGCAAGAAATTAATGGGTTTTGATCCTTTCACAAATATAACCAAGACAAAACTCAAATGAGTCAAGTATATTCTCATGCCAGACATTAGGGCAGGGAGAGCAGCAAAAGGGAAGAAAGAGAGAGAGAGAGAGAGAGAGAGAGAGAGAGAGTGTCAAGCAAGCATAAACAGGGCCAGTTTTTCCAGTGGGTTCCAATAACTTTTAAATACCATAATAAACGGGAACAGCCAAACCAACAATCATGTTATTAAAATATGGCAGCAGAGAGAGGTAGAACTGCAGTTTGTATTCTAACCCATTTATGAGATATGAAAGAAATGGGTGGAGGTAAACAAGAAGAAACTTGTGTGTCTGTAGGGTGGTCCACCTCATTCTTTAAGAACATTCATTGTATTGTGTGTGAATATGAAATCCTGACTCTTTTTTTTTTTAGTGCAAAACTCACAGAGACATCAAAAGTGGAAGATTTTCATTATAACTGGCTTACAACAAATCACAAACCTCACATCTGTTATACCCCATGTGATCTGCCATGTTGTTTCAATGCTCTGAACTGCACCACCGTTAGATAGGGGAAATTAGGAGTAACAAAGGGCACGTTCTACAAAATCACCACTTGTGATTTTGTTTATTTAAAAAAAACCCTGTTAAGATTTGAGGGAACATGTGGTGAGCTTCTACATGTGCAGTGGGATTTATGATTACCATTTTGAACATGGTTCCTTTTGCTACTAACCTAAGTAGCTACACCACAAATTGAAGGGGAACTTCAAGAAGTGCACCCAAGAGAAAATCCCTGGTCCAGTTTTATCACACGATTAACTGTTTGTCTAGATTAAGGGTTGGAACCCTATGTCCCTCTGAACTCCATCACTGAACTCCAGCTCCCATCAGCCCCAGCTAGCATGGCCAATCATCAGGGATGATAGAAGCTGTAGTTCAGCAACATCTATAGGTTCACAGGTTCCTTCCATCCGCTGGTCTAGATCATGCCTCAGACATGAATGGAAGACTTTTGCAGGTATCATTCAGAGTTTTGAGTTTAGCAACTTTCCCGTGCACGGTCTTCTAGGTCACAAGAACCCCAACATTCCTGGATTGACACAGCCCTGGCCCATTTTTAAAAAAACATCCCACATAGAGTGGCCCCATCACTGCAGCCACAGGAAGGTAGCAACATACATGTCATTGCCACAACACCTCTCTCAGTGATAAAGTTCTAGGATGCCCCCACTGTCACAAGATTTGTCTCCCTTCTTGACAGAAAAATGTGAGCAGGGCTTCCAGAAACTCACATCTCAGCATGGCCAATATATGTGAAATAATAACCTCCTTCACTTTCTAAAAAATTATGAACTAGGATAAAGCACCTGGAGCACAAGGTTAATAATGGTGCTAAAGGTATTGCTAAACCTCTGACTGTTGAAAGCTGGGAAACAGAGGAGAATTGCTTACTTGTTTATTGGGCTTACTGTAAAGAATCTTCCTTTGTAGCCGCAGAGGTTGGGAACTGCAGCCACATGACATCAGGTGATTGACAGTTGGGAAGCCCCACCCACTGATCAATGTAGCTCACAGAGGGTTGGCCAGCTGTGAATCCAGTCCTCTGGTCAGTTCCAATTTCCCATCCTTGCTGTAAAATAACAGTAAAGCTGGCATACCAGTAGTGGTATAGCTAGGTGATTATCACATTTTTTATTTTTGCTGTCGTTAACACTAACCCCTATCTAGCAGAACTTGCACAGCACTTCAATCCCACATGATGGATTGGAATGGGGACCACTCACCCTTGTTGCAAGGAAAGGGGGAAATTGTCATGCTGTCTGGAACTTTAAACACACACACACACACACACACACACACACACCATAAGGACTTCAGCACTGGCTATGCAAAGCAAGGGAGCGACAGCCATAAACGAACAATGAAAAATCCAAGCCAAGAACAGTAACATAAACGATTATTATGTTATTTACTTATATCCAACCTTTCCCCCTGAAATTGACTTAAGGTGGCTTACAGTTAAAATAGAAACAACGGGGGCAGTTAGAAAAATACAGCAGTTTACCCTTTCAAAGCACCACTGGATGAGCATTCCAACACCGAAGTATGGCACTCAATACCAACCACTGGAAATAAAGTGCAGGGGATGCCAGTGTGCTCATGTCCTGCTTTGGGTCTTCCCATAGGCATCTGGTTGGCCACTGTGAGCACAGAATGCTGGGCTAGATGGGCCTTTGTTCCGGTCCAGTAGGGCTCTTCACACGTTCTTTAGTAGCATACCAGTTCATAGTCACTGGGGTCATTTTTAAGACTGAAAAATTGGAGTTCACAAAATGATAGGCACATGAAGGGGAAAGTTGTGTGCAGCCATCGTTTATGGCAACATAGACCACAGCTAACAGATGCCACAAGCAATGCATTTGCAAGGTGGCAGAAGAACTGCATTTCCCCAGCTATAAAGCACATCACATCCACCATTGGCGAGGGAAATGTGTTGTCTCTGCAAACATTGAAAGGAGATTCTGGATTGTCTACAATGAATAGGTAATAGTGGCATATTTAATGCATCAAGAGCAACCTGAAAATGTCCTTTGGGGAAACTATTTGTAATTTTGCCTCTTGGTGAAGTACAGCTGTAAACAGCTGGGAGCTGTCTATCTAAACAGACACAAACTGAAAGGAGGTTTAGCACCGTACAATAGACTCTGTAACTTGATCCTAACCACATTTACCAAGCAATAAAGTCCACTGGAGCAAATGAATTTACTCTCAGGAAGGTAATTTAGCAGCTAGCCTCTTGAAATTAGGAAGAATTACACTGTCTGACATGTTCTGTTATTTATGTTCATCTTTCATGGTTCCCTTTCAAGAATTAGAAATGGCCACAACCAAAGGTGACATATCAGATGGATCATGTTAAATAAGTTTTTCTTCTTAAGGTGACAGGATGGGTTTTGCTGTCACACCAAGGAACTGGCTGTCATATTTGGCTCCAAGATAAAGGCTGATTTTGTAACACTAGGGAAGAACTTTCAGAGTCTCTTCTCTCAGGTGTCCGCATAAATACTGGATATTGCAAAGCTGCACAAACAAACTTGAACTGACATTGCTCATTTTAGACAGGTTTTGTGCCATTGCTTTTAACAGATGCTTTGCAGATTTCTCTGTAAAATATGCCATTACAACAAACACAAGTTTTGCTGATGTTCAATTACGGTACATTCCATCCCTTCCCCATACAATGGGCTTTGTAAAACAGATTTTAAGGGAATTACCAGGTCAAAAAGTCAGACCACCAAAAGAACCCACAGTTTAACCATAGGCAAAATGCACTGCCAAATTCATCCATTTTAGTTTAATCACAAACTGAACTAAGAATGCATGATAAAAAACACACACACACAAGGAGTGTGACCTATTAAATGGATAGGATGATATTGAACAATATATGGCAGCTTTACAAGACAGCACTTCTAGAAGTGTCTACAAGTTCTTACCCATTATACTGAATAGAGCGTTTGAATGTACATGATTACCTTTTAAAGAAACAATTGAAATTCAACACATCGCATATTTGATGACAATCATGCTATAGTTTAAGTCTGACACAGATTTCACTTTAAAAAAAAGAAGTAGCAGTCCATTTTACATGGACTAATGTATGTGAATTGGTGCTCATTGAAGAGCATAGCTCAAATAGAGAAACTATTTTCAGTGCTGGGGGCTCAGCCATGAAACACGTGAAGCACTAAGCATAGCACACATCTGAGCACATGCAGAGTTCCTTTCCCACGCTGCAGAACCAGCAGCACCATCCAAAACACATCTGGAAGGAGTTAAGCTACTGGATCAGGATGCACAACTACTAGGCAGGTATGAACCCCGGGGGGAGTTGACCTCTTATAAATTAAGCAAGTGAAGTAAATTATCTGTGCTTAGATTAGAAAAGACAACACTCACTCCAGGCTTGCAACAAATGACTGCAGCTTACTGCAAACTAAATTAGTTAGCCTGCAATTGACATCACTTCAAACGGCACCACTCTCCCCCCCCCCCCCCCCAAATAGGAATTTTAACACAGTTCTCTGGAGATCTGCAGGGCGGGAGAGGGGGCTAAAGCATCACCGCCAAAAATAAAATGTATTCACTATGATTCTACAGGGTGTCATTCTTATGGGATGGAGAGGTGAACTGGCATTTCCCTCTTCCTTCCAAGCTAATTCCCAGTATGTAAATTCATTGGCAAGCCTTCGTTACTCTTGTGTAAGGAAGGGAACTGGAAGTCAGAGAGCCTCAGCCACCCCGATGCCATCGCCCAATGACCCGCAAGTTTGCCCCGGGTTTCCCCATCCCCATTTCAAAGGGACAAGGTATTTTTGTCCCCTGTCAGCACCAGCGGAGAGAAGTCGAAACTCAACCTGCGCCAGGCAAAGGCGGGTTCTCACGGCTCCGCGGAGGGATTTTTTATTTTTATTTTTTATTTTTTTTGGGGGGGGGCGGACATCGTTTTCACACACCCGCGCGACCCATTTACACGTGGACTCCTCTCCCTCCCCGTGACTAGAGGCAGCCAAACCCTGAGGGAAGCAGTTGGTGACGACGCCCCCCATGCCAAGCACCCCTTCCGTGGCTTCCCCTCGAAATTCCAGGTTCTTCCTTCCCTGGAAGAGAAATCTGGCTTCCTTCGGGGGGGGGGATGGGGAAGAGACCCAAAAAAAGAAAGACCCTTGACGTTCTTACCTCCTCAGGAGCCATGGAGAGCGGCGGTTCTTCAGCTCCTCGGTCTCTACGGCGGGAGACGGGCGAGGAGAGCAGCGGGGTCGGCTGCAGGTGTCGGAGCCCGCCGAGAAAGCGGGAGCCTCGCTCTCTCGCGCGCTCGCTTCACCCCGCCGTGTGAAGGCTGAAGGCTGCGGTACAGTCTGTCCCAGATAAATGCATTAACAGCAGCCACCTCATGATTCATTAATCAGTCCCAGTGACCAGAACCACAGAAAGCGGCGGGTGCTGGGGTTGGGGGAAAGGGGGGGTGGGGACCAGGAGAGAGAGAGAGAGAGAGGGAAAGCGAAGGGCTCGGAGGAAACGCGAGCGTGGTCCCCGCTGGAACTACTCCGACGCGAGCGGAGTTCATTAATGGATTCATGACTCTCGCATTCTCCCGCCTTGGCGCTCAGCGGGAGGGGAAGAGCGTGCCGGCTGCTGCCCTCGCGCTTCGCCAACCAGCTGGAGCGCGCGGCACTTGACGGCCGGCGCCCGGCGCGTGCCACACACACGCACGCACACCGGGGCGCCTCGCCTCTTCCTTTGCCCGGCTAAGGCTAGGGCGGGACCGGGCTGGGAAAAGGGGAGGAGCTTCGGGGGCAGGTGACTCCCTCGCAGGCGCCCTCGGCTCCTCCTGGGAAACGAGCGCAGAGCTTGGCTCTTGCGGGGGGGGGGGGGAGAGAGAGAGAGAGAGAGAGAGAGAAAGAGGGCAGCGCCTCGCACGCGATGCAAGCGCGGATTTGTCCAAGGTTCGTCAAGGGGGTGAAGCGAAATTGGGCGGCCAATCAGAGGCAGGATCGCGGTCAGCGAGGAAAGAGCGCGGAGTGTTAGATAGGGTGTTTGCAAGTGAATCGGCCCTCCAGATGTTGTTGGAGTCCGGCTCCCCTCAGTATCAGCCTGCATGGCCAGTGGTCACCACACTTGGAGAGCCACAGGTTCTCCCATCTCTCTTTCCCGCCCTCAGGCACCGTGGCATAAAATAAGAATGCGCTGCGTCAGGGGGAAGTGTCCCTCACTTAATTGAAATAAAACCTCAAAGCGGTATACAAAAAGAATAAAATTCTCAGTAAAATAAAAAGTTAGAACAGTTATTTAAAACAGTTTTTAAAATGAAATTAAAGATAAACTGAAAACCAGATTAAAACACGTTTGACGGGTTTGGATTGGCTTTCCTAAACAAAGATGTTTCAGCAGGTACCAGAAAGAGTAAGTACAATGGAGGCACCTGCCTGATGTCAATAGGTAGCAGTATTACTTAAACTATAATCCCACACATACGGGAATAAGCTCCATTGGACTCAATGTGCGATTTCATTTCAGAAATGTAGAAAACCTAATTTCAGAACTGAAATAGAAACTTTTATGAATCATGAGTGTATTATGGGATGGGGTTGCAGAATGTGTTTGGGAGGGTGGCCATGTTGCAAGTTTGTTCCCCGTCCCCCAAAAGTGATGATTGGGCCCTGTTCCCAACAACAATGGCCAAACATGTCTTTCAGCATCTTATTCCTGTGAGCACAGTTGAAGTGCTGGTGATGAGATTTAAGGCCCTACATAGTCTGGGCCATGTGGACCTTAAGGTACACCTTCTTCATGGGTACCACCTTCTTCTGTCTCAGATACATGGAAAAGATGGTCCTCCATGTCCCATCTATAAGACAATTGCATTGTCCATGGTGGAGCGGCAACCACACTGTGAAAAAGCTCTCTGCTAGCTACATCCTTGCTGGTCTTTGGTGCTTAGTTAAGATGCTGGTTTTCCAGAAAGTATTTTCTTTTTGGTTTGTAGGTCGTGTGGGGGGTATCCAGCAAGCAGGTCCCAGTGTCTTAGCTCCTATACAATTGGCACTCTGCCTTCTCTGCAACTTTGGTTGACCTAAGCTACAATCCTATACACCCTTCCCACTACAGTCTGTGGGGCTTACTTCTGAGTAGACTTGCATACGATTGAGCTATAAAACTGTTGCAGTGCACTTAGGTAAAGTGCAGTGCAGTGCAATGCACTTAGGTAAAGGTAAAGGTACCTCTGACCGTTAGGTCCAGTCGCGAACGACTCTGGGGTTGCGGCGCTCATCTCGCTTTATTGGCCGAGGGAGCCGGCATACAGCTTCCGGGTCATGTGGCCAGCATGACTAAGCCGCTTCTGGAGAACCAGAGCAGTGCATGGAAATGCCATTTACCTTCCTGCCAGAGCAGTACCTATTTACTTGCACTTTGTCGTGCTTTCGAACTGCTTGATTGGCAGGAGCTGGGACCGAGCAACGGGAGCTCACCCTGTCGCGGGGATTCAAACCGCCGACCTTCTGATTGGCAAGCCCTAGGCTCTATGGTTTAGACCACAGCACCACCCGCATCTGCAGTAACTGTCAGCTGTCCTCCCCCCTCCCCCAAACCAATCACTATTCAACCTTGGCCAAGAATAAGGAACCTGTGGTCTTCCTTATGTTTGCTGAGCTCCCAACACCCTTAAGTCCTAGACAGTGCAACCAGTGGTCAGGGATGATGGAAGCTGGAGTCTAGCAACATGTGAAGTACTTTTAATGATTGCATATTTAAATTCCATTGTAAGGCGGTAATAATAATAATAATAATAATAATAATAAAAATTTTTATTTATATCCCGCCCTCCCCAGCCGAAGCCGGGCTCAGGGCGGCTAACAATAGTCAAATAATCAAACAATCAAATAATCACACATTCAAAATATTCATTATTAAAATCAAATTAATGGCAACCGATTAAGCAATATTCTGTGCAGGTTGCCAGAGGAGGGAGTCAGGCTGCGCCCTGACCAAAGGCCTGGTGGAACAACTCTGTCTTGCAGGCCCTGCGGAAAGATGTCAGGTCCCGCAGGGCCCTAGTCTCTTGTGACAGAGCATTCCACCGGATTGGAGCCGCAGCCGAGAAGGCCCTGGCTCTAGTTGAGGCCAGCCTTACCTCTCTGAGGCCTGGGACCTTGAGGATGTTATTATTTGCAGACCGTAGGTTTCTCTGTGGGGCATACCAGGAGAGGCGGTCCCGTAGGTACGAGGGTCCTAGGCCGTATAGGGCTTTAAAGGTTAAAACCAGCACCTTAAACCTGATCCTGTACTCCACCGGGAGTCAGTGCAGCTGGTATAGTACTGGGTGAATGTGATCTCGCAGCGAAGACCCCATAAGGAGTCTCGCCGCAGCATTCTGCACCCGCTGGAGTTTCTGGGTCAGTCTCAAGGGCAGCCCCACGTAGAGCAAGTTACAATAATCCAGTCTGGAGGTGACCGTCGCATGGATCACAGTGGCTAGGTCAGGGCGAGTAGCAAAAAACACAAAATTAGATGCGGGGAGGGACTGCTCTCAGAGGATATTTGCCTCTGCAGTATTTATTAGCTTTTTATAGTTTTCTCTCATTTCTCTCTCCCACGCCCTTTCATATAAATTTTTATTTGTTTCCTATAGAAAAGACAGCCATGGTTTGAAATCTTAGAGTCAAATTTCACTTCTACTTGTATTGTTAAATTCAAAACTCTGTATTTCATGCTTGAAAGCTTAAATTTAAACCCAGTTTGAGAAAGCAGTTATTCCGAGGACAATTAAATTCTTGTAGATAGAGAAGAAGGTTTTAAATGATCCACTTAAAAAAGTGTAATCTGTTGAGGAGTTTTTTTACTCCTCACCCCACCTCAACATTTTTGCTTTAATTTCCTCTTGTTGCAGCCAATGTCCTACAAATCTACAAGCCATGAAGTTAATTGAGATAGAGAACTGAATAAATATGGCTGTAGACATTAAGCATACATATACAGTAATACACTTTAAAGGTAAAGGTAAAGGTACCCCTGCCCGTACGGGCCAGTCTTGCCAGACTCTGGGGTTGTGCGCCCATCTCACTTAAGAGGCCAGGGGCCAGCGCTGTCCGGAGACACTTCCGGGTCACGTGGCCAGCGTGACATCGCTGCTCTGGTGAGCCAGAACTGCACACGGAAACACCGTTTACCTTCCCGCTAGAAAGCGGTCCCTATTTATCTACTTGCACCCGGGGGTGCTTTTGAACTGCTAGGTTGGCAGGCGCTGGGACCGAGCAGCGGGAGCGCACCCCGCCGCAGGGATTCGAACCGCCGACCTTTCGATCGGCAAGTCCTAGGTGCTGAGGCTTTAACCCACAGCGCCACCTGCGTCCCACCCTAAACCAAACGCATTAACGAAAACCTTCATCTGGATATATCTTCCATTGCTTTCAGCAGAACCAAGTTCCTAGGAGGAGTTTTTAGAACAGGAGTGGGGAACCTGTGGCATTCTGATGTTGTTGGACTCTAGCTCTCATAAGGCGCAACCAATGAGGCCAATGGTGAGTGTTGCAGACAAATAACATCTGGAGGGCCACAGGTTTCTCATCCCTACATCCCATACACAGCTGTATATGTCTGCATGCCTGTTTACTCAAAGTAAGCCCCACTTGGCCTGTTTGGCTGGCCATGTTGAATTCAATGGACCTTACACCTGAATTGATGTGGAAAGGCTTATGCTGTTAGGCAAGTACAGAAATAAGGTGGCCATATGCTGAAATTCCCTCTACCATTACAGCTGCTAGAGTCCTGTCCTCTTTTGGATATGGAAATCTATGACTTCTGCACATAAAACTATATTTTCTCAGCTGAAACTGAACCTTACGGACTACAAACCATATGGCTTTGGGTAGCAGGAGAGATTTGGTTTCTAAATGCTGACCACACATGACAATGAAGAAGCACCGGAAAGATGAATTACCACAGTATGAAAAGTTCCAGACATCCAGACACCTATGATTGTGTGAATAATGTGTTGATAATCCCTGAAAACCAGTCTAATTCAGCTACAGGGAACTAACCAAGAGGGAAGGTATCTTTCTTTTCTTATTTCATGCTGTGATTCATTTTGAATTATTAGGAAAAGCAGTGTAAAAATGTTTTAAATAAATTCCTAGGTTGGGAAATGAACTATGACTTATTAAATCTAGTTCCAGAAGGAAACAGGAATAATTCATCTTCGATGCATCTTGTCACCTGGAATTGATACAGTTGAAGCTCTAGTACCAAAGGCACCACAGAATATATTTTATCTGGTGCAACAGACTAAATTCTGAAGCAGTAGAGTCAAATTCAAAGACCAACAGTATAGCTGGATGAGGATGATTAAGCTGAAACTTAAACCAGATAAGACTGAACCACTGTTGGTTGGGAATATGATTTATTTAGGTACAGATTTACAGCCTACACTGGGTTTGGCTTTTGGTAACTAACAACTGAATTTTTACTCAGAAGTAAGCTTCGTTATATTGAGTGGGACTTACTCTCAAGCAAGTGGGAACAGGATTTTAGTTTCCTTATAACAGAGATGGATAATCTATGGCTCTCCAAATGGTGCTGGATTCCATCTCCCATCAGCTTCATCTAGCATAGCCGACGGTCAGGAATAATGGGAGTTGTAGTCCAACAACATTTGCAGAGCTGCAAATTCCCAACCCTACCTTATCATCAAGTACCTTCCAAACATTATTCAGTGGTGAAAAAGAAAAAGAGAAAAAATCTCTCTCAAATATTCCTTCCTCATATATTTTTCTTTTAAATGAATTTTTATGTTCCCACATCTCTAAGTCTTATAATACTGGTGGCCACACTACCAACATGTTAGTTTCAGAAGGTGTTTTCCCCAATCCCTCATCCTGCCTGCTTTAGTAAGACGTTCTTCTAAAGTTTAAGGGACTAGATAAGCTGAGACTGCAGCTCTGTGCATACTTATCCATAAATAAATTCCAGTGAACCTTTGAGTAGACATGCACAAGATTGTGAAATCAGCCTTGTTAACCCTTCAGTTGGTATGGACTTTGAGTAGAAAAGATAACTGCTCAAGATAATCTTGTGACAGACCCTAATGTGGGTGTTCCTTTGGAATTAATTTTTGATGTAATCTAATGGGAGCTGGTGGAATTTACACTGTATTGGCCTAGGTTTCCTAAAGCACAGCTCTGTATCTTCAAGCTGATATCTAAATATTGTGTGTAGATTTTGTAAAAGACAGATGAACTTTACAATATCAGAACCCAGGAGGTTGGCTTCTACTTCAGTTGGCATTTACACAACGCTAACCTTTTAACGCCTTCAGAGAAATACATTTTGTATAATGTTTCTTTAGTAATTAAGCACTATAATCCTTGACCTCTTAATTATAATGAAATAATGTTTTCCACAGAAGACATGCAGCCAGTTAGAAAGTCTTATTAATATTAAAGTGACAGACTGGAAATACTGGGAGCATGCCAGTAAAAACATATATTCTGAGTTGATTTATGCCTGTCTTGAATGGTTAATGATATAAAATTTGACATTCCCTGTCAAATTAGGGACAATTTCAGAATTGTCACACGGTTCTTTAATTACTCTGCTTCCCACTTTTTTTTAAAAAAAAAAGATCCTTCCCGATTTTACAAATTCACATCCAATTTGCACTGAGAATGTAGTTCAATGGCTAAGTGTGTGCCATAAAAATAGACATACAATTGCTTCAGCAGGTTTTAAGGTGGTTGACCCAACCTACATTTCTTCTGTAACTCATACAGTCTACTTTGAACAGCTTTTTTTTTATTTAGTTGTATAATAATTAAATAAATAAACCCTGTACTCTCAATGCCAACTGGCATTCCTGGGCAGCTTAGATGGATAGAGAAAATGCAATCTTATATTATCGGTGGTAGCCTGATATATGCTGATCAAACTGCATGTGTGTGGAAATTATTTAATGACAGCTGCTGCACATGCCAAGTTCTGCATATTTCCAACCAAGTGGAAATTTTCCATGTGCCAGTCTTGTCATATATGTGGATATCCACACCCAAGTGCAAAACATTAAAGGAAAATTATCCTTGCAAGATTTTCAATGTTGAGTCAAGTAAGAAATTAAGGAATTTTTTTTAAGCAGGTGGAATCTGCAGTGTAAAATCTCTCCTGCAACATGTGCTCTAGGCAGTGACATAGCAGTGGGTGGAGGTCCATACGGCTGGTGGTTAGGGGTGCAAAATTTCAAAACCCAGGGCTGCCTCAATACAGTGCTGTATTGAGTGACCTCTCAAGACAACAGAACGACTCTTCTTTTTTTATCTCTGTGACTGTGATCTCCTGGGTGACTTGGATGTCATTAGGGGCAGTTGAATGCACATGTGTACTCCCCCCTCCATGCAGCCCCGGGTGCTGGCAACCCACGCTACACCACTGGCTCTTGGTAAGAGCCTGGCAACCTACGGCCTCTGCTTGGATCCCATAAGATATAAGGGGATGAAGCAGGGCCCTTCCACTTCCACTTTCTTCTCTGCTCCCCCCCCCCATCTGAGGTCACATCCACTCTATATATTTAAAGCATTCGGATATCACTTTAACACTTATGGAGAAGCCTGGGAAATGTAGTTTAAGGGTGCAGGGAACTGTAGTTCTGTGAGGTCAGCATCCTTAGGAATCCACAGTTCCCAGGATTCCTTGGGTGAAGCCATGACTGTTAAAGTGGTATAAGAGTGCTTTAAATATCTGGTGTGGATGTGACCCGACACTCAACATTTCGGGGGCTACTAAGCATGCCCAATTCTCATTGTGCTGGTTTTGTCATTGTTTTGAACCCTTAAGTTCCCTGTTTACACACACACACACACACACACACACACACAAAGCCAAGTTTGCTATTAGAGGGAAACAATTGAAGTAAAAGAAAACAAGAGATATAGTCAGAAAACAGGGCACCAAATGCAGATAACACCTGGCCTTTTCTCAAAAATGGTTGTTTTAACATGACCTATGATTCTCATTCATGAATCATTAGCAAAGGGAGTGAAGATGTACATTTCAATTAGCCTGCAGTTGATTAGTCCTAGTTGCAATCCTACAATGCATTCCAAGACAATTTTTTGCAATCTCAGTTTCTTATGTGGGAAGAATATGCACCCCATGAATGATCCTGGTCTTCAGTCATATAAGGTGGTTCTATCTCCACGTCTGTGGGTTCCCATATAGCCTGAGAAAATGTCACAAGATCTGAAAGTATCTTGTATGACCTTTTTCACCCAGTTCCTCTGTGAAATCACTGCACCAAGCTAACTGATTAAACTTCCATAATAAATTAAAATTTGAAGAGACTGGAAAATGCTGAAGTTCTGCAATATGATTACTGTGGGGCTGTAAAGCATACAATATTAACAAATGAGAATTGTAGCTGCTCTCTGATAAATTGCCCACAGCACAATCACAGGCTTTCCATTTTACTGAGCAGATTCTTCTGTGCTGCTGAAAATTAGCAGCATAGCACAGTCATGAATTACACTTCTTGCTTTGCTAGAATGCAGCTCCTACCACAACCTTTGCACTCCCTGCCAATGTGGATTAATGTAGTAACTTTATACCATGATAGTTGCTTTAATAAAACCACATGTTTATAGTTAATCCATAAGTCCCAAAAGTGCTATACACATTAACATATAAATAACTATTGTATAGCCTTTCTGCTGGAAGAATAGTCTGCTCAAAGAGTTATGCCGTTGTTGAGTGTGAATATGAATGCTCTACCACAACAGCAAAATTAACTCCAAGTGTTGGCTGGATTAGGGGCTAAGGTCTTATTTCGATGTCCAAATGTCACTGATTTTATTGAATACCACAGGTGATGTATTGTTTAGCTATGTAAACCCTACAGCATAGTTGTTACTGGTAGTACAGCAGAAGCAAAGCTATGCAGAGGCAACAGAAAAGTTATACAAATGGCATTTCACTGCCATACCCTCCAACATTTCTCTGTTGAAAAGAGGGACATCCTATGGAAATGCAGGACATTCAAGAATCAAATCAGAAACTGGGACAGCTTCTGCAAATCTGGGACTGTACCTGGAAAATAGGGATGCTTAGAGGGTCTGTGCTGCTCCTGCTTCCCCAGGTAAGGACCCTTGAACATAGTGCATATGTGAGAATTCTCTTCCCTTGCACCCCAGTGCAGGTAGGATTCTGTTAGCAAACTTCAGCAGGCATATATTTTACATATACATGTTCTAGGAGATTTGTGAATTAAGATCTTTAGACATTGGCAATAGCATGTCTTGGCAAATGTACCTAGTGATTTACACTCACACGTCTTAAAAATTGGGATATTTATTGCACTCACAGAGAGAAAGGGAGAGAATCACAATATACACATTCATCATTTCAATAGAGAACAGCTCAGCAAAAATGCAATCTATTGACATCAGTGGGGGATAGCTCAGTCACAGTATCCTTTTGTTTCTAAGGCTTAGCTTAATAATACTACAGTGGGCTTGGGCTTGCCAATCAGAAGGTCGGCGGTTCGAATCCCCGTGACGGGGTGAGCTCCCGTTGCTCGGTCCCTGCTCCTGCCAACCTAGCAGTTCAAAAGCACATCAAAATGCAAGTAGATAAATAGGTACCACTCCAGTGGGAAGGTAAACAGTGTTTTCGTGCACTGCTCTGGTTCACCAGAAGCGGCTTAGTCATGCTGGCCACATGACCCAGAAGCTGTACGCCGGCTCCCTTGGCCAATAAAGCGAGATGAGTACCGCAACCCCAGAGTCATCTGCAACTGGACCTAATGGTCAGGGGTCCCTTTACCTTTTAAATGCTGAGGGCAGCATTATTCTCCATATTTTGCAGGTGGTGGTGGCCATTGCCATCACCTGCTGCTTGTTCGTGGGCAATGCCAATGACTGAACCTTCTTCATGCAAAGGATGTGCTCTACCATTGAGCTGTGATCCCTGCCCCATTAATGGCTAAGATGGGATTTGAACCAGGGACTTAGTGGCTCCCACTCATAGTGACTACATGATATCTGCTAAAAAGTTTCAAATCTTCAGCTCCACATCAAATGCCCTTGGTTTCCCTGTAAGGCCTCCAATCCAATTACTTAGCTGGGCACAACCTTCCTTGCGTGTGAGATCTGAAAAGATCATAGCCTGAGGTAGTTGGGCTGCTGGGATTTAGCATTTATTCACAAATCTTAATTAGAGTTTCTTTTTTGTTGTGTTGCTTTTCTCCTGATAATTAAAAAATAACAAACACAAAACAAAAGAGTCATAGTGAAACCTGACAGCCGGCAAAGTTAAATGCAACAGAAACAGCAGTGCTGACATTAGCACTTCAAAAGAGGGTAGCTATTTGAAAATTTAACTGCCTAACAAACACAGGCAGAGAGAGAATAAAATAAAGGGTGGAAAAGGGAAGAGGAGGAGGAGAAAAGCAAGGAGGGTAAGAAGATGAACTTGACTTGTTAACAGATGTGCCAACTCTTTGGTTTTAAACTGGTCTGATGGTTTTGCAAAACACCAATTTAAAGGATAAAAGATTCTGTTAATAATGCTCAACATCAGGCAGTTTTGAATATATCTATCTCCTGCAATGAGATATGGTTGGATTTTGTCTTTTATGATAGGCAGAATTCTGCTGTCTCTTCATTGCTCACTGACATCTCAATAACAAGGGGAAACTGAACCGGCCTTTGCAATACAAGATCAGACTAGATGGCATCAGGTGCCTGAAGCTTACTCAATGTAACTGGCAAGGAAGAATCCCAACTGTACTGAATGTCAGGCTATGTTCTTGCCAATTGTTGTATCATTATGATGCCTTATGTTTTCTTTCCTGTTTGTGGCTCTGTTGCTCTTAATTTATTCATAAGCAAAGGAAGAAGGCAAGAACTGGTACAGTGCAATTTGCTGAAATAAACCATGCTACTGAGTAGATTTCCCCAGTGAATTAGGTCCAAATTAGAGAAGATATTTGCCACATGGGATGCCCTAGCACACAACATATTTTAAAGGAAAGTTGGCAAGGGGAGAGCCATTTATGTACCATAGTGGGTAAGGGTTTCCTGCCCACTTCTGCTATTTAGAACGAGAGAAAAGCTCTCTCTGGCACCAATGAGAGGCTTACATCCTGTTGTAAATAGCAGAAGTGGGCAGGATTCCAACCAGAACTCCAGCAGATGGCAAAGGGTTAAAGTCCCCTGCTTCCACACCATATTCCTGATCCACTCCAGCACTTTATGTTAGCTACATACACACCAAGCTAATGATGTAACACAGCACATATACACTAGGAGTGAAGAATCTATCAGTTTCAGCTTCTCTCTCTTTTTCACTCTTAAATTCCATTTGCCCCGTTTGCACATCGGTTTGCAATTTTTCAGTAAAAAATGCACACTTTTGTGCGCAATTCTCATAAGCATGCTTTTCGTGTATTTAGGTTTCCTATTGTGTACATTGTTTTTACTATTGTGTGCATTTTCACACATTTCTGTATGCATTTTTGGTTGGAGAACTTGCAGAGCAGAATTTGGAGACGTGCGGATTTCAGAGGATAGCTCCTGTTTGGTCTGTGTGGAAAACGCATATACTTAAGTAGGTTTTCCCTGAAATGCAAACCAAGCAAATTTCTCCTAGATAGTCCTTGGGTAACAGCTCATAGAATTTTGTTTGCATATGAAAACAAGGCATTAAACACTCTCTGGACACATAGAAGAGGGATGGTTGCTTAGCACTGGAAGATTTGCCACAGTAGCAGCTGTTTAATTGCTGTCCAGAACAAACAGAATAATAGTAGCGAGAAGAAGCTCTTGGAGTGCTGCCCAGAGGTTCCATCTACATTAGGATTTGGTTTAAATGTTACATCAATCTATAACCCTCTTTGTGTATCCTGGCAAGAAGCACTTTCCCATGGTAATGTGGTGTAATAGGCCAACCTTGGCCAACCCAGTGCCCTCCAGATGTTTTAGAGTCTAAAATTTAGTCTACAACTAGACTGATGAAAATTGTAGTCCAGGCTGGTGTATGCTGTACTATAATATCAGTCTGTAAGATCCCCTGCTCATCTCTTTAGAAAATCACAATTACGTGGTATTTCTGTTCTAAACCTACTTTTTAAAAATGAAAGGATATTCGGTGCATGAGCTGTACTCTTTATTGTCCTTATCCTCTAGTCATGGTAAGTGAGGAAGCAGTGTTGGTAAAGAAAAAGCGATTTATATGTGTTGTATGTGCGATATAACATTGTGCCACCAGATGGCGGTGTGGAGTCCTGTTTTTCTCTCCCCGTTTTCCCTGCTTAAATTCACAACGCTTTAAACTGAAACGTTTCATTGATGTGTCTAGATCCAGCCCAATTCTGAGCTCATTGAATTCAGAACAGGAAGCAGAGCAGCAAAACCATGGTCTCATACCTTGTGTCTGACCACCAATTATATATTCAGGTCCATATCCTATTGATACATAGTTGGGCACTTGACACCTCTCGGCTCTATCAGATACTGTATATAACAATTCATATGAGTGATATAGGTCTATGGATATATATATATATATTTATGGGATCACTTGAATGGTGATTAGCCTTATGAAGAGGTAAGCAGCAATGTGCATGTCCTGGTCACTAATGCTGCTAAGTGACAGAGGTGTGTAGGTGGGATACAATTGTAGGTATTTCATAGAAAGGGACTGGAGATCATACAATAATTGCAGTGTAATAGCAACTTTAAAGGAAGGGTCTCAAATGCAGGCCTTGAAGGATTATTATCCAGTCTTGTTGGCAAAACACTTCCCCTGGCTGGAGGTGATTTCCCCTCCAATTATTCGTTATTTGTGGAAAGACTCAGGAGTAGAGCAAGAGTTCTTTCTCCTCCTAACCCGAAACCCTTATTTTCCTGCCTTTCAAAATATCTCTTGAGGATGTATTTTGCAGCCTGGATCTTAAGAAAGCACGAAGGAAACACATATCCTTAACAAAAATTGCATGTGCTGATTGAACAGTTGGCCTGATTGGAGAATATGACTCAGGAAGATAGGAGAAACCGCAAGAAGGGACACGAACTCTCTTGGTAAAAAGTAATGGGACTGCGAACGTTAGTAGACTTTGAGGATTTGCAAAAAGAGCAAAGTTCTTAGGGTTTGTCTGTTGGGCCTTGAGGAGCTGGTCTTGTTTACATACCCAGACTATACTTTATCATGTTACTAAGAGGCCAGAGAGGGATTTCCTTCAAGTCACTGAGAGATGACCTATATTATCATAGCAGCATCCTTTGCATTGTTAGGCTGGGCTGCTGCAGTTATCTAGGCATATCTTTCCAAGCAGGACAACCAGGGTTAGCAGCACACTTCAGTTCTTCAGTGTAATTGTGTTTGCTTGCCTGTTACATTCTTTACTGGTGCTTTAAGAAAAAAAAAAGGGATCTGGGAGACAGGAAGAAAACAAACACTAGTTATTTGTTGCAAAGTTTATTGTAAGAACTAGCATTCTAAGTTTGCTTTTTCCTTCCTCCCTCCCCAAACCTTTCCCTTTTGTGCCTTCCCTTTTCGATTGGAAGTCTGACGGCTGTCTTCTTACTGATGTTTGTAAGTTCCTCTGTGAGTGGGGTAAACATGCTTCCAATAAGGAAACACATTTTATTTATACTTTCCCCAAGCCCACCATCCAGGAGGTGAAGGATTCTACCTTGGCATGGGAAGGAGGGGACTCAATTGCCAGAACTGGTAGTTCTGCTGTTCCAGATTCTCCAAAGGTCACCTTGTCTCACAAGAGCTAATTTAAGTCCAAGACTGACTGTATGTATAATGACATGAAGGAGACACATATTTCCATCTTTGTGTGAGAGGGTTATGGAAGAGATATCTTATTTTAAAAACTGTTCCACATTAATTTTTTGGTGCTGAGAAAATTGAAGCTGGGAATCTTATTTATCCAGGCATTGGGGAATGATCATTATCCTCTTTATCAAGTAAAAGATTCATTATGGTGTAACAGATGACAAGGATACTTGCAGAAGAAAGAAATGCGGAGAACAAAGGGAAAGCTTGCTGGCATTACTGCTTTCAAAAAGAGAATGTGGAGCCCATCAGTCAGTGAGGTAGGCTAGAGGCTGACTGATAAATGATTATATTTTTGAATCTGCTAATATACTGTCCCTTCAACATATTTGTTTTGACTTTTGTTTGCTTAATCTTAGCACGTGTAGGAAAGTTCCCACATGAAAAAACAGAACACCATTTTGATTTCCCATTTTATCTTCATGATTGGGTTACCATCGTTTAATTTTTTTAAAAGGTAAAAATTGGGATTTGATTGACATGCTTAAGACTTGAATTTCTTTGTGGTAGCATTTGGGAGATCCTGGCAACAGGACTGGATATGTAGAAGAAGTATATTTTGAAAGAAATCTCTTTCCTAAAATATAATAATAATAATAATAATAATAATAATAATAATAATGCATATCAAAAGGTAAATGGTAGGCTCCATTAGATCAAAGGCTTTATCTTTGCTTCCTGCACAAATATACCCATTTTAATTTAAAGGAATGTGAGAAATTGTGAAGTGTTATGAATATACTATGATGGGAGGGGAAATAATGACAATGAATGGGTTAGTTAGTTAGTTAGTTAGTTGACTGAAATCAGTGTCATTTTAAGGCCTTCCTGCAAAATTAGTACATGCCTTTACATAATAAGTTTGTCCTTTCACTTTGAGAAGGAAACAGATCAACATACATCTTCACAGTAACTAAGCATGCATCATGCACCATGCACCAATCTGGCTATACTTTGATTCTGAAAACAATATATGTCCTTGGGATGGAATTAGTTTCAGCGGCCAGAGCTGGAGACTCAGATTATTCTACCACTCTTTTAAAAACTGCTGGCAATTTGACAGAACTTGGCGGAACATCTTTTGGGAGACTTTCAAATGTATTTTGGAAAAAAAAAAGATTTAAGGAGTGTCCTTTATAGTAAGTGACCACCCATCCAATCCTATCCCCTTAAAAATATATGAAAATATATTGCCTGATTTCTACATGAAATGTACACACGTCAGTTGTTGTGCAAAAGGTCTTCTTTGCATGATGGTATACTTTACTGATTGACATTTGCATCCTGTCCTACCTGATACAAGGTGATACAAAAATTTAAATCACCTCCCTGTGGCACCTTCCACCATTAACCTAACCTTGTTTTGGACTACAATTCCCATCAGTCCCTGGCAGTACAGTTGGCTAGGGCTGATGGGAGTCATACACTGCAACATTTGGAGGGCACCAGCTTGGTAAAAGCTGTCCTATGGGCTTTAGCCCTGGCAGCCCAAACCACAAACAGCTTTCATTGCTGCGAAAGGATACGGCAACAGAGTCTTTTCACATGCTAGATTGCAAGAGAACAAGTTTAGCTTAACTGAGCTATATTGAGTTTCCGACTGAAAAACAAACCATATATTAATACAGGTCATGAGGTTCAGAGCTGCCTGCAAGGAAACACATGGATTGCTTCTTTGAAAGTTGATAATGAGAAAAATATCTCACAGCTATGATTGCTACATGAAAGGCTTCAAATGTCCTAATTTAAATATATATATATATATATATATATATATATATATATATTCTGAACGAGAGTGAGAGCAGGTTGTGTGTGTGTGTGTGTGTGTGTGTGTGTGTGTCCCCTCCATAAATGGTGATTGTTATTTCGTCTCAACAGCAATGCTAAAAAACCATCAATTTTATGAAATTTGCACATGATTAAATTGATTTACATATGCAAATAGATATTTGGATTTTTGCAAATTTATATCAAATAACAGTAACCAGGCATCCCTTGTGCCTTCCACAAACAACAACACAATTTCATCTTTTTTAAAAAATGGGATGCGGAGAGGCCTCACTGGGAACCAAGGGTATTGCCATGGGTTGGAAATTCTAGACATGAAAGCAGACCCTAGAAATGTTGGAATGATGTGGAATGCTTACCTTGATTTTTTAAATAGATAAATAAATAAATAAATAAATAAATAAATAAATAAATAAATAAATAATAAAGGTGTTTATTACCTTTGTGACTAGCTGTGACCTTCCTGCTTGTCTAACATTTGCATCAGTTCTTTTATCTGTTATAATCATCCCTGCTGTGAAGCAACACCTCACCTCACTTGTTCTTCTTTTCCTGCCTTTCTCTCTCCCCTTCTCCATCTGCTTCATTCTCCTGATCTGGAAATAGAAGCTGGGGCTGCTAACACCTTCAACAAGACATCAACATTTGCGGGTGGGGTTGGGGGTGGTGCTGAAGTTCTAACAAAACTACATTACTGACCTAAAAAAGGTGAACTATTACTTTTTTAAAAAAACCCAAAGTTTCTCTCTTGTGTTTAGTACTAATTAAAACACTAATTGCAGGAACACTATGATGGGATGGTGTTTTCAAGGCCATAGGACTTTGTTGATCCCTCTTCCTCCCACTGCTGGTGTAGATGGAGCTCTGTGAACAGAGCAGGATATCTGCCCATGGACCCTTCTTTGTGCAGCCATGGAAGTTTCCCCCTTTGCCAACGGTGATAGAAGGGAGAAAGGGGTGTGTCGGGGCATGTTCACGACAGATCATGGTAGGTTTTGCAAATGCTGGGTTTAAAGTCCTGATTCCCCCTCCCAAAATTAAGCCACTATTTTCATGTCTGTTATAAGGTGCTGTGAGCAATCTGAATGCATTAGAACAGTGATATATAAATCTATTCCAAGCACAATTCAAAGTGTTGGTGCTGACCTTTAAAGCCCTACATGGCTTCAGCCATGTATGCCTGAAGGAGCATCTCTACCCCTGTCATTCAGCCCAGACAGAGGTCTAGCACCAAGGGCCTTCTGGTGGTTCACTCACTGCAACATATGAAACTACAGGGAACTAGGCAGAAGGCTTTTTCAACAGTCGCACCCGCCCTGTGGAATAAGCTCCCAGCAGATGTCAGAGAGTTAAACAATCATATAATTTTCCATAGACATCTGAAGGCAGCCCTATTTTGGGAAGCTTTAGATGTTTGATGGTGGTGTTGTTTCTTGTGAATTTGCCAGTTCATCCACTTTCACACAGGCACACACATGATAGGAATGCTGTGAAAGCTGACATCCTTAATGACAAATGTAAAGGCCATACATGTCTGCAACAGGAGGTTGAATTCTCTCTCCAGGTCTATAACCTAGGAGACCCCAGCTTTTATCAGCTCCTCTCATCTCTCACTAACACTTCAGGTAGCCAGTTATTAAACCTCCACAAACATCTATTAGGCAGCATGCTATGTGAACTTAACTTGAATATTTTAGGCAGACATGTCTTGTGTCAACTAAATCAGGGATGTGGGAACCTATGGCTCTCCAGATGTTGTAGTTGGACTCCAACTCCCACCATCCCTGACTACAGTCATACCTCAGAAGTTGAACGCCTTGCGAGTCGAACGTTTGGTTCCTGAACACCACAAACCTGGAAGTAAGTGTTCCGGTTTGCAAACATTCTTTGGAACTCAAATGTCTGGTGCGGGTTCCATAGTTTCCGATTGGCTGCAGGAGCTACCTGCAGCTAATGAGAAGCCGCACCTTGGTTTCTGAATGTTTTGGAAGTGGAACAGATTTCCGAAGTGGATTCCGTTCAACTTCCAAGGTATGACTGTATTAACCATGCTGGCTGGGCCTGATGGGAGTTGGAATGTAAGAACACGAGAGCATTGGAAAAGCCTTCTTGGCTAGCGTGAGCAGCAGCTTCACACAGGTCTTCTCTGTCCGAAAGCAACGAACAAGGAGCGTAGGTACAAAAGCACATAGGATGGGAGTACAGTGTCTGTCTTCTGTTCTTACTCGTATTACAATGGAATGTAAATGGTGGATCACAAGATCCAACAGCAATGGAGAATGACAATATTAACAGGGCCAATGCCCCATCTAGTCCAGCATCCTGTTCTCACAGTGGCCAACCTGATTCCAGTGGGAAACCTTCAGGCAGGACGCAAGGACAAAACTGCTCTTCCTTGCCATAGTTTCCAACTGATATTAAGAAGCATTACTGCCTTGGACTGTGGAGTCAAACAAAGAGCTACCTATTCCTTCACTCTGAAGTAAATGACAATGCTTAGCAATTAGATCACTTTCAAAGTGATTCATGAGCATTATATTTTTGCATTTCTTACACTGACCCTGTAAAGCAGTTCACAGCTTTTATTCTGATGCCTCAGATGGGAATCCAAGGCTAAAAGAGAGTGGCTTGAAATACTCAAATGCAGTGAATCCACAATAGGAGATTTAAACCAGGAGCTTCCTTTTCACTCCCCAGCCTCTTAGACTGCAATCTTTTATTCACTTTTATGGAAACAAAGTCCACTGAATTCAATTGGACTGACTTCGGATTGCACTGTTAGCCATTATGCTAGTTGTATATCCTTGGATTTTTGCTTAAGTGTTTGTTATTTCAGCTGTCCTCTGTAAAACCTTCTGTCCAAATGGCATCTTAAAAAAACTTCCAAACTTAAAAAAAAAATCTATGTAACCTTCAAGGTTGCATAGATTTTGTGTGTGAGTTCCTGCTGAACTCAATGGGAGTTTTTTTTTTTAATATGCAAAATCAATTGCCTTTTGTTCAAAGAAAAATAGAAGCCTTGCCGACTCATAAATGCAGTAAAATAGAAAATAAAGACTTAATCCACATTGTTCTGCCAAACTGTTCTATTTGGTAGCAGGGGTTCTCAAACTTTGTGGTGCGAGGGGTCACTTGGGAGTGCTGAACTTTCACACAATTAAAATGGTTGTTCAGAACAGAGCTAGTCACAAAATGGTGGTGAGGTGGGGGTGGAACCAGTCACAAGGTAAGTTATACTCTAGAGAAGCATACCCCTCACTCACTCACACACTCACACACACATACCGATTAATCCATTGACATGCACACACCTATGTACATCATGTCTCCTTACTTCCCTATTTTTCCACCTCCTTACCTGCTGCTACATCTGCTGGGTAGGCCCCTACCTGCTGTGTCACTGAGGTGAGGTGATGGCTCACTGAAAACATGGTTTACATGGTAGGTGGGAAGGGACATCCCCCTTCCTCTATCCCCCATCACTGCCATTTCGGTACCCCTAGGATGGAAATGGAAAGCAAGTTGATGTGCTCCCACGGTATGGCAACTCAACACCCCAGCTGCTCAACACCAGAGGCAGTGTGGTGTAGTGATTAAGAGCAGTAGACTCGTAATCTGGTTCGCTTCTCCGCTCCTCCACATTCAGCTGCTGGGTGACCTTGGGCCAGTCACACTTCTCTGAAGTCTCTCAGCACCACTCACCTCACAGAGTGTTTGTTGTGGGGGAGGAAGGGAAAGGAGAATGTTAGCCACTTTGAGACTCCTTAGGGTAGTGATAAAGCGGGATATCAAATCCAAACTCCTCCTCCTCCTCCTCTTCTTCTTCTTCTTCTTCTTCTTCTTCATTACTTCTGCTGCTGTCGGAGTTAGTGAGTCAGCAGGCCAGCCAGTGATCAATGAAGTGCACCTACTTCCATGCCCCCACTCCTGCTACACCTCTCCCACACCTATAGTGCTCTCCTTCCTTTTTAGGTCAATTGGAAGAGGGGGAGAAGGAAGGCAGAACAAGCCCACCTGGGCAACTGGGGAAGGGAAGATGGCGGATGAAGCCATGTTAGGCCCTTCCAACTTCCCTTTTCTTTTCTCCTGCCGATTGGAGCAAGCGGCTGGCTAACTGTTCAGAGAGGGAACAGCAGCTGCTAGGCTTCATCCCAGAAGAGAAAGCCTCACACCTAGGTAGGTCTGTATAAGCTTTCAGCCTTACAGAGCCATCCTAACCCCAGCTGGACAGCACTGGGGTGTGATGGAGCAGGATAGCTACTGCAACATCCACACCTGCACCTCTCATGCTGGCTAGGAAGGGGGTAGCGAGGGAGGGCAAAATCATGCTCTGCTAGGATTGGGCCCCAATCATCACTCTGCAGGCAGACGCCCCCCAACCCCAGCCTTAATATGGCAGATTGGGGATTTGTAGTGCAGCCTTAGTCTTGTCACAACTTGCCCTTAATATTTCTAGAGTAAGCCAATGGTGCTGGTCCCCAGGAGAATCAGTAATAGTCACTTTATAGGCAGTTCCTCCCTGAATTCTTGTGCTTTCTTAAACTTGTGTTTATAATCTAAATCAGTAATACTTTTTATGTCCCAGTGTACCCCCTCTTTAAAAATATTTCTTCCTCTGGGCTTTATTCCCATACCTCTACATTAAAGGATAGGATTCATCAGATCACAGTCATGCCTGTCTATTCAACAGTTCAAAGTAGCCTGTACCTGTGAATCTTTCAACGGCATCAGTAAGATTTTATGTCAACGAGTCTAAATCCATCTCTCCTTTTTGTACCTAAGCTTTGCCATTATGCAGGATAACAAACACCTATACTACTATTTGAAATGGTAGACAGCAGCCAGTTATTACACTTTAAAATAGATTGCCTGTGTTGCCTGCTGAGCCAAGAGGATGCAACGCTGGTCACCTGGAGGTTTTTCTGATCAATTACATGACAAGGTGAGGGTGACATATTTATACTGGCAAATCTTCCAGCCTTGGATGGGCCCCTAAATCCCTCGGCTTTCAGAAGGGCATACAGCAGTGCTTTTCTGCCAGACAGATGTTTTGTGCCTTTAACAGCTTGTGTAACAGGCAGAAATTTAGCAGGCACAGCTTTCCTTCTTCACTTCCTTTCTGTATAAGGGCACACATGTTTTTATAGTTACAGCTGCAGTGTAGCATAGGTTTTCTTGGATTTAAGACTACATAAACCATGGTTCATATGCATGAATTTATTTTTTGCATGAATGAGTTCAAATGCCACAAAATAAAAATGGCTTAATTTGCTGGAATTCAAAATACAAGAACACAGATGACCTGTCATGATTTTGGAATTATATGTGTGCTTATCTGTGTCCGTAACTGTATTCTAGAAACATGATTCTTCTTCATTTATTTTTGTTTTCAAAGCAAATTCCATTGTAGCAAAGCTACTTGGTACTTTTTATAGAAACAGCACCTTTGCCTAAGACATTTCTGTAAATATAATACATTCAGTTGTTGAAAGTACTTTGGGTGAGATGATGCTTGCGTGGCCTTTTTTCTTCCTTGTTAAAGGTTAATATTTTCATGCATTTGTGAAGTACTGTAGACCAGCTTGCTGGCATGTGGGCTGCTCATTATCAGATAATTGTCTCAAAGATTTGCTGAAAGTGCTTAAATATTAAATATGTGCCACTTATAAGCAAATAGTCACAGGGATTTCAGCACTGATGCTCGAAAAAATGTAGGTTAACTGATAATGGTGGCTGAACACTCAAGATAACAAGGCTGTGGGAAGTTATAAAGTTATGCTGCAAAACATACCTTGTTTTGTATTTATTAGTCATTTGTATCAACAATGGAAAAGATACCGATCAGCTGAATACAGGGGAAATCTCTTCATAACACAGACGAAAGTTTCTGCCTTGAGAGGTGAGCAGGAAGAGGTTCAGAAATCATCCCATATAATTCCAACGTTTTGGACGTGCGCGTCATTGCTTATGTAGCGAAAATGGCACCATCCACGTGCAAGAGGGAGATATCAGCAGGCATGAGAGAACCTGAAATATTAAAAAAATGGCTTGTTTCCATTGTACTACAAAGTAAACATTCAATCAGTATAAGGATTTCTGCTCCACACTCTCTCCCAAATCTGCTCTGCAGGGTTGGGGAAAACCCCAGAATAGCATACCGAGGTACCTCAGCTTAAGAACTCAATTAGTTCTGGAGGTCTGTTCTTAACCTGAAACTGTTCTTAACCTGACGTACCACTTGAGCTGATGGGGCCTCCCGCTGCCGCCACACGATTTCTGTTCTCATCCTGAATCAAAGTTCTTAACCCGAGGTACTATTTCTGGGTTAGCGGAGTCTGTAGCCTGAAGCGTCTGTAACCTGAAGCGTCTGTAACCTGAGGTACCACTGTATAGGGCAAGGAGAAGAGGTGAAGCCCCATTGCACAAGCATTGATGGGATGGTTGCATTGATGGGATGGTTACTACAATGGTTGCATTGATGGGATGGATCCTTGCATTGATGCATTGATGGGATGGATCCTTGCATTGATGGGATGGTTACTTAGCTCTACATCGGGTACAAACCAATCTTTAGGGGACAAAACCATAGAGGGCCATCTGAAAACAGCCCAGTGAGAACTGCTTAGTAGCTATGCACTCCTGACTGTCGGGGAATCAAACATAGAAATGGGAGTGGGGTGACGGAGTGCCTGGAAACCTTAGCAGCCACACTCCCCACACTACAGCTGCTTGTTGCAGCTCCCGTTTGTAACTCAACAAACCAAATCTGAATCATACCGTCATATGAAGCTGCTGCTGAACTGCATCAGACCAGCGGCCTATTTAATGGCCAGGTGGCTTGCAGTGGTTTTCCATGACCACATGAATGGCTCTTGAAAGGTAAACACAGCCTTCCAGAATCATCACTGACATAGACTGATGACGTGAGAATGGGAAAGGAAGGACGGGAGGAGGACTCACATGTAGTATTGAGAAGGAGGGCATGGCTGACTGACTGGAACAGTGAACAGCAACATTTTGTTGCAGACCCCATTCGGGTTTTCTTTTCTGTCCAGTGTGTCTGTTATAAAGGTAAATGAACCCCTGACCATTAGGTCCAGTCGTGACTGACTCTGGGGTTGCGGCGCTCATCTCGCTTTATTGGCCAAAGGAGCCGGTGTACAGCTTCCGGGTCATGTGGCCAGCATGACTAAGCCGCTTCTGGCAAACCAGAGCAGCGCATGGAAACACCGTTTACCTTTCTGCTGGAGTGGTACCTATTTATCTACTTCCACTTTGACATGCTTTTGAACTGCTAGGTTGGCAGGAGCAGGGACTGAGCAACGGGAGCTCACTGTTGCTGTTGCTGGGATTCGAACTGCCGACCTTCTGATCGGCAAGTCCTAGGCTCTGTGGTTTAACCCACAGCGCCACCCGCGTCCTGTTATAATTTATCAATATTGTATAAGTCACAAGGACAAGCAGCAATTTTATTGTACTAACCACTGGCCATGGATACTTCAGAGAAAACAATGCAAAATTTGTATTTCACAAAAGACAAGTAAACGAAAGTTTCAAATTTGGTATAATAAAATCCTGCTTTAAACTAAATGAAAAAGATCTGTTATCTGCTTTAGACTCCCCTACATTAACTCTCTGTTATCATTTCAATTTATTCTGCTCAGAATTTCTTTTCCTTTGAATAAGTCTGAGGACTCTTCCAGATGACCTGTTTAATGAATATTCATCCTGATTTTCACTGCAGGGAGATTAGATGGCGTTGGCTGTTCCATCAGCATCCCTACGTATTTATTTGTGGGGAGGTTAGATGACATTCATGCAGCCCATAATTACCCCATGGAACTCCCTCCTACAGGAGGCAGTGATAACCACCAACCAAGACTGCTTTAAAGGAGGATTAGGCAGATTCATGGAAGAGAGGGTCATCAAAGGCTATTAGCCATTATGGAGATGCTCTGTCTCCACAGCTGGAGGCAGTTAAGCTTCTGAGTACCAGTTGCTGGAAGCCACAGGAGGGGAGAGTGTGCTTGTGCTCAGGTCCTCCTTGCAGGTTTCTCACAGGCTTCTGGTTGGCCACTGTGAGAACAGGATGCTGGACTAGATGGGCCATTGGCCGGATCTAGCAGGCTCCTTTTACAGTCTTATGTTCTTACACAGCGTTAAGGAAAGTGTTGTCCCACACTTTCACATGCATTTTCTCACCATTTTCCTTAGTATCTTTTAGGGAAGCAAATTTGTTGTGCAAGACCTCCCAATCAACTGTTAACTGTATAACCTAAATTTGCCACTATGTGATTGAATCCCATCTGAAAATTACAACAGTCTGGAAACACTCCAAATTTCCTTCGTTTAACGAACTGGGTGATTCTTTCCAAAATAGTAAAAAATGGCCATAGTTCTCCCTAATTCATTTTCCATTAAAAATGATGAAATAGCAGAAATTAAATCTAGAGTACATTATCATCCTGTACTTTGTAGATGTATTTTCAGTGCTAACCTTCTATTTAAACCTTGCAGTATAATTCCACTGACAGGAGTTTGTTTGGTTTTTTATTTATTTTCCACTTGTTGTATCTTTGTGTGTGTTTGAATGGTATTTTTTCCCCTTCATTGAGTTTATATAGAGAGTGTATTTGTATAATGTTTTCATTCAAGAAACTTACACTAATAGCAGTAAGTATCTTTATTCACGTCTGACAATGTCAGATCTACCTGAGGAGCGGAATCCCATTTCACATTATGCTGGTTTGTTATTAATCTCCGCTACACTCAAAATGAGATATCTTATATTGATTTTCACATTCTATCACAGTTGTTCAGATTGCAAAAGTATGGGATTCTGCATACTTTGGGAGGTAAATAGTTGCAACCATACATAATCTGCATGTATCTACAGTACTTAGCAGTTCCAGTTGTAGATTTCCACACCAGATCAGAACTGTAGGAGCACAGGAGGAGCTGAAAGATTTCTCTCACAATCTGGCAGGATAATACAGGATGGTTACATGTTCTTGGTGGGAACTTACCACTTGATAAGTGATGTGACTATTTCTGTTCATAGGCACTGGTCATACAGCTCCACGGGTTTCTCCAGCCACACTCCCCAATAATTCATTTCCACCATGAACTTATTCCTTTAAAGCATGGTTAAGGGAAGCTGTGCGCTTCCAGATGTTGTTGGACTCCAACTCCCATCATCCCTGACCAGTGACTATATGCTGCCTGCAGCTGATGGGAGTTGAAGTCGAGCTGCATCTGGAAGGGCTCAGTTTCCCCAACCCTCAGAAAAGGGGGCCTAAATGGTGCTGAGTGCCTCAGTGAATGGAAAGGAGGGAGAGGAGAAATTTGGACCGTTCCCTAGTTTGATGAAGCATAGGTGCCCTTCTCTCTTTCTCAGAAGTTAACTGCTCCTTTCTCTAAATATGCTGACCATGGTGGTTCTGCCAACCTGCTGTTGGGCCTGGTGGTGCTGTACTGAATGCAATGGAGGACAAGTATCACAGATACCTGAGTGGACGAACAGGGTGCAGTTGACCTAGGTCAACTATGCCTACCTGGGCACCCAGTTCACCATCAGCTTAAACCTGAAGTGGTGGTGGTGTTTTGCTGCATTCTGTAAGGATTCCACTCATCCTTCTCCATCCCCATCTCTAGGCTTCTTGGTGGACTGTGTACCACTTTTCAGTGTTTGTATATTGGGTTGGGCAACTGGGACAGATTGCAGCTTCTGCCCACTCCACTGTGCAGCAGTATTCTTGCCTGAACTGATGGAGATGGTTTCGGTGCTGAAGACCACTAGGATGTTGATTTGGGGAGACTTCAGCATCCATGCCAAGACTTCCTTATCTGGAGCACCCCAGGACATCGTGGATGCAATGCCAGCCTCAAGGCTTTCCCAACATGTCACTTCCCTGACACGTATATTGGAAGGATGTTCATCCAGAAGGAGGACAGGGTTTTCAGTAACTCCTTTGTTGTGGTCAAATCAGTTCCTGCCGAACTCTAGATTTACAGTGGCCCTTCCTCTTTGCAGGAGCAGATGACCCATTAGCATAGTTCATACCCCAGAAGCAGATGGACTCTACTGGTCTCTACTGGTTGACGTGGTTGACACTCCTGTTGATGCCCTGATCACCCTGGAGATGTCTCAGGAAGCTAACGCAATCCCTCTTTTTCTGCATCTTTTCCAGGGGCCAGTTGGCTCTTTGGTGTATTGGATCACTGAGGGTAATAATGCAGGTAGGGAGATGGTTGGAATGCAAATGGCATAAAACTGAGCCTAACCAAACAGTTGTAAGAACTCAGTGGCAGTGGTAGGGACCAGTTCTCCTCTGATATCATTGCATCTTCATAGTGTGTCCAGCAGAGTATTTCTGGGGGATTCAAGGCCTCTCACAATCTGGGCCATCTGTGACTATCATGGGGCCTTAGAAGCATGCGGCGACAAGTTTCTGAAAGCGTTCAACAATACGAACACATCTGAGGACACACAACAGCATGACTCCAACACCCCAATTATTTGATCAATTTTCACTTTGCATTTGCAACCACACTTGGGCCTTCTTGTGCATACTCCTTCTTCTTGTGTGTTTCTGTATATTATGCACGCATGCCTTGTTTTGCTGCTAGGCTATTTCAGTTACAAGCAACAGCAAAATTAATGACACAGTTTCGTCAGCTTAAACTGCCACAAGAGGGCAGCGGGTCTTGTCCCTCACCTGCATGCATATGGTGTGCGATACACTAAACTGCAAATACCACTGACATTCGGAAGCTTACCTGTCATAATCAAGCAGAGAACTTGATAGAAGAATGTATTAAAGTTGCATCTGTTTGTTTTTAAAATAGCTGCAAACTAAAAGAAAAAGATGAAGTGCAGAATTGTCAGCCTCTGGTGTGAGAATATAATATGTGTTGTGGCATTTATTAGCACATCATTAACATATGAGTTAGAATACAAACATGCCATACATGGACAATTTATTCCCCCCCCCCCAAGCTCATTTGCATTTATATAAAACCACATCAGAAGGCTGGTTTGTTTTCTAGAAAAGGGTGAAAAATTTGTGCCCCAAGGTCAGATGCTAATTTTAAAGCAGATCACACATTGTGAATAATCTGTTTGATTATTTGACCTTATCCATGTTATTTTCCAGAGATGGAGCTTTGGTTAACTTTTCAGTAGTGATACTTAAAAAAAGAAAGAAAAGATTTCCTCTAAGATTTGCAAATTTCAAATGGTAAATACATTCTCCAGTCAAAACCAAGCAAGGTGTGCTTGACATAGTGTTATCCATGAACTAGGTCTATGTACCAGTTATGGCTGCCTTCAGATGTTTTCTAAAGGTTGTATAGTTACTTAGTACCTTGACATCTGATGGGAGGGCATTCCACTAGATTCAACGGGAGCTTTTCCTTCCTCCTGGAAATAGCAGGGGTGGGGAACCCCAGCAGTAGGTATAGGGTTAACCCCCCCCCCCAGGATCCCCAAGCCTGGGTCCCAAACTGGATGAGGGCTCCAATGCCTACTATTTGAGCTATAAAAGTTACGTGCTCAGAGCAAACTCCTTGATGAAAATAATATCTAGTTTGGCACCTAGCATACCATTCTATGTTACCTTGTTATGTAACCTTCATTGCAGCGCAAAGTGCTGATGGAACCAGGTTCATTCCAAAGTACAGCTTGGAATGAGTTTCCCACCAGGTACACTTTGTTCCTAGGATATTCCTAGGAACTTACTGTAATAAGCACCTAAGAGAAGTCTGCCAGTCTGTGATCATATATGGAGGCTCTAAAAGCAGAGGGGGGCCCTTGTTATGTAGCCCATCTACCTCTGTGGTTTGCCTATCTGCTTGGTAGTAGTTCAGGGACTGTGGCACTCTCTCCCATTCAGTACCCACCTGGCACTGGTATCTCTGCAGCTTATCTAGAAGGCACTGGGGCACAGCAGGGTGATGTGAGGTTAAGGCTCAATGGGGCATGTTGGTTTGACTCCATCGGTACATCTGAGTAGTGCTGACTCTCTTGCTGTTCTGCTGTGCCCCAGCACCACCCAAATAGCTGCACTGATGCCAGTGTTGGGAGGGCAGCTCTGCAGTGCTAGACCACCATGCTGGCTCCTACTGTTCTCCAGGGAGGTTTGTCTTGTCCCTTCTTTACTAGCTTTTTGTGAGATGGCAAGGTTTTCTTTTTTAAAGAAGGCCTTTGATTTTATGAGAGGTGTCCAATTCACTCATCCCTTCAGTGCAAGAATTTGTGCAATGGGACTTTTCCCCCTCCTCCTTCTCCTCTGTGAGTTCCTCTCTCCAATCTGCTCTGGAGGGTTAGAAGAACCCCAAATAGATTTAGGGGGCATGTAGGTAATGGGAATATGGGGGAGGGGACTGTTGCACAATCAGAAATCCTTGTGTTCATAGGATTGTTACTTCGTGCTATGTTAAGTTACTCTGTCTGTATTAGCTTGTGTCTGATCTCCATATCAGTATTCTTCCACTGGTGGTTTTAATGAGATCATTAGATACAGTTTTAGCCTGCTATTTTTAGATTGTTTATCTAGGGTGCCATTTTGTATTTATATTTTTATGATTTGGAATTCAGCAGAGTATAATACTTTTAACCACCCATAAGAGCATAAGAAGAGTTTGCTGGATCAGGCCAATGGCCTATCTAGTCCAGCATCCTGTTATTGCAGTGGTCAACCAGATCCCTGTGGGAAACCTGCAAGCAGAATTCAGCTACAAGAGCCATCTCCCCTCCTGTGGTTTCCAGCAACTGGTATTCGAAAGCATGATGGAGGCAGAGCACAGCCATCATGGCTACTAGCCATTGACAACCCTCGCTTCCATGAACCCAGGATTTAGCACAATCCTATATGTGACAACACAGAACCAAGACCCCTTGGGTCACTCGCTGGAAAGGATGTATAAACAAATAAACAGCTATTTCTATCACTAGTTCCAGCTTTGGGGCCTATATTCCTTACCAGTCTGATTTACTTCTGAAGCTTTTGCTCACATTTTCTCAAGAATGATTAGAAAGATGATTTCCATTTCCCCCCACAGCAAGACCTGAGATTTTCAAGATTCTGATGCAAACCTCTGGTGGCTGCATCAACTGCTGGAATCAATATTACCTGAGGATGGAACTGATAGTTCAGCAAGAACTGTGCTTAGGGCTACTTACGATAAAGATCCTATTTCCCTGAGCATTGATTTTATATGAATGCTCAGAGTTACCCATAGCTTGTAATCAGCTGAACGAGCAGCAGGATGAACATCAAAAGCTGGTATATGTGCCAAAAGGGTTTTCAATCAGCAGCATAACATGGCCTATTTTTGTATCCATTGAATTATCATAGTAATTTATTTAGATGCCATTGTTTCCATGCAGTAAGGAATGGGCTTCCCTGCTTTCTAACTATGCAAATCATGAGGACAAATTATAGTTTATTTTACTGTGTTGAAGGGTGAGTGGAAGGGTAGCGGTGTACATGCACAAACTCTTTCTATGTACAGGATTTGTGATTTATGGAGTGCTTCAGACATGCTTGACCAGTGACATTTTTTGCTTCATCAGAGTTTCTTCCAAATGATTGGTAGCAGTTGCTACATGGAGAGCAGTCAGAAACAAGAGCTTGTTTTTGCTAGCACTATCTCTTCTCATTCCACCCAGGCTTTGATGTACCAGTAAATTCAAGCTGAAAAGGAAGGATGGTTCTAGACAAATATTAGACAGCTGTACAAAATGAAACATATATCCAGAATACTCATAACCCATTTGTCACTAAGCAATATCAGCTTGGGCAAAGTTGGGAAGTTTTGTTTTAAATGAACTGATCTCACTGCAGTGTAGCAAAAAAAATAGATTTCCCTAATAGGAAAAGAACTACTAGCTTGGTAAAACAGTATGCTCCAGAGGCAAATGAAATGCGGATAGCTAAAACAGTTTCCAAGTTAAGAAAATTACAGCCAGTATTTTTCTGCTTCATAAGCTCAGAATGAGATAGCTGGGAATTTATTTATTTATTTTTATTAGATCTTTGTCTCACTTTTCAGACCAAAATCCTGTTTTTCCTTTCCCATCATGGCTTAGAGCCATTTGGATACCTTACACTGATCCTGTACACAGACTATTGGTTCTGTACAGTAATCAGTGCAGATTTACGTATAAGCTAAACAAGCTATAGCTTAGGACCCCACTCTCTTGGGGGCACCCAAAAAAATTAAAGAAAAAAAACTTGGATGTACATTTCCAAAATACAAGATAAAAAACAAATAAAATAAAACCTACATTAATCTTACGGTGCCATCCTATCATATTGTATACTGACTGTGCACAGCCCAAAATGCATTGCTTGAAAACATATGCCTCTCATTTCTAATAATTCTGAGCATTCTATTTAGGATTGAGGCACATGGCTAGAGGACATAACCTTTTTTCCCCATTGCTTTGTTCAGCTCCGGAGCTAAGAAAATTGTCAACCATTGTAGTGAACATGGTCAACAAAACTGTACAAAGCGTATGCTTGACTGACCTTTGTTGATTCTTTGGTGTAGAAAAAATATATATATTGTAAAGTCTTATTTCGAGGACAATTTATTCTTAAACTGGGTGGAAAGCATATTCCATAACTATTATTTAAAAGGTCAGTGCTCAATTCAATTTCCAATCATATAACATGAATTCTCTGAGACTGTCAGCCTGGCAGTCAACATGGGGCATTGCCATTGCTACCAGAATGTTCCTTTCCAATTAGGAAACATGGGGGGAGGAGGAACTGGAGATATATATAAGATCAAAAACCCAAACTAATACAAATATTTATTTGACACTGGTACCAATAATTGCTTCTTACTTTTGCATTGGTCGTTGGTAAATACCCCTACATCTTGTCTATTAAACAAGGTAGAAAGACAAAACCTGACACATATAATACTTGGAAAACTGCAAATCCTGGCTTTATAGGAGCAATTCCCCCCCCCCCATTTCCATACAATGGATTTTTCAACACCTCTCAGTGAATGCTTTCAAACATGGGGATTATTGTGCTGGTTTTCCTGGTTATAATGCTAGTGCTTCGGTCCTTGTTTCTAACATTCCTTTATACTGTTACATTATGGAACTGTAGCTTTTTGGTTCCTATAGTGACATGTCACACTAAATCTCATTCACATCAATGAGTGTGGTACGACACAACAAAGGACGTAATTGTACAAATCACCACTTTCTATGTGCATGTGTGCTTCTGTTGCTGCCTGTACCTGGATGCTCCCTTAAATAGGCCAGGGGCAGGCTGAGTGCAGACCTCAAGCCCCTGCCATTAGTTGGCCTTGTGGGCATGGCCTGCCCATACCTGATAGGCTGTTGTGGCTGGAGGCAGGTGGCAGCAGCTTACCATCTCCTCCCCTGGCTCTGTTGGAAGATGGCAGTCTTCTCAGACCCACTGTGGCAACGCCATGTGGCAAATGTTGCCCCTCCCTCCCGGAGCCTCAGGCAAGTGGTTTTCATGATTCACCCATGAAAACAGTGGGGAAGTTCTGCCTGCCTGTATACCACCCCCAATTTCATCACATGGCATAAGTCATGAAAACTGTGTGAAAATCGCAGCGCAAAACAGATTTCGCAAATGGATGTTTTCTGGAAGCAATCAACATGGAAATATGCACTAAACTTCTGCTGGATTCCGCTAGATTTCCAGAAGTGACTTTTATGTCATGTGAAAGATTGCATAAAATGTGGACGTTATCAAGTAAAGGAATGTTGGGGAAATGGAATGACGTGATCTGAATGCAGCCAATGATCAGGGGTGATGATGTTCAAATTCAGTTAATGAAAATCTGGCAGAAGAATTTCGATTTCCAAAAAATTCAGAGATGTTACCCTTCCCTCCCAGTTCAAGAAATTGTTGGTTTTTAAAACATATTTACACACACACAAAATCATTTGGTATCAGTGAATTTGCAATAAGATTTTTGACTTCTGCTTCTCAAATCTAAACCCTATGGTTACATTGTTGTTGTTGTTTAGTCGTTTAGTCATGTCCGACTCTTCGTGACCCCATGGACCAGAGAACGCCAGGCACCTCCGTCCTCCACTGCCTCCCGCAGTTTGGTCAAACTCATGCTGGTAACCTCGAAAACACTATCCAACCATCTTGTCCTCTGCCGTCCCCTTCTCCTTGTGCCCTCCATCTTTCCCAACATCAGGGTCTTCTCCAGGGAGTCTTCTCTTCTCATGAGGTGGCCAAAGTACTGGAGCCTCAGCTTCACAATCTGTCCTTCCAGTGAGCACTCAGGGTTGATTTCCTTCAGTATGGAGAGGTTTGATCTTCTTGCAGTCCATGGGACTTTCAAGAGTCTCCTCCAGCACCATAATTCAAAAGCATCAATTCTTCGGCGATCAGCCTTCTTTATGGTCCAGCTCTCACTTCCATACATCACTACTGGGAAAACCATAGCTTTAACTATACGAACCTTTGTTGGCAAGGTGATGTCTCTACTTCTCAAGATGCTGTCTAGGCCTGTCATTGCCCTTCTCCCAAGAAGCAGGCGTCTTTTAATTTCGTGGCTGCTGTCACCATCTGCAGTGATCATTGAGCCCAAGAAAGTAAAATCTCTCACTACCTCCATTTCCTCCCCTTCTATTTGCCAGGAGGTGATGGGACCAGTGGCCATGATCTTCGTTTTTTTGATGTTGAGCTTCAGACCATATTTTGCGCTCTCCTCTTTCACCCTCATTAAAAGGTTCTTTAATTCCTCCTCACTTTCTGCCATCAAGGTTGTGTCATCTGCATATCTGAGGTTGTTGATATTTCTTCCGGCAATCTTAATTCCGGCTAGGGATTCATCCAGCCCAGCCTTTCGCATGATGAATTCTGCATATAAGTTAAATAAGCAGGGAGACAAAATACAGCCTTGTCGTACTCCTTTCCCAATTTTGAACCAATCAGTTGTTCCATATCCAGTTCTAACTGTAGCTTCTTGTCCCACACAGAGATTTCTCAGGAGACAGATGAGGTGATCTGGCACTCCCATTTCTTTAAGAATTTGCCATAGTTTGCCGTGGTCGACACAGTCAAAGGCTTTTGCATAGTCAATGAAGCAGAAGTAGATGTCTTTCTGGAACTCTCTAGCTTTCTCCATAATCCAGCGCATGTTTGCAATTTGGTCTCTGGTTCCTCTGCCTCTTCTAAATCCAGCTTGCACTTCTGGGAGTTCTCGGTCCACATACTGCTTGAGCCTTCCTTGTAGAATTTTAAGCATAACCTTGCTAGTGTGTGAAATGAGTGCAATTGTGCGGTAGTTGGAGCATTCTTTGGCACTGCCCTTCTTTGGGATTGGGATGTAGACTGATCTTCTCCAATCTTCTGGCCACTGCTGAGTTTTCCAAACTTGCTGGCATATTGAGTGTAGCACCTTAACAGCATCATCTTTTAAAATTTTAAATAGTTCAGCTGGAATACCATCACTTCCATTGGCCTTGTTATTTGCAGTGCTTTCTAAGGCCCATTTGACCTCACTTTCCAGGATGTCTGGCTCAAGGTCAGCAACCACACTACCTGGGGTATACGAGGGAGACAATTGGAAATTGCAGAGTTTGGAGAAAATGAAGGATAAAGTGCGAGACTGGTTACATTACGCTCAGATTAAAGAAGTTTTTAAAAATGACAGAAAGTTAGGGTTCCAGGTGGAGAAATCGAAGTTGGAAACAGAATTGCTAGAACCAAAGACTAAGGTACTATCTAGAATGTATAACTTGCTGTTAAAATGGAATACACAAGACGAAACGGTTAAATCGGCTATGATAAAATGGGCACAGGACATTGGGCATAACATTATGTTTGAGGACTGGGAAAGGTTGTGGACCACTGGGCTGAACTTCACCGCATGTAATGCTCTGAAGGAAAATGTAATGAAAATGATGTATAGGTGGTACATGACCCCAGTTAAACTTGCCAAAATATACCATTCGTCTGACAATAAATGTTGGAAATGTAAGGAAAATGAAGGAACATTCTTTCATCTCTGGTGGACTTGCCCTAAAGTGAAGGCCTTCTGGGAAATGATATATAATGAGTTGAAAAAGGTATTTAAGTATACCTTCACTAAGAAACCAGAGGCCTTCCTTCTGGGTATTGTCGGCCAGAAGGTGCTAAAGAAGGACCGAACATTTTTTCTGTACGCAACAACGGCAGCAAGGATACTTATCGCTAAGAACTGGAAAACGCAAGATCTAACCACACTGGAAAAGTGGCAGATGCAGCTGATGGACTATATGCAACTGGCCGAGATGACTGGCAGAATCCGAGACCTGGGAGAAGAGAGGATTGAGGAAGACTGGAAGAAATTTAAGATGTATTTACAAAAACATTGTAATTTGTTTGAATGTTAAGAAGGATGCTAGATTATAAATAATTGGCCACCACTAAATTAGATTTGAATTTGATTATAAGTGAGGTTAAAGGAAACACAAACCTTTTGGAGAATTGCTAGATTGTATTTAAATGTGTGGATACAAGATTGTAAACAAGTTGATAATTTGCTTGGAAAAACTTTTTAACGATGTAAGTGGGAGCGGGAGACGTGAGGGAGTCCAAAGAAATGATGAAACCATGTTTTGATATAAGCAATGTTGTTTGTTATTTGTGCATTTGTATCAAAAAACTTTAATAAATATTTATTTACCTGGGGTATACGAGACATCCATTTCTTTCTGGTATAATTCCTCTGTGTATTCTTGCCACCTCTTCTTGATGTCTTCTGCTTCTGTTAGGTCCTTTCCACTTTTGTCCTTTATTATGGAAATCTTTGTACGAAATGTTCCTTTCATATCTCCAATTTTCTTGAACAGATCTCTGGTTCTTCCCATTCTATTGCTTTCCTCTATTTCTTTGCATTGCTCGTTTAAGAAGGTCTTCTTGTCTCTCCTTGCTATTCTTTGGAAATCTGCATTCAATTTCCTGTATCTTTCACCATCTCCCTCGCATTTTGCTTGCCTTCTCTCCCCCGCTATTTGTAAGGCCTCATTGGACAGCCACTTTGCTTTCTTGCATTTCCTTTTCATTGGGATGGTTTTCGTTGCTGCCTCCTGTATAATGTTACGAGCCTCCATCCATAGTTCTTCAGGCATTCTGTCCACCAAATCTAAATCCTTAAACCTGTTCCTCACTTCCACTGTGTATTCATAAGGGATTTGACTTAGATTGTATCTTACCGGCCCAGGGGTTTTTCCTACTTTCTTCAGTTTAAGCTTGAATTTTGCTATAAGAAGCTGATGATCTGAGCCACAGTCAGCTCCAGGTCTTGTTTTTGCTGACTGTATAGAGCTTCTCCATCTTTGGCTGCAGAGAATATAATCAATCTGATTTCGATGCTGCCCATCTGGTGATGTCCATGTGTAGAGTCGTCTCTTGTGTTGTTGGAAAAGCGTGTTTGTGATGACCAGCTTGTTCTCTTGACAGAACTCTATTAGCCTTTGCCCTGCTTCGTTTTGATCTCCAAGGCCAAACTTGCCAGTTGTTCCTTTTATCTCTTGACTCTCTACTTTAGCATTCCAATCCCCTATAATGAGAAGAACATCCTTCTTTGGTGTCACTTCTATAAGGTCTTGTAAGTCTTCATAGAATTGGTCAATTTCAGTTTCTTCAGCACAAGTAGTTGGTGCATAAACTTGGATTACTGTGATGTTAAAAGGTCTGCCTTGGATTCGTATCGAGATCATTCTATCATTTTTGAGATTGCATCCCAGTACAGCTTTCGCCACTCTTTTGTTGACTATGAGGGCCACTCCATTTCTTTTACGGGTTTCTTGCCCACAGTAGTAGATATGATGGTCATCCGAACTGAATTCACCCATTCCCGTCCATTTTAGTTCACTGATGCCCAGGATGTCAATATTTATTCTTGCCATCTCATTTTTGACCACCTCCAACTTACCCAGGTTCATGGTTCTTACATTCCAGGTTCCTATGCAATATTTTTCTTTACAGCATTGGACTTTCCTTTCGCTTCCAGGCATATCCGCAACTGAGCGTCCTTTCGGCTTTGGCCCAGCCGCTTCATCAGCTCTGGATCTACTAGTACTTGCCCTCCGCTCTTCCCCAGTAGCATGTTGGACGCCTTCCGACCTGAGGGGCTCATCTTCCAGCGTCATATCTTTTATATGCCTGTTGTCTTTGTCCATGGAGTTTTCTTGGCAGGGATACTGGAGTGGCTTGCCGGTTCCTCCTCCAGGTGGATCACGTTTGGTCAAAACTCTCCACTATGACCTGTTCATCTTGGGTGCCCTGCTCGGCATAGTTCATAGCTTCTCTGAGTTCTTCAAGCCCCTTTGCCACGGCAAGGCAGTGATCCATGAAGGGGTAAGGAAAATGACTATGGTTACATACCCAAGGATAACTAGTGTCAATTGCATTCTAAAAGACACACTAGAAGAGGTAAGGAAAATGACTCATTTTTTCCCTCTTAAAGCTAAGTCATGCTGGTTATAGGCAGTTGACATGAATTTCAGATAGTCACATTATGTCACTGAAATACCATCTTGCTCGAATGCCAAATTAAAAAGACTGACATTTAACACATCATGTTTGTATGACTGCTGCTACTTCATCACCCAACTGGCATTAAGAAGCTGAGTATAAATAACACAGTTTTACATCTTTCATTTACTTTGTTGCACACTTGACTAGCATGATCTTTTATCAAAATCCAATTCAAAGCCTTTGGGGAGAGAGACCTTGAAGAGATCTTATCCCGTTCTTAGATAAAAATGGCCAATTGCAAACAACTGTCTTTTCCTACCTACCTATCCAGAAGTAGGCGCAGAATGGTGTGTTTTAACAGCAATGTGCCCCAGAATATAAATAAATCATACTGTCTGTTAATAGGTTTTCTCCCACACTGCCATGAAATATTACTGACGAGTACACACAGAATCTTCAGGCATCATATTGTGGAATGGCATATGTGTCAAGAGCATTGCAAATTGTACATGATGAAATTATAATAGAAAAATCTAGATGGGGGGGGGGGCGGAATCCCACCAAAAAGTTCTCTTTCACAAAGTTGATGTTGAGTTTCCCCCCGATATTCCTCTGACATTTGACATCAGTATTAGATCATCAAATAAACATCCATTCCAATATTTGACAGCTGGTTTAAGTATTTGGCAATCAATGTGAAAAAGTATTTAGTATCTGATGGTATATTGCATTGACATGCAATAAAGTTTTCGCATTTGAGTGTATTTGATATGCGTTGCATTTAGCATTTGATAGCGTTCAGTAGCTGATATGCAGTTGTATTTGACAATATTTGATAACCTTAATGCAATAGTATTTGATGTTTGAAATATTTCCCAGTTGCCACTTTATGACATGTCATCATGGGCAGTTGTCGAAACATTCAAGAAATGGCAACATATCAAAGCACTCACATTTCAACCTTTTAAAAAATTCAGGTTAGAATACAAATGGGGAGGGGGGGCACTTGCACCAAGAACTTGAATTACAAAACATAGAATTGGTAAATGTAAACATCTTTGGAAAAACTGCTTCTCTTATAGAAGAAGCACTTAAAAGAATAAGACTACAGTGGTACCTCTGGTTACGTACTTAATTTGTTCTGGAGGTCTGTTCTTAACCTGAAACTGTTGCTAACCTGAAGCACCACTTTAGCTAATGGGGCCTCCTGCTGCTGCCGTGCTGCCACCGAGCGATTTCTGTTCTTAACCCGAGGTAATATTTCTGGGTTAGCAGAGTCTGTAACCTGACGCGTCTGTAACCTGAAGCATGTGTAACCTGAGGTACCACTGTATAATGCAGATCACGAGATATAACATCCTGCAATAGAGTCAGTCGCATAAGAGCAAAATGTTTGTATGATTTTCTGCCTCCACCGTGAAAGGCAGCATGTCCCTGAATGCCAATTGCTGTGAATCACAAGTGAGGAGAACTCACTCATCTCCTGCTTTTGGGCTCTCCATAAGTATTCGGTTGTCCACTGTGAGAAGAGGATGCTGATCGAGATTAGCAATAGAATCTTCTTGTGTTCTTATGATGGTCGAGCCTGACAGCCTCCTAACTGTTCTGGGCCCTGGGTTTTTGAGTAGCACCAACTTGCCCACGTGTCTGAAAATGCAACTGTAAAGATGCAAAGCAGAATCCAGGTCTTTGTACAGTTGCCCTGCACATACACATGGTCAGGGCTTGCTAATTACTATATTCAAAGAGCTTTCTTGGCAGAGAAGTACATATACTAATCTAATGACTTGGAATACTCGAGTGATTGGATGCCAACCTAGTGATTTGGACAGCAAACTGCAGATTGCATTAAGTGCTTTGTTTTGTCATTTGATGGCTATAGCTTTCTGGGGGACATGGGCATAGAACGGCTGCAACAGGATCAGTGCTACAGCTATCAGTAGAATAAAGCTAAGAATAAAATCCCCCCCCCCCATTTTCTGTCATCTGGGAAGGCCTACAGAGAATTTCTTGGAGCTGTTCCCAACCATTTCTCTTGTGCTAGATGAGTTATGCAGAGCAAATTCATAACCTCCCAGTGGAACAGATGGATGCAGAAGATCCTCCCACCTTCTGCCTCAGGATAGATCATGGCTGGTGCTATAAGAAATTAAGACATTTTTCAGCATACCATGACATGCCCTTTCCCTCGGCTTCAGATTTAATCATACATTAAATATATGGCCTAATATTTGGTAAAGAAAAATTACTTATCTATATAAGTGATGTTCTGCTAGAAGGAGTATTCTCATGAAGCCAGCTATACTGAAAGCTGCTTCATATATTACATCTATCTGAATCAACATGGATATTAAGATCCATATCAGTCTCATTTGGGCATTTTTCATTTTACTTCTCACTTCACTGTGGTGTGCAAAGCCCAGACCAAGCAGAGGTGTTTATTAAACATCTTCACTTGGGTCCTAAAGCTGGTTCACATAAAACATCCAAAGAAATAGGTAGGAAGCAATAACCGCCCAAAATTTGTGAGGGTCAACATGGGTACCCTCAAACACCCTTTAAAAATACCAAGCTGCATGAGACCTGGGTACCCTAAGGTCCGGCTTCTTCCATACGTTGCTTTCTACATTGTTCAATCAGCATCTGAGGCTCTGCTCCAGATCACAAGACCTTTCAAGGCATGGCTTCTGGCAATTAGAGCTAGGGCATTTTCTGGATGGCACCCACCCTGTGGAATGCTTTGCCTAGTCAGGCTCTGTCAGGCCCCACGACTATATGATGCTATGGTAAGGATGAGGCTGCTCAAACAGGCTTTTGGCCAATTTAAGGTAAAGGTAAAGGGACCCCTGACCATTAGGTCCAGTCGTGGCCGACTCTGGGGTTGCGGCGCTCATCTTGCTTTATTGGCCGAGGGAGCCAGCGTACAGCTTCCGGGTTATGTGGCCAGCATGACTAAGCCGCTTCTGGCAAACCAGAGCAGTGCACGGAAACACCGTTTACCTTCCCGCTGGAGCAGTAACTATTGATCTACTTGCACTTTGACGTGCTTTCGAACTGCTAGACTGGCAGGAGCTGGGAACGAACAACGGGGGCTCACCCTGTCGTGGCAATTCGAACTGCCGACCTTCTGATTGGCAAGTCCTAGGCTCTGTGGTTTAGACCACAGTGCCACCTGCAACCCTTTTGGCCAATTTATTTCTGCCTAATTCCTTGTTGTGTTTGAATTATGACTGACTTGGATAGGAGTGACTTAAGACTCAGTTTAACTTGGATATTGTTTTATGTCTGAATTTTTATTTTTTTATTTTTGGGCATTTTGATCTGTTAGTCACAGATCAAAGTTCTTCAGAACGTTAAGTTTTTAAAAGAAACTAAATAAAGCAAACTACAGAGCCTGGTTTCCCCAGTGAATCTGGGCATTGATGCATTCTGCAAGAAGAGGTTAGCCAAATATCCCAAGGCAGATTCTTTCTATACAGCAAGGGTGAGATATTCATACATGAAGACAATTCTTATCAGAACAAAGGTGGCTTATCCTAGAGTAAAAGCAATGGAAAATAGCACAAAATGAGAAACTGCATGATTAGTTGGGAATTTTGACTTTTCTAAATAATTTGGCTAAGATAGTACAGTGGTACCTCGGGTTACATATGCTTCAGTTTACAGAATCAGCTAGCCCAGAAATAGTGCTTCAGGTTAAGAACTTTGCTTCAGGATGAGAACAGAAATTGTGCTCCGGCGGCGTGGCAGCAGCAGGAGGCCCCATTAGCTAAAGTGGTGCTTCAGGTTAAGAACCGCTTCAGGTTAAGTACGGACCTCCGGAACAAATTAAGTACTTAACCTGAGGTACCATTGTATTCATATTTTAGCAGGTTTCCACAAAATTGCATAAGCTCCATCTCAGGCCGTGTTCCCACAGACTCTAGAGATTTCAACCAAGAAAGATGCACTCAAGAAGACACATAAGGAACGAAGAGAACTGAATGGTCCAGGAACCAAGAGTACTGTTCTTGAATAAGAAAAGCCCACAGAATTGGACAGGTGGACCTGTCTCCACTCTAGAGACCTACAAAGCAATGCTTTTCAAAATATGTTCCAAGTAACCCTTGGGCTTTTGGGAAGTTTATCAGAGATTCCTCCATGATGCCACTGAACCTCGGTGATGCTTTCAAAGAATCCTGGAGCAGATTCTGACTTGAGATGATGAGTTCGAAATAGGACATAAGCCCAGACCTGCACATTGCTCCTGGCATGGGTGGAAGGTCCTTGCATTGTGCTGCCCTAGGCTACCTACACACCATGCAAATAAAGTGCACAATTTCCCACCATGGAACCTGGGGCCATAGTTTATCATTCAGAGCTGCAATTCTTTCAGAGCTTTACTCCAAAACTTGGGAGAATGCATTATAACCCCATATGGAAAAGGAAGGTATGAATCAGCATTATGCATATTCCTTGGCTGTACGTCATGCTGAAATGCACCAATTATGCATCAAGAGTGGTCAAAGGCTTGAATTCATAAAAGTGAATTACTTAGAGGTGTCCTGGGTTGTTTCAAAGCTCCAGACTAGTAGAAAATGCATTAAAGGCTGAAATATGTATTAGTCTCTTTTCCATTGGGGGAGGTGGGAGTCTTACTGTGTGATATCTAGCAAACCGTTGCCAAATAATGTCTATGTGATAACAAAATCAGAGCTACAGCATTCAAAAGCACATCAATAATCTTGTTACTAGGTGCACTGTGGCATCCATTGTTGTATTCTGATTGTAGAGTAACTAAAGAAAGGCACCTTCTTCTTTTTCCATACAAGATTACACATATTCAAACCTGAATTGCTAATAGTAGTCAAAAGTGATGTTAGATAAATAAAAACAGTATTTTATTTTATTTTTTAAAGTGATGTTAGCTACAGTTGACAATATTGAGAAGTGGATACAAGCTGACCATTCCTTATATGATGAACTTAATAAATGATGTGTGTTCATTCAGAACATCTTGTGAATGCCTAGTTGCAATCTTAAACAGACTTACAGGGGAATATCGTTCCCTCTCTTCTATCAGGGGTGCATTTGCCCTTACTCTGCTTTCTGAAAGATGACTTGGAAGATTCACTCCCAAAGGGGGGCATTGAAGGGTTATACCATGTGGGGCCTTTTGGCCAATAGGGAATTCTCATCAATGCAAGGAGGAAAAGCTCAGAGGAGAAGGTAATGAAATATTTGCCCCATACCCCTCACCCTGGCTGTAGCAAACTGCTTGGGCTATGGGCAGAAATCTACACATGTACAAACAAAATATTAGTGCTTTGCCCAGGACATGGACCACAGTGGTGCTTGGTTCAGAATGAGCATGCATAGAACTGAGATGTACATGTATTTTAATTAATTCTGCATCATGTTTTTTGCAATTTTAAATTTTTAAGTACAAACATTCCCCTTTTAAAGGAGTTGAGTATCCATTGTTTTCTTTAAAAACCAGAACAGATTTTTTTCTCTGCTGGAAATAGCAGTTCCTTGTTTAAATGGTTAGTGTTCATGTTTTGAACTACAGTTCCCATAATGCTTCGTTTCCTTCACCTGTATTATTGCATCTCAGGTAGGCTGCTGCTCTTTTGGGTGCTACAATTCCCAGAATGCTCCAGATCTTCCATCACCATTGATAAATCTGAAGCTGCTCATTTTTGCCCAACAGTTCCCAGAGTCCTTCAGCGCTGCAGTATCTCAGACTCTCACCAAGCCTAGGCTCTATTCAAACATGTACGAATGTATTTTTGTCCCCCACTTTGTGTGCCTTTGAGTGCACAATCAAGTGATAAGACAGCAAGTCCACACATTCATTTGTGAATCTTCAACCATTGAGTGACCAAGTAATGAGGCATAGAGCGAAGAACATGAAAGCACGGATCACCCCCAAGTCATTTTAATGAAGGTTTCATTGCTGGTTTGCTACAATATTAAACTGCAGTATGCAGGGAGGCTTCTATAGCCAGCTTCTCATTGCTTTTGCCGAGCATAGAAGCCAAACCAGAACCTTCCACAAACTGTCAGAGGCACTAAGCTTCTGAATACCAGTTGCTGGGAAACCAACTGGAAGGGGAGAAAGTTACTGCACTCAGATCCCAATTGTGGGCTTCCCAAAATGGTTCACTGGTTGGCCACTTTGAAAACAGGAGGCTGGACTAGATGGGCCACTGGCCTGATCCAGCACTCTCACCTTATGTTCTTACATTAACAACAGAAGGTATCCTTTCTGCTGAACAAAGCATGACAGTTTAATTAATCTGACATGCCATTTAATTTGCCTTTCTATTAGCATTCTTAATATGATTCTCAGCCCCCTCCCTTTCTGGGGAGACCATTTACAAAAGAAACCCCTAAATTGGAATTCTGCTTCCCAAAAGGTTTAATAACACTGAAGCAATAAACAGCAACAGGAGGATCTGACAGGCTCTGCATGACTGCAAGCTTAGGGAAGTGTTGCTCCATGAGTGCTTTTGAGAAATGATAGAAGCAGACTGAATTAAAGGGGTGGGAGGGAAGACAAGGTAAATAGAAAAGGAGTCATGGAGCCCAGAGTTAAATCACAAGGGTGAGGGGGGAGTGAAATCTCACAAAGTGAGATGTTTTGCCCCGAGAAAATTCTAGGGACATGAAGCAGAAAGATGACCAGAGGCTTGAAATTTCAAAAGCAAGGAATAGGTCTTGAAAGTTCTTGGTGCGGGGAGACAAAATGGGAACTCAAGCACGGAAAAAGGCATGTGACCTCTGTTTCTTTGTATACCAAGGACAGTAATGGGAGAGCGCTATTCCTTTCAGAAGAATTATTTAGGTTTAAACACCTAGACTGGTGATGCTCATAAGTAACAGTGGGAGATGCTGCTTGCCATTGTGTCGTGTTTGTGAGCTCCCTGCAAGCATCTGGATGGGAAATGGGATGCTAGATTAGGTAACATTCTGCAGACTTGGGGCAGGAAATGAGGCAACCTGAATTTCAGCTAATGTGCACAAGTTCAATCCTGCTTTCCAGTCATAGAACCTAGCCAAATCTCTACTTGCTCTACACCTAACATCTCATATGATGGAGGGCATAGTTATATTTTTTTTTGAGGGGGGAACCAGCTCGTGGGCCAAACGGGCAGGCCTGGTTGACTAAATTTGGCCCATGGGCTTGCAATTCCCCATCCCTGATCTAAAGTATATGTCTTTTGTGTATGAATAGATGTCAGCAGGGCCAGATTTAGGTTTCATGAGGCCCTTTATATGTCCAGCTGTCCTTTGTCAACAACAATTTGTCACAGTTTTTTGTGTTGAATATATGCTATATGGTAAATTATGGACCTAATGGGTATCTAAAGCCATTTGCGTGTTGAGGTCCCCCAAAACCCCTTCCCCAATAACTCACACATCACGCATAATTTTTGTTTAAGGTTTTTGGCATAATTTTGGCCACAACTTTATTTGAATACAAATTGAGAGTGGTTGCTTAGGCATTGGTTATGACTATCTGTCCTCTCCCGCCATGGGGGACAGCACTGACTCCCTAGTCAGTCTCGGAGGAACAAGGGACAGAGTCAGCCGGAGCTGAGTCACAGGCCCTCAGCTACTCCGCGCTTGTCCCTTGAAGCTTACGCGGCCCGCACCCTGCCGTCAGGGTTTGGACGAAGGGGATGGTAAGCTTCAGAATTCCTTTAACGGAATACCCGTCAGCAGCAGCATTGGAGGGGCAGGCACAGCCAATCCATACCCCTCCACCAACCAATTTTTAACCAATGCCTAACCGCCAACCTTACAAGTTGTGACGATTTGCTAAGCAGTAGGCAAAACCCAAAAGGCACACACTAATCAGCCAATTGGTAAATTCCTACTGGGCCCCCGCTCTAAGACGGGCGACCCCATGACAGGCAGAGCAAGGTCAAGGCACAAGCCCAAGCAAGGGAGGGCGGGCGGGAGATCCGGTGTCCACAGCAAAAGAGAAAGAGAAAGCTGTGGACCCTGCTTATATAAGGTCATTAATCCCACCCCTAAATTGGCAACATCAATTTTGCCCCAGTAACAACATCCTCCAATCTGCTCCCAGGCCTATAGCCATCTATGGCCTGGTCACTAACATGGGGTTTTGTTCGGCCCCAACCGCAACACGTGCTCTCTTTTATGTGAACACGCTTTGCGTGTTGAGGTCCCCCAAAACCCCTTCCCCAATAACTCACACATCACGCATAATTTTTGTTTAAGGTTTTTGGCATAATTTTGGCCACAACTTTATTTGAATACAAATTGAGAGTGGTTGCTTAGGCATTGGTTATGACTATCTGTCCTCTCCCGCCATGGGGGACAGCACTGACTCCCTAGTCAGTCTCGGAGGAACAAGGGACAGAGTCAGCCGGAGCTGAGTCACAGGCCCTCAGCTACTCCGCGCTTGTCCCTTGAAGCTTACGCGGCCCGCACCCTGCCGTCAGGGTTTGGACGAAGGGGATGGTAAGCTTCAGAATTCCTTTAACGGAATACCCGTCAGCAGCAGCATTGGAGGGGCAGGCACAGCCAATCCATACCCCTCCACCAACCAATTTTTAACCAATGCCTAACCGCCATTCGAGCCCTTACGCTCGCCGCCAACCACTCACAAATCAAGCCACACCCTCAACTTGGACACTAAAGCATCCAACCATGCATCATTCCCAACTGGCGAGAGATGAACCCCGTCATCCCTATAAAATTCAATCGCCTTGAATGAAATAAGAGGGTGAGGAATAACGAACCCGCCCAAATTCACCACCAGCGTGCTTGCCGCGGAATTAATCCGCTTCCTTGCGCGTTCGGTGGCAGCAGGGCAAGGACTGCCTCGCCATATGCGGCGTTGAAGTAGCTGTGACCAAATTAACTTGGAAGTTGGCACCAGTGCCGCCAACTCCCCCAGGTCCTGCACAATGGCAGTACGCAGCCCGAAGCAAGAAGAGGAAACCATATCATTCTCCCCGAGCTGTACCACAATCGCTGAAGGAGGGCCGAACTGGAGGACACGCCTTCGCATGAGAGGTAAAAATTCTTTCCACAGCATCCCCCTTCTGGAAATCCAGGACACACGTACATGCTGCGGGAATCCCAGGCCTTCACCCAGCCCTGACTGGCGAGCTCTTTCCGCAGCCCAGTGCACAATACTGTGCCCAACTATCCAGATATGGATAGCAGCCCGACCTAGGGTTAAAACACACACATGTAAGTATAACACAAAGTTATTTCCGTACGTAGACCTTGAATGCATCCGATCTCCATCGACCCAAGTCCTTTATCCTTTCCACCGATAAACCCCAGTGGGCAGCGGTTGTAGCCGCTCCAATCCTAAAGGAGTGAGGGGCGAACTCCGGAGCCGGAAGGCCGCAAGCCGCGACAGCTTTACGCAACACACTGGTAAACTGGTGCCTCGCCAGCGGGCGGCCATCTTCGTGAACGAAAAGGGGGCCTTCACCACCGGAACGTAAAGCTAGATACTTGGTAAGGTCCTTTACTGGGCAAGGGCCCCTCTCGCCCGTTGCAGGGAGTGTAATAATGGCGCCCCTGCCTAACTGGTCCGTCTTTGAATTCCGGACATTAACCTGCAGGTCACGGGAAGACACACTAACGTCCTGTAACAACAAACCCCTTGAGCCTCCAACCTGCTTAGGCTCAAGGACCACCTCACCAACCCTTAGGGCCCCAAAGAAAGCTAATGAGAAGGCTGCAGAAAATAGCCGAGCCTCGTATTTGGACCAACATATGTTCCGCAGTTTAGATCGCATTTGCGCCAGCAATTCAAATGTAATGGGGCGTCTAGGAATGGGCCTAGAAGGAGTGAGTCGCCCCCATCCCTCCAAGGCCTTACGGACCACAAACTTATGACATGGGTCTTTGTTAAAGTATGCCCTGTTAAAAAAGGAAATAGCTGCTGAATGTAGTCGAAGGGTCCTGACCGCCCGACGCAGCTGGAATAAATGCGCCAGATACCGGAGCACCTGAGAGGTGGAATGGGAGGTGGTAAGTTCCCCAAAAGACTGCCCATTAAATAATAAGAAGTCCGCCCAGGCCTTCTCATAGGACCTCAAAGTAGATGGTGCAACAGATGCAGCTACTCCCTGTAAAACTAAGTTCTGCCAAGGTTCCAGAGATGATCCGGGAAAATTTCCGGACGGTCTCGAGCCACTGGCACCAGGGACCTGAATCGCTGCATCTGAAAACGGGACAGAGCATCAGCAATCTCATTAGAAATTCCCGGGACAAAACGAGCAGAAAATACAATATTAAAACGCAAGCAATGGAGGACGAAGGCCCGTAGGAGGGCAGATACCCTAGGAGACCGTGAAGACTGCTTGGCCAGTACCTTCACCACCGCCTGGTTATCAGTCCAAAAACAAACGCGATGATCCCTGAACTGCTCGACCCATAAGTGCACTGCCACTACAATGGGAAAAAACTCGAGAAAAGTTAGGTCCCGAGTAATAGCCTGCCCCTGCCAAGCGGGCGGCCAGCGTTCAGCACACCACCTACCGTCCCAATACAATCCAAACCCCAAAGACCCGGCCGCGTCGGAATGTACCTGAAAGTCGTTGTGCAGGTTCAGCGTGTCCTGCCACAAGGACACACCATTGAAGTCCTCCAGAAACTCCAACCAGATATAAAGGTCAGCCCGCACCTGACTAGGAAGGCGTACCCTATGATGCGGGGCTCGCAAGCCCGAGGTGAGTTTGGCTAAACGGGAGCAAAATGGTCGCCCGGGGGAGACCACCCTGCAGGCAAAATTCAAATGGCCCAGCAGCGACTGTAGCTGCCGCAACGTAACCTTTTTTAAGGGGAGGAGGTCCTCAATAACCTGTCTCAGATTGACTATCTTCTCAGGCGGTAAGCTAGAGGTTTGGGCCACGGTATCTAACAAGATACCTAAATAAGTTAGCTGCGTTGAAGGACCCTCGGTCTTCCCAGCCGCCAAGGGGACGCCCAGATCTTCCGTTAAGGAAGCAAAGGCCTGCAACAACGCCACACAGTCCCCAGTATTACCTGCCGAGGCGACCAAAAAATCATCAAGATAATGCGTGACTCCGCCCAGTCCGGTCTTTTCACGCAAGGCCCACTCTAAAAATGAACTGAAACACTCGAAAGCTGCACAGGCAACCGAGCAACCCATGGGCATCGCTTTATCAAAATAAAATCCCCCTTCAAACTGAAATCCCAGCAACCAAAAATCATCAGGATGAATCGGAAGGAGCCGAAAAGCCGATTCGATGTCGCATTTTGCCAGCAAGGCACCCTGCCCAAACTTCCGAATCATCTTGATCGCGTGATCAAGAGAAGCATATTTCACTGAGCAAAGCTCCGTGGGAATTACATCATTTACTGACGTGCCTGTAGGATGAGAGAGGTTATGAATTAGGCGGAATTCCCCCGGAGCTTTTTTGGGAACTATACCCAGAGGTGAAATGTGGAATTTGGGAAAAGGAGGGGCGGCAAAAGGACCGGCCATGCGACTCAAAGCCAATTCCTTCTCAATTTTCTTGCGCGCCACATCTGGCATATCCTTGATCGATTTTTGGTTTGCTGGGTTCCTGGCCACTGGGGTGGAAACTACCGGGATTCTGAAACCTACGGAAAAACCCTCACGTAAATAGGACGCCGATTTGGTATCGGGGTAGGATTCTAACAATGCCAGTAACGGTTGTAACCTTACCGGGGTGTGAGCTAAAGAGGATAAGACTCTACTTTCCTGCTCCAACAGCAGGGGCCTGTGCAGCGGTTTTTGGAGGCTGCTGAGAGCCTCCCCCTCTTCGAAAGGGCCGGCGACCCCCAGCACATGCGACTGCAGGATGGTTCCCAGCACACTTGTCGCAGGTGTGCGCGTATTTGCACGGCTGCCGTGAACAGGTACCCTTATTAAAATCCCAGCAGAACTGCTTGCGGCCCAGCCTAGCCGGGGCGGCCCTGAACTTCTGTGCATCGGGAAGCTTCTTATCAATGCGGGGAGCCACATAAGTGGTCCAGACATCCAAGTCTTTCCGATCCCAGCGGGCTGTGGGGATCTTGGCTGCCCTACGTCTGAAATTCTGATCGTAGGCCAGCGCGGCAGTCTCCCCGGCCATCGTAAAGGCCGAACGGACAATGGACAGATAAACCCAGAGATGCAGAGATCTCCTGGGATAAGCTGCGGACACGATTCCAGCGAAGACCTGGAAGCTATCTAACCACCTTTCAAATGTCCTGTCTGCTTTTGACAAAACTGACCTCTTCCTAGATACCTGCAGACCCTTGTCTAAGGGCTCCTGACCTTCGAGCGGGGGGGCAAGGCAGAAAATGTCAACGTAGCGGCCATTCAGGATCCTGGACCGCAGTTTGGCAGACAGGTGGGCCCCAGGGATGATATCCCTGGCCGAGTTTGTAGAGACTCTTACGTCCGGCACCAGTGCCCCATCACGGTAATCCTGAAGCGCCCCATACTTGGCCCGATGGGAGTTGGCCCTCCGCTCCCAAACCCACTTTGGGAGCCCCGAATTCTCCCCGAACCCCCAATAGAGCTTAAGGGACGATTCCTCGTCACTACTAGAACTCAGGGAGGAAGTACCTGATGAAGAAGACGAGGTGCCTCCGCGTCTCCTCTTGGCACGCCTCCTAGAGCTTTTCTTGCGGCGGCGGAGCCCACCAGAAGATGCCCTAGTAGGTAGAGGAAGACTGTCCTCTACAGAAGAATCTGAAACATCACCTGGCTGCACGGCACCTGGAAATGACTGACAAGAAACAACCTGTGAATGACCCACAGTCGAACGCGGTACCACAGTAGACTGCATAGGGGAACCCTGACCAACTTGGCCCCGCGTCGATGCCCGTCTCCTAGCCCCGACCCTAGTATGCCCCCGCCCCCTTTGGGTGACTACCCGTGGCCCGGGCAGGACGAGGGACGGGGCCGGTTGCACGTCAGGTAATAACCCATCGGCTGGCAAATATACTCTCTCATCTTCACTGCATGACGATGCTGGAGAAGAGGCACCCGCAGGAGGAGCTGGAATCGCTGATGATGTCGACGGGGTTGAGCGACGATGCATCAAGCCATCCATCTCTGCCTCCACCCTTGCCAAAGCCAGTGGGTCACCAGCCAAACTAGAAACCATGGATTGGATGCGTTTCAACGACTGGCCAGGCTCGGGAGAACGTAAGGCCTGAGACGGGCCCTTAATAGGACGCTTTGCAGATGTGGCCGGAGCAGGCCTCCTTGCTGCTTTCTTTGGAGCCATACCTACTACTGGAGAAAATTAAAATAAATAATTAAATAAAGACCGGGTTGGAAAATTAAAATTGCAGAATAATAAATTTAATAACAGAAAGCAGGAACTAAATCACTGAAATAAAGGTCGGACGATAAAATTGAAACTCCAGTAGCGATTGCAAACGGTGGAAAATGTTCACCAGTATCGGGAGGCAAAGAGAGTAATTTGAGGCTTTAGGCTCTGCCTTTCCAGTTGCAGCCACTAGAGGCCGCCACTCAATTCCAATCTAGGCCTGCAATTGCAAGGCCCGGCCACTAGAGGCCAGCACTAGGCCCAACAAGGAGGCAAAATGGCGCTCCCGCCAAAAGCCTCAGGCTGCAAGGCCTGCAGCCGCTCGTCCGCACCAGCGCCCCTAGCAGCCAGACGCCAGGCCCCTGCGCAGCCAGCGAGGCCCAGCAAGAGGAGGTAAGCTGCCTGCTCCAACCAGACGGCCCCCCGCGCGTCCCCTACGCCCGAATGCACAGGGTGGGGAGAGGGGGCAAGGAAGGCCCCAGCTAGGCCTAACAGGCCGCGGGGCAGCCCCTGGCGGCTGCGGGGCGACCCCGACACCCGCAGACCCCCCCAAGCAGCAGGCCAGCAAAACTGGGACCCCCCGAGGCCCACCGGCACCGCGCGCGCGAACGCGCGAGATCAGGGCCTCTACGGCGCCACCCGGAGGCTGTTGCAACGCGGGGAGGCCGGGGGGGAAGAGAAGGCCCCAGCCGGGCCCGACCGAGCCGCGGGGCGATCCCGAGCAGCCGCGCGGCAACCCCCGTTGTCCGCAGGCCGCCCGCACGGCAGGCCAGCAACTCCCGCCGCAGCGCGGTCGCCGGGCCTACAAGTCGCGTGCGCGCGCCGCGCCAGGAATCGGGGCCCTTTCCGTCACCCCCGAAGTCGGGGGCGAACTGCAGGGGAGGCCGGGGGGGGAAGGTAGGCCCAGCCGGGCCAGGTCAGGCCACGGAGCAGTCCCAGCCGCCGCGAGACGATCCCCGGCACCCCCGGGCCCCCGTAGCGCAGCTCGACACGCCGCACCCGCGGATGGGGGCCTCCCCGGGGCTCCGTCGACCCGGGAGGGTATGCGGGGGGGGGGGGGAGAGAAGAAAAGAAAAAGGAAAACAAGGCCCAGGCCGAGCCAAGCTAGGCTGCAGGCGGTCCCCACAGTGCCCGCAGGACCTCGTGGGGAAGGGAATGGGGGGAAGGGGAGTTATCCTGACCCACGTTCTCAGGCTCGGCCGAGAACCGGACCGTGAGCCGACCCTGGGCCAGGAGGGACTGGTAAGCAATGGAAGGTAATTAAATGAGAAGAAACAAAACAAAACAGAACAAAAACAAAATTAGGATAATGAGGAAAATAAATAATAAAATTGAGAGGACAAGAGAAACAGGGAAAACTAGGAAGGGTTATACGACCAACTCTCGCTGTGTTCACTCCGGTGCAGATCCGATGTCCACCAGATCCGGTGTCCACAGCAAAAGAGAAAGAGAAAGCTGTGGACCCTGCTTATATAAGGTCATTAATCCCACCCCTAAATTGGCAACATCAATTTTGCCCCAGTAACAACATCCTCCAATCTGCTCCCAGGCCTATAGCCATCTATGGCCTGGTCACTAACATGGGGTTTTGTTCGGCCCCAACCGCAACACGTGCTCTCTTTTATGTGAACACGCTTTGCCACTGCTGCTGTATGTAGGTTTTATTTTATTTGTTTTTTATCTTATATTTTGGAAATGTACATCCAGGTTTTTCTTTCCTTTAACTTTTTTTTGGGGGGGGAAGAGAGTGGGGCCCTAAGCTATAACTTGTTTAGCTTATTCGTAAATCCGGCACTGGATGTCAGTATGTAAGAGCATGGGACACCTACCTCAGCCCTTGCTCTTTCTTCAAAGTCTTGCAAGTGGCTGAAGGACAGGGATATTGAATGTTTCTAAGACTGAGGTAAATCTGTGAAGCTTGCTTGTTATTTTTGCTACTGGATGCTGTATGCTGTTTAAGTAATCTTGATATATTTATAGTATTGAAATGTGGGGGTTTTTTTGTAAGCTGCTTTGAGCATGATTTTTGTGTGTGTGGAGTATTTGTATTATGCATAGATGTGCTTGACATCACATGTTTGCAGATGTACATTAGTATTAGTGTATGACAGAGAAAGAGTATATAATGTGGGCCGATCCATTTATTGATAAAAATATTGATATACCACCATTTCATAGAAAATATCCAAAAGGGGTTTATAACAAAAATACACAAAACTATATAAAACCTGAGAACAGACTTCAGTTAACCATTTTGGAAATATGTATCCTTAATTGCCTTCACAGCCTGGCAGAATATGAATATTCACTATCCAATCTGTGGCAATTCTTTTCCCCAAATGTCAGAATTCCCTCAGTTCCTGCTTCTCAAGCAAACCGTGGGGAAAGAAGCAATTTTAGCTGGGTGACTCTTAGCATTCACTGAAGGTATCACTAAGCTTTTGGACCACTACAAAATGTCAACATTTCCCACATTTTGGACCTACACTTTATTTATTTGTGCAGAGATTTATATTGTACTGTTTCAGTCCTTAAACACCACTTGGGGTGGCCAATAATAATTATAATGAACTCTGAAAAGAAGTAAAATTACAAAAATACATTATAACCAAAACAGGGAGAGTTTCAGCAAATAAAACCGTTTCAGCAAATAAAACAAAGGCACCAGATAAAACAAGTTACCTATCCAATGAAAACCAAAATCCTGCCAAAACAAAATAGATTTTGTCATATGTTAAAATACTGCAGGAAAGCAGGACAGTTTAGATGCAGGCAATGAGAAGATGCTTTGAACCTGCACCACAGGACACAGAGGTCAGTGGGCAGGCTGGTACAGCAGACTTTAATATATCTTATACTAAAATGAATTGAATTTTCCCTTGCTTGTGTAACCCCAGCCATTGATGTCCCTCCCCCTGAAAAAAAAGTTTTCTCTTGTTATAAAGCATCTAGAATATGCTTAGAATCAGACTTTGATGAATCACAAGGGGAAAGAGCTTCACAAATGTGGGTCAGCCACAGGAGAGATCACTTGGCTAGATGCAGTGAGAGAGAATGCCTGCACCAGCAATCTGAAGACAGGGCACTGGCAGGGAAATAAATAAATAAGGTCTAAATGTGGTGTATAATTAGGGTAGCATAAACAGTTGGAAGTCACGGTGTTCTGCGTGGGATTATAAAACACATTTCTGGAATCACCATCAAGGGACCTTTCTGCAGGCATAAGAAAGGTGGCTATATAGCAAAGGTGTGTGCTTATTTTGAAATGGATCTTAGAACGAGGAACAATGTAATTCCACATGCATAGGAAAGAAAAATGAAGACTTGAATTAGGCTATACGTTGTCTCGGAAACTGAACAACAGGCACATTTCAGGGACTGCTCCACTTTCCATAATTGCACTCTGGTTTATTATTCTGATTAATTCACTTTGAAAGTGATTAATGTCACTTTGTGACAGTCACAAAGAGGGTCAAGATATATTGGGGAAAGTATTAAAATATGTTAAGGACTAACTTTTTTTAAAAAGTAATCTCTTCTTGGAAATTTGAAATGTCCTAATTTCCAAAATAGACAATACTGAGCAGTATAGACTAGTGTCTCAAATTAAGGCAGATGCGCTTTGTTTGCATGCTGAACACTGGCATGGCTATAGTTTTCACAGAATCATAGATGTGGAAGGGACCAGGAGGGTCATATAGTCCAACCCCTTGTAAGGCAGGAATCTTTTTGTTCAATGTGGGACTCAAACCCACAACCCAAATGACTGAGCTACTGGCACATACATTGTGAATGGTTTCAGGTGCTATGCACATCAATTCAGATAAGGCTCAAATGATGATTTGGTCTTCAGAAATATTTGACAAAGAGGGTATGAAATTAACACAGGCACGGGAAAATAGGATTTTGGTCCAACAATTCACCAAATCTGTCTGTCTGTCTGTCTGTCTGTCTGTCTGTCTATCTATCTATCTATCTATCTATCTATCTATCTATCATCTATCTATCTATCTATCTATATCTATCTATCTATCTATATCTATCTATCTATCTATCTATCTATCTATCTATCTATCTATCTATCATCTATCTATCTATATCTATCTAATCTATCATCTATTATCTGTCTATCATCTATCTATCTATCTATCTATCTATCTATCTATCTATCTATCTATCTATCTATCTATCTATCATCTATCTATCTATCTATCTATCTATCATCTATCTATCTATCTATCTATCATCTATCATCTATCATCATCTATCTTTCTATTTGCAGATAAAATGAAAGACAAAGGCTGCATGCTAACAGCCTACCACACAACGAGGTTTAACTGTTAAGACTTTGAGTGATACTATAGCATATGCAAATGATAACTATAGTGTGTCAGAAGAATAATGCAACCTATATTTCATATTATAATTTTAAAGACCATAATATAGGAGTATACCATGTATGAGAATTTTGCCTTCGGCTCCTACATTAAGTTAATTAGACTGTGGTTTGTATTGCTGGGTGAGAACAAAATACAATTTTTTACTTCCATTTTTATTACTGCTGCACTAAAGATTTTACTAATATCCATAAAAATGCACACATTCTCTGGGATTTATTTGACCCTAGGCTCTTAACACTTAAAATGCCTTCCTTTTAGGTGAAAAGGGAAACCTAAGGAACACCTCTAATCTTTCATAAGCCTTAGGCAGTCTTCCTTTGAGAGAGACCGTGCTGTGGAAAGAAAAATCAAATCAAGGCAGCAGAATCACAGTTTATTGGCACATTACTGTAATGTTCTTGCTGGATGCAAGTATATATTTCATAGCTTACTTCACAGCATATAACTGAGTCTCAGGAAAGAAAATAGTCTGCTTAGGTGTTTTTTAACTAAGAAGCTGATGGTAGTAGTTCAAAGCATCAAATGCCTTTCGCTGCAAATTTCAGGATATTGCAAGGTAAAGTGTATTTTTTTTAGACGGAACATAGTCAAACTTTCATATTTTTGCACCACCATCTAATAAAACCATGGGGACCTTACTCTTACCCCAGGGGCAGCAGTTCAAGTCTCAGCAAGGCTGTTTTCAGTATAATAATATTTGCAGTAGAAATCCTTGGTATTTTCATGATTAAATTGCAAGCACTGGTAGTGCTGGTCAAGAGTATTTCTTGCGGTTACTTTTTATATCTCACAATAAACAGAAACACAGGCAATTCTACAGAAGAATGGCATGTGCCCCAAAACAAGGGGAAACAATTCCCCCTCCTGCCCTCCCTAACCCCTTTTATTTGAGTCAGTATTCTCTAAAATAGGGTTGCCATATTTTAAGAAGCTTTGGGGGGGGGGGAATCATCCCAAGTTGTTGAGCTTTTTAGGCGACCAGCAGTGGCAGATGGTGGGGTGGCAAGCTGACCCTAAACAGTCTCTCTCTCTGTCTCTCTCTCACACACACACACAAACACAATTTGGAAGTTTAAGCTATAACAGAATGCTATGTAACCCACATAGTTAAAGCAGTAGTTTTCCCAGTAGTGATGTATGAAAAGTGAGAGCTGGAACATAAAGAAGGCTGATCGCCCAAGAATTGATGCTTTTGAATTATGGTGCTGGAGGAGACTCTTGAGAGTCCCATGGACTGCAAGAAGACCAGACTTCTCCATTCTGAAGGAAATCAGCCCTGAGTGTTCACTGGAAGGACAGATCGTGAAGCTGAGGCTCCAATACTTTGGCCACCTCATGAGAAGAGAAGACTTGCTGGAAAAGACCCTGATGCTGGGAAAGATTGAGGGCACAAGGAGAAGGGGACAACTGAAGATGAGATGGTTGGACAGTGTTCTCGAAGCTACCAACATGAGTTTGACCAAACTGCGGGAGGCAGTGGAAGACAGGAGTGCCTGGCGTGCTCTGGTCCATGGGGTCACGAAGAGTCGGACATGACTAAACAACAACAACAAATGTAACCCATAATAAACCAAAGTATTATGCCTGGATCCAGCCCAGTCTCCTTCTCAATCCAGCCTGTGGACGGTCCAGGAATCAGTGTGTTTTTACATGAATAGAATGTGTGCTTTTATTTTATTCATTATTCATCTCAGGGTTATTGGTGGGGCATAGGAATTCATTCATTCTGGCCCCCCACAAGGTCTGAGAGACAGTGGACTGGCCCCCTGCTGAAAACGTTTGCTGACCCCTGGGTATTATGCATGCTACAAACAGAGAGAACAGGAAAAAGTAATTGTACCAAGGCAAGAGGAGCAGCAGAAGTCTATTTAATAAGTGATGCGACAATAAGCTCAAAGCACAAACTTTACCAGGAGGATCCAGGCAGCTTCCTTCCCACATGCCACAATGGTAGCTCATTGGAAGAAGAAGTTGCCACAAGAGCATAGCTGCAAAGGGAATCCTATTGGACTCTTGTGTCATGAGGTAACTCAAGGAAACAATAGGGTTTCACTTGGTCTCTACACTCCAAACAATTTATCATGGAAACCCAAACTTGATATAACATTAAAGGAGTCTAAGCATTTGTAGTGCTTGGGTTCTGTGTTTTAAATAGCAACTTCCACTGTAGGGATTGGATGAGTTGAGAGGCAAGGGGTGCAGGATTTGGAACCATAGCAAATAAGCTATGGTCATTAGCTGTACTTAAAAAAAAAAAATGGTGTTGTATTAGTTGTATTTTTACAGCTTTTTTATTGCTGGAGTTAGTGGGAGATTTTTTCCCCCCTAGTGCTAATTGCCACAGGTCGGTGTGGCAATTTTCACACAGATTGCCACTGGGGAGGGAATGTTTAAATACCCTCTTATCCACTGTTGTGCTGATGACAACTGTCCTCCACTTCCAGGAGAGATGTTTCTGGCATTTCATTAAAAAAAAAAAGTAATTTCTAATCACATTGTTAATGTAACAAGTAATTAGGCCCTGAGACATCCTGACCCAGACATAAATAGTACAGATTTTACCATTCAGAATGCAGCTTTGCACATATAACCAGCACAGAAGCTCATATTCCCAGTGGGAGGCAACGTATTTCACTGGGATGTAAAAGTTGATTTCCCTTTCGTGCATCTGAGAGAAATGTTGTACCCAGGTGTAGTCATCTCCAGAAATGAAATATTTCTGAACCGTGGGGTGTAAGAGATGCTTGGTGGATGGCAATCAGAGAAGTTCCATTTGATTTCACTGGCTGATGCAGTTTGCTTCAGAGGACTGCTTGCTAGAACATCTTGACCTGAAGGAGTCCAGAACAGAACCAAAGAGCTGTTCATAAGCAGCATGTAAAACGACGATTCCTGCATTGTTGTTCATATGAGCTTTGCTGTGAGAAAGGAACTAGTCCCCTACCTCAGTGTTGAATCTTGCTGTGCATCCTCCATATCCCTAAAAAGGGAGAAGTGCATTTCCTTTGGAGCAAAGAGAACAATGAGTGTTTGTTTATAAAAATAATATTTGCTTATAACTATAAAGGCAGAGCAAAAAGGAGGCAAAAAACATGTGCTCCTATGAGGTTGCCACCCCACAACAGATGCACATTTTTTGCAAACAGTTCCCCCTAATATACAGTGGTACCTCGGGTTAAGAACTTAATTCATTCTGGAGGTCCGTTCTTAACCTGAAACTGTTCTTAACCTGAGGTACCACTTTAGCTAATGGGGCCTCCCACTGCCGCCGTGCCACCACTGAGCGATTTCTCTGGGATAGCGGAATCTGTAATCTGAAGTGTCTGTAACCTGAAGCATCTGTATCCCGAGGTACAACTGTAATGCTACACATTTGCTTCCTTGCTACTTCTATGCAGATGTCTGCGGCAGCTGGCATAGGTGCCTGCTATGCTATTGCCTTGCACAGTCAGCTCATTGGCTGGCCCTGGGCAAATTATCACATTAAGGCAGGTGCGCAGAACCTTTGACCTTCCAGGTATTGCTGTGAATTCCCATCATCACTGGACATTGACCATGCTTGCCAGAGCTGGTGGAAGTTGTCGTTCAGCAACACCGGGAGGGCCAAAAATTCAGTTACTGTTTTGTAAATTTGAAACACGGCGGACTTTTAGGGAGCCGTTGTGAAGACAAACGTGCTATGGATTGTAAGGCGCTTAACACATGAAAAAGGCTGTGTAAATGATTAATCATAATAAAATTATATGCTATAAATAATGCCAGTCTACAAAAGCTAGGAGAGAAGATGCACTAGCAGCACTAATGGAATGTATTGAAGGAAAAAACCAATTCCTTTACCTTTAGGCTAAGATAAACAATTATAAGTGGATTGCCTTAAATCATGAAATCACTGAGGCAGGGACTCTTAGTTACAAATATGCGAGAGTGCATGCAAAACATATTCAAGCTCCTTGCAATTACTCTGCAATGGGAGGCTCTCAGCAGTGATTTATGTCTTCCCCTCAAAGACGAGCCTCCTGCCCTGGACAAAGATTTCAGCTGATTCAAGTGGCAGCGGCTACAGAATGGGATGGTCCTTTTATCAACATAGGGAGCAAGCAGGAAATCATTTTCTCCAGCTTCCAATATTGGCACCGCAGTCCTAATAAGCGAAAGGACTCAATTAGATTTCTCTTGGGGGACAATAACTCTGTACAGTGGTACCTCGTGTTACATACGCTTCAGGTTACAGACTCCGCTAACCCAGAAATATTACCTTGGGTTAAGAACTTTGCTTCAGGATGAGAACAGAAATCGTGCTCCGGCGGTGCAGCGGGAGGCCCCATTAGCTAAAGTGGTGCTTCAGGTTAAGAACAGTTTCAGGTTAAGAACAGACCTCCGGAACGAATTAAGTACTTAACCCAAGGTATCACTGTATCTGAAAGTGGAAAAGATCCTTGAGAAAGACTCTGATCTTTTAAGGCCTGCTTAAAGAATAGTTTCAGCAAGGAAAAGGAGAAGAGCCAGAAGAGATGTTAAAGGACCTCCATATCATATGTTTAAAGCACACTGCTTCCTCCAAAGATTTCTGGGAACTGTTGTTTGTTAAGGGTGCTGGGAATTATAGCTCGAAGAGGGTTAAACAACAGTTGCCAAGATTCTTTTAGGGGAAGCTGTGGACTTTACATGCATGGTGTTGATGTGACTGAAAATTAGAAAGTGAGATAAAAGGTGAAATACCGTAAATAAAACTGGGAACAGAAAGATGGGGATAAGAGAAGAAAGCTGCTACAAAACAAAAAAGTAAATGCAAAAGGGCCAGAGGGGAAAGGATGAAAAAGAAATTGGCAGGTTGAGTGTGGTGCAGGGAAGGTAAAGTACAAGCTGAGTGTGAAAGAAGACTTACAGGAAATGTGTAAGAAAAAGGAACCAGCAAATTCTGTCTAAAATAGGGCGGCAATATCTCCAGAGCTTGGAAAGCTGAGCAATGGAACTCCATGTCACAAGGAAAATGTTATGGAAAAAAATAGCAGTGTCCAAAGATAGATTTGATATGAATAGAAAATTATGTCAGTGATTGCCAATGGATCTGTACAGATTCCACTTCCATCCACCACCATGTTGTGATGGACTCTGCACCTGTGCCACCATTTTGTAACTGGGTGGGGGGATGTCAGTAATGTCCAGCTGTCTTCAATGGTCCTTTGGGGTTGAAAACCCCTGTTCTGATCCAAGGGAAGAAGAAGGATCATGGTGGGTCAAGCCTGAAGGATTGTAGTGTACTTAAAGGGAGTGTACACTGTCAATTTTCGTGCATCTCTCTGCCTGTGAGGGTCCTAGGCTTAGTTGGAAAAACACTAGGAAAGATTTGAACTGAACAAAAATGTTTTTCCTTAGAAACAAAATTATACAGAGCAACAAAGTAATTGCCTACATATAGCTAAATTCATAAGCCAGTATAAGTAACACAATAACAATGCAACCAACTGTCGCTCTTCATCCAAACTGAAATATGTAATTGTTACTTGGAAAGCTCTGTAGTCAGGCAGTGCGCACGTGTTTCTTGGCTTTCTCAAGCTACTCCTTTGCAGACCATTTAGTCCCAGAGCAACGGGACAGCAGCAGCAAGTGAAATCTGTACATGGCTGCTAAGAGTGGTTGCCAAACATTTTTCTCTGGGGGGCCACACTTTCAGAATAAAAATTTTTACTCCATCCTTTCAGGGCTAAACCCTGAAGCTTACTTCTGCATCCAGAACACCTGCATGCACATGAGTGTGAACATAATTTATCGCACACTCCTTCCCCCAGAAGATTATATGTGGCCTAACTTCCTCAGCACTGATGGTAACACTTAGCTTCCAGCAGGTGGGTTTGTTGCTACAGGGAGTGATCATCTGACACACAATACACTTAAAAACATAAGAAGAGACTGCTGGATCAGATCAAAGGCCCATTAAATCCAGCATCCTATTCTCACAGTGCCCACTCAGTTTCCTGTGGGAAACCCACCATCAGGAACCAAGCTGAAAAGTGCTATTCCCCTCCTGTGGGATTCTGGGATTTAGCAGTATTTCTGCCTCTGATTGTGGAGCCACACAGAGCCACACAGAGCAGAGCCACCAAGGCTAGTAGCCATTGATCATTGGACAGTGACTTTGTCCAATCCATTTTAAAAGCCAGACAAGCTGGTGATCGTAGTTCCATCATTCAACTATGTACTATATGAGAAGAAGGATTTGCTTTTCTGAATCTTCCAACATGCACTGTGAATAGTATGGTGTATTGGCTTAGCAAGTCAAGCTTCCATGTCACAAACCTCAACTGTTTTGCGTAAGGAAACTCAGGAAAACAATAAGCTCTCCAGTGATGTCTTTCACCCTGGCTCCTAGGTTGCAATCCTATCCATGTCTAATCAGAAATCCCATTTCATTCAGTGGGACTTGCATCCAGGTACACATTTATAGGATTTTAGCCTTAGGTTACTTACTTGAGGGTGAGTCCCATTGACTCTGGTAGGACTTATTCCTGGTGTACTCTAGATATACATAGGATTGTGCTATGAAAGTGGGATCCACTTGACATGGTATGACTTAAATCTGAGTACACATGCATGGTATTGTACTGTACATCCCTAGCAAGAACAGAAATTCCCTGTGTTTTTATTGTCATTCCTCATCCTGGATAGTTAAGAGTGTGGACCAAAATTAACGCAAGTACAGCATTCAAAGACAGAACCACCACCCCCCCACTAACAAATATAATATTTGGATCCAGAAGAAAGCACATGGAGCCATTATCCCTAACCCTATTCATCTACACATTTCCCCCACACATTATTAGCTGAAGCGGAAAAACTGGTGCCTCTTCTATCAATATGATCTTTGGCATAGTAACAACCATTTTCTACCGATTCCCATATGCTGTCAGCGTACAGATGCCTTCCACCATGCAGGATAAGGCAGGTCAGATGCCTCTAATAGACACTGACCCATGGTGAGCAATTCATGTAAAAATGTGCTGTGCTTTTAACCCTCATGGCTGGGTAAATAAATCTCAAAGACAATAGCAGCATATGCTGATGTCTCAGAAACCAAGATATGAAATCAAAGCAAGCCCATATGCAGCAGCTCTCCCTCCCTCCCTTTCTCTCTCTCTCTCTATAAAGAGATGTTGATTGAGTTTCTCATATATGAGTTTCTCACACAGACTGTATGTATGTATGTACACACACACACACACACACACATTCTGTTTTACAGTTTAAAATATTCATTTAAACAACCTTAAAATATCAGTGACTTTCCTTCTTCTCTTTCCATGGTTCACTTTGCATAACACAAATTCCTGCATATTTTACATAAACTAAACCTCATTACATCTCCAGTTTCTTTCCACATAGGGGATGAGAAGATATACTACAGTATAGATGTGCATATGAATTTGATGTATATAAACACAGAGAGGCACTTTCTGATGCATAAGGTCATTATCATCATCATCATACATACATACATACATAGCTTTCCTATAAAGCTTTATGTTACATGGTCTAACTGTAATCCTCCCAACAGCTCTGTTAGGTAGGCCAGTGTATTATCACCCCCAAATTGTAGATTGGATGAATGTGCTTGTGGGGGCTGTCTGCTTAAGGTTGCTTGATAAGTTCATGACAGTGGTGAGATCTGAATCAATGGCTTCCTCGTGCTCTTAGCTGCTGTGTTGTACCAGTGCTGTCAGTGACTCTAGAGTAGTCCTGTACCCATCACATGCATGCAGACAAGATGCTAGCCATTTAACACTGCATTTCTTCCACACAGTGGTGTTCCAGGCAGCTCTCAGGAAAATAAAAAGCCATTAAAATAACAATACAGAAGCAGTAAAAACCCAATAGCAGTAGATAAAACAAGCCCATATTTCCAAAGCAGCAGTAATCAAAGCAGTGCCAGCAGTCCACAGACCATAACAGACCACCAGTGCTTTCCCAAATGGCGCTAATAACTCACTAATAACTCTGTCTACTAATTAATACAATGTAGAGCATCAGGGAATAAGAGCCCTTTGGAAACAGGATAGCCTTTACCTGGAGCAAAGGAAGATAGCAAAGGTATGGGCTATATGCAAATTATCTACCCATGCACATACACACTCCATTTTTGATATGATAGAAACACGGCAAAATCTGTTTCTTTTGTGTGGCATTTTGTGTGCACTTTGGCCCATGGCATGGAGGACTTCTAGTTTTGTACGCTGAACTGGCTGCAGGCTTGCAAGTCATTGTCAAGGAGGCCTGGAGCTTAGTGCAAGTTTTGTCTGTTTTATATGCGCTGGCACCAATAAATTAATAAATGCAGCCCTGCGAGCCCCACGTCTTGGCAAGTCTCCCAAGAGCCCTTTCCCTTTTTCCCCCTGTATGAAATGTGTGCTTTTGTAGGCCATAACTCACAATCATGCTGCTTTTGTATGTTTACTTGCTTTCTGCAATAATACGTTAATGTAGTTCACTTGGGGTTTTACGGGAGTTCTATAAACAACAATGTGATTTATTCTGCATCGCAGGTGGCCATTGTGCTACAGCAGACAATGGAAAAGGTCACCCTCGCACAGAATTTGCATCTGAAGGTTTCCTTCCCCAGTTATGGGGCTGCAAAAGCTCAGGAAGGGAAGCTCTAAAGACACACAAAGGAAATGCCTAGCTGTCTCTTCAGGGCAACTTACCAGCTAATTTGTACCGCCTGAGTTCTAGCCTAGGGGATTAAACTTACGGGTTTGTGCTGAAGGAAGCACACTGAATGAGGCTTCTTGAGTTTGCCCTTACCCCTCCTGAAATAAATTGGGAAGTTTCCATATTGGGAATAGAAAGGCATCAGATGCTGTGAACAATTTTCGGAGTAGTATACACAGAGGTCTTTTTAATGCAGATGCTCACTGAAATATGGGCAAAGACACAACCCCCTAAGCCGTAAGTGTCCTTGGCTGCACTTCACCACCCATTTATTCTAGAGTAGCCCTATGAAAGTCAAATGAAACCACCTTGGAATGAATGAATTGTGGATTATGACCCTTGAGAGACAGGGAAACCTAAGGGTGTGAGGATTTTTTAATAGACCAACCATTGAGGATATACTGTTTGCTCAGAGAATGTATTCTCCAGATTTCCATCTGCCTGCCCAATAACTGTGAGCATATTTCCCATTCTGAGCGCTACTTTCTTCATTTCTATGCAGTCAATTTCCCTCTTGCGTCCAAGGAGCATACAAGAGCATGTGCCCACCCCTCAAATTATGTGGACTGTCTGTTAGAAACAGTAAATATATATATTCTATTCCTTCTGAAATAGTAACACCTCACTACAGACGTGGACAGCCCTGATCCACCTGAGCCACCAGAACACTTACTGGGGAATTTAGGGAATTTATGTTTTCATTAAATCATATTTAATCTGGGACAGCCCAATGGAAAATACCTGTATGGTGCTCTACTTCTGTTCCAGGTAAAGATTCTGACCAGATTGGCACATTGGAATATTACTCTAAGTTGGCAATGGGGCAGCATCCCCAATGTACCTGAGGACAGCGGGCTACTCTAGGGCGCTCAAGGAAGATGGTGGAAGATTTCTGCCACCTCTGGCATCTGCCACCAGCTGCCTCACTCTATCTAAATGGTGTTGGGTGGATTTGAAGGGTAGGATAGGCTGTTATTTATTAACTATCCTTCTTTACTCACTTGTTTGAGTTTAACATCCAGTTTACAGAGTTTAAAATTACCATCCTTTTGCAGGGACAATGGTTGCTTAACCTTATTAAGAATCATCCAGAATGATTTATCTGACAGGATCTTTCCCATTTTATCCCTTGAAAAAATAATCCCACAGAAGTCTGTAATGTAAAATATTGTTTACTTATATAAAGCTTCAGAATCGATTCAGCAGTAAGCAGCTGTGAAAAACAATTCAGGCAGATTATACTTCTAGATTACAAAATACATAGTTGAAATTAAATGGAGTTGAAATTAAAATGGAGTTGTGTTCAGACGAGCGTGGGACTAGCCTCCATTCTCATCAGCTACTTCCATGGCAATGAAACAGACTGAGCTCCGAGCAGGAAGGAAGTAATAAGGAAGTACCGTATTTTTCGCTCTATAACACGCACCCAACCATAACACGCACGTAGTTTTTAGAGGAGGAAAATCCGTAGGCATGCCACCTGTAGGCATTCCCTCCATAACACACACAGACATTTCCCCTTACTTTTTAGGAGGAAAAAAGTGAGTGTTATGGTGCAAAAAATACGGTAATAAGGATCATTTTCCCATTGTTACTTTTCCCGCCAGGGCAAACAAGGGGTGTAATCTCACAGAGTATCCTCTCTGGGAATTTACAGTGTCATAATCCTTTGCTTATTTAGCAACACCTGAAATTTTATTTTGGCTGCATCATTATTTCCCAAAAATGGCAGGGCCAGCCTTTTATTTACAGCAGGATATTCTTTCCCCCAAAGAAGCTATGCTACAGCAGCAGTTTTCCGATGAGAAAACTCCAAAAAGCACAAGCCTAGGTGGGCTATTTATTCCATGCAAAGTGTTTCTTTAAAGATGACGTTTTCCATGCATACGGCGATGTAGCAAGAATCATGCACACTGTCCTTGGTATACATTCAGGAACCTGCTATACATTACTGCCAAGTGTGCACCTATCAAAATGGACATTTTCACAATCTCTTTGCACACCAATGCACACTGAATGGAACCCCACTACACCCACAAACAACTTTCCTTGTGTAGAGTAAACATTTGGTGTGAGTACCCCCCCCCCCATCCTATCCAGGGCACAATAGACATGCTGGTGATTTGATTGCACTGAGATTCTGTGCCTCCTTTTGTTTGACTCCCTTGTTTCATCCGCCAAAGTGTGAAGTCTGACAGTGTTTCAGACGCTTATATTTTTTGGCAAAATCCCAAGCGAAGACGCAGCAGAAGGGGGGAGGGTGGAAAGGTAATGACTTTTATCAATGTTTTGTTTCTTCAGAAACATAGTGCTGTACATTTACATTGCGCAAGTTAATAAATGATGGCAAATTCCTCCAGGCATTATCAAACTGTGTGAATTTGTGTATCTGATCAAATATTTATCAGCTGCAGTCTCTTTCTCGTAGAATATCTCCCCCCCCCCCTTTTCATTTATTGCTCTAGGCCTTACTCCACAACACTGTGGTGATACTCATGGGTTTTTGCCCCTGAAGGAAGGCAATCATTATGAAGAAAAACAACAACAACCCGTCTTTAAAACCACAGGCAGGATGAATTTTATTTTATTTTATTTTTTATTTGGTATTTCTCTGCTTAAGTAAACTACTATGCTATTTAATTATCTTTCCCAGCTAATTTGCTTGACCTATATTACAACTATGCTGAAATAAAATTTCATTACCAGAGCTGAAAAGACATACTAATTTCCACTGATATGACCTTTTTTTTAGTCAGCTTACTCTTAGATGAAAGGGATTATCTGTGCTACATGATGTCATAGTACAGAAAGGATGATACCTTTGTCATCTGTGTGCTGCTACAGTTCAACAGTCTCAGTGTCAACACTGAAATAAAGTGTCATGTGTATAAACATATAAAGTTGCCTTACGCTGGAGATGGATGAATCTGTCTGTGCCAGTTTCTCTTAGTTTCTCACTTGTAATTTTAGTTCTCCTCATTTCTGTAACAGCATGTGCTTTTTTAAAAAAAAAAGTCTGAATGAAAGCGTGCACACATTTGTGTGTGCATTTCTTTTGCACACATGATTTTTTAAATCTATTTTTGCCTAATATGCACATTGTTGCATGCAGTTTTCCCCAACACAATACATTGTTGTGCATTATTTTCATTAATATGCACACTTTTGAGCTCACCTCCCCTTAATGTATGCCTTTGAGGATGTATTTTTGACTTAACCACATCTCAAAATTCAGAGAGATGTGAATCTCAAATTATATCTGCCTTTGGGAAGTATGAATAAAGTAGGTTAGCAGTAAAAGGTGAACCACATGCATTTCCCCCTTTACATTACCTTATACTGTCAGAACAGTGGCCCATCTATCTTAGAATGGGCTACCCTGATTAAAAAGTCACTTTCTAGGCTCACAAAGCAGAGATCATTCACTTCCTGTACTATCAATGTTCTTTTAAAACTATAACTACAGATGCTAGAATAGAGCTTCTGCATGCAAATAATGTACTCTCCATTACTGGGCCATGCACGTGTGTGTGTGTGTGTGTGTGTGTGTGTGTGTGTGTGTGTGTGCATGTTATTTCTTTATTGCCAGTCCAAATTATCTGTGTTGTATTCAGCTAACTTTTACTGACTAGACCCATTGAGATTAATGGCCATGTCTCAGGCCCATAAGTTTCAGTGTTTCTATTTTGAGTAAACGTTAGTTGAATGCATCCCATAATATTTAGGATGTGGCTTTTTAAAGGGGGAAGGGTGTGGTGGAAACAATTACATTTCCTAAGTATAAGTATTATTTCCTAAGTGTTGAAGCCCATAGATACTTTACACAATAGTGTAGCTTGTTGTAGCTACATTGTTGTTGCCTAGGGACTGAAGTGACTTGGACTTCACAACAGTCTTTGATCAGGTATGAATGAGGGGAAATTTCGGCTGTGGTTTCTGTGCAGTGTAGTAGAAATAACATGGCATTATTCCAGCTCAGGTATAAAAAACAACTAGGGAAAAAGCAATTCAGGGTGCGATGAGAACAGCTCAAACAATCTGAGCTGAAGGGTCAAGTATGATGTGTTATTTCAATGAAGATACCCTTATCTTACTTGGAAGAAACCATTGCCTTACTCACACAATATATTGTTACACACCACTCCAATCTCCACAGCAGTGTGAGATTCTAAGAGTTCCAGGCACGCTTACCCAGAGTCTATGTTTCCTTTTGAGCAATGAGGTATAGCAGAGACTGTGGTGTCTTTAGGTTATATGGTTTATTTACACACATATACAACCTGAGCCTATGATGGGTAGGTCCCCAGAATTACCGTATTTTTCACCCTATAGGATGCACTTTTCCCCTCCAAAAATGAAGGGGAAATGTGTGTGCGTCCTATGGGGCGAATGCAGGCTTTCGCTGAAGCCTGGAGAGCGAGAGGGGTCAGCGCACACCGACCCCTCTCACTCTCCAGGCTTCGTGCAGGTCTCCGCAAGGCGCGGGAGCCAGGCACCGGGCTCCCACCGCTTGCAGAGAGTTGCCTGTTCTGGTGGCTGGGGTCAGGGGAAGCCTGGGAAAAAAAAATTCCCCTTTATCCCCCCCCCAAAAAAACTAGGTGCGCCTTATGGGACGGTGCGTCCTATAGGGCGAAAAATACGGTATAACCCCCCAAAGACTTGCATCTTTCATAGCCACAGTCTGGATTCAAGTAGTCCACAGCTATTTCTCTGTCCGCTACTTTCTGCTTGTCCTGGTCATGAAACTCCCTCCTCCAAGTGCCTAGCTCACATGGGTTTATCTGTGGAGTGGAAGGGGCCCTACCCATCATTTACAGAGTTCCTTTCATCTATTTTGTTCCTTTAATGCAGAGCTTTCCAAACTCTGTGTCGCGACACGTTAGTGTGTCAGTTGCAGTGTGTAGGTGTGTCACGCAAACTCTCCCTGCTCTCTTCCCAGTGATGGAAAGGGGTTAATTTAACCTCTGGTTTGCTAGCAAAACTGGATTACTGTGTCGCGAAAAGTGTGTCACCAGCATGAAAAGTTTGGAAAGCTCTGCTTTAATGGCTCATCCCCAGGCCCTACCTCATGAGGAAGTTAGCTTTGCTTAATTAGCCCTCAACACATGCTAATTTCAGAGGATCAAATGTGTCTAGTTTAATTAACTTCTAACACTTGATGATTGCAGGATTTACAAGTGTCTAACACAGCTTAATACACACAGGTCTGTCCTAATACACATGTGTCTAACACACAAGATCTGAATATTTCCTGGATTTAATGCTCCAAGCATTGATTAAATTCTAACACCTATTAGACCCATGAATTTAGGGCTAGAAGGGGCAGATCCCCCTTTACGAAATCCTTGAGAGTTTCTGCCAGTCAGTGTAAACAATACTGAACTACATGGAGATGTAATCTTTCTTTGTTCCTATTCTGGATAGAATCCTCAGCACAGTATCACCCCCTCCTAAAGCTTCATTTCTCCTCTATATTTTTGACGGACTCCATTGCCTCTGATCTTGGCTTTGCTTTTTGCTTTCAGAGCAGCAAAATTATACACCATATGAGACATATGGCTATCACCCAGAACTGTAGAGCTGCATCACTTCTCTTCTCCCCCTTGGTATTGTGAAGCAAAAGAGATTTTTGGACGTGACATCATCTTTCTGAGTTTTCCTCTTCTATTGGAGGGGACGACTGACAGGATCAGGCACCCCAAATACATAGCTGTGAAGCTTGTAATCTTTATGAATGTGGATTTCACTTTCTTAATTCTCTAAAACAGCAAATGCTGGGAACCTCGAAGAGGTGACTATACTTGGAAAAGAGCGAATAACTTCTGCCACTCAAATCCTCCTGCTTTTGTCAATTCAGAAGGCTCACCGACAGATCTGAAGTAACTCTCACTTAATCCTCAACAAAAGGACAGGACAGCAGAATGAGCACAGAAACATTTAAAAGCAACTTGGAGGGGTTAAAAGGCTTTCAGGTCAGACCTTTAGCTGCCAGACTTCTTGGGCTCTCCGTGAGGCACAGAAGAGGAAGTAAATAGAATATCCTTTCTCGGACTATTTGGCTGCGTACACATTGCCAGCTTAAAACACAGACTGATTTCTTCCACTGAATTTCAAATCGCATTTCCACATCAGTATGGTTGGGTGTGTTTTCAAGTTGCCTGCTGTCTGTCCATACCAGTGGGTGATTTCATATGGCTTACATTTTCAAATTAGATCAAAGCTGATTTTTTTGGGGGGGGAGGGGGACACACCCACCCAAACACAGCAATTTACAGGTTAGGTGTGGATTGTGGCTAACATTGTGTGTGCATGGTTTCACAAACCAGCCGTGGGAGCATGTGGATGCAGAATAAATGGGAGTGTGCGCACAGCCACCTATATCTAATGAATAAGCCTTATTCCACTGTGGTCGCACAACAATGGATTTTTTTGGGGGGGGTGTTCAAAGCAAGAGGATGGAAACCCCCAAATCTTCCTGATCACCCTCCATATGCATAATAGGTACAAAAGAAGTAATCATATATCAAGGTGATAACTGAAAATGATATAGTGTAAGACTAGAACAAGAGGTACATATTGACATACATATATTATTTTCTGATTAATCAAAGGGGTAAGATTATGGGGACATGAACTCACGAGACTTACAGCATATCATAGCTAAAAGCAGTTAGGAACTTACAACATGAACAGAAGCAAGGCGAGGACATAAAGCATGCTTGTGCAAGACTTTAAGACAGAAGTTTATTTTTGTAAGGACAGTGAAAAGGAGATAAAAGGATACAGATGGCAGAGGGGTAAGACTGGGAATGGAGGAACTGCCTAGACTGTGAGCAAGTGCAGGAGAGAAGCAAAAAGGACATTTGTATGTGTTGTTAATTCATTAGTGTGTTATTTCTGATTCTTTAGTCTATCAGTTCTGTTCTAGCTGCAGCTTAATAAATCGTTAATATAATGTGAACTTGTATGATCTGTTCCTGCTTGATTCAGATATTGGGAAGGCTCCAGCAAACTTCAGATTCGCACCTTTAAGTGAGATAGTAGGATCCCTGTTGGAAAGTGTACTTTGAAGAGCCTTATAAACATCAACATAAAATTCCCTACAATAGATGGATGTCATCAGACTATGGGGGCAGATAGTCACCAGAAAGTTGGACAAGGCATGAAACAGTATCAACCAGGAAATCTGATTCTGTTGAGCCAGGACAAAGCCTAGGGCTAAGAGACAGATAATGCACAGGGAGCCAATGGAAAATTTTGAGCTGGGGGGGGGGGGTAGAGAAAGTGGCACTACATTTGGATTGAGCTCTTTTTCAAAGGTTAGAGTCTAGGAGCCTTAAAATGCACTTCTAAAAGTCACTGTACATGATATGCAATTAGATGGATGAGAGTCTGTATAATTTGGCATATGTCAAGGAAAGAAAATGCCCCCGCAGAACACCATTGTCTGGAGAACAGAAACAATGTGACTTTCCCCAGCACATAACGACAGTCATGTTAAGGTTTAGCGGGGGGAGGGGTCTACTCTTCATTGTTAAAATATTGAAATGTCCAATATAATATATATTGCTGAAATAATAAGGAAGCACAAAAGCCACATTTCTTTATTTCCCACAGTTTTCTTGTTAAGTAATATGTCCAGTCCTGAAATGGCTTTCAGATCTGAAATGGGAATCTGGAAACTTATCTGGAAGTCAATGAATGATGCTATTAAAATGCATTTAATCTAATGCATGTAATACATGACATATATGTAAGTAGCATCATTTATTGACTTCCAGTTAAGTCTCCAGAATGGGGAGTGGCTGCATATGCACAACATTTTATTCTGGAATCCATGGAAACTTAGTGTTGGGTCGTCCCCCCCCCCCCCACAGTCCACACACAATCTATATCTAATTGAAAAATTGGCTTAATCCTGAAGATAAAAACTTGTTGCAGATTGATCTATATCATATATGGATGTCAGGAGACTGCCATCTGAACCAGGAAGGGAGGCAGGGGGGCCGCTGGAATACAGAGAGCCTCTGAAACTCCTGAGGAGCAGTTCCTCTTCCAGCGGTGGGAAAAGCCACGCCTCCAGTGAGGAAGAGAGGGAAGGGGCCAGCCAAGCGAAGAGAGGGCTAGAGGATGCTGCTGAGAGCCCCAGCGCCTCACCTTGCCGGGCCGACCAGGAGGGATGCACGGCACTTCCATCGCCCAGCTTGCGCAGAGGGGTGAAACACAAGGAGGGGAGGAGGAGACTTGGGGTGCCGGAGTTCTTATGTTGGGGGAGAAGCCGGAAGGGGCCACTCCCAGATTCTGCAAGTGACTGAGACGGACTTGAACTTGGTAGATCTGCACTGTAAATAGTTTGCACAATAAAACCTGTAAAAGACAGGTTGGAGTCCTGCCTGGTTACTCACGAGCAACCACCATCAGCATCTGACAATGGAGATGGATTCTGTACCTATATAGTCATAGGAGGGCTTTTACACTTGCAAGGTGTGCTGCCCTTCCACCTGCAGTTCTAGATTCTGTATCTTAGTTTTTAAAGGTTTAAACTGTTTAGAAGCCATCATCTGGAAGGCCAGCCCTAACGTTTGGCCAAGTGAGGTTGTTACCTCAGACAGCAGATGCTAGGAGTGCCAGTGAAATAGTGGAGGACAGAACTGCCTAGGCCAGAGGATTTCAGCCTTTTGGCGTCCACAGCTTTCTTGACCAACTACATTCTTTCTACAGCACCCCCATGGGGCTCATCAGTCAGTTTTTTGCCACTCCTTGCCTGCAGAGCTGCCAGCCTTTCACCCTTTTCCGAACACCTGCCCTTATGGAGGGTTCCCTCAGCCTCCTTTCCTCTCCACTCTCTGGGCCTCTGGGCAGCTGCAGCTGCTGCCTCTGGTCTCTGAGCTATCACACCCCACCCACCCACCCACCCAAAAAAGAGGTGCCTCCTCACACTGCCCCATAGGAGCCTGGGAAGCATCCACTGACCAGCCCCAGAGGCACCATTCGCCTGGGGAGCTTGTAGCCAAGGCTGCTGTAATGAACAGCTGTGCAAGCCTTTGGGAGGCAGAGACGTGAAAGGGCATCAGAGGAGGGAGGAATGGAAAGAGGGACAGAGGCCAGTGTTGCTTTGCTAAACCCCTGACCATCATTCAAGGCACCCCAGGGTGCCATGGCACACTGGTTGAAAACCACTGGCCTAGGCCATGAAGCCTGCACTTTGCCTCCTATTCTAGTCTGTGCCTGCTGCCCTCAGTTATGGTGGAAGATGCTGTCTCATTGTTAGTGTTCAGGTAAGATTTAACTACCATTCCAGTTCACTTCTGTAGATGGAATGCAAATGGGATGCTGTCTTGGGCCAGCCCTGTCACCAGGCCCATGAGACAACCAGAATTTTTGTTTTGAAGAAGAAAACCCTTTGTAACATGGCTGAGAAAGCAGAGAGGAATTTAGGAAGCAAGCTGTTAACAATCTCACTGAGTTATTGACACATATATCACAGGGGTAGCGGCTAGCCAAGGGCTACTTTTATCGAAAATATGGAGGTCTATAACTATTTAGTAAAAAAGAATGGGGGGGGAGGAGAGAATGTCAAGCATTATTTGAAGGCAGATTGAATTTTCAAATCTCTTTAGCTTGGAAGCTAAGAAAAACAGAATGTTTGTCAACTTTGCTTTTTGAAGTAAACACACAAGCAATCTCTCTCTGGAGGCAGAGGCCTTTGGAAAGTAGTTTCACACATTCCTATCGTCCAGTAGGCTGAGGATTATTTGCAGTACACTGTCTAATGAATAAATTTCACTGCCTCCCTGCATCTCCAAAGGAGGCATGAAGGAGGTGTGAAGACAAAAGGAGTGTGCTGAGGTGTGCACATTGATCATGCGTCTCCTAAAGGTGGCATTCAATAAAGACAAATGTTAGCAAGCAAATGATGTAGCCACAGGAGTCGACGGAGCCATGAAAAATGAATTAACCTTTCCTCTGCTGGAATCCCCGCGACATCATTTTCAACTCCATTGGGTGTTCCACCGTACTCAGTGGCGTTTCAAAGCACGACAGGTACATCTGGCAAACATCTGTCAGACATGCCAAGGAGGTGCAAAGTAGCCCAGAGCTCCTGCAGGAAAATGCTGCCATATGGATAACTATGACGCACTGCAGAAGAGTCAACATGAAAGAAACTTTTATGCAATCTGTACATTTCCACAAAGGTCAGTGCATACCTTCTTTCCCCCCACACCAAATATCACTGCACATATATGCATCAGTGCATTGCTGTGCACCTTCAGTCTTCTGCTCTTGTTGACCTAACAAATCTGGATGCCACCGTATTTAGAGGCTTCCAAAGCAGGACTACCTGTCAGTTAAAGGAAGAATGTTCTAAGCAATCCTGACAGCAGCACTTAACAGCTGCCATAATCCTTGCAGCAACTCTTATTATCCCCTGGGGCGATGAAGCACAGATTACAGTGGTGTGACTAAGGTAATGGGACATCTTGAGCTGAGCAAAACTAAGCTTTGAACTTTGTGGCCTGGTATCACTTGTGCTTTGCAGGGAGGGGGATGAAGTTTTGACTATTGTGCTATTTAAACACACACACACACACCACTCTTGATCCCCATGTTATTTCTTTTCTGGGTTTTTGCAGGCATGGTATTCATCACAACCATTTGGTTCTACAATAATAAAATAGAAGACAGAGCTGCCTGGTTGCTTAAACAATGTGAAGCCACTTTGAGAGTCCTCCTGCAGGCTGGGAAAATGTAGTTCCATTATCTAGGTATCCGGGAAGTTCTTTCCAGTCTTCTGCTGCTGTAGAACAAATGGCTGTGATGATTGTTATGGCTCTTAACAGCTACAGAAGACACAAACACGAAGGTGCACTGGGCTTTATCTAATCTAACTTAGTTGAACATAGTTCCCATGGCCACCAGTGGGACTTGTCATGATTCAAGCCCAACTATGTCTACTCTCTGTAAATATGGCTTTTTTCCAGATAAGTGAGGTTAAGATTGCAGTCATGACTAAGTTTTCACATTGATTTCAAAGGGACCAAAGGTCAGACTATTTGCCTAGGGCCTTCTCCCTCTGGGCCCAAACTGCAAAACCGCTCAGAGCAAACACAAGGCAAGCAAAGGTTGTTGCTGCAGGTGGACCTCTTCATTCTAGGCTTTCCTTTTATGATCAGCAAGACATGAGAACAGGCAATAAAAGTGAGGAGAATGAGGAGCAGGGTGGCCAGGACACATTGGGCGAGCAGTGGCCTTCTAACAGGGGCAATAACCTGGACAGGTGCCTGACAATGGCGTTGGGCCTGGACCTTATACAGTATTCTCTACTCTCAGCCACTAACCCTTCCATGCTAACCCAATCTCTCACAGTGATGCAATTTCTCCACTATAGTCAGGTGTGGCGTGAATCCAATGTAACCCACAGAGATGAGTATGTAGCAAGCAATCACAAAGCTGCAAGTTGGCTTGTCCACTTCTGCTATAGCAGGCAGAGGAAACTTTTCCAGCACAAGGACTGCATTCCTCTCTATGCAACTTTCCAGAGGCCACATGACAGTGGCAGGGGGGACCAAATTGAGAGGAGCAACAAATGTGAATTATACCTTTGTACAGTAGGTTGGTTTCTACACACACTGGCGCACCCACCCTCTTTCCCCCATCCAGGCAAACAAGAGACATTCTCAAAGTTCAGAGTTCCAGTCAGGCACAACCACTCAAATGGTGTGCGTGCAAATAAGGTCTAGAAGGGTGTGTGGCTTCTGAGGGGTAGGGTCAGGGGAGAGTCCCAAGGGCCAGATAGAGAGCCCTGGAGGGCTGTATTTTGTACCCTGTACTGAGGCTCCCCATCCCTGGGCTATAGATTGGGGGATTAAGTGTCTAACCCTTAAATTTTAGCCCTTGAGGTGAGGAACAAGAGGGAAGCAAAGCTCTTTTCAGCTGTTTCCCATATTTTTATACTCCTTGAAAAGAAAAGTGAGTTATGCTGTGAAGGACATATTTCCATGTGATCATCAATAAAGTTGCTCTTCTCTCTGGTTTATGATGATATCCTTTCTCATTTGGAGGGAAGTGGGCTGAGCAAATTTGGCCAACAAATGTTCTTCTACCACAGCATTCAAAGAAACACACACATAGATTTTTTTAAAAATTAGGGATGGGAGAGAAAGGGAAGGAGGAAAAGTAGGTGTCCTACTGTTCTGTTTTTGAAAGAAAACAAAAACAGCTCAGGAGCATAAAGAATTGCTCTTAAAAGATATATCCTTTTATTGTTCATATAAAAACCATTTTAACTTATTGCCAATATAAAAGTGTTATTTAAAGATTTAAAACTGAGTCAATCTAAACGGGAAAATACCGGTAATTGCTGTAAAAGTTTTAGAAGCACCTCAGTGAGCCAGAAGCCCCAAACCTGCTCAGTGAGATTTCTGCTCTGCTCTGTTGTTAATTAACATTAAACTAATGCCTGCTCTGGGGTGGACAATCCTAGCTAGTGTCACAATGGAGTTGTAGGAAGAATCCATGGCAGAAGAACCACCATTTCCTAAACTCCACCTAGCTACACAGCAGCCAGAGTGGAAGGGGAGGGGCCAGCTTTTTCTGTCCCATCTTTTTGTTCTTTGACTCAGTACAGATAAAATAAAGTACTTCTTCATGCAGCACGTAGTTAAACTATGGAACTTGCTCCCAAAGGAGGCAGTGGTGGCCACCAAGTTGGGTGGCTTTAAAAGATGACCTGGCAAATCTATGGAGGATAAGGCTCCTAGCTGTGATGGCTAGGCTCTGCCTCCACAGTTTGAGGCATTAATGCTTCTGAATGCCAGTTGCTGAAAACTGCAAGAGTGAAGATTGCTGTTGTATCTGGGTCCTGTCTGAGGGTTTTCCACAAGCATCTGGAAGGCCATTGTGAAAACAAGTTGCTGGACTAGATGTGCTGATAGAAGGAAGTCACTGAACGATAGACAGCAATTTAATGTCAAAGAAGATTGTTTGCACTTGACTTCCTCGAAAAATTAGAAAAGCTAACATCTAGTTGGAAATAGATATTAATTGGCTGTTATCGGGAATTACGGAAGTTAAATGGAAAGAGATGTGAAAATTGCTTAAATATCTCATGGCATTATATCAGGGAATTATCGCTTAATTAAGAGATGTTTTCCCCTGCAAAGCATTCTCCCTGGAGACCAAAACTGATGGAAAAAGAATAAAAGAAAAACAAAGGCATCTCTCCTCATGTTATGCAGAGATTATCTATATTAGGGGAAAGGTGCATTTTGAATTTGAGCTTCGTGAGCATGAGCTGAAATCCTGGTGTCAAATCACAAGCTGTTTAAAAAGCTAGATTTCACTTGTGTTGGCCATGAAAGTGAATTCTTCCCAGAGCTGTTTCACTATAGATCAGGCTAAGCTTTGGTCCTCTGGATGTTACTGAACTACAACACTCATCAGTCGCAACCAGCATGGCCAAAGGCAAGGGATGATGAAAGCTGCAGTTCAGCGGTATGTGGAAGGGTCACAGATTAGCCACCCCTACTCTACATGCAGCAATTCTGTTTCTGGTTGCTGTGGTGGCATTTCCTATGTCTAGAGCCAGCATAGTATAGTGCTTAGAGTGTCCACTAGGACCTTGGAGACCACAGTTCAAAACCACGAAACTCACTGGTTGACCTTAGACCTACCCTTGTCTCTCAATCTCACCTACCCCACAGGGTTGTTGGGATTAAATGAGGAGGGGGTGAACCATGTATGCTACCTTGAGCTCCTTGGAAGAAAAGGTGTGCTATAAATGCAACAAATGTGCAACAAAATGTGCAAAATGTGAAGGCAGACTTGCAACTGTAAACATGTGAACCTCTGAAGAGCATTGATTGGCTCCAGCTCTCTAAAATGTGTCTAATTTGTGTGTAGGAAATTAGCTAGGTTCCTGCTATGGAGGGCATGTGGAAGAAGTATCTGTTTTTTTAAAAAGCTGTTTCTTCCCTCTGGTACTTTCCTGCTATAGTAGCCAGAAACTGAGTGCATAAATTGATCCGATTATTGTTCTTTTGAGTGTTAAGGATGCTAAGGGTTCTGGTCCTTGACAGTCTTTAGGGTACACAGAAGGGTTAGCATGATTCCTGAAATCAGCACCATGAAATTTTGCACATATGCAAAGTAAAAGAGAAGTGGGGGACATGCTGCCCTCCAGATATTGACGGACTACAACTCCCACCATTTCTGAACAAAGCTCATGCTGACCAACATGAGCTGGAGGGCCAGAAAATCCCTATCCCAGAAAGTAAAGAATGAATGCTGCTTCCTCAAAAGCAGCAGCTGGGAAAGGATTGGGCTTTCACAACTAATCCAGTTCATGCACACAGTATTCTGCCATCTGCTACCTGAGCTTGCATGTAAAATGTAAGGTGAGAAGCTATCCCCCATGATCTGAGGCCCACCAGTGATGAAAAAGCCCAGCATCACACATAAGGTTGTCAGATCCTGAGAACTCAGGAGCTTAAGGGCTCAGAAGCTTATTGCGCTTTTCCTTGTGTGGTTTCAAAATATGCCTTATTCATGTTTACCTATCAGGGTGAAACTAGATGTTAATGTTGCTTTGCACATAATGTCATGTTTTAAACATGTAAATAACAGGTGTGTTTGTGGTGATAATGATCAGAATTGCAGCAGGTAGGAAAGTGGGGGGTTAACCCATTTATTGCCTGCTGCATTCGTGATGAATACTCCTCTTTTGAAGCTGTTAATTGCAATGGGAGGAATTTCCCCCCTCTGATTTATCAATTCATTCTCCATGCCTGATATAGTCCTGATAATTATCAGCCCCTCAGAGCATGTTTGCAACTGTCCTCATCATTTACTGATCTCTGGGAGGGATTTGGAAGATGCTGGATTCTAACCCCAAAGTCTAGCCATACCTGTACCCCTTTCTCTTAGCTTTTAGCAACTGGTTTCTTTCCCTGAAATTCTGGGTTCCCAAAAATCCTGGGCAGAAGTCAAGCAAACAGCGGGTCCTAAGATCTGACAACCCTGCAACACAGAAGAGGCATTAAAAAACACTCCCCCTATAACTGAATAATCAGTGTCTCCTTGGCTATTCACAGGCAGACTGTTGTGTGTGCAGCCCTGACTAATTCTGAGCTGGGAAAATAGAATGAGAAAGAGATGTAAACATGAAGCCTTATTAACAAGGCAGATCTTATGTTTCATCTGTTCTGAAGATTAAGGGAAAGCTAGTGTGGCTTTTTAAAATTAAGGCTCTGTACACACTATACATTTAAAGCACATGGCTTCCCCCAAAGAATGATGGGAACCATAGTTTGTGAAGGGTGCGGGAAACTAACTACTTGAGGGGCAAACTACAGTTCCCAGAATTATTTGGGTGGGTTTGAATTAAATGCATGGTGACTGTATACATCGCCTAAGTTCCTTTCTAGCAAATTACTGGCTAGTTGACAAAAGCTTTTTTTGCCTAGTTGACAAAAGCTTTGGGGAGATTTCAGCTGTGATCCGGCCATCAAGGCCATCAGTCTTTCCAGTCAGTATTTTTGCAGCTCACGCTTGCCCATACGACACCTCTTCACATTTTCCTGCATTCATGTCGTCTTTTGTAAATTCCTGATCCAAGCACACACGTTTGTTCCTTTTATTTTATTCTATTGATTTATAGCTTTTTCTTTTGGTTCAAACCACAAAAGGCAGCTTGCATTACAGCATGACAGCCCCCACAAAAAAGCAAACACATTAAACATTAATAAAAACAACGATTAAAACTTCAGCAAAGTCAACAGACCCAACAGCATGACTATTGAGCAAACTTTGTTGTTGTCATATTGTTTCAGCCGAAGGTCAACCACAGTTTTGTTAGACGGGTGGCCGTTTCACAGTCTGTTATGGTCAGCTGAAGTTTTGTCAAAATGGGGTTAATGGTTAGGTTGGAGTGACTTTATTTTTGAATGAGAAAGCTCATCAGGTCTGGGGAAGGTCACACACGCACACACTTGTTGAGGGAAGAGGAAACAGGAACATTTTTAAAAAGCTGGTCAAAGGTCTATCTAGCCCAGCATCCTGTTTTCCATGGTGGCCAACCAGATTCCTGTGAGAAACTGAAAAGCAGATCATGACAGCATTAGCCTCTCCAATTGTTGCTCCCCAGCAACGCCATGATTCAGGAAGTGACATGATGGCTGTATGTTTGGCAGCCATTTATCCTCCATTTTATGACATCTTGGGGTAGCAAATTTCATAGTTTACTTAACTACATGCCCTGTGAAGAAGCACTTCCTTTCGCCTGTCCGGAATCTCCCACCATTTAGCTTCATTGGATGGCTCCAGGCCATAGTATAATGAGAGATGGAGAAAAAACTTCGCTCCGTCCGCACCAGGCATAATTATATCAACCTCCATCCCGAACACTGAAACCCACATCAGGCATAATTATATCAACCTCTATCCCACCTCTATCTCACAGGAAAGTTGCTTCAGCCCCTGATTACGTTGGCTGTCAAATGCCAATACATAAATAAATAAAAATGTGTGTATGTGTGAGAAACAGCAATTGGCAGTTTTTTTTAGAAAGGAAGGGGAGAGCCGAGAATTTCTAGCTGAAGTTAGCTGTTACTGAGTGGGTGGAACTTAACAGGTGGCATGCCTCTGAGTCCTAGTTGCTGGGAATCACAAACAGAAAGAATGTTATTGCACTCATGTCCTCTTTGAGGCCTTCTCACAGGCATCCAGCTGCCACTGTGAGGGCAGGATATTGGACTAGATGGGCCTTGGCCTGATCCAGCAGGGCTCGTCTTCTTTTCATGCTGCCCAAGGTGCTCTTTGAGGGTCTACTTAGTAGCAGCACACATCTTTCTCCAAGCATACTTGTATATTTTGTATATTTTGTAAATATAGCAACCATCACAGCTAGACCATATGTCTCTGATATGCTTTCATCCAAAGGAAATTGAATCCAGCAACACCATCAGCCTTCTTCCTGTGCAGAAACTGTGGTGCGTGCAACAAAATACTTGGTGCACACATGCCAAGTCATAGGGAACATAGACCTAAAAGGCACATACAGCATTCAGAGACAAATTTTAACAAATTTAGGTACTGCAAAATTTTCATTTTTGTTGATAATGAACTCTCTGCAGCCAAGCAAATGTTGTTGACATGCCTGAACTGCATGCTTAATAGAATTTTTATGGGGAATAATGGTTGGTCTGAGAGCCAATGCTGATTAGCACATATTCCCAGCACTGTGTTAATAGCTAATAATGCCGCCATTAACCTCTGTCACCACAGCCTTGTGGATAATTCATGTTAAATGGACAGAATCTTTTTCAAATGCAACAACCAGAATTCCAGACCGTACAGGTGTATGGTGGTAGTAACATAAACAGGAGTTGGCTTGCTCGCAGTCAGATATTGGCCTAAATGATATTCTTACTTGCATCAGCAAACTGGCTGCTGTAAGTGAATCGAGAGCTAAACAGAGAAACTGCTTCAAGATGCTTTATGCCATTCGATATGGGCGATATAACAATATATGATGGAAGATAATAGAGTGGGAATGGATGACTTACATTTAGTGATGCAAGACTAATTTGGAGAGTGAGTACTTGATTTCAACCATGGTAAATGCAGTGCTTGAATGAACTCATCAAGGAAATGTCCATAATTGCCCCTGCTGCAAATGGCACATTACTCAAAATTGTGTTGCCTTTGGAATAGCAGTGACAACAAGGGATGGGGGAGAAATTCAATTCAGTACACATTTAAAGCCAAATCTGTCTAAGTTGCACTTTCTGAAACAATGTGAGAACCGCAATACAGCCATCCTTCACAATTTGCACTTATTCAAAATTTGTGAGGCAGTTCTCCAAACAACCAATATTTACAAAAATGCACATTCCAAGGTAAACAGTGCATAAAAAGGTATATTAGTGTAATACAAAAATACATTATATTGTGGGGAACCACTTGAAAAACTGTGTGCATTAGTCAAAAGTGCATACATAAATGTGTTTATTAGAATAAATTCACCACAGAATGCTGATTAAGTTTAAAATAAAAAAATCAGAAATTTTGGCAGAAATGCGGAGAACCGAATTTAAGACTAGTGGGTCCCAGGATTAGATTACCACTAGGCCACAATATCATCAGAACTATAGTGTCCAGATCAAGGGAAGTAATAGTACCACACTTTTCTGCCTTGATCAGACCACACCTGGGATACTGTGTCCAATTCTAGGCACCACAATTTAGGAAGGATGTTGGCAAGCTGGAACGTGTGCAGAGGAGGGCAACCAAGATGATCACGGACCTGGAAACCAAGCCTTATGAGGAATGGTTGAAGGAGCTGGGTATGTTTTGCCTGAAAAAGAGGAAACTGAGAGGAGATATGATAGCCATCTTCAAATATGTCCATTTAGTGACAGGTCAGTTGTGACCCTCCACAACAGCAGTAATTGGTGATGACACTATCATTCTAGCATTACTAAGTTAATTAACTCAGTTAATTAACTATCATCCTAGCATTGCTAAGTTAATTGTTTCTAACATATGATCCTTGGTAGTACTTCTTGTCAAAAACAGCCCACAGCCATGATTTTTTGGGTAGATGGTCCACATGTGTGAATTTTCAGAAATTGAATCTTGAAAGTAAGCTGGAGGCTGTATAAGATTAAATTCACATATGGAGGATCCTTGCTTTTTAACTGCAGCAGTGTCAGGTGTGTGTGTGTGTGTGTGTGTGTGTGTGTGTGTGTGTGTGTGTAGAGACATCACAGACCATTGCCAGGAGTTTCATACTACCTCCCATCTTCTACAACATGTTTAGGAAGCCATTAACTTGCCTGAGGTTTATACTGGGCAATAGTATGATGGAGAGGCTCCAAGGCTCCAGTGGTAAACCATGTGCTGTGCATGCAAAGTGTTCAGTCCTTAGCACCTCCAATTCAAATGATTTCAGGCTATAGGGATGGGTAAGACTCATCATCAGCCAGAATAGACCAGGATTCCACAACCTAGTGCCCTTCAGATCTTGTTGGTCTATAATTTCTGACCATTGGTCATGTTGGCTGAGGTCAATGGGAGTTCAACAATGGGAGGGTATAAGAATGGCGAAGGATGCCATAAAGTCTACTGAACTAGACAGACCAATGGTCAGAATAAAAGAGTTTCTAGTGCTCATATTTATTTCCTAAGATGCTTTTCACTTCTTTCTCCATCTCGTATCTAAACTTTATGCTGCTCACCAAGCCCAATTTCCCACATTTTTCTAAAGTCATGCTGTGGCTTCGGTTTTGTGATATGACAATATTTCACTGTTGGTACTTTTGATAGGATGTAATTTATTATTTTTGATGATCTGTCACAGGTAACCCAGTGAAGAAAATCATTGTTGTAATACCAATTTTGTGTTCCCTCTGCAATTAATTGAAAATGTAGGTCAACATCTACTTCACACTGATTATATTAAATGCAAGGTAGGTGTGTGTGTGCGTGTGTGTGTATGTAAGCTGCAGAACAATAACTATTACACATTTATTATGTTTTAAAATAACAGTACTCTTTCAACTCTGGCAACTGATTTGTGAGCGTACAAGGGATTTTTTTGATACATGTAAACATCCCATTTCAAGAGAGCAACATAATGAAAGCACTATTTTTCCTTTGGAGATTCAGTAATTGCCGTGCGATAAACACGCAGGCCTGGGTACAACTAATGAGTGGACTTAAATATAGAAACTAGTAATTAAATCGTGCTTTCTTACCACTCTAATTGGTATTTAATTCATGCACCTGATTTTTCAGGTGTGTGTATGCACTCATTAAACATGACCTCCAAGAAAGTTAGAGATGCCAGAGAGGAAAGGAGGCAGAATGACAAGTCTGGTGAAATGAAGGTTACCCTTTTCCTCTTGTGCTGGGAAATGCTTCCCTAAGTACTGTAATTACACAAAACTGAAACGGTGGGTCAGCTTCAGGAACTTTTCACATTAGGCAGCATGACCACAGTGCCTGCTACCTCCACTGCTGTTCAAGACTTGTCAGCATTTCTCTTCTAAATCTTTGTTTATAACTTTTTATATATATGAAAAATTGCACTCTAGCTGCAAATGTGTTTCGCTCGCCTGCCAGAAACTGTTATTTAAGGTGCTGTTGTGCATGTATTTTAAAAAGCATCTCTGTCCCCCGCCCCGCCCGCTTTTGTGCCTTCAGTTTCTCAGAGAGAAAAGCAGCTTTTCTGCTGGTGCCCATCTGAGCAGAAGTCCAGGGCCCCAGTTAGCAGAATAAGCAGAAGGACCCCTCAAAACAATGGGGCTGCCTAGCCACATTTTGAAGTAAGTATAGCAATGCGCATTACCATCTACAGAGTTCCAGAGCCTAAAATGACCTAGCTGCACCCTTGGTTTTGCATAGAGATATTCAGGGACATCTAATTTATTGATGGCCTACCAGCAACTTATGTTCTTCTTCTTCTTTTCCTCTGGCAATTTGGTGGGCCTTTTAGAAGTCATACAGCATGGATGAAGAGTATTTTGAAGGCTAAGGGTCACATTCCCTTATGAACAACCTTCCAAGGGCTACATACCAGTGGAGGGTGGAGCCAGAGGCAAAAACTTGGCAATAGGCTAGCTTCTGCACACACACACACACACACACACACACACACACACACACACACACACACTATCCTTTATTTAGGCAAGCAAGTAACATTATCAGAATTCAAGGACACATTTCAGTCAGGCAAAAATACTCAAGTAAGATGAGAAGCAAGGTTGGTGTGTGTGTGATCTGGGGAGAGGGGTTGTAGAAAGTGGGGGGGGGGTGGAAAGTGGCCCAAATAGAGTTCCAAGTCTCAGACAGAGGCTCCTCACCCTTGCCGGATTTGACCAAGAGGCTTCCAGTTGCTGACCTCCACACTGCCAACATTTAGAATAAAATAAACTAAATTTAGATGTGTGAACATCTGGAGTAGGAAGACAAATGAATTATTTTTGTGTGTGAATGTATCTTGGTTGGGAGGGCTAATGAATTTGGAATTACCATACTTTCCCATGTATAAGACGAGGTGAATTTTTTTACTCAAATATTATGTTTTAAATTGAGGGTCGTCTTATACATGGATAGTGCATTGGGGGGACATGAGATTGGTTAGTGCCACAAGCCTGATATTGTCTGCAGCATGTTATTGGTAGTTGCGGCAAGGGGTGGTGTTGATTGGCTGTGGCTGCGGCAATTGGGCGGGGATTGGCTTATTCTGCCAGTGATGGGACAGACAATTGTTGGCTTTTGCTGGGCGATTCTCCCCCCAAAAAGCTCAATAGCTCTGGGCAATTTGGAGTCCCCCAAAATAGGGGGCATCTTATACATGGGGGCGTCTTATACACGGAAAAAACCCGGTAACTAGAATATTTATTATTACCACTAAAACTGGTTATATCACACACAGAATCATTATCTTATTTCCTAGGCCGTAACCCTCAGATGGTTTTGGTAGCACAGACAATATCCCCAGTTAACTAAATACCCTATGCAAATGATGTACCATTAGTAGGGGAATGCTTAATTCACAAACGTATCTTAAATATTACATGCCTGCAAATTACACAGAGCAAAGCTGTCACAAACTGTGCCTCCAAAGAAGAAAGATTCCCAAAGGGAAAATTGTTGTTTTCATAAATAAATTGTGTACACAGGGATCCTCTTGTTCTCCAAATATCCATGTGATTAATCATTAAATATCCTTGTGTTATCAACGCAGGAAGCAAATGCCTTAATATTCTCTTTGTTTCCTTTCCAAGTTGTGGGAAAGGGAGTATGAAATGACAGCCATCTTCTAAGAAAAAGAAAGTTAACAGAAAGTGTTCCAAATTAGGCCAGTGGTGGATAGGATGCTACTCTGGCTCTTGTAGCAAATCATATGGCCCTGCAGACTAGGGATGCACATATCTGTCCACTTTGGGTTTTCTCAGTTTTTCATTTTTACAGTTTTAAGTTCAGCTCTCCACATTTCCACAACAATTGGCTTTTTCGTTTTTTAAAAAAAGGCCCTCATGACAGTTAATCACAATTTTTATATGCAATTTTGCCTAATATGCATATTTTTGCAAAGCTATGTCCCCTAAAATAATGCATTTTTAATCTTATTCCCCTCTAATATATGTATTTTTACTTGCAAATTACACCAGTGTGTGAATTTTTGTGCACATTACTTAGCCGGGGAACTGAAGGGCAAAATTCATGGATGTGCAAATTTCAAAGGCTGTACAATGCATTGTTTTGGGAAGGGCACATTGTGTAGGTTCACTTTTAAATGTGAGCTGAAACCAATTGCGCCCCCATTGGCATTTCAGATTCAGTTGGCATTTAACAGTTAAGCACACCATAACAGCTGGTATAGGGGGAACTATCTTCTCATTGAATGAATTGAGATGTCTACATGCACAGAAGCTCTGCATGCATACTGGTGAAGACATGCTACTGAAATATATGAGTTTCAACTTGTTGTGATTTTGTAAACAGTGAGAGAAACTCATATTTTGCTTTGCAAGCCTGAGATAGGGACTACGGATGATAAATCACCTAGTTCAATTATGACAGCAATGGCAATGGCATACACGAATCCCACTGTGCTTTCTTTTTCTGGATTTCCTTCTTCTTTTTCTAGATTTCAAAGTTGTAGTGTGCTCTCTTTGTTAACTTTTGGCATGAAAGTGTATACCAGCAGCTTTCATCCTTTAAAGAAACTCCATTGGCCATAAAAGCAAGCAAAGATCTCTCTCTGCAGCATCAAGTTGCTTTCTCTTTACTCCCAATTTTTATTACAGTGGCAACATTAATGAGTTGAGCAGCCACATCTATTCTTCCTCCCACACCATTCTTGGGAACAATTTGCTTTTAGACTAGGTTTGGGATTTCACTTCTGGGCAATGTTGCTTGCAGCAAGCAGGCAGTGGTAATATGTTATGAATCATGTTTGAATGGTTTGCAAAAAAGAAAAACCCTCCCATTTTGTTTTATTTGAAAAATAAAATATTAATGTTTTAATTAAAGAAATTGCAACTCTTTAGGCTAGGAAGGCAGAATGAGGTCGTGGAAGAGAGGCACTTTCAGGACAAATTTTGTCCAGGAGGTAAGAAAGGATCCTCTCTCAGTGGCAGCTGGTGACCACTAGACCTGGTAGGGTTGCTAGAAGGTCATGGAGTGTAGCCAATAAGGTCACATGGACATGGCCAAGTTCTGGTTTTCTCCCCATTCTTCTCCCTTGTAAACTAAACTAAAATATGTTCTACTTTGGCTCAGAGGGGGGTTCCTACTGCCACAGTTGTTTTTCTGGCATGGGAGAAATGTTGTGTGGTCTCCACCTTTTCCAGTTCTTTTCCTGTCCTTCTTTCTAGAGAAACAGTGGACACAGTTTTGTTAAAACTTAGTACCTCCCGAGCTTTAGTCCTATGCTCATTTTCATGAATGTGCACACAGTTAAATCATACCTCCTCGATAGTAAACAGGTACCCAGGTCTCTGCTTTCTCAATCCTGGTTTTTTGGTGTGTGTTTTTTTTAAAAAAACACAACGTGAGTGAGTTGCTGGAAAATTACATTTCATAGGTCATGGGTCTGATTCATTGGGGAGACTCACCACAGTCCTGTTGGTACTTGGGAAGTAAAGCACACACATTCATCAGTTTTATTTCAAACCATGCAGGCAAAAACAAGTTATGTCATTGTGATTTTATATGATTGACAAGTTGGTGGCATCGTCCACCTATCAAATTTGTCCCATGGAGATGTGTGGAGAAAAGGACCTGGTCTGTCATCCAGCTCTGGTTCCCCTCACCTGCGCTGTTGCTTCAGAGGGCAGGACTAGAAATAATGGGTAGAAATGGCAAGGAAGCAGATTTTTTTATATACTGTATGAGAAGCTTTCTAATGGTAAGTGCTGCTGACAACAGAACAGGCCAACTTGGGCTGTATTGGACTCTTCTTCGCTGGAAGAATATAAGCAGAGGTTGGACTTCCATCCATCAAGGATGCTGGAGTTGTATCCCTACCTTGTAGGCCCTGTACAGAGAAGTGATCTAGGGTAGATGACATCCAAGATCCCTTGGAGAATTTCAACACTGGACTAAGTAAATGTCCCATAGCAGCATACTGCTTGTGCTAGTGGAATGGCTTGTGCAAGAGAAGGACAGGGAGCCAGTATGGTTTTTGTGACTGGTTGTGCGACAGATTGCTGTATCCCTGATACTACTGCACCACAAGCTTCCACTAACTCAACTGTTGTGTTGGATTTCAGATTGTGCAACCCTTCTTCTCACCCTTATGTTAGCACAACAGTTAGCTAACAAGTTAGCACAAGTTAACGGGGCAGGTCATAGTCCAAAACATTTGGAGGACATCAGGTTGGGGGAGGCTGTTGTTCAGAAATGCATTGGATCTATTTTTATTCCATTCCATTATCATATCTCACTGCTGCCAGGTCTTCAGATGAAAATGCCAGAGGAGAGTAGACACCCCCAAATGTTTTCCATCTGTATTAGTCAACCACTGCAAAAAATGACAAGCATGTTATGTAAAACCTGAGGGTATGAAATTACAATGAGGGCAGGCAGAACTTTAAACCCAAAGATAAAGGTCTAGAGTAGAAGAACCAAATATTTAAGAGTTATTGAAAGGCGTAGAGAAGATACAACACACAAACACACACACCCCAAACACTAGGTAATACTGTAGAAATGTACCTATAGCTGCAGTTTAACCCAGGTCACTTCTCAAATGTATCCCTGCTGATGAGAATTGTCTGTTTCACGTTATCTCCACTCTCTAGCTTGTAAGAGTTCTGTTGATCTAATGTGCAGGGAATATAAACATGCTTTGCCTTCTAGCTTCTCTGCATTCCCTTCTTGATACTTTGCGTCTGGGAAGATATAATCTGATCCCTCTAGCAATGCCACTGTTTGTAATCTAATTAGTGCTGACCCCCATTCACACCTGCCATGTAAAGGTTTTTTTTTTTAGTTTGACATTGAACATTTCCTCTCTTACATACACACATAGTGTGTGTTGTGTAGCCTGAAAGGTCACATTTCTAGTCCGCCCCTCCTTAAACATTTGCCGACCCAATAAAAAGACATTGCTTATGGTAACTTGTTCTGCAGTAACAACAGCAACAACATCCTAAGTGTGGCTACTCAGAAGTAAGTCCCATTGACTCCCGGGGGAGCTTAATCTCTGGTATTTGTGCTGAGAAGCACAGCCATGCAGCCCAATTTTAGTTCTTAGTATAATGGGACTTAATCATCTGTAAGAGTGATTATGACAGTAGCCTCGGGCTGCAATATAAAGTGTTGTCTATTAGGTCTTAGAGAAACCAATGGACTTCTTAAGACATAGGCTTGGACAGGAGGGGGGGGGATCAAGGGCTTGAAATCCAAACCAGAGAATAATTGCTAGCTTAGGCCTTGTGGAATTTCTGTCCCCACCCTTGCCCCATGCAAGCTAAATGGACTGGCTTTGGTCCGTTAGATTGTATAGTGGTGGGTCAGTGAACCATGCAAGGGTGATTTTTGAATTTGGAAAAGGAATCCAACCTCATCTGAGGACCCATGATATTTCACTCTTGCAGGCTCCCCTTCCCCCGATACAAGACAATAAAGTGATTTCACTCAATTGAATTCTTGACTTATATACTAAATTATATTCCGCCTTTCCATGAGAATGTGCACGAGGCCGCTAACAACAATAAAATGAATGCAAAATAAACTATCACAATGAAAAAGTCACCATATAACAATGAGATCAGATAAAAACAAATCAATGAAACAGTGGCCAATTAAAACCAGTACAAGGACACACACACACATGCAACACATAAGTTAGCTAGTGAGAGCAAAGAATGGTCTAATTAAGAAGGGTTGTCAGAGGAAAGTGATGAGAGAGGGATCTAAATGAGCATCCCCTGGGAAAGGACGTTCAGAGCCTAGGGATAGCCATTGAAAAGGCCGCCTCCCTAGTTTCTTGAGAGATTAGAATGTGCACTTGGTATATTGGCAGGAAAGAAGTCATTTCTCCCAAAGATCTTAAAAACCATGCAGCTGTGCATGGGTTGGTCTTTTAGGTATCCTGGTTCCAAGTCATTTAGGGCTTTAATAGAGTTGGAACCAGCTCTTTGGATTGTGTCTGTTATAATAGCAGGTGCTGTCTCCAGTCAGCCATTGGCAGTTTCTGAACACTTTTCAGATTCAGCTCCGCAGGGACCTTAGCTTTTGGAGGGGGCTAGGAGCCTTGACAGGTGAGATGAGAGGGAATTTTTATGAGTTCTTGGATCATCTGGGTGAGGGATGGGGAATTGTTCAGCAACAACCTCAGCAGTATGGAGGCGAGGAAAGATTTCATCAGTACCCTGGACAGCTCTGTGCAGGTTGGAGGCTACATAAGAGCAGAGCACAAGTGTTAACTGAACAAAGCCTTTGTGTCAAAATCTGCTCCTGGGGCTTGGTGGTAGGGATATCAGAGAATTCTCATGGAAACCGAAATGGGAACTGAAATTGCGGGTGTTCACATATTCATTCAATGTCTGGAATGGAAATCAATCCACCGAAACCCATTGGTATTCACCGTTGTTGCTGCTCTCAGTCCACAAACAATGCGTAGTGGATTACATCCCTCACTTTCCATTACATTCCTTTGCATTGGAATGGGGCGGAATAACATAATGATAATAAAACACACATAACTGACATAATTATGTAAATTATGAAAGTTTTGCAATTTTGCCATGGTGGACCATGAGACGAATAACTGTTTTTGGCAGAAGATGAACTGCTACTGAATGGAAACAGCACTGCATTGCAGAAGGGAAATGGACGTCTCCTTACATTCGTAGCCCAGGGCACAATCTCAGCTTCCCTCCACATATTCATCATATAATATATTTCACATGAATAGGGTTCCAAATACAACTCTATTTGTTTTTCTTGGCAAAGATTATTCTTTCTCCAAACACAGTGATGCAGGCTCATAATTAACTTTTGTACTCTCAGATTGACCCAATAACATTACAGTATTCATCTTAAATTTAGTAGTCACATCCAATTTCGCAGAAAATACCAATAAATCTTTTATTTCAGATACTTTTAAACCATTATTTATTTAGCTGCTTACCCTTGACAGCTTAGTGTACATTTGCAAGCAGTAAGAGATGTCATATAAAGGCACTGAATACCTACATATTAATGCACTCTGTCTGCTAACCAATACCAGAATGATCAGAGCATTAACCATGGAAACATAAAGGTTTGGCCTTCTGAAATATGCAGTTCAGGGACTCAGCAATGCCCTTTTACATCTAGACCTTGATTTAAGAGGCACCGTGGCTAAAAGCTTAGGAGATTGTGTGCCTGCTGCTGCTGCACTTTAGAAGGCTGAACTGAAATGAGTTCAGGGTGAAATGCTTTTCTTCATTTTAGTGCAGAATGGGTTAGGAACGCTAGTTAAATCTACATCTCAGGGTTTTGCTCTCTAAAGAACAAATTAGAATTTAGATCACAGCCACTATTTCATTTTCATGCACAAGAGGGATCCTCTTGGCAGGATCGCTGTGCCTTGAACAGCTGCCTGGCTGGGAGAATTTCAAAGAGGGCACTTTTCCCATCATGGAGCTGTCATTCTGGGAGCTGTGCTTTTCAAAAAGGGAGCCCTCAGCCCATCCTCAACCTGGGAGTAGCCAGGGGCACCAACTGCTGGGGGCTGATTCAAAAAATCTGGGGGTAGAGGGGACCGAGGTGGCACAGCTTCAGCGGCCAAGTCCTACTCCTCCTCCTGCCATGGAGGGGAAGGCGGGTTGAAGCAAGTGGCAGCAGCAGGAAGAGGAAGAGGAGGAGCCACCAGCCGCTGAAGCCATGCTGTCGCCATGTTCAGCTCTACGTGCTGGTTCTTTCCGATGTCTTGATGTTGCATGTGCGATGTTGGGACATCACACACATGCGATGTCATGTGCACAACATCACTGCTGCCCCCATCACCCTTGCAGGTTGGTGCTTCTGGGAGTAGCTATTTCAGTTGCAGCTTTCGATCATTGCCAAAGTTATTCAAGATGGAGCTGCCTATATAAACTATTTTTTTTTTTAAATTGTCACTCTTTCACCAAGCACTCAGGGAAACTTACTAACAAGAAGACCAAAATCCCAAGGGATGGGAAGGAAATATACCGAAATCAATTTAGCACACAATAAAACAGAATAGTAGCAGTATGAGAATCAAAGTTAACTGGGACAAATTTAAAAGGACAAAAATAAGCCTAGGCTGGAAAAATGGTAATAAAGGTTTGTTTTGGTTTTGGTTGTGCATGTTTATGGGTATATTGTGCAACATATTCATGCAGTAATAAGGCATTCATGATGGATTTATACTGGACCATCCACACAGCATCCAACTTTATTGGTTGCACTGTGATACATCTCTAATGTTGTGCCATCTGGAGGTGAATGTCTGTGCTATAGCAGAATAAAAAAGGGACACCCCCCCCCCAAAAAAGCTATGCAAAATTACAAGATTACAGCAATTTACAATATATGTGTTACGGTATATGTTCTACGTGACTTACAAAACACAAATAGCTGATGTGGAAGGGGAGGAAAACGGTGAATTCAAATTATCGGACTAATGGAGGTTCTGATAATGCCCTTTAAATATTTGCATGCAATTTGGCCTACTGTACACATTTTTTGCAATGGAATTTCCCTTAAAAATGCATTTTAGGTTATTTTCACTAATATATGCCTTCCTACAGACACACCCAGTATATGCATCTTTGTATAGTTCACTTGGCCAAAGAACTGCATTGGAAAACAAATGGAAAAGTGTGGATTTCAAAATAATAGCTGTGTTTTTGTTTCTTGCATTGTTCTGAAAACTGTGGATCAGGTGGACTCACCTTTAAATGCAAACTAATTTCCCCCACAGTCCTCAGCAAGCTCTTTCAGCTTTTGGCCTTTCTCCCTAGCTATTGGTGCACTCCAAGGATATATTCACTTTACTATTTATTGTGGCTCCAGTGAACTCCCACATTAGCCATTAGCCCTCTGCATCCTGTAGCTTTTAGAGAAATACTCTTTCATATGCTTTTTTTCTCAAACAGGCTTCCATGTGATTCAAAAACAGAAGTTGTGTTCCATTGTGGGGCGAACAAGTGAACATGCAGCTGATGGCATGTGTGTGCAGATGAAAGTTTCTCCAACTTTAGAGTTCTGTGTGGGGTTGGGTTGAAGACATACCCACCCCTGTTCTAGTGTGAACAGCAGGGGGAAGGGAACTACTTGGAAATGCAGTGGTGGGAAATGGCCTTGTTGCATTTCAAGCCACTAATGTGAACATAGCCCAAAGAAGATGATCTGCATTCAACCAGAGAGGGATCTTGAGCACCACCCTTCCTCCTCTCAATCAGCCTGTATACCTCAATGGGAAATGACTTGTTGATATTCACCCCATGCTGCATCTATTCTAGGGGATCTCTCTGGCCTTAAACTCGACAGCTGTGAGGTTTGTTTTGCTGAGTTTCTTGGTGGGATTATCATGCTTTAGCTACAGTGCATATGCAAGGTTGTGATTTGGGGCCTGACACTGCAATAAAAGAAGATAAATGGAAGATATGTACTCCCTAGGCAAAGTGGCAATTAATATGGCAGATTGATGCTAACATAGTGGAATCAGGGACATGTAGAGGAGAAAGGCAAGAAGGAGAGAGAGAGAGAGAGAGAGAGAGAGAGAGAGAGAGAGAGTCCAGCAAACCTTGAAACGAAAGCATTAATATTGTAGAATCTGCATGATCGGGACCTCCATTAGTCAAAACCTCCTATGATTTCCTTCCGTTCCACAGCAGCTCCATATTTATATAATCCTACAATGATCGTTTGTTTGTTGTTGCTTTAAAAGCTTCCTGTTTATGTTTTGGAGGAACATTTCATTCTTCACATTAGAACTAATGAGGTTGTTCTGTTTTATAAGCAATAATATAATTTCTATTACAGCTCTTTCCTCTTATTCACATTATTCCAGCTTGTGGTTCATTGTAGAATTAGGCACACTGGACTAGACTATGTTGTTGTAAGGTCAAGCCAGAATCCCACTGAAGTAAATCGGCTTTTCCCGGAATTGGAATTTGTGGATCCTTGTGTCTGCATATGGTCCTGCATAAAACAACAACAGTTATGAAAGGCTTTGGGTGATCCTGCCATTGATTTCAACAAGAAGAGGCTGAGGTCCTTTGAGAGGCCTGTGTTTGAGATCGATGTTGCTCTAAACCTTTCTATAATTCACGAACTCATGAGTTGAATTTCAAGATGTAACACTCAAAGTTAACACGGGAATCATCTGTACTGGGAAATATGACCCTTTATATAATTAACTGTTCAATAATACTTAGAATTCTGATGGTATGTTTCATCTTCAAACAGTTTGGCAAACTTCATCTAATTAATCCTCACAACTACCCAGAGAAACAGGTAATCTTGCATTTATTATTTTCCTTCGCAGGGGATAATAAATTCACACTAATGTAACCAGAAGAGACTGTATAACAACTTGCTTTAGATGTGCAGTATACTACGAGCAAGGAAATTGTTGTTGTTGTTGTTTTATGTATTCGTTCCTACTAGGACAAATGTAGTGCCCCTCCTTACCCACACACATTAATTCCCACAACAGTGCCATTTAGGAATAGCGACTAGCCCAAGGTCACCCCCTTGGCACCCCATATAAAGACACAAATTGCATGTGGCCTTACATTTAATTGGTCTGCATCTCAGAGTGGAGTAGTGTCCTTTCCTGCTTTATCCGTTTTAGCTGGGATTGCTGAGTGCACTGAAAGATTGGCTCTTTCCTCCATTCTTGGGCTTTTCCTTAATTGTCTGTCAAACAGAGAAATAAACACAGCCAAAGAGAGGAGCTTCCATTTTGTCAATTATGATTTAATATGTATTAATTGCCTCATCCTGTTCTGAAGGTATGCTGAAAATGAAATCCTGTAGTAATGATACTCCTGGCTAAGGGGAGAGGCAGGATTCTGTGTGTGTAGGGTGGGAGGAATCTGACTATGGTGCAACCTAGTGCTACCGCATAGCACTAATTTAAGCCGATTCTGCTTCAAGTTGTGTCCAAAACATCAGTTCTCATTTCTTCTTCTTCCTTCTTGCTCAACATGTTCTGTTCTTGTTGCTGTAGCTGGACTTGTGTTTATGTAAGTGCTGTGTTGTCCCTTTTTAGACTTCCCATTCTCTTGAAATATGTGTTACAACGGATTTGTTTTAGGGGCTCACCGGTGTGTGTGGGGGGGGGAGGGTTTCCAGGCCTTTCGTCCAGGCCCAGTCTGACCACCTTCTTTCTATGGGACTTGTATGTAAGTGGCCTCTTTGGTTCTTTCTATCGGCCCATATGGGACCAACATGAGTGGCTGGGCCTGGTGAACTTTAAATTCCTTACCCCTACAGTTATGATTTGTGGGTTCCCACTTAATTTTATTTTGATTTTAAATGTGATTTGAATTGTATTTTAAACTAATCATTTGATTTTGTGTTTTAATGTATTATATATTTGGTGTTAGCCACCCTGAGCCTGGTCTTGGCTGGGGAGGGCGGGGTATAAATAATTTTGTTTATTATTATTATTATTATTATTATTATTATTATTACTACTTCTGAAGAAACATAGGTGCCAGTACACACCATGCCCTCACCACTACCCCTGCCACCGCTTGCCTGCCCCACCTGCTTTATCGTTCTTCCCCCCACCTTTGCTGCTTCCTCCTATTCCATTGCTGTCACTTCCCACTTTGGTGTGACCCTTACAATTGCCAAAACATCTTTCAGAAAGGTGACTGACAAACAATCATCAAGAATCTTCCTTGAAGGCGCCTTGGCAACTCTGGGAGGCTGTGCTTGCAGCTGCAGGAAGCAGTTGCAATGGAGGAGGAAGCGGCAAAGGTGCGGGAGGGGGGAGAGAGTGAGCAAACAGACAAGAGACAGCGGCAAGATGGTGGCAGGGGGGAAAGAGGTGGCAGTACGCTATACTGTTGTGTACCAACCAAAAAAAGCACTGGGGATCACCCACACTTCCTCTTTCCTTGCCACTTTCCCTCAGAGAAAACTACTCTTTAGCACTCAATTGGAGCAAACAGCAATTTGGGTCTTCTCTGGACTGACATTTGCTCTGATTAAGCACCAAAGAGTGAGTTTTCCCTGGGAAAGGAGTGGGGCAAGGGGGAAACTGCTCAGAACCCATTACTTTCTAGACACAGGACAAGCGGAAGTGTGGATCAGCCCGATATCTAAGCATGTTAAAAACTGTGAAGGTAAAACAGGTCCACAAATCTAGCAGAAGCTTCCTATATGGCAAGAGAACTGATTCCCCATAGGACAGAGTTACAAAATCCTTCCAGAATGTGCCTTTCCAGAAGTGAAGTTAAAAAATAATAATAATGGATTCCTTCTCTCAACAAGTAACTAGGAAGGCACTTTTGGGGATTCCTCCACACAGATGCAGTATTCAAAATACTGGCATTTGTTAATCAACCTCATAATTATGAGAGGAAGATTATTCCCAAGGAAAGGTGTTTCTATTAATTCAGCACATGGGGATTTCGGAATTTCTGGAAGACAAAAACATAAGAGAAAGTGTGTGCATCACAAGGAAGATCACCACGGGGGGGGGGGGGTGAAGTAGAGGTGCGGGTGGAATAGTGAACCTCAGAGAAAATATAATGAGTCAGTCTGGGATTAAGCTACCAGATAGTGCTAAAAATAAGGAAGGCAGTGGTGAAGTTGTGCAGACCTCCAGGGTAAAAAGGAACATGAGAATAAATATTCTACTCAAAGAGTATATGGCAGAGGGAGGTGTGTGTGTGTGTGTGTGTGTGTGTGTGTGTGTGTGTGTGTGATTGGGTAATTCCAGCTCCTCTCTAATTGCTAAGAACTTCTGAGACACAGATATGGTGAAAGATACAGAAATGAAGATGCAGCTAATGATTCACCAGAATTAATTAGGGATTCAAAGACTTGTCACTAACAATAGATGCTCTGTTGGTGCTGCATTAGACAATAACAAAGATCTAAGCGCTTTTAAAATGTTGAAACAATGCTGCAGAAATATATATCTAATTATCCAGTTTTGATGGGACCGGGAGTCACAGGGTTTAAGTGGATTTTAAAAGAGCTGAAAGCAAACCAATGCACAGCAGGATGAGCCAGTGCAAATTGGTACACCGGTAGCTTCTTCACTATAGAGTAGCTGCATCATCGCAACTCATATGCTATGGAAAAATGGACACTTCTCACTTCCTTAGTCTTAAAAAGACAGTGGCAGAGGCGCATTCCACATTCAAAGAGGTCCAAGAGCCTAGCTATGAGTATGTTCATTAGTCTCTATGCATGTTGAATAAGCGGCAGTATTTTCCAAATATGTTCTGTTGTTACTTATGCACCCAAAAATCATGCAAGGAGCACAAGGTGTTCGGTTTTTTATGATCGGGGGAACTATTTGTATGAATTAACCACAGAAGAATGAGAGAGGGTTTTTTTCCAGCTTGTGATAAAAGCCCTGCCGCAGTCTCTCTTTTTTAAAAACAAAAAACATTGAATGTGTAAACTGCTCTTTAGTTTGGAGTACTAATTACTTGCCAGTGACTTTTTGAATCAGTCATTCCTATCTCCATGTAGCTGCATCTTTGTGGTTGACCACTGGGTCACCTTCAGTTTACTCAGAGGAAACCCATTGAAATTAAAGAATATGACTAATAATTCTTAGACAATCAGTTATATTGACTGTCAGCTTCATTGACTGGTTAAAGTTGCATAAAGCTGCATATAATTAAGACATTGAATGGCATTCAGCTAAATTTAACTCAGAGGAGATGCATTGAAATTAATAAGCATGGCTAAGGTAGGTTAATAAAAATCACTGTGTCTACTCTGAGTAAATCTCAAGGCATGGCAGGTGTTTGAGAATCAGAAAGGGCCTTGCAAAAATATGTTCTGGATGACATGGATATGGAAATATCCCAGATGTGTGATGCAGTCATATGACTTGCTATCTTAAATGTTATCAAGAGGACTCAAGGAATGGAACACAGGATTGTGGTAGCCACTCTTTCGGGCATATCTAGTCTGGGTCAGCGGTCTACGACTAATCCTCCTTCATGTTTCCACCAATATTAATGTAACAACTAAGTCCATAAGCAGGTTCCCATATTGATGCAGCACTTGGTATAAAATATTACAGGCCATCAACACTGGCTCAAATTGGTATTGCATAAATGGAACTTGTACAGCAGGTTGGTTTCTGGGTTCCCCATTTATTTCTTTTGATGGCCTTTCATAACTCACTTGTAGTTCTGCTTTGCTCCATCACTCCTGAGTTATGAGGTCATCCATAACTCCTAGAAATAAATGATGTGCCACAAGTTATTGCTCCGTACAATATTACATTAATGTGTGTTACTCACATCATTTAGATTTTCCATTGAAACTCACATAAATTTGTTTACAATGTACCAGTCTATTTACATCTAGTAGAAGAGGTTTTGTAAATGCAGCCAGACAGCTGAATGCTCTCTTAGCCTAAAACCAGATGCAGCTATAAAGAGAGATTGGCATCCTAAACCTAAATGCATTGGGTAGAATCCAAGGTAACTCTGACTAATGTATGCAGTTCCTATTGGCAAGTAAGTCTGTGGAACTTCTATGTAAACATTCACAGGCTAGGAATGCATTATCCACTCCATAGGTTGTAGTAGGATTTTGTCGCAACTAATTTATATTAGATTGTATTAAATGAGAGTTTACTCTTCGATGAATTGTAGTAACTGCTTGAAAAAATCAAGATGCAAAACAAAAAAAACCACCTCTCAGACAAACAGGATTAGATTTCAATTAAATATATTTAAAGTAAGGTACCATTGCAGGGACGTGGGTGGCACTGTGGTCTAAACCACAAAGCCTAGGGCTTGCCGATCAGAAGGTCGGTGGTTCGAATCCCAGTGAGAGGGTGAGCTCCCATTGCTCTGTCCCTGCTCCTGGCAACCTAGCAGTTCGAAAGCACCTAGCAGTTCGAAAAGCACATCAAAGTGCAAGTAGATAAATAGGTACTGCTCTGGCAGGAAGGTAAACAGTGTTTCCGTGCACTGCTCTGGTTTCGCCAGAAGTGGCTTATTCATGCTGGCCACATGACCTGGGAAAATTGTCTGTGGACAAACACCAGCTCCCTCGGCCTATAGAGCAAGATTAGCGCGCAACCCCAGAGTTGTCCACGACTGGACCTAACAGTCAAGGGTACCTTTACCTTTTACCATTGCAGGGGCTCATCATAAGGTACTCATCGCAGGGGAGGAGACTCTTGAGAGTCCCATGGACTGCAAGAAGATCCATTCTTAAGGAAATCAGCCCTGAGTGCTCACTGGAAGGACAGATGCTGAAGCTGAGGCTCCAATACTTTGGCCACCTCATGAGAAGAGAAGACTCCCTGGAAAAGACCCTGATGTTGGGAAAGATGGAGGGCACAAGGAGAAGGGGATGACAGAGGACAAGATGGTTGGACAGTGTTCTCGAAGCTACTAACATGAGTTTGACCAAACTGCGGGAGGCAGTGGAAGACAGGAGTGTCTGGTGAGCTCTGGTCCATGGGGTCACGAAGAGTCGGACACAACTAAACAACAACAACAAACCATTGCAGGAATGGGGAACATGTGGCTTTCAAGGTGGTGTTGGACTACAATCCGTAGTAGTCAGGGATGATGGGAACTGTAGTCCAACAACATTGGGAAGACTACTAATTCTGCATTCCTGACCAAGGGTAACTGTTTCAATAGGGAGATCCGCCCAAGCAATTATTCTTTTGAGACCCTTATGACATTTGTTATTTGCTAGTTAGAATACTGTAAAGTCTAGTAGTCTTCTCCAAGAGTTCTGATCCCATGTCTTATGCTAGTTATGCCACCTGATCCTATCAGACATAAGCTCCAGTGATTTTGATAGGATTTGCTCTTAAATAATAACCTGAGCATAACTGGATGATCTTAAACACAGTTAACTGATAGGCTTAGGAAACTGGATGGAATCAAACTGAGGACTTTAGTATATTTATGACTTCAGTATTACAAACTACACAATTGCCTGAGATGGATTCTAAATTTATTCCCTGAGGCTAGAGGCCTTTATAACAAGAGAAGTTACCTTTCATGTCACATCCTGATTAGTAAAGTAGCTGCATCAAAATATTGTTAAATTCATTGGGTAAATGAATATTGTAGAAATACTTTTGATATAGTTACTTTACCACTTCTTGAGCACCAAGGATTCCAGGATATGTGCAATGCAATGTTTGATAGATAGATACTTTGACACATTCTATATAGAATTCAAAACACGTCTTGCAAGATGGCATTTGATAAGGCCATATGGAAAGTAAATGGCCTCTTTTTCCAACCTACTCCTAGAAGAAATACATCATGATTTTAACATTAAGGAAAGCAATATCAGAAAATGATAGCTTGAAGAAGCCCTCAGATTGAAACTATTTTTAAATACCATTCATAAATTGTATTTAAGTTGTTCATAAATGAACTGGAGTCAGGGGCAAGCAGCAAGATAGCCAAATTTATGAATGGCACCACATAGTGAATACTCAGGCACACTGTGAAGAGCTTGAAAAGGATCTCACCAATGTGTGTGAATGGAGAACATGGCAGGTGATATGTATTACAGTTATTTGTTAAAATCTAACCTATGTTCATTTGCAGTTCTATTCAATTCAGCGAGGCTTTCTTTGGAGTAGGTGAGTTTAGATTTGTGCTGTAAACTGCTTTTCCAGCAAGAGTAGCAAAATACTCAATTTGTGCCCTTGAATTATGATAATGGCTCTTGCTCACCAGGAGGAAGGATGGAGAGGTATGTGTAGACCCTCCTGACTTTGTGTGGCCTGCTATACAAAGTAAGAGTAACATCTATTGCATCTGGCTTCACTCACTGCAGGCATGTGCTCCCCAGATGGTTGCCCATGAAGGAATGTGGCCCCCTGGCTGAAAAAGGTTGCCCACCCATGATCTGTGTTGACTAGCAGCAGTTTTCCAGGTTTCGGGCAGAGATCTTTCATACCTTGAACTGCCAAAGATTGGATTTAGGGCCTGTTGCCAGCAAAGCATGCATTCCACCACTGAGCTACAGAACTTCTGTGTTGGGGATAACTGAGAAAGTGATTGGCTGGGGGAAATCACCTATATTTTAATGGCATTATGTAAAGCAATGGTGAGGATGCAAATGGAATACTCTGCTAGACTGAAGTGTGGTTGGTCAAGGCAGTAGCAGCCAATTCCACTGTGCCCACAGCATACCAAGCTCCATGCTGCCTTGACTTTCCCCCTCTGCCTCTTGGTAACCAGCAGTAATGCTCAGCATTGTGAAGCCAGGTCAGGGATGTGGCCCTGCTGGCCTCTACTGGGCAGAGGACTAGGCCTTCTCCTTGTGGACCAGATGGTGGGACATCCTAAGGCAGAAGGCCCATGTTACTGCCTCTGAACTGGATTTCAGATGCCAGGTAAAAGCTATTATATTTTACTGATGCTTTCTCATTTAGTTGAATCACTCCCTTTTTCCCTACATATTTTTCTTGCAGTGCTATTTTCTTCTGCTCTTGCTATGTTATGTTAGCTTTTTCTTTTTCATTTTAGTGTTTTTAAATTAATTTTTAATTGTATTATATTTTAATATGCTTTTGTAATCTCATTGTCTCGAGGGTGGAAAGGTAGGGTGAATATTTGCTTAATAAATGATAATATAGTTCTGATCAAGCCATCTCAAAAAAGAACATACAGAGCTAGAAAAGAGGTATAAAATGGAAACAATAATCATCCAAAGACTTTGGCACCTTTGCCAAGAGGAAAGGCTTAAGTGTTTGGAGCTTTTAATTTGGAAAAAATAATAACTAAGGGGGGAAATGACAGAGTTTCCCCACCTCTGTCTCATAATTAGTTAAGCCACCAAAATGTGGGATTGGTGGGGAGAGGGATTTAGGAAATGAAGTTCCACAGCTTAAAATAAAGCTTGACAGTATCCGGAGCAAAGCAAACAAACAAGCACAGTTCTTCAGCTTGGAACAGAATCTGAGCAGGAGAAGAACTCCTTGCTCAGTTGGTAAAGCATGAGACTGTTAATCCCAGAGTTGTGGGTTTGAGCCCCATGTTGGGCACAAGATTCCTGAATTGCAGGGGGTTGGACTAGATGACCCTCATGGTCCTTTCCAACTCTACCATTCTATGATTCTACCAATAGTGCACTAGTTAAGCTGGCTTGACAGAAGATAAGTCAACAAGTATGGGAGCAAGTATGGGTGGGTCACGCAAGGGACACGGGTGGCGCAGTGGTCTAAACCACTGAGCCTAGAGCTTGCCGATCAGAAAGTCAGCAGTTCGAATCCCTGTGATGGGGTGAGCTCCTGTTGCTCACTCCCTGCTCCTGCCTACCTAGCAGTTCAAAAGCACATCAAAGTACAAGTAGATAAATAGGTACCGCTTTGGCGGGAAGGTAAATGGCATTTCCGTGCACTGCTCTGGTTCGCCAGAAGTGGCTTAGTCATGCTTGCCACATGACCCAGAAGCTGGACGCCGGCTCCCTCGGCCAATAAAGCGAGATGAGTGCCGCAACCCCAGAGTCGTCCACAACTGGACCTAATGGTCAGGGGTCCCTTTACCTTTTACGGGTGGGTCACACACACAACCTCTCCCATATAAGATGAGAACTTCAGGTTCTATTAGGCCTGTATAAGTGAATATCCCTCTGCACATCAGCCCACATATACACTCTATCAGAGACACAAAGGAGTTGATGAGTTGAATAAGTAGGAACATATAAAACTTGTCACAAATCATGATCTAGATATGGTGCAAGTGGCAGATTTGTAAGCATATTTCCATGTTCTTTGGGAGGAAAAACATGCCTAGCATTTTCCTGAGTGAGTGTATCCATGCTTTCTGGAAATGGAGCACAGATGCCCTAAAGTGGGGGGTGACTGAGCTCAGGCCAAATGCAACCCCCACACACATCCTCTAACCTTCTGGACTGTCCCCAGAACACACACCCCACTCAGCTGGGCTCCAAATTCACCTTGAATGTTTTTGTCTGGGTGGAATGTGTCCATGATCTGCAAATGCTTTTTGCTTGCCTCATTGCTGTACATGTGTAGTGATGAATTGCATCTGTTGCTCTAAGAGGCATCTGTTGCCTTTGGCCATGCCCACCACCTGCACACGGGCCCTGGGATGCAGTCATTGGGCTAAGAAAGGTCCCACCCCTGCTCAGGACAAATATAATAGCAAGGAATGGATTGCATGCAAGTATAGAAAAGCATCTATACACAAAATAAGAAGCTGTATGTCCATCCTTAGGCACTCCAAATAACACTAACATTTCCAAGGACTGTCATTCAAGCTAGTACAATATATTTTCCCTGTTCAAAAACACTAAACAGTCACTATATATATATATATATATATATATATATATATGGGACACAGGTGGCGCTGTGGGTTAAACCACAGAGCCTAGGACTTGCCGATCAGAAGGTCGGTGGTTCGAATCCCTGCGACGGGGTGAGCTCCCATCGCTCGGTCCTTGCTCCTGCCAACCTAGCAGTTCGAAAGCATGTTAAAGTGCAAGTAGATAAATAGGTACCACTCTGGCAGGAAGGTAAACGGTGTTTCCGTGTGCTGCTCTGGTTCGCCATAAGCGGCTTAGTCATGCTGGCCACATGACCTGGAAGCTGTACGCCGGCTCCCTTGGCCAGTAAAGTGAGATGAGTGCCGCAACCCCAGAGTCGGTCACGACTGGACCTAATGGTCAGGAGTCCCTTTACCTTTATAATGCTAAAGGGGAGGGGGAGGAATGGCATCTATAGCATCACAGAGAAAACTTACCATTCTGCTACAAAAAGAAAAAGGATATATTTAGGCCAGATGTCACCTACACGTTTCTAGGTAATTAGCAAAGAGAAATAGCATCAGATTTTTAACAAGGAAGACTCTGGAGAATAATTTAATAAGAGGTACTGTAACTGGCATGACAAGGAATTTCAAGCTTTCTGCCATTCTTTCTTTCCAGATACTTTAGAGGAGGTCTTAAAGTTCTTAATGGCAGATGGCATTACTTATTCATATTTTTAGAAATCTTTTGAAGAAGTTTCCAATGACAAACTTTTCTTAAACCTTAATGATTAGAATCTAAACTCAGACAAGCAAATGAATGAAGATCAAATGTCAAAGGAGACTATTGGTAAAACTGGGTTTTTGTAGAGTGGGTCAATACATACATGACTCAGAGGTAGAGTCCTCAAGTGAGCACTGAAGCTTTTGCCTGATATTGCTATTGAACCAACAAAAAATTGCTGCAGAACTAAAAACACCGCTTCCATCATCCCCCTCCCTCCAAATATGATCATTTACTTAGTAGGAGAACATTTCACATGCAGGTGCTTTCAAACAAATGTGAAACATGAAGCATCAGCTGGTAGATTCCCTGTATGAAGACTCTACCATTATGTATATATGCATTGGCCTTCAGAATAACAGATAGGTTAGGGATGTGCATTCATTTTTTAAATGAATGGGGAAAATGAACAAATGAGCCCCATGCATTCGTTGATGGTTATAGGCACCGACAAATGGGAATCTCAATGAATGACAATGAAACAAATGAAAATTCATTCATTCTGTGCTTTGCATTGAATATAGTGGTCATTATTCTGTGTACAGTTCACAGAAAGGTCGTTGGGTGGGTGGAAGAAAGTAGTAAAACTGACTTATAGGAAAATTCTATCTAGTAAAGATAGCCGTTATGATGCATCTGTATTCCTTTTGAAATTGCCTCTACAGCAGGAATCCTTTGTCTGGAATTTGGCCAGCAGGTGTGGGGGTGAGAGATGCAAGGATAATGCCATTTAATTTCAAACCATTTGCATAAAAAATGCTGACATTACAGTTGACAGTAGACTTGTTGTTTCAGTTACAGGGCATTTGCTTTGCATTAAGAAAGTCCCAGTTGCAGTCCCTGGTATCTCCAAGAGAACAGCACCTGAAATCCTGGACAGCTGCTACTACTCAGTGGAGACAATATTGACTAGAGAGGCCAAAGGTCTGACATAGTATAAAGCAGATCCTATATTCCATAGAGTGCAGAATTGCTGTGGAACTCCATACTGGAGAAGCCACAGGGTTTTGCAATACTCCGCCCCCAGCAGCACTTTCTATAGCTGGCAATCCAAGTAAGAGTGGAACCACTGCAATACTGTGGGAATGTTAAGGATAGTAGGAAAGATTATATTGAATAAGTATTATCCTTCCTTCACTCATACTAGTAATTGATGTAGCAATTGATATAGCTAAAAGCTAGTTTGCAAATTCATTTGAATCTCTTAGTTAAGATTATTTCCTGGTGTCCCCTTTAATCCCTCTTGAAAGAATAAAGACACAAGCGTCTTTCTGAGTAAAGTAACAAAATGTTTGCTCACATTTCAGTTCACGATTTGATCCCTGAAAGGCAGGCTTTACCTGGTAGTTACATAAAGAAAGTATGAGTTCATTTCATAGGGAGACTGAACTCATGTGCTGCTGGCTGAGAGCCAGCAGACAACAAAATTACATGAAGACAACAAAATGGCTGCAGGAGAGCAGCAACAAGACAACAGAAAGACAAAACTGCAAGTGAGAAAATGGCTGCATGACTTGGCTCTTTTATAGAGTCAGCCAGAGCCACACCCATCTCCCAGGACACATGCAGGGGAAGGAAGCTCTAGACCAGTGGAACAGGAAGTTACACCGACTGGATGTTGACCTGCATGTACCCACTCTAGGGAAATAAGGAATCTTGCATTTGACTATACTAGTGGATTACATCCCACAAATAACCCCCCCAGTCCCCCCCATAAGAATACAATGGTTGATAGTATTGAAAAGAGATGGTGGACAACAAACAGAGTCACACTCTCCCTGTTGTCTCTCTCCTGGTCACCATACAGCATGACCAGGGTAGTTTCTACACCAAAACTGGGTCTGAATCTTGATTGAAATGCATCTAGAAAATCAGCCTTCTCCATAGCATTGTGGGTTTTATTTTCCATCATGCATATAAGACTATCACAGAAATGAGTATATCAACTATTCCCAAGGTTCCCTCATTCTCTGATGAGCGATGTACAGTGTGATGATTTCCCAGCATGTTCAATAAGTACACATTCTTCATACATTATAGAATAAAAGAACTCAATAAGAACATCATTAAAAAAAAGTTATCCTGAACTGGCACCCTAACATGAGTAAATTGACAATGATGCATGCAGTGGTCCTTACTGGCTATTCCAACACCCTGCACTAATCTGAGGGCTAGTGTAACTATATGTGCATTTAAATTAATATAAGCAATTTGTTTTTGTTCTCTGGGAAAGGGAGCAACCCAGCTTTGACTCAAACAGACCTTGGACAATGGTTAGGCTTTTGCAATCTGGAGCATGCAAAAGAGACCTATTCATGTTTTGAGAATAAAAATAGGATAGCAAGCCTTTTTCTATCCTCCCTGTTCCTGAGAGCAATTTACATCTGAAAGTACAATGGCAGGATAGGTGGAAACTATTTTCATAAAGGGTTCTTTGGGTGGGGGGAGGAGTCTGCCATACAGACACAGTTTCAAATGGTACCATTCTGCCTGTAACTGGCTTTGTAACACTCTGCTTTAGAAAACTCAAAGTGTTCAGCATTTTCACTCAAACAGAAGTGCTTTCCTAATCACATCACTTGAGCAGGGGATTCTTCCCACATTGGAAAAGGTTAGAAGTGTTTTAGGATATTATCTATTGAGCTTTCAGTTTAGAGAGTGTTTCAGTTCTGTGAAGTGCTCTGTTATTCCCCATATTACAAAGAGTGAAATGAAGTGGTAGAGTTCTGGGGCAATAAAATGAATGGTACCATTTAGGGTGCTCATTTTTTAATGTCACCCTATGTGAGAAACTCCCAGGAAGCAGAAAACCAGCATAGCAAATGACGAGATGGACTAGAACCTTCATTTTGATGTACTATTTTTTTAAAAAAATTCACAGGAGCTCGTTCTTTATTTTTCTAAATTCAGGGAATTTTTTTAAAAAATGGTATTGCCCAGATGCAGTATTACAGTCATCATACATTATTTTAAAACATACAGTATTTTTCCGTGTATAACACCCCCCCGTGTATAAGACGACCCCTATTTTGGGGGACTCCAAATTAAGAGAATGGGGGGAGATTGCCCAGAATTGTTAAGCTTGGGGGAGGGCATGCCCAGAGTTGTTGAGCTTTTTTGGGAATTGCCAAAAATCACTCACCAGACTGACCAATCGCCCGCCCAATTCCCACAGCAGCAGCCAATCAACAGCAGACCTTGCCGCAGCCACAAATCACCAACCCAATCACCAATGACAATCTCCTGCTCAAGGCTGCAACCAATCACCCGTCACACCTCTGCACTATCCGTGTATAAGACGACCCGCAATTTTTAACATTATTTTAGAATTTAAAAAATAATCTTACACACGGAAAACTATGGTATATAGCGACATTCCTATAAACGGCCAAACTGTGTGAGCATTGCTAACGTTTTTCTCTTAGAGCTCATATACCATCATAAACAGACAAGAAATGTATTTGAAATCAGAGCATTTGTTTCGGACAGTTCACTTTTTGTCATCTTGCTCATATTTGAACTGAATCATGAAACTCGTGCATTCCCACAGTGTTTCGGCTGTTGAGGTACTGCAAGATCCTTAAGAGTTGCTGCTGAAAATTTATGTGATGTGGAAAATGCTATGGTCATCACAGCTTGCAAAGAAAGTGATCCACCGAACCCCAGCGGAAAAATACAATTGCATATGCAGTCCATTCAGGATCTCATTCTCTCTCTCTCTCTCTCTCTCTCTCTCTCTCTCTCTCTCTCTGTGTGTGTGTGTGTGTGTGTGTATATATATATTCAAAGTAAGCAGCAGAGGAGCATGGTTGACAAGCCGCCCAGAAAAAAGTACATTCTTTCAATTATTTCTAGTCACTGATGAATTGGAAGTATAATCTCTTTGGAGTTTGGCAAAAGTGCAGCTGTAGCTTTACTGATTATTGCTGCCAATATTTCTTAGAATTCAACACAGTGGATTGGCGGGAGGGGGCAGGAGTGGGATGGAAACCTTCCAGAGGGTAAGATTGTCAACATCAGGCTTAGTATGCATGGCTTGGCCATCAAACTAAGACAATGGGCTCTATTCTACAGAATTATGGAAACAAAGCCTTAAAACACAGTTCACTTGTTCTTTTTCTCAGTTTGGATTGAAGCTGCCTTAGGGGAAAATGCATCACAACACAGTATTTTCATAAAAACCGCAGGATATATATGGATTGTAGCTAACATCATATGTGCACCACTTCCCAGCCCAACAGTGGGAGTGTTTTGGATGCAGAGTAAACAGGGATGTGTACTCAGCCAAAGAGACGACAAATGTTCTACCTCGGTAAATGACCTGATTTCTGTATTATGAGGGTCAAAACAATATAAGATGGGGTGATCGTATTATAAGCCCACTCCCAGTATAACTTATCTCTTTACCCAGGCTTTTGGCTCTTAATTTGAAGGCTGGCATTTTGGCCTCCTTTAGTGGGATGGGACCTGGAAGTCCTGCCTTTTATCCGTACAGTGGTACCTCGATTTACATACACTTCAGGTTATAGACTCCGCTAACCCAGAAATAGTACCTTGGGTTAAGAACTTTGCTTCAGGATGAGAACAGAAATTGCACGGTGGCGGTGCAGCAGCAGTGGGAGGCCCCAGTAGCTAAAGTGGTGCTTCAGGTTAAGAACAGTTTCAGGTTAAGAACGGACCTCTGGAACGAATTAAGTACGTAACCAGAGGTACCACTGTGTATAACTGTGTTTTTAGATTTTTATTGAATGTTCCTAAATGGATTTTAATGTAAGTTACTTTGGGTCACTCTGTGAGAAAAGTGACTAACAAACTCCACTAACTAATTAACAATCTCAAGTTGAGTTCAGGTAATTTGTACCGAAGTGTGGGTACCAGAGGGCTGGAGGCAGGTCTGAACGCCAGCAAAGAGACCAGACCAGGAGGGGCAGTAACTCCACAGAGTCATACTCAGCTTAAAAGCAGCTTGGAGATGGCAGAAAAAAGCCTGGGAAGAGATGGAGGAGGAAGAGAGAGGGTGGAGGTGGGGAAAATAACCCCAAAGGCCAGGTGAGATTGGCGGAGAGGGCAACACTTTTTGGGTGCTTTGGGGAGCCGAGAGATGCCACCATCTGTGGAGATGGTGGAGAAGGGGAGCATGGAGGAATACAAAAGAATAGAGGTTGCCAGGGGAGTGTTTACCACCTGTAGAAACATCTGAGGAGGAATTTGTTGTGCTAAGGAAGGCGTGGGTGTTGAACTGCTTGGACTCTGCAGCAGGCTACCTAAATAAGGTTACTGAGATTCAGTGCTTTTCTTCGGGGGGGGGGGAGTGCCAGTACTGCTTAACCCCTGAGTACCCCCATTAAAAAGCACTGCTGAGAATGGAACTCACTAGCCCCACTTCTCTCACGTGAGCTGTGGTCAGTCACAGGCCACATTGAAGATGCCCCATGGGTAAATGGCAGAGATTCAGTGGCTAAATGAAAAAGAACTCTCAGAGCAAATGCACACACACCAGCTCTAATCCTGTGTGCATTAAATGCCTGCTTAAATGCCATTAGATTTGGTAAAGTTATCCATGAAAATGAAATGTGGTCATTCCTCCAAATACAATGGGAACCAAGGAAGGATGTTCGCCTAACAGATATTTGGCTGACTGTTAGTAACACAACAGTGAATCAGGTGGACCCTTGGACTGATCTTTTACATCTTTAGTGGTGTTTGAATAGCCTAATTGTGCACAGGATTGCAGTGTCATTCTGAATCACCAAAATGATTATTGTGTAATGCCATAAGACGTGAAGTTCTGCCTCTGTAGCAGATCCTGGGCCTGAACCTATTATTATTATTATTATTATTATTATTATTATTATTATTATTATTATTATCCATTGTGGTAGTATGTAAAGATGGGTCTCTCATCATCTCCACGCAGCTTGCTGGAATGACAGGTGGGAGTGGAGTTCATTATATCCTACAATCTGGTAACATTTTGTGCTTTATTAGCAGGGTACAAATATAAATTGCCCCCTTACTTTAAATCTATTAAATTGCCCTGGGCATTTTTAACTGAGATGTTTAATCTAGACATGATTTAAATAAAATAAGTAAACACTGTTAAGACGAAATCAGTGAAATAACATCTAAGAAATATTCAAGGTGTATGCAGTTCCTGTAATACATCTTGTAGTAGTGGTATAGATGCATGAGGAATGTAAGCACCTCATACATTTTTCCAGTTTAGAAAAATAGGCTCTAGGGTGCTTTCTCCCATTAAAGATATATTTGTGCCAGTCTTTGACATCCCTTTTGACAACTATTAAAGCCATATCAGTTCTAAAGGGCCTTTGGGGACTGAAGAAATGGCCGGCCAGTTCTGTATTGCTGCTGTTTTGCTACTGGGTGATTTTATGTCATATTTTACTGTGAGTAGTAAGCAACTAAGGTTTACCCAGAGTAGACTCACTGAAATTTATGAACAAGACTAAGTTAGGTCCATTAATTTCAATGGGTCTCTTCTGAATAAAATCCAGGAACCTTTGGCTGACAGGTGGTCTAATAACAGTAAAGAGGAGGAGGAGTTTCATTCCTGATTTCTGTTATGGGTGTTTGGTGCCCACATCTAAATTTCTCCTTGGGTGAATCAGTAGTCTTCTGTGACAGTCTTGCCTGTTCCTGTTGAGACCATGTAAATTATTACAAGACTGTTGTCCATTCTACCACTATTGGTAAATTGTTGAATTGCCACATATTCCTCTTCGATACCACTTTATCATATCAAACATACTATAAAAGCATTATAAAAATAGGTTCCACATCCAGAAAAGCAGGCTTTTTCTTTACAGCCTGTATTTCAATAAAGTATTTACCTTTTTCCCCATCAATACCAAAAATGCAAAATAAATGTTACATATTTCTGGCTTCAACAACTTAATTTTACGGGGAAAGACTGGCTTAAGATAGAGGGCTGCTTAGAATTTTGAACTTGGCAATTTGTCATTTTTCTATGAAGGGATTATCTGGCTCTCTCATGGCTAGTACAGAACAACTGCATTTTACATAATTTCCTTTTCCTTTTGCTGAAACACATTGTTGTATCTAGACTGAATCGGTTTGCATAAAGTTTTAAACAGCAGGCTAAAACCAATTCACCGAGAAACTGAGTCTTTCATTTTTTTTATTGGAGTGACAGAGTTCTGGATACCATAAAACCTTATCCTTTGCTTGGGGTAATTTGATTTTGAAAATGTAATCTGGTTTTTCTTTTCTTTTCTGGTTCGTTTGGTCTGACTATTTGTGTATGTTTAAATAGTCAATACTGTAGCAGTTGTATAAGCTAGGATTGTTTATAAGATGACAAAATGGTATATCAGTGTGTATTCGTTTGTTTGGGGGGAATAGTTCTTTCTATATATATTATTAAAAAACTATTTAAAAATAGGTTTTGAGTGCTCAGTTTACAACCATGTGTACCCAGTTCCAGACCTTGTTCCCTGAAGTGAAGAATGAAGAGAAGAAATAAAAGGTCCTTCATTTTCACTGGGGATCACTGCCAATAGTGGACAGCATGGTGGGTCACCAATGCTTACCTGGTTGCCTCACTGCTGCAGTGCTAACAGGAGGTAGAGGGAAGGGACCACATCAGCACTGTGCAAGTGCACTAGTGGAGCCAGTCCGATGCTCTAGCTAATGCATTAGCACAGCACCAGCCTTATTCTCCCCCCTCTCAAGCAGCAGGAATGTGACCAACCAGAGGTCAGGTAAGTGCCACTGCCCTACCACGCCAGCAGCAACCAATCACTGTCTTAGAGTGATGGCAAAGTTTTCCCCATTGGAGTTTCCATTCTGGTACTTTACCTTGCAAATTCACGTTGCCAAGAATAGGTTTGAAATGCTCCTCACATCACCACTTTGCATAATCAGTTAGGAAACACAACCTGAAGTACGCAGCTACAGAACACTCTTTCCTGAGTGATCTTTTAATTCTGCAACAGGAAAACAGCTGAGATGCAGTCATCAAATACTATTTGCCGATGCTGTCCCTGTGCATTTTATCCTGGTATAAAATGATCACATTTGCCACTTATTAAACTGTAAAGGCTGCAATCCTAACCCCGCTCACCTGGGAGTAAGCCCTGTTGAATTTAGTGGGACTTACTTCTAAACAGACTCGGTTAGGATTGCAGCAAGAGCTGTGCTAAACTGCAAGGGCTGCAGAACAAGCAGCTTCTGACAGGCAATATGAAAGCATTTCCCCATTTCAACCTGTCTTTTGAAAGAGGCAAATCATGAAGGAAGGCTTCAGTGTAATTGTATCCGGTGAAAATTAAACAGAGCTGGCACTAGCAGAACTTAACTGATTCCCATTGTGTAATAATATGACAGCCCAAAGTTCCGAGGCCTGTCAAAGTGGGAATGAATACAAAGGACTTCATAACGAAAGGAAAGGTGCTTCATAAGAAAAATCAATTGACTTAATCTATATGTATATGGCATGGAAGCAAAAGGAAGCTTTCAAAATTCTAGATAATCATATTAAACCAGCAGTTTTGAAGCAGGAGTCTATTGATTGCATTGGGGAGTTGTTAAAGGAATCACCTTACAGCCTGGAGTGAGAAATTATGGCATGTAGATTTCCACTTGCCTTTGTCCTGTATCTATCAGCCGCAGGCTAGGCGACCAACCATTGATACAGAGGTAGACAAGCCCTTGTTGAGACATCCATATCCAGAACAAGTTTAGTAATAAGATATGCTTATTATTTTGATGTTGCTCTATATTTTATATTCTGTATTGTGTTTTATTTCTGTGTTTTATTTCTGACTATCGGTCGAATAAAGGAAATTGATTGATATTTTTCCAAGACATTATTATGTTTTTACATTTATCGGAAGCTGCCCAGAGTGGCTGGGGCAACCCAGTCAGATGCATGGGGTACAATTATTATTATTATTATTATTATTATTATTATTATTATTATTATTAATGGTTAGTTTTTCTACCAGTTAGGATGTGGCTTGGATCAGACAGATTTGCAGTTAGAAGTGGCCAGTGAGTGTTTTGGTGGAGGTTTTCACAGCTAGCTGGGAAAATGGATACTTGCCCTGAAGTATTCCAGGGGCATGCTGTTATATTTGGGAAGGAAATAATATTATTTCTTGTAAAGCACACTGGGAATACAATTGCAGGCCAAATAAAAATACCCATAGCACAAACTTCCTGCCACTCAAAAAAAGTGGTTGGCATTAACAACTATAACAATATAACGCATGAATTCTCAAAACTATCACATCTTCATCCTTGTGCCTTCAACAACTGTATCTCAGAAATTCAACAGTCACATGCAGCCTATGCTGAGGATTCAATGATGGAGAAAAGTCTGCCTGCTGAATTTCTGACTATCAAACAGCATCTTTGTGGTAAAGTAAGTAGAACACTATGATCCCCTCCCTCCTCAGATGCTCAAACACACACACACACACACACACACACACACACACACACACACTTAAAACTATAGCCCACAGAAATCTGTTCTGGGTCTGCTTTAGCTGTTGAACACGACTCTCTGCAATAATGTCCATTGCTGTGCTATACAGATCCTGACAGCTGACAGCATCCATGTCAAAAATTTATTTTGGCAAAATGTATTCACAGTATCTGTCCACATATTTAGTAGAGATAACTAGGGAGAAATCTGAATGTATGTTTTAATAATCTTTGCTATCTCCTGATAAATTTCATTCCAAAATAAACAGAGCTGCTCTTTGAAAATTGCAGTTATCTGATTTTTTCAGTGTGGTTCTCCATTCAAACAAGGTTTACAACCATTAAGGGAAATTGTGCATATAAATGCAAAGAGCATATAAAATGCATTATATAAGGGAAAATTGATTGCAAAACCTGTGTAAATTAGTCAAAATAATTCATACTGGTGGGAGAACATACATATTGCCTGGATAAAATGCAGTTGACTACTGCAATGCGCTCTACATAGGGCTACTTTTGAAGGTGACTCGGAAACTGCAATAACAACAAGAAGAAGAAGAACTTATTTTTTATACCCCACTCATCTGGCTGGGTTTCCCCATCCACTCAGGGAGGCTTCCAACAAAATATTAACATACAATGGTCTGTTAAACATTAAAAGCTTCCATAAACAGGGCTGCCTTCAGATTTCTTCTAAAAGTCTGGTAGTTGTTTTTCTCTTTGACATCTCGTGGGAGGGCGTTCCACAGGGTGGGCACCACTACTGAGAAGGCCCTCTGCCTGGTTCCCTGTAACTTGGCTTCTCGCAGCGAGGGAACCACCAGAAGGCCCTTGGCACTGGACCTCAGTTAATCCAGAAGGCAGCAGCTAGACTGGTGGCCACCAAGACCATATAATACCAGTTCTGAGAGACCTAAACTGGCTCCCAGTACATTTCTGAGCACAATTCAAAGTGTTGGTGCTGACCTTTAAAGCCCTAAATGGCCTCGGTCTCCACCCCCATCGTTCAGCCCAGAGGTCCAGCTCTGAGGGCCTTCTGGCGGTCCAGCACTGAGGTCCAGCTCTGAGGGCCTTCTGGCGGTTCCCTCCCTGCGAGAAGTGAGGTTACAGGGAACCAGGCAGAGGGCCTTCTCGGCAGTGGCGCCCGCCCTGTGGAATGCCCTTCCATCAGATGTCAAGGAAATAAACAACTATCTGACTTTTAGAAGACATCTGAAGACAGCCCTGTTTAGGGAAGTTTTTAATGTTTAATGCTGCATTGTGTTTTTAATATTCTGCTGGGAGCTGCCCAGATGGACAGGGTAGAAATATATTATTATTATTATTATTATTATTATTATTATTATTATTAAATGCACATTCCCCAATACTTGTTGGAGATTAGGTATATTGATCGGGAAATATGTGCAATTCCATTTTTTGTGGACAGATTAAGCGCAACTTCCCCATGAAGTCTGGTGAATGTGTACAAAGACCAGTTGTTTTGCAGATTAACTGCTCAGTTGACATCACTCCTAAAACTGTTGTTTCCGTTTTCCTAATGAAGACACTGAGGCTTCAATAGCTATATGACAGGCAGAAATAAAAAAAAATATTGCCACTCTAATGTCACAGGAATGGGAGTGGGATTGAGACTAAGGATGAATGGAAGGTACAGCAAATGAGAAACACAATATTTGATATGGTGTTGGAAATTCTTAAATACGAGTAAAAGCTGCCTTTAAAAAAAATCAAAAGAAGAAGTGTCATTCTTTAAAGAGGCATGGAGATTTTATATATATATATATATATATATATATATATATATATATGCTATGAAAAGATTTTGGGTATTTCACACTCACTAGTTACTTCTTTCAGAACATCATGGCTGTTATTTTGCTAGATTGCTCTGGCTCCCTGCAGCTTATTAAGCACCAGCACAGTTTCTCCTGCAGTTCTTTGCTCCATCTACCGCGTGGATTGGACATCTTTGGGAAATTAAAGTGGAGCGGGCTACAGAGAGAATGACAGCCGCCGATGCCAAAGTTTTGAAATCAATCCATCTGTCTTGATTTCTAAAGGAAAGAGAACAGGACATCAAAAATATGAGACAAAAGACAAATGGCTTCCTTAGTTGATCAGAGCAGCACAAACCTCTTTTAGACGTGTATTTAGACAGATCTGTGCCCGTCAAAGAAAAGGCAGGCAGCAGAGAGAGCAAAGTGGAAGAAAATGAATTACATTAAAGAGCAGAGCACATTCATAAAGAACAGTAGATGATGACCCCCAGCGCCTAAGTCATTGATCTCTTCCTCAGTTTTTCTTGACATTATGCCATGAGCCAAATTAGCTTGCCGTATTTGCTGTTTAACAGAGCACCAAAATATGGTAGTGGCAGCGGTAAGCATAGTAGATTTATATTTAATTGTGCTCTTCTCTATTTTCTGTAATCAATATGTATTATTGTGACTCAGCTGCAGTGTAGTACTTGCTGTTACACTCATCAAACACACACACAAACACACACACTTTCAATGTAGGGGCTAAAACTAACTCCATCGCTCTGCGTTTCTATTTGTCCACTCCGCCGCAGCCACCCACTGAGCTGATCAGCAAGAGACGGTACCTTTGCTGAGCCTCCTGTCCTCATTAAGGAAGATAAAACTGTGGCACATCTGAACCAGTCACCATTAAATCCATTTGAAAATGCCTCCTGGCAAAGATACCCTGTGCTCAGAATGTTCTCTTGTCCCAAATGTTGAGTTGAACTGTGATTGCCTCCAGACTGCCGGTATTTTGAGGGAAAGATTCAAGCACACACTGGATACTTAGGTTTGCACAATTAAAACAGATTAAAGTGCTCCCTCACCCTGGTGCAACAAATAACTTTTCATATATTTATTTAGATTTCCCCGGAGACACCTCAAAATAATTTATGAAAACCTGTTTTCCGCTACATATAACACAGCTTATAACAATATACATCTGTAAAAATTTTCTTATTTATGGTAGAAGTGTATGAAATAATGCACAGTGTAGAGAAAATGGACAAGGACACTTCTTCCTTTCTCATGATACTTGAACTTGGGGCCATCCACTGACACTGAAAGGGTGAGCAGATATTCCGCCTTCTCTCTATCATGTAACTGTTGACTATTCACATATACTCTTTCTTCATGATTTCCCGTTTCTTCCATTTGTTATGCATGCCTTCCAAATTTGTCTTGCTTGTTTTCCATACTCTGTGTATTAGGATAGAGCCAATTAAATGTTGAGTCATTGCCTCCAGCTGTTTCTTTCTTGTAGTTTCCTGCCATTTAGCAGGTTTCAGTAACACCACTTCAGTTTCCTGTGCATCCATGAAACTATTATTCCCTGTACCTGGTGTTCCCCTGTTGTCTGTAATATTATCTTAATATTAAACCCTCCCTCTCAGGGTTTAGTTTAATGCTCTCCTGACCAGGTTTGTGAGACTCTTAGCAAACATATTCTTGTCAACTGCTGTGAGGTTCAATCCATTACTTGCCAGAAGTCCTTCATCAAGAAAGCAGAGACCATAGTCCAATAAGCCAAACCTGGTTTACTTCCAGTATTTTTCCTTTCTCTTCCTGGGCCATGGCCTTCAACAGGAAGGACTGATGAAAAAACCATCTGTACCCAGAGTCTCAAATTCCCTTGCTACACGTTGAAGGCTGTGTCTAGCAATATTGTTTGTACCGATAAAACGAAGGTGTTGAGGTCAGTGGGTTTTATAAGACTTGACAACTTCTCTGTCACATCATGAATTTGGCATCTGGAAGACAGCATACCTCTTGGGACATCCTGTTACCTCCACCCTGCCCCCCTCAGTAGGGAGTCACCTATCACCACCACACATCTCTTCCTCCTCTGGGGAGTAGCAGAAATCATTCTGTACATTGTACCTTCCACAGCTACCTCAGTATGTTCTGAGGTCTGCATCAGCTGTCCTTGCTCCTCTGACCCAGAATTGGTGTCCAAGCTGAGGAATCAAGTTTTCAGCCCCAGTGACACAGCATGGCTCCTGACAGTCCTGCTTCTGTGTGTCTTATTCCTCCAGGGGTTTGTCTCCCGCAGTGGACAACCTTCCTCTTTCCTAGGGGCACCCCTCCTGCCCCCTCAGCATTGCTGTTCCAGGATAGTCCACTCTGCTCTAGCAAGAAAATCCTCATCTTGCCCAATGTCTTGAAGTGTGGATAGGCAGGCCTCAAGTTGCTGTACCTTCTCTTCCTGCAATGTAACCAGCTTGCATGCGCAGCTTCATATTTTAAACTCATTTAAATCATAGCACCATCATGACTGCAAGAATAAAACAGAGTTTACATCAGCGCAGGTGGTGCTGTGGTCTAAACCACTGAGTCTCTTGTCTTGGGCTTGCCAATCAGTAGGTCGGCGGTTTGAATCCCCATGACGGATTGAGCTCCCATTGCTCTGTCCCAGCTCCTGTCAACCTAGCAGTTCGAAAGCACACCAGTGCAAGTAGACAAATAGGTACCGCTGCGGTAGGAAGGTAAATGGCGTTTCTGTGCGCTCTGGTTTCTGGTATTCCGTTGCACCAGAAGCAGTTTAGTCATGCTGGCCACATGATCCGGAAAGCTGTCTGTGGACAAACGGTGGCTTTCTTGGCCTGAAAGCGAGATAAGGGCCACAACCCCATAGTCACCTTTGATTGGACTTAACCGTCCACGGGTCCTTTACCTTTTACCTTTACTTCAGCTGCCCTGATCCTAAACACATTTTTAACTTGGGAATATGCATCATTTTATTGTAGAAAAGGGTAGCGTATTTTTAAAGCAAAAATGTTAAAATAGTCATGCACACAACTGGCCAGCTGCCTCCTGACTATGTGTTAAGAAGGAGGAGGAGGAGAAGGAAGGAAGGAAGGAAGGAAGGAAGGAAGGAAAGAAAAGGAGAGGAAGGAGTGACCAGCATATGCCCCAATGGGCTCTGGCATGCTCATACTGTCCCTGGTGCTGAAATGGGACCTGATCCCACCATATGTTGTTCTCTGGGTGTCAAGACTTCAGGGAGTCCAATCCCTCCCATGGTGGTAGTCGAGAAGTAGAAACACAAGAAGAGTTCTTACCAGTCTTTATTCAATATTCACACAGAGAGAAGAAGAAGAAGAGTTTGGATTTGATATCCCGCCTTTCACTCCCTTTAAGGAGTCTCAAAGCGGCTAACATTCTCCTTTCCCTTCCTCCCCCACAACAAACACTCTGTGAGGTGAGTGGGGCTGAGAGACTTCAGAAAAGTGTGACTAGCCCAAGGTCACCCAGCAGCTGCATGTGGAGGAGCGGGGATGCGAACCCAGTTCCCCAGATTACGAGCCCACCGCTCTTAACCACTACACCACACTGGCTCTCATAGACATGTCATCTCTCTTTGATAATGGTGTTGCTCCAAGTAAAGTCCCACCCCCACCCCCGTCTCTCCTTTTCAACGTCACCCCTGTGCTGGCTAATCTGGGCTTTCTGCCTCTGAGCTTTCTGTTCTACTACTTGCAATGCACGCCACATCCTGGGAGAGGTGGGATCAGGAATGCTGTCTAAAGGCACTGAGTCTGTCGGCTGTCTCTCCCCTGGTTCTTCTTCTTCCTCCTCCTGCTCACCCCCAATATTTCCCAGCTTCTTCCCTCTGCAGCCTCTGAACTATGACCTTCTGCAAACCACTATACTATGCAGGGGGGGCTGACTCCACCATTCCTCCTCCAATGTCCAGTCCCTGACATTGGTTGGTAATTTGGATGTCCCCTGGATCGGAGATCCTGGACTTTGGGTCTGAGATCCAGGCCTAGCTGCACCACTGAATGACAGCAGTTTCTTATATACCCTTTGGCTTGAACACAACAGTCACAGCTGCAACCTTAAACGAAAGCTCTAAAATATAAGCCATATCATTTCTTACTCAGGGGAGGCCATTTTGCCATTACCCACATTTCTAGAGAGCAAAACCTAGTTTTCCTTCTATTGATGTCAGAGAAAAAGCAAATTATTCCCTGTCGTCCTGGATTTGGAATCAGCCATCATGATTTGCCATACATGATAAGTTCACATATTCACAACCCTCAGGCGTGATTATTTCAATTATCTGGACTGAAATTGCTGACATGTGCAATGCTACAATTGTTTTGGGACCAGAGTGCATATCATACCGGCACTCGCTCTGCTGACTCTCTGAGGAATATCGCATCAAATTCAAGGCCTCATTCCTCATCCTTAACCTGTTTCATCAGATCGGCCCTGATTATCCGAGGGACCGACTCACCTGTGCCATGACAATGTCTCATGGCAGCTCCAGCCCACTGCCAGACTCAGATATGAATTCTGTAGCCCTGGAGTCATCAGACTTCTTGCTTAGTGCATGGCCTGCAAAATCTGGAACTCTGCCCCTGAAGAAAGTGTGGGCACATACTTCAGATATAGCAGGCAAGCAATTGAAGGACCTCTGGCCCTTCAGATGTTGCTGATTCCAATTGCTATCATCCCTGACCAGCATGGCCTTTGGGCTTGATAGGAACTGTAGTCCAGTAACAATAGGGGGCGGCACAAGGTCCCCATGCCTGCTATAATGAAGAGCTTTGATTTCACAGATAACTATTGTTCCATTACTACACCAGGAAAGGGCTATTTGATGACCTGTACAGTGGTACCTCTGGTTACGTACTTAATTTGTTCCAGAGGTCCGTTCTTAACCTGAAACTGTTCTTAACCTGAAGCACCACTTTAGCTAATGGGGCCTCTCGCTGCACCGCCGGAGCACGATTTCTGTTCTCATCCTGAAGCAAAGTTCTTAACCCAAGGTACTATTTCTGGGTTAGCGGAGTCTGTAACCTGAAGTGTATGTAACCCGAAGCGTATGTAACCCAAGGTACCACTGTAATATTATTTAAACACAGACCCATTGGAACTTTGGCCGCAATTACCCTATGAAATTGAAGCACATTTAAAGCACATGGCTTCCGCCAAAGAATTATGGGAACTATAGTTTAGCCCTCACATTTCTCCAATTCCCAGCACCCTTAACAAAATACGGTTCCCAGGATTCTTTGTAGGGAAGCCATGACTATTAAAGTGGTATGATAGTGTGGATGTGACCTAAGAACAAATGCCTGGGTTGGCTTTTTTCTGCCTCCCTCCCAATCCCTTTTGTGCTGTGACTTTTAGATTGCAAGCCTGAGGGCAGGGTCTGCTTTGTTATTGATATTTGCAAGCTGCTAAGGGAGGGGGGTTTTTTGGCTGAAGAGCAGGGTTAAAATGCTTCAAATAAATAAACGATGGATGCAATTTTCTTTTATCAGGCTCAAGTTAAAATATAAATATCCACATCATTATTTTAAAAATTCATAGCCCAATATGAATGCCCATAGGAATGAACAATTTAAAAGTTTCTGAAAGTTTATTTCTGAGCAGGGCATGCTGCCTAAGACCAAACAGACACCTAAATGCATATACAGGGGTTGTTCTTTAATAATGACTTCTTACTACTAAAAAAGAGTTATGAATAGCTCACGGGCAGTGAAGATATAGCATGAATATAACAAATACAATATTTATAGCACAGCATATGAAATCACATCTAAAACTCTTTTGACAAAATTTCTGATTGCAATTTTGGGGGCC